>NC_140497.1:59715532-60315532 GCF_964271855.1 Acomys minous
CTTGTTTTTCTTGGCAGGAACTTGCCAGCCATCTGTGAGTCCAGGGGAGCTTTCTCCGCCGTCCATCCAGCCAGCACAGGCAGAGTTAATAGTCGAAGCTGGCGACACAATCAGGCTGACATGTGTTGATCCTGCCTTCCTCAAATGGACTTTCGAGACCGTCTTCGATCAAATGAGCGAGAATAAACAGAATGAATGGATTCAGGAAAAAGCCGAAGCCGCTCACACGGGCAAATATACCTGCATCAACCGCAGCGGCCTCAGGAGCTCAATTTACGTGTTTGTCAGAGGTAAACGCCGGACTCCCCGTGTCGCGGTGCTGGAGAGTGTCCAGTACCCTGTCCTCACTCTCAGGTGACATGCAGGTGAACAAACCACAGGCAGAATGTTGCTGGCTGGTTCTAGAAGGCCTAGTGTAAATGTTTTCCTTCACTGCCTTGCCCTGTTAGAGCCACAGAGGCTTTGAGTGTGACCCCAGCTGGGGGTCTGCAAGGCCATAACTCGATTACAGACTGGTTAGCCCATTTGTCTTGGTGCTTGGAGTCAACCCTGAGAATAAATGAGGCCCTTTGGGAAAACTGCATTTTAATGCCTTGAGATACTAAATATTCCCACTTAGTAAAAACACTTCAGGGAACCCAAAGCCTCAAAAGGCCTGAGCAGGCTTAGCACTTCAAAAGACTTGGCCCACTCTTAAGGGAGTAAATTCCAGAAAAACTACTCAGACAGCTACGTATCCCTTGTCAGTCATAAGTTCTCTGGGAGTTGGTTCTTTTCAATAGTTACAACCCCTAAATCTCATTTTCTAGATGAATTCTGCAAGGTGTGTGTGTGTGTGTGTGTGTGTGTGTGTGTGTGTGTGTGCAGGCCCACGCACAGTTTTGCTATCATGTCAAGAACCCACAGGGCGGCATCCTTTGGATAATGTAAAAACCAAGCTAATGACAGTTTCAGAGACAATTGAGAGGGCAGGAGGAAATGGAAGTCCTGCTTGTAGTGCGGCTTGTGTTGGGACTAGGCCTGTCACTTCTAATGTGCTCACGATTCTGAAGAGTACAGTGCATGTATTTCCGGTGCCTGGGAGATGTGCAGCCTAGCGCCTCCGTTTTTCACTGTGGGTTTTAGATAAGATGAGCAGCCTCCCTCAGGGGATTGTTAGGGAAACACAATTATACAAATCCTAGCATGCTCAAACAGGGGTTAATAAAGCTGCCTCGGAAGACTGCCGTGAAATGGACTGTGCCTCTGCTGCCTTTATCAGTTGCCCTTCCTTAAGTGGGCAGCTGAGGGGACAGACTCACTGATAAGCCACAGCTAAGCTTCAGGGTTCTGCTTCAGAACTGTTGAGCCCATCCCCAGGTGGCTGGCGACATTGGGGAAGGCGGTTTTTGTAATTTTCAGGTGGTAATGAAGGTACCATTCGGCTTAATGATGGGCTGCGTAGACACTGCCATGTCTGAGGAGCCAGCTGAGTGAGCCAGACTAGTCAGAGCTCACACCCTTGTGTCACATTTAGACCCTTGACTAGTCCATGCCACTGGGAGGAAGGAAAATGGCGCACCCTTTTGGAGGGTCTCCATCCTGGTGACTAAGAAAGTATAGATAAAACCAACTGTAGCTTCTGATCATGGTTTAGTCATGAAGGGTTGATTTAAAAAATAAATAAATGATAAAGCAAACATATTTCACAAATTCTGTTTATGTGTACATAGCATTTGACTTCCAGATGGAGAGGATAGTTTTCAAACAGAATTTCAGGGGGCTGGGATGACAGTCAAGTGAGTGCACGCCTTACAGGCATGAGGACCTGCATTTGATCCTTAGTGCTCACATATAAAGCCAGTGTGTTGGAGGCTGGCGAGGAAGCTCTGCCTTTAAGAACACTTGCGGCTTTCACAGACGACCCAGTTTGGGTGTTTCCCAGCACCCACGCTGGGCGGTTCACAAGCACTTAGAACGCTAGCTCCAGAAGATCTGATGCCCCTTCCGGTCTCCCGTCTGTGGGCACATAGTCCACGAACAGACAAACTAGCACGTACTCACACCCGTAAGCTAAAATTTTAAAAAATTTGATATCCGTTGTGTTACACAAAACTTGTAAATATTTTGTCTTTTAAAAACATTTTCAGAGGGGCCAGAGAGATGGCTCAGTGGTTAAGAGCACCGCCTGCTCTTCCAAAGGTCCTGAGTTCAATTCCCGGCAACCACATGGTGGCTCACAACCATCTATAATGTGATCTGATGACCTCTTCTGCAGATAGAGCACTCATACACAATCAATAAATAAATAAATAAATAAATAAATAAATAAAATAAATTTCAGAGAGTAGGATGTGTTGGTGTACACCTTTAATTGGCCAGGGCTGCATAGTGAGACCCTGTCTCAAACAAGCAAACAAAGTGTTTTCATCATGCCTGCACAGCCACGTAACACACTGACTTCTGCTCTGCTTTGTAGATCCTGCCATCCTTTTCCTGGTTGACCTGCCCTTGTACGGCAAAGAAGACAACGACACACTGGTCCGCTGCCCTCTGACAGACCCACAAGTGTCCAATTATTCCCTCAGGGAGTGTGATGGGAAATCTCTTCCCAAAGACCTGACATTCGTCCCAAACCCCAAGGCTGGCATCACCATCAAAAACGTAAAGCGCACCTACCACCGGCTCTGTCTCCGCTGTGCCGCCCTGCGAGAGGGCAGATGGGTGCTGTCTGACAAATTCATCCTGAAAGTGAGGGCAGGTAAGGCCTCTTTCTCACGTCTTGTGGGAGATGGAGACCCTGTTCATGGGTCTGACTTCTCTCTTCTCACTTAACCTAGGGTATTAGGACACACACCTAGTAACGGACATTTGTGAATTCCTCCAGAGTAATAGGTCCATGGCTGTTGGTCATTTAAACCTGCTGGTTTGGGGAATCCCAAAGTGACATGCTTGCCACAAGTGTTCCTGCTCAGTGGGAAGATTACATTTGAAGAAATTTGTCTACAAGGGATGTATGTGTTCTTTAATTTGCTGTGAACACATGACTTGATTTTTTTTCCCTGTTGTTGGTTCTAATGCATTCCTAAGCCATTCAGGCTCTCGGAAAGAAAGTACCCATGCCCCGTGGTATCACACTGAAACTTTCAGTACCAGAAGATAAAACTAGGCTTTATATTTGAGACTGTAATTCAGCATCACTTTGGGATTCAACTGATGAGGAGAATTTTTAACCTGCTTTTGAAAAACTGTACTCATTAAAATGAAGGACATTGGAATTATTTGAAACCTGGAGTTCTCAGAAGTAAGCAAGGTGTGATTGTATAGTGTACGGGAAAGGTACCCATTTGGCTAAAGGGATATTAGCTGTAGTCTAGGTCCTTAAGAAATCGAGGGTAAAGATTAAGTCGGCTTCGCTATGCTAACCTTCCCCCCTCCATGGAAAAGCCAGAAGGTGCCTCCTACTGTGCACCCTTCCTTTCTCACTCAGTGGGGATGAGTTGGCTTGCAGGATCAATGACTGAATTGGTGGTATATTTGGATACGCAAACAATACAGATTGGTTAGTCTTGTGCTTTACATTTTATTTAATGACACAATGTAAGCTGTGCACATTCAAGAAAAAACAAGTCGGGGTCTAGAGAAGGGGCTCAGAAGTTAAGAGCGGATCCGAGCCCCCACCCTGGGTGGCCTCCATCTGCCTGCGCCTCCAGCTCCAGGAAAGTCTACACCCTCCATTAGGCTCTCTCAGACACCTCATGCATGGCACACGCATACAAAGACACACACAGATAAATATACTAAAAATGATTGTAAAGAGGAAAAAAAGAGGCACCTTGAAAATTAGGCAAGTTAAAATCCGCGCTGTGATGGGATGGCTGACGCGAGGGCCATACTGCTTTTACTTCTAGCCATCAAGGCGATCCCAGCTGTGTCTGTGGCCAAAACAAGCCATCTCCTTAGGGAAGGGGACAAGTTTACCGTGTCGTGCACCATAAAAGACGTGTCTTCTTCCGTGGGCTCCATGTGGATAAAGCTGAACCCTCCACAGGTGAGTGAGTCCTGGTCGTTTCCTGTCGATGCGTGGCTGTCTCTGTCTGGAAGAGTGTGCGGTCCTCTACACGGCAGCGCTGGCCGGCGTGGCTGTTAGCAACTGGCTGAGAGTGTGTCCACATGCTGGCTGCCTGCATACGTAACAACAGCTGCATTTGCTATCAGTGGCCAACAACTGCCACCCTGCCACTGTATTTTGAGAAAAGAGAGGGGCAACAGCCTCAGGTTATTAGTTAAGGCTGTGTTTGTTTGTTTGAAATGACTTTGGTAAGGAAATTGAAAGACAAAACAAAACCAATGAATAGCTGTATCACCTTCAGGTAAAACTATCCTCTGCTTAGGCCAGAGATGACAACGAGTTGTCAGCACCCCTCCCCCACTAAGTGGTGTCCTGTATGGCCCCCAAAGCTCTTCTGATCCCCACAGAGTGGCCGGACCATCTGGGAGATGGGGTTCTCTGCTGTGGGTGTTGCATTTCCCCCTGTGAGGCTGTTCACCTGAGGTGAAGCTGCTGATGGGTTTCCGTTTGTTTTAGTTGCTATTGATAAAATGGTTATCTTTAATGTGAAACATTCTCGTTCAGCTGACTGATATTCATCGAATGCCCACTATATGTCAGATACTGTGCTGGGCATATCTTAAATAAAATTTTCCAGATGCTCCCCTGCCCTATCTCTTTTTCTTTCAGTACTAAGGCTTGAACCCAAAGGTGTTATGCCTGTGAGACAAGGGCACTGTCTAACCAATTTTAGACAGTTATAGTTGGATGGATACACTCTCTCTCTCTCTCTCTCTCTCTCTCTCTCTCTCTCTCTCTCTCAATGGCAAGGTTTCAAAACTCCTAATTTTCTGGATATTTTGCATTAATATTTGCATATGGCTGAGTTTTCTTTCTATTTTTCAGTACTTTTAGTGAGATGATTGCCTAACCATCAGTAGCTCCTCTTTATTTCACATGTGGGAATGTGAAATGGAGAAAGGAATAGATTTTATTCCTACTCTTCCTCCTCCTCTTGGCCAGTATCCAACACTGTCAATTTCATGCTTGCATAAAGAATTCTGTGCTAAACGCATAGCCATGGTGATCCGCATAATGATGGCATTTGTGCAGACCTTGATGGATGATAGCTTGCTTCATCTATGAAGCCTGCCACTGGCCAGGGGATGGATCGTACTTGTTCTTCCAAACCACCGGCTCACAGGAACAACTTTTAGTTTTCAGCCCATCTAATGTAATAGAAATAATAGCTTCTGTATGGATTTTGGGCTAACCTTACAGCACACAATCCCATATTAATTGGCTTTCTATAATCCTCGATTTCAGATGAGAGGACAATTTGGACTGTGTGTGTGTGTATCTGAGCCTGTGTATACTTGAGAATTAGCCCTTTTAAGATGAGAAATTCAATTGCCCCAGGCGGTTCTGTTGTGAACCCCGTCCCCCAGGAGCCCTGCCTGCCATTCCCAATTAACCCACTGGCAATGGTAGCGAAGTCGTTAGTGTTAGAAACCCTTTGGGGAGATCCCAGTGTGTGCCTCCAAGGGTTAAAGAAAACCAAATCATGTGCAGACAGCATGCAACGTGTGACTTGCAGATGGGACTCTTGGCTTTCCGCCAGGGTTCACCATGAATCTTTTATTGATCCTTTGGCATAATTTGGAACGCTGTTAGCACTATCAGATTATTTTTAAAAATCCATGATGTTTGATCTTGACCACTTAGAGGAAGTTTCACTCAGGAGAAACAGAGGCTGCACTGCGACCTTAAGATTTGTCGCGATTATCTGTTGAAGCATGCAAGTCTGGGTGTTCATACAGTGCTTGCTCATCTTGGCTAGGCTTTTCGAGTGCTTCCAAACGCTAATGTTTCCATTTGCTGAGCTTGGCAGTATGCTAAATCATGATCTTTGACTTTGAGTGTCGCTAGAACATCTTTTGGCCAAGCGATTTTGTTCTGCGCTGACCATCTCAGAGTTTGTGCTTAGTGCCCTTTGGGGACTCTGGCTCTGGGAAGAAGTGGTGGTCCGTGTGTTCTTTATCACTGTGGCTTTGGAGAGAAGTCAGAAACAGTGCCGCAAGGCTGGCGCAAGGCTGGGGGGTCATTTTGGGTTGGTAGTAATCCTATGCACGGAATTGGGAGACTTCTACCAGAAGAGATGGCTTGGGATCTGCAGCAGACAGTACTGGGAAGGCATTTAGAGACCTTTTTGTTAGTTCACACCTTGTGTGAGGCCAGGTGTGTCTCTGACTTGATCAAGAGCTCACAGCCAGTTAATGGCCAGACAGATTCTCTTGCTGTTAATGACTCTTGGGCCATCAACTTTTATGTATGCTTAGTTTAACACGACAGGATTCCAAACATTGTGGGCTGGTTATAAGCACAGTGACAGCTCTTGCTTTGCTTGTGTGAGGCCTTCAGTTCCCAGCCCTGGAGAAAAATTCCTAAACTATAATATACAAGAGAGAAAAAGAAAGAAAGAAAGAAAGAAAGAAAGAAAGAAAGAAAGAAAGGCATTGTCTATGTAGCTAGCAATGCTGTATATATATACACTAGAAATCTAATGTGAGCTCCACGTGCCATTTAAATTTTTCTGATAGGCACATTCCAAAAATAAGTGATTTTAACGTCATATTTGACCCAGTAATATGAAATATTACCATTTCCTACTAAAATTAACATAAAAGTTATTAATAAAGTATTCTGCATCTTATAATTCTAAGTGACCAGCATCTAGGATATATTTTATGTGGACTCTCAGCTACCAATTTGACGTGCTCCATAGTCACGGGTGGCAGGCCCTTCTTAATGCCAGGTAGCCTGCATGTTTCCCCCGTTTCTCTTGTCTCCCCCATGTGCATGCGTTACCACTTGCTTGCAGTTTTAAGACTGATGCTCACTGTTGTAGCCCAAGCTGGCCCTAAGCTTTTATTTAGCTTTCTGCCTGTCTCGGCTCCCAAGTGCAGGCATTTCACACGTGTGCTACCTCGTCTCCTCCTATGCTAATATAAGCATTTCCCTTATCTCCTAATGCAGCCACAGTCTATATAGCAACATTCACCTGATGGATAGTCATGTCATTTCAAGTGTCACTGCAGACAGTATCATGGAACTTTTGTCTTGTTTTGCAGTGTCCCTTAGGCACAGAAGATCTGCCAAGCTCCTCTCTAGCACCTTTTCCATCACCAGCACTGGATGCTGGCCTAACACGGCTGGGGCAGTGTAACTAGCTGGCTGGGCATCGCCTGTGTCCTTGGTCTTTGCCAGTTGCTTGCTTGCTTTAATTGATGTTGTTTTCCCCCATTGTAACGGAAATGTGTGCACATGGCAGCAGATTTGGAAGATGCAGAGTTAGACCTCTTTGAATGTCTTCAGTGGAGCTGCCTATATTAAAGTTTTCCTATGATATTTCTTGTGCAAGCATCTCTCCATGTCTAATCTGCAGACAGATCCCAAAGTGACACCACAAGGGCAGAGCCGTGGTCCTTACTTGTCAGCCTGCTCAAATGCTGTGTGTTGTGTCATGGGCCTCCTCCCTTGGGTAGTTAAGAAAATTCTACAGGGTTGAAAACTCTGGTGGTGAATGAACCTCCAAGTCAGTTGTACATATTCTGACTCTAATTTTATTTTTGAAGGTACTATATGTTAATTTAAAAGGTTATATGTTTCCTTTCAGTCATTAGACGCACACGTAAAAAGGAGTAGTGGACTGGTGGGGTAGTGGTGGTGGCTGGGATGTAGCTCTGTTGACAGAGTGCTTGCCTGGCATGCATGAAAGCCTGGGTTCAAGCACATCACAAGCCAGGCTTGATGGTGGCATATACCTGTGAGCCCTGTACTCAGCTGGAGGGAGGCAGGTGGCTCAGAAATTCAAGGTCATTCCTGCCTCCGTAGGGATTTAGATCCTATCCCAAAGAAACAAAACAAAACAAAAAGGATATGTTAATATGACATAAGGGTGCTGACTCATTGTGAAATATCAGTATTCTGTAATATTTCTTCTGGGGTGACTACCAAAACCTAATACTGCAGAGAGTTTGGAATGAATTTTCCCCTTGTTTTTTTTTCTTCCAATCATTCATAATGACTATCTTTCAATATAATCCTGTGATATGAAGGGTTCCAATGACAGGCTTGTCACGACGCTTTATAATTCCCCCTCAGTAGTGTATAATGAATGCTAATACGGGGAAGTTAATTGCTGCTATTTTTAATTTAGGAAAGATCCTGAATATAAATTATATGGTAATCTTTGTTTTTTTTTTTTTCTCTCTCCCTCCCCTTCTGAAAGCCTCAGACCAAGGCACAGGTAAAGCGCAATAGCTGGCACCGGGGTGACTTCGATTATGAACGCCAGGAGACGCTGACTATCAGCTCAGCAAGAGTTAATGATTCTGGAGTGTTCATGTGTTATGCCAATAATACTTTTGGATCAGCAAATGTCACAACAACCTTGAAAGTAGTAGGTAAATATCTCTATGGGAATGTATAAATTACCAGCAATAGTGAAAGGAGAAATTACTAGATAGCTTTCTTTTTATGCAAATGGGATTCTAAGAAGCGATTCTTAGAACGTATTGTCACTGAATGAATGAATGAATGAATGATACGAATTTTATCCCTGGAGGAGCTTCTTGCCAGCAGAACACAAAGCCAGATCCTACCAGTTTACCCAAAAGACACTGGGGGAGCTGTCACTAAACTTCAGACCTGTCACTCTGTGCTCTCATCTTCCCCTCCCCCACAAGCAAAGCATACGTTCAGTTTCCCCTCCTGCCCCCCAAATGGATCGAGTTTGGAAATGACCATAGATGTTCTTTGCCAGGCTTCAGAGATGCGCAGACCCTGAGTGTTTCTCTGTCTTCTGGGGTGTTATGTTTGTCAGTTGTTGGCTTTAGTCCCTTTGTGGTCTCTGCTGAATCAGGCTTCTCCAGCCTTTTGGAGTCTCCCTCTGTTCTGTAACTTTAAAATCCCACCACTTACCCCTTCAGCCGGGCCACGCTGGTCCCTGTTAGATCAGGTCCTCGGGGCCTCTCTGCTCCCACGGTCTCCACATCTGCCTGCTGCAGCGGGTTTGGCTTTGGTGGTCCTGATGCTAGGGATTCTACAAGTGTTTATTTTCCAGGCGGCTGCTTAAAGAGAAGCAGTGCATAGAAGGTCCCTTGTTATTTTTGATTTATCCAGAACCAATAATAATGATCTCAAAATTATTTAATTCATAGTTTTTTTCTCTTCTGGATGTTGTTTGAGTTCACCTAATTTTTTTTAAAAATTAAAGATACCTTTCCATTTTTATTGTATACACATAAAATTAATATTTTCGTGCCTTTTAATGCAACCATTTTCTTGGTGCTTGCTTTTGATAATGAAGCCGTGCAGTGTTTGTTTCCTCTCTCTCCTTCCCCCACCCAAGATTTCTGTAATTTATGGAACAGAGTTCTGCAGTTTTAGGTTTTTGTTTTTGTTTTTTGTTTTGTTTTCTCTCTCTCCTGTAGTAACATAAGAATTTGGTGTTTCTGCCCAAGTTGAAGTCTCTCAGCAGAGGAACACAGGGAAGACACTCCCCTTTTCATTCTGGAGTCATCACACAGAAAGTATACTCCTCTGTCCCCAACTGTGGTCGCGAGCCATTTATTAATTTGAGTTGAAGGCTATGCTTTTAAAATATTAGACTGCATAAGCGCTAATTTGCTAAGTTGATCAGGGAGCATGTTGCCGTACCCTCTTCAGCTCCAGAAAGCAATTAGTGAGGATGTTTTGAGCATAGCGTTGTATGTAATCGGATTTTAAAAATCCATTCATCGGTTTCCAAGAATAAGAAATATGTGACTGGAAAGCTGTGTGGCTGTGAAATCCGAACCTGGTTTTGTCGTGCAGGTCAAGAGTGGGTTGTGTGAGTCAAGAGCGGGAAGGGACAAAGTCAGGGTGATTCTGCTGGGACTAGGAGTGGGGTTCAGACGCAACATGGGGTGGGTGAGAGAAGAAGTCTGTGGGGCTTTTTCTTTTTTACTACTTTAAGAGTCATGTATAGTGAAGGCACACAGCATGGTGTTCAGGGCTGCATATAAACCATAAAAACATTACAACGTTACTGTAGTGAGGTAAATAAACCTAACCAGCATCTCCCCCTGGCTTGGGGGTTAGGGGCTCTGTTACTTAGCTTTCTAATGTAGTCCACTTTTCCCTCTGCAGTTCCTCTCAGAAGAAACAGCCTCCAGCTCCCATAGTGTTGGAGATGAAAAGAGGCAGATTTTATGGGAGTGTTAGGCATAGAGTTTGAACCTAATTAAAAGTTAATGTACCACTAATTTCTTAATGTAGAAGCACTTGAAAAAAATTAAACTTTATGTTATAACAATTTGGTTAGAGTTCCTTTTTTTTTTTTTATGTTACAGTACCTAAGGTAGTCTTAGTAATTCTTAACATTATAGAAATTTAAAGCTTTGTTCTACCAAGTAACGTAGCCCCATTGTGTTCTCAGCCTTTTGTTACTATGACAAAAAATACTAACGCAAACAGGTTAAAGGAAGAAAGGTTTGATGGCTCATAGTTTCAAGTCTATAGACTTGAGGCAGGTTGGGACATCAGAGTAGGAGCGGGTGGCAGAAGAGAGCTGCTCACTTACGGCAGCCAGGAAGCAGAGAGCAAGCTAGGAAAGGCCAGACACGAGATAGACTCTTTACAGGCATACCCCTATTGACCTATTTCCCTCAAAGAGCCACCCCGCAAAGGATATCCACTGATGAACTTGGAACCCTCACAATCCGGGTACTTCCCACAAGCCCTTTTAACTAGCAACCAAGCCTTTAACACTTGGCTCTTCTTTATAGTTAACTCACAAAACCTGTATTGAGCAAGGTTAGGCTACAGAAATCTCAGGCCTGCCTACATATTTTATCTATGATGACCATGACATATTTCCATTGTGCAGTGCCTAAAAATATGACCTCACCATGAAGAGTGACAGGGGTTATGGTATTTGTATGCTAGGATTGGGCCAATTACAACTCCAGTTCTTAGTTTGGATTTTTTTTTTTCAATTCCCCACTGAAAAGAATCCCTTCCATACTGGTTCAGTAGATATAGGACACTACACAGGGTTGTGTTCTGTTTTTTTTTTTTTTTTTTTTTTTTTTAACTTTGAACCAGAAAGTGTTTTTAAAAACTGCAATGGCAATTTCTTGTGCATATGTAGATAACTGCAAAGTTAAAGTTTGCAATTAATTTTAAACATTTGAAAATGAAATAGAAGAAAATTTAAACTCTAACTTGATGTAACTATTTTTCTTTAAAGATTTGAGTATTTTGCTTATATTTTTGTATATGAGTTTTCATTATACATACAATTTTATTCATTTTCTTATTCTCTCTCACTTAAAATGTATAGAGACTCTAAAAAAAGAGGCCATTCTTGGCTTCTCTTAGACCCATGTTCAAAGCTAGACTTTGCCTATACGGCTTAGGATCCAAATATAAATCATTGATTTCATCAATAAATTAGAGATTACAAGTGTTACCTATAATTAAAGTTATCACTAAGTCTCTAACGTGGGGCTGGGAGATGGCTTGGTGGGTAAGAACATTTGTTCCGCAAACCCGAGGAGCTGAGATCAAATTCTCAGCACTTAGATAAACAAAACAAAGCAAAACCAAACCCCGAAGCATGGCGCTTTGTGTGACTGGAACCCCCATACTGGGGACAGAGAGGGGAGATGCTGAGAACTCGCTGGCCAGTCACTCTCACTGAAATAGTTTCTGACTCAGCGAACAACCCCTGCCTGGAGTCCTGCTCTGCTCTGGCAGGAGTCTCTACATTCTCCTTTTTTCTTTTTTCTTTTTTTCCTCCCCCCCCCCCCCTTGAGACATGGTTGGTTTCTCAGTGTAGCCCTTGCTGTCCTGGAACTTGATCTGTAGACCAGGCTGGCCTGGAACTCAGAGCCTGCCTCTGCCTCCAGAGTCCTGGGATTACAGGTGTGCGCCAGCACTGCCAGGCTAGTCTCTACACTCTTAATGTACACGTACCATATACAGACACCAAACACAATACAACACACACACACAGACAGAAAACCCCATCTATATATTAGAGGCTGGAGCTCTATGTTTCAGAATGATTGTAAGCATAAATATAATTATTAAATAAAATGAGGGCTAAAGTGCCTAAGGCAGTTCTTGGCACGTAGTAAGCATCCCCTAAATGGTGGCTATAAAAATAATATTGGCAATTAGCTTATTGCTCTTTTTCAAGCTCCCACTTAGGTTACTATGTAGCCGTTTCTAAGGCTATATTATTTACTTCACCAATGTTCTTTCATTTCAAGAGTTATTGTAACCTGTACAGATAGCACTTTGTGCATTTCTAACCCATTTTGAGAAGAGTTCTCAAGTGGAAATTATAGGATTTAGACTTAAAAATAGATAATTTAAAAAAAGAAAGTCTCGATTGCTAACTGGTTCTGAGAAGGCGCGTGCCAGTTTTGTCGTGTGCGGCTCTCTGTGCTACTTTGAACACACTCGGGATTCTTGGGCTTATTTTAAATTAGTTTTGCTATTTTTAATAAATGGAAAGTGCTACCCATATTTTAATTACTGGTTTAGCTAAATAGCCTTTCTCCCTTCATTTACTGTTGTCTTTCCCGTTACCTTCATTCAAATGGACCCTTTACAATATTTGCCTTTTGTCGCTTCCAAAAAAAGCACCCGTCCCTACTCCCCATAAAAGGTAAGAATCGGATTTTCACGTTAAAGTGCTGCCTGCCTGATGGCCTGTGGCGTGCTAACATGTGGGATGGATGAACCACCAGTCATAGTCTTCAAGTACAAAATTATATATATATATATTGCAGTTATCAGGTATTAGAGCTAGTTCTCATTCTTACTTTGATTCTTCTGGGTCTAGGTGGGGGCTCTGTAGTAAAATCTCTTCTACTTGAGCCTCACAAGTGTGGAGACAAGTAGGATTGCGCGTGAGGCAGGACTTAGTGCGTGCCCTACCTCAACCACAGTGTGGTGACAAGCGGAGTGGGGGAATGATGGCGCGTGGCTCGCTCATATCTTCTCAGTCATTGCCAGTCACCGCGGGAAGCCGTCACTCTCGCGCCTCTAAAGTGACGCCGTGTGCTCCCGTCAGGTGTGGACAGTGATCGCTGCCTTACTGTGTTGTTATTAGATAAAGGATTCATTCACATTTTCCCCGTGAAGAACACCACGGTGTTCGTGAACGACGGAGAGAACGTAGACCTGGTTGTTGAGTACGAAGCTTACCCCAAGCCTGAGCGCCAGCAGTGGATCTACATGAACAGGACCGCCACCAACAAGGGCGGAGCTTATCTCAAGCCTGACAACCAAAGCAGCATCAGGTAAGACAGGGCCTTGTGCACTTCTCTCCCAGCAGCCTCCCCTGGCCGGGTTTTGATGGCCCAGCAGTGCGTGGGACGATGTCAGGGGAAGAAGACACCCGGGGCTGTCTCCGTGTCCCCTCAGCCAAGAGTTCCGTTTTGCTGTAGGTTCAGAATGCTCACGCCACTCGTGCGAGCATGTGCCGACTCGGTTTCTCGCTTGGGAAGTGGGGGTTGCTTTTCTCCTAGTTGTAAGGGTGACCTAAAGCAATGACTAGCACACCTTCAGGACTAGCACACCTTAGAAAACAAGGGAGTCAGTATTGTTACTGTTTATCACAACTCTGGGGGCAACTGTGAGTCATTAAGCTTTGGGCCAGGTGATTGATTTTTTTTTTTTTAATCTGATCTCTTCTTACAAGATCGTCAGAACGCTGTAATTACAATAGTAGCCGTAATAATACCTTGTGTACTTCCGTTTGTTTCTGTCACGTATACCTTCCGTATATCAGCATAAACCTTAGATGTAGCACTTAACCTTGTTTTACTTTAATTTGATACCGTGTGGGTATGTAGTGACGCACGGGTGCAGTGCATCCCAGGATGCCTGTGAAGGTCAGAGGTCAGCCTCTGGGAGTCACCTTTACTGGCATTCCAGGGACCAAACTCAGGTACTTGTGCTGACTGGCCCTGTAGCGCTCTAATTCCCCCCATCTTTGTGGAAGAGGAAACCAGACACTTGAATAACAAATATTGCAGGGGACTCTGGGAAAAGAGGTCTGGGAGGTCATAGGAAAGCCAAGAGATAACATTATTGACAGAAGCAAGGTGGGGTGACAGTGGGTAGAGGACTTCATGGCCATGTGGATGCCAAGGGCCCAAGAGTCGACATGAAAACCATGGGGCGGGGGGGGGGGGGAGGGATGTGCAGGCTATTGAGCTAGGGTTTCCTAGGACACAGTTAAGGGTACTGCTCCAGTGTGGGCACAGGGGGAAGTGGTCGTGAGGGTGACCTGGGTCAGTGGCCCCAAAGGCTTGGCTAGCCTATTTCTGTGTCTTCACATGCAGACCTTTGCCTCAAATGGAGTGACTATGGTGTGTGTGTGTGTCTGTGTGTCTGTGTGTCTGTCTGTCTATGTCTATGTGGGTCTGTTGCCCGAGTGTGGTTGCATGTTTGTAGTGTGTCGGTGTGCAGGCACACGTGCGTGTTTTGTTAACACTAAATTAAATGATTCATTGGTGTTCCCCACACCCCCCAGAGAGGCGCCTCTTCCCAGGTAGAAAGGGTGGCCGCCCGAGGCTTGCACTCCAGGACAGACTCTCCACAGGGGCTTGATTTATCACCCTTCCTTTGTAGATATGTGAACGAACTTCATCTGACCAGATTAAAGGACACAGAAGGAGGCACTTACACCTTCCTGGTGTCCAACTCGGATGTCAGCGCTTCCGTGACATTTAATGTTTTCGTGAACAGTAAGTCAATCGCAGGACTCCTTATCTTTTTAGTGTGTTCTTGCGCACGGCCGCCGTGTGTATAACAGCTGCAGAGCTGCGCTCCTTGTGTACTATGTAAATAACGTTTCATGATAATTTTGACCTTAACGAAGACCTGGTGGTTTTGGTGGTTGGGAGAGAAACCGCCTTCCTGGCCTACATTTCGCTGGCCACATGACCTTGTAAAGTGCTGCGAATTTCTGAGGGCTGCCTTTGAAATAAACAAGAGCCAAAGAGGCCAAGATTAGGAATTGTTTAAGAGAAAGTGTATTATTATTGATCGTTGGACTCGAGTGCCAGATGTTGAATAGGAGCTGGCATTTGCCATTGGCTGGGAGAGAGAGAGAGAGAGAGAGAGAGAGAGAGAGAGAGAGAGAGAGAGAGAGAGAGAGAGAGAGAGAGAGAGAGAGAGAGACTGTTAAGCCCTGACAAGAATTTTCTCTCGCCAGCCTGTGATCTACCATTTGTGTTTAAGACTGTTCTCCCACTGTGATCAATGCGATATTGACCCAGCTCCGTGGGTCACTCCTGAGTACTTTAGGAGCACTGGGGGAGCAGGCAGCAGGTGGTTTGGTGGGAGGAGCACTCGTCTGTAGCCATGGGAACCTCAAAACCTCAATACCAAAGTCCTGTGCTGCTGCTGCTCTTAGAAAACTATCTGTGCAGAATATGCCATGCAGGCAGGTGTCGCTCATGGCTGCAGCTTCTGCCAAGGGCGGGGCTTCTCCTTGGCTCTGTCCTGGGTCCAGCCTGCACTGAGGAGGAGAGGTGCACACCATTCTGTGTGTCAGAGTGTCCCTGAAGCCGGCCCCGTAAAGAATGCAAGAATTAGCCACCTGGGTGTGGGGGGACTGAGGAAACGGGGACGGTCCTGTGTTAGTTACTTGCTGGTATGAGAGAATTCACGAGCAGCTTCGGGCAGTGGGTATTTTGGTTCTTGGCTTGTGGAATACTTGTTCCTGGCTGTGGAATATAGCCCATCTTGGCAAGGGAGGGCATGGCTTTGGGGTTTGCATCTGTGACAGTAGGCGTTTACAACTTGATCACCTTGTGACTAATCAGGAAGTAAAGAAGCTGGCAGCCAGGCTACAACCATCAGTGACCTGGCTCAGCAATCTCCTCTGCTGGCCACGCCTCCTGCCCCAACCTCCCCACCAGATAGGATCCAGCGTATATGTGCTTGTGGGGATATTTCAGATCAAACCAGAATAATTCCCTAAAAAACAACTTAGGAGCTGGGCAGCATGCTGGACTACTATTAGCAGGCTGTAGACGGCTGAAGGGGGTGGGGGCAGCAGCGGGAGTGTCTTCCCTCCCCACCCCCCCAGCAGCATGCTGGTTGGTTGTGGTTTCATATGTATTTATCCCATTTGTCCTGCTATAGTAGTGGTTGGGTGTGGTCCGATCCATTTGCTAATGAAAAAGAAAAACAGCTAGTAAAGTGTTACTCTGGACCGTTTTTTTTTTAATTGCAGTCTAGAATTGCTGATTTTCCTGATTAAGATGTTGTATCAGCCATGGCTCTCTAAAGGCAGAGAGCCGCTAGGACACGCACGCATGCACACGCATGTACACGCGCGAGGTTATTAGACTGACTTACAGAATGTCCTCACTGTAGTCCAGCAGTGGAGGTCCCATTCCGTCCACCAGGTAGAATGTCTGACACCGAG
Source organism: Acomys minous (assembly GCF_964271855.1). NCBI lineage: Eukaryota > Metazoa > Chordata > Mammalia > Rodentia > Muridae > Acomys > Acomys minous. The sequence goes on from NC_140497.1 coordinate 59,732,065, forward strand.
GGCCAGGAGGGTCCCTGGAGAGCCCTGGTCTTGAGTCTCTACCTTGGAATCCTGAAGAAGACCCAGATTTAGGGGGAAGGTTCTGCTTCAGTGAATCTGATTAAGAAAATCCCTCCCAGGAGTGCCCAGAAGCTTGGGCTTTAGTTGATTCCAGATGCAGTCGGGTTAACACTCATGATGAGCCACCACGGACATCAGCATGCTTTTGAGCTGCGTGTCATGTGCACGCCTTTGATCCCCAGCATTCTGGAAGCTGGTGGTAGGTAGATCTCTGTGAGTTCAAGGCCAGCCTGGTCTTGTCAGTGAGGCCCTGTCTCAACTGGGAAACACTGTCACATGCCTTAATTATTTTTGTGTTACTGACTTACTGATGTACCACATACTGCCTTAAGGGTGGTGTGTGTGTGTGTGTGTGTGTGTGTGTGTGTGTGTGTGTGTGTGTGTGTAGGTGTGTGTGTGTGTGTGTAGGTGTGTGTGTGTAGGTGTGTGTGTGTGTGTGTAGGTGTGTGTGTGTGTGTAGGTGTGTGTGTGTGTAGGTGTGTGTGTGTAGGTGTGTGTGTGTGTGTGTGTAGGTGTGTGTGTGTGTGTAGGTGTGTGTGTGTAGGTGTGTGTGTGTGTGTAGGTGTGTGTGTGTATGTGTGTAGGTGTGTGTAGGATGGAACCAGTGATCCCAAACTCGGGACCACAGAGCTCCTCCCTTCCAAAGGAAGTGTTAATTAATATTTCTCTTCCTGAGAACAGTTTTGATTATTTGGTATCTCATTGGCCCTCAATTCAAATATTTCTAGATTAATTCAGATGTTAATCAAGGGAGCTTAATATATTACACATGGGCAAAATTACCTACTTCTGAAAACCTTAATATTCAACTAATTTAAGAGACGACCGTAGGCAAATCAGTATCTTTGCAAGCATAATGTGCAAATTGTTCATGCAAAACTTGATTCTGGGTGTAGTAGGCCTCTCTCACCTACCTACTCCATGACCCCGAATCCACTGTAGATCTGTTCTCCCAGAAAATACAGAAAGAGCCAGTTACCAGGAAGGCAAAATAGAGAAACAGGTAGGTAGTGCACAAGGCTTTGTCAAGTTTCACAGGTATAGGAAACAGTCTGCCAGATTTCTCCTTCTAAGTGCCACTTGTGTGCTCCCAGCCTTTCCCCTGTGGACCAGTGGCAGCAGAGCATAGGTAAATCCGCACCGTAGAACCCGCCAAGAAGCTCATGATGTTATTCCTTGCGTGGGCCTCTGGGCCAGAGGGCATTTATATGTCCCTCTTCCCTCCTTTCCAAGCGTGCCACCTGCTACATGAGCATGAGACACTGACCCAGTATCTCTCGGCACAATTGCTACTGTTTGATTTATGGGGTTGCCTTGTTGCCACCCTGGCTGGGTCAGTTACAGTCACGTCTGCTCAGGAACACGACTCACTTCCAAAATGATCTCCCCTGCCTGGCGGGGGCCTGTTCTATGGTCTAGGGTTCTAAGCTCCAACACGCACCTTACAATGGCCTGCGTCATTTCCATTTCCTGCAATGGAAAGCCTGCGTCATCACTCTGGGAGGGCTGGAGGACCGACGACGCAACGGGCTCTACCCTCTGAGGTTAACCTTTCAGGAAGCCTTTTCACTCATGTCAGTTTCTTACAAGCTCTAAATTGACAAAGCCATTCATTTCACTCACGGACACATTGGATTCACAAATGGCTTCCACAGTGAGCGTATTTGTTCAAACTGTCCATCTCTTGTGAAGCCTGTCCCAAATGCTCTGTACTGTTATTATAGTTGACAGTATTATGGGTTAGGTTTCTTTCTTTCTTTTGCATTGGATGTAAAATCAAGGGCTGGGATGTGGTTTGGTTGGTAAAATGCTTGCCTGTCATAATCTAGACCCAACATTGCATAAAACCAAGCCTCAGCATGGCTTATATTGCCAGGCAGGAGGATAAGAAATTCAAGGTCATCCTGAGCTACGTGGTGAGTTGAGGCTAGCCTGAGCAATGTTTGAACCTGACTCTAGCAACCAACCAAACAAAACTGTTTTAAAACCAAAGCCTTGGGAATCATCAGTGTGTCCATTTTGACATCACAGGGAAACAATGACAGTTATGAGTAATTCTATGCATAGTTTATTCTGTAAATAAGCTTAGCCTCCAGGGGGGAAGGAATTATGCATTGCAAAAATTAGAATTAATAAAAGTCAAGATAATAAATGCACTGGGTTAGCACAGAAATTGAGGCTGCTTAGTGACACTGATGCATAATTGCTCGCTGGATTCGGTGCTAAGAAATGCTAATGCAAGTCCTTGATTTGGAGTGGCCCAAGTGCTCGAAAAGTCCATTTGTTTTGAAAATATCTCATGTAGATTTCAGTGTAGTTAGTGTGGGAGTGGGGCAGGGGCTTACGTAGGAGACTTTGGAGTTTTCATTGAAATAAAACAAAGCCACACTTTGCCCCTCCATTGAATTTGCGTTACTGTAATTCCTCTTGGGAGTGCTTATCCAAGATGTACATAGAAGCCAAACTCTTAGTTCTGAGAAGTTCGGTGCCCTTTGGGGAAAATGATGATGTATTTCCCTTGCAAATGAAAATTGGGGGTAAAGCGCATAATTGTGAATCTCTGAACTGTAGTCCAACCTGCTTTCTCGGTTAGGCACTGTGCTTCCCCAGAATCCTCTCAATAGTCTAAAAAAGAACCCCATCAACCAGCGCATGGCAGCCTGTGCTGCTTATGGGAGCCTCTGCTTGTGTTTACCACCCAGGCCAGGCCAGGCTGACCTGTTGGTCAGATCCAAACCCAAATGCCAGGTGCATACTTGAACTTTCTTGGCTTTGGGGCTTTTCCTCTCATTCCAGTCTGGTAGGGTTTTTGTTGTTGTTGTTGTTGTTGTTGTTGTTGTTGTTGTTGTTGTTTTTCGGGATAAAGGACAGACTTTCTAGTGGATTTCAAAGGGCCATCAGCAAAGCAAATCTTCTTATACATTTATTTTGACTTTCAATCTCAAATATCCATGTGAGTCCTGAATTATTTACATAATTATGGGAGGAGATAATGCTTCCTATAATGTTAGTTATCTTTAAACCTCTGAATTGTCTTAAAACTTCAGACAGAGGGCTGGAGAGAGATGGCTCAGAGGTTAAGAGCACTGATTGTTCTTCCAAAGGTCCTGAGTTCAATCCTAGCAACCACATGATGGCTCACAGCCATCTATAATGAGATCTGGTGGCCTCTTCTAGTGTGCAGGCCGACATGCGGGCAGAATACTATATAAATAATAAGTAAATAAATCTTTAAAAACAAAACAAAAGCTTCAGACAGCATCTACAAGTCAGTGTTACGGATTTAAATATGTGGTGTGAAGGGGTTGTCAATAGCTCTTCCTCCAGTCCCAACAGTATGACCTTCAGTGACAGACCTCAGCCACTGAGGAGGGCTGCTGAGGGCCACAGGTAAGGGGCGGGAAGGGCTCACTCTCCTCATAGTGCATCCAGAGAGCTAGCTGGCTTGTGTGAGCTAGACCAGAGTCCGAAGTGATGGCTGGACCCACACCACACCAACTGTCATTGCTGCCAGCTCTGCTCCACTTATGGAAGGGTGCTAACAGGGCACCAGAAACAACTTAAGAAAATGCCCACTAATGCATTATTTCTTAATCACTGCATCCAATAATTTTAACATCCTGCTTGGCACTCCCATGGTTATTTATAGACCCTGCGGTGTACCAAAATCACCTAAAGTAATAAATCACCCAGATTGAAGGTTCTTGATGAGAAAGTTTCTCCCTCTGACCACATTTGCAAAGTCCAGACTGCTTTTGATTTATTTTGGGTCGTCGTCGTCGATAGGTAAATCCGGTTGCAGATGGCTAGAGCCTCTCTAGGTGGAAGCCGCTGTATGCGGGACAGCCTGCGTGTGTAGCCCGTTTGCCAACGGTGAAGGTGGACCTGTCAAGCCGGCCATGTAGACGGCTTCAGACCGCCTGCCAGCCATCTGGGCTGTCCACCTGGCTGGAGTCTCAGGGTCCTTCACTGGAGTGAAAACAGGAATGGCCGCCTGCCTTCGGGGACTGCTCAGTTTGGGAGCTTGGAACGAGTCTGCCCTTGAAGATCCTTCCGGACGATGGCAGGGAAGCTAGGAGAACTCCACATGGCTGGACCTTTCCTCCCACTCCTGGCCGCTCTTCCCTCGCTCTTCATTGATGTTGGATGCTGGGGTTGGGGGTCTCAGCACGCCCCTGCCTCTGAGCTGCACTCCCAGCACTGCTGTTTTCTAGTAAGATGGATGGGGTGTAAGATTTTCCAAACAAGTGTGTGTCCACACTGTCATGTTTGAAAACCCCCAGTGCATTTCTCTGTGGTGGGGTTTTGTTTTAGAAGGCCTTTGCCTTCTAGTGCGTCAGGGAGCGTGGTCCTGGAGGAAGTAGATGGTACTCTGAAGCAATAGAGCCGCCCACTGTGGAAGTCCTTACTGTTTACTACTTACCTCTCAGAAGCTGTGAGGCTTCCACGGTGGCTGGAGTGGGGTTGGTGCTCGTAACTTTGTGTTTTGTTCCGTGAGGATCTTCTTCAAGGGCAGACTCTAGCCCCTCAGCTGAGCAGTCCCTGAAGGCAGGGAGCCAGTCGTGTTTTCACACTGGTAAAGGAGCCTGAGACTCCAGCCAGGTGGGCGACCCAGATGGCTGGCAGGCGTCTGAAGTGATCTCTGTGGCTGGCTTGACAGGTCCACCTTCACCAGTGGCCCGTGCAGACTGTCCTGCAGTGTAGTTCCACCTACCCTTTGTATGTGGGGTTTTTGTTTGTTTGGGTTTTTTTGTTTTGTTTTGTTTTCTGTTTTTTGGAGACAGGGTTTCTCTGTGTAGCCCTGGCTGTCCTGGACTCACTTTGTAGACCAGGCTGGCCTCGAACTCACAGCGATCCACCTGCCTCTGCCTCCTGAGTGCTTGGATTAAAGGCATGCGCCACCACGCACAGCTTGTATGTTTTTTTAAATTCAAGTTTTTCTTACCTTACAAGTTAGATATGGTAACTTATCTAAAATAAGAAAATAAATGTGCTGAAGCACAAATGAAAAGCAAATTTTATGTTTCCTTTTTAAGAGGTTTTTGTTTGGACATTTCATTGCTTCCCATTGCCAATAACCCTTGTTTTGTATCTTTTTCCAGATTGTGTGTGTGTGTGTGTGTGCGTGTGTATTGTGTGTATTGTGTATGAGTGTGTGTGTATTGTGTATGAGTGTGTGTGTGTATAAATGTGTATGTGTGTATGAGTGTGTGTGTGTATTGTGTATGAGTGTGTGTGTATAAATGTGTGTGTGTGTGTGTGTGTGTATGTGTGTCTTCTCCCACAGAACATCCAGGTTTGTTTCCCAGCCCTCACAACCATCCATTACTGCAGTTCCAGGGGACCTAATGCCCTCTTCTTCTGAGCTGCACAGGCACACACTTGGTACACATACTTAACATGTAGGCAAAACAGCCATCCCATGAAATACCATGAGTGGATCTTGACAAAAGTGAGGTGTTTTTCCGTATCCTGGCTTTTCGCAGTTGAGTACCCCCATGTACTAAGAATCTCTTTCCAGGTCCTAGGATTGTCTTCCACAGCCTGCCTTCGCTATCTTGCTGAGCAGATCTCTCCTAATCCCTTTCAGCCCACATCTCGCACAGTCTTGAGGTATAATGGAGTAAGACAGGGCTCGAAAATGATGTGGCTGAGTTTTACAAGAAACCTGCCGGGAGTTGATAATCATCGCGTTTAATCTTGAATGAGTGACCTTGCCTAAGTGCCTGGAAGTTATGAAGTCGCCATCTGTCGTTGTGATTCACGCTCCTGGTCCTCCGCACACTGTCAGTTCTCAGGGCCGCTCTAAAGGGAGAAGGGCGCTCAGGTTGTGTGAGTGTAAAAACAGTGGCCAGTCTTTTCACGTTAATCTGCTTTGTAGACTTTGTACTTTATTTGAGATCTGGTAGGCCTGGAGTCTGTTTTAATTGCCTCTTAAACTCAGACCGAGGATTGTTTTGTTGCAACTTTTTTTTCTTTTCTTTTCTTTCTTTCTTTTTTTTTTTTTTTTACACATTCATCCAAGCCACAGTGTGAACGTTAAGGTCAGAGGACAGTTTAAGGGAGTAAGTCTTCTCCTTCCACCTTGTGGGGTCCTGGGGATTGAACCAAGTGCTGTCAGGCTTGGGGGCAAGCACCTTTACCCACTGAGCCCTCTCACTGAGCCCTTGATGTGACATTCTGTCTCTTCCTAGAGAGAGAATCTGTAGAGACTAGAATAGCTACAGACATTGAAGCCGGAGGGAAACAGATATGGAAACCTACTGTCCCCCAAAAAAAAGACAGCAGTAAATCTACTTCTCAATATCTGTCTCTGCTCCAGAGTTACCACCATCATTACTGCTTCGTGGGAGAACTCACTCCACTAGTTTGCAGAGAGAGAGAGAGAGAGAGAGAGAGAGAGAATATGTGTGTGTGTGTGTGTTAAATTATTTTGCTATTTTTTTTAATATACACTGGTGTTTTGACTGCATGTATATCTTGAGGGGAGGGTGTCAGATCCCCTGAAATAGGAATTATAGACAGTTGTAAGCTGCCCTGTGGATGCTGGGAAATGTAATGAACCTGGGTCCTCTGGAAGAGCAGCCAGTGCTCTTTAACCCCTGAGCCATCTCTCCAGCCCTGGATTGTGTAGTTGAATGCCAAACCTCTTAGAGAATTTCGTCTCCTGCCTTGTCCCCTGGGCCCTTTGTTGCCTATGTGGCTTGTGTAGGCTAGCCATTTTTTTTCCTGTTTAATTAAATGGAGGAAAAAAAAAGACATAGGTGCAATGTGTACCTATAAACTCTGATGAAGCTGCCTCCTGACTCTTCCTGACAACCACACGCGCAGCCATCTTATACTGTGGGCCTTCTGCTGTGTGGAAATCGCCTTTTCATTTGAGCCAGGTGTGTTTTTACATCAAATTAGCCCCGTCCATTTATAAGTGTATGCAGGGTCGCCTCTAATTCAGTGAGAATTTAAATTAACCCAAGAATAGGTGCATAATTTTTCTGTGGGCATTATGTCAATATCCTCTGAATTAGGTGGCAAAATGAATTGCCCACTTTACAGAGTAGAAAAATAACATTTCCACCTGTGCATATGCACCTTGGCAGCCTGCATGGCAGCTCAGTGATGGGCGTTCAGGTTCCCCCCCCCACCCCCCCCACCCCCCTGCCCCGCCCCGCTCACATCTGGGCTGTACAGCAACAGAGGATCCTATGACTTGAGCTTAATGAGTCTGAAAAAAAGAAGGCTTTCTGCAAGGAGAGACACTATTTTGGGATTCCATCTTGAAACTCGGAGGTTGTTTTTTTGTTGTTGTTTGTTTGTTTTCTAGATTATATATGTGGTATGCATGTTTGCATGTGTGTGCACATGAGTATGCTGGTGTACAAGTATATGTAGAGGCCGGAGGTTGATGTTTTACGTCTTTCTGCACCCTACTACGCTTTGTGTATTAAAGCAGTGGTTCTCAACCTGTGGGGTGTGACCCCTTTGTGGGAGGGGGGGTCACACAGCATATATTGACATTACAATTCATAACAGTAGCAAAGTTGCAGTTATGAAGGAGCAATGGTTGGGGTCATCGTAACTTATGGGGGACCGTCTTAAAGGGCTGCAACATTAGGAAGGTTGAGAACCACTGTCCTGAAGCAAAGTCCCTGACTTGACCCCTGAGCTTGCTGATTCAGCAGCTGTGGGGTGCTGTGTCTCAGCTTCCAGGCACTGAGATTATAGGTGGGCCATCGTAGGACCACACCTGATGTTTACATAGTAGGCACTGGGGACCCCAGCTCTGGTGCAACCCTTGCATTTGCATGACAAGCATTTTACCACCAAGCTGTGCTCCCCATCCCCTAGGGGCTCTAGTTGATGGCTTTTTAAAACCGGCATTCAGAAAACCATACCTGTGGCGGCTGGGTTTGAGCAGCCAATGAATTAAGAAAAAAAAATTTAAGTGGTTGAAAAAGGTCAGAAGATTCTTGAGAAAGAAAGAATAAAACTCGTAACGTAGTTAGCTCATTAATGTGACGTTTTCTTTTTTAAAGTGGTTTCTGTGTTTAAATTATACTGTTGAGGTTTTTATCTTTTGTTTGTTTGTTGGGCATGTTTCTGTTTTAAAGTGCCTAATTTTGGGTTTGGTGGTGCATGTGCATCAGTTTGGAGAGTTTGCTTAGTGTGCATGGAGGTACCCTGTGTGGGATCCCCAAATAAAGGAACCTGGTACTGCACGCCTGTAGTTTCAGCACTCTGAAGGTAGAAGCAGGGGGATTAAAAGTTCAAGGTCATCCTTGGCTACTACATAGGGAGTTTGCTAATGAGAGGGAGCCTGCGCTAATGACACTGTCGGGAGAGCCCATTTGCCACTTTCAGATATCCTTAAGACCAAACTTGTCTGCTCTGAGGATCTCTGTAACACGTGCCTGTAATAATTATTTTAATTTTAAAAAAATCAGCTACGTTTTATAGTCTTGCTTGAGCTGTGGTTTACACACTTACTCTCATTATAACAACGTTGTCGTAGAAATGTAGTAGCTTTTATGCAGGCCCAACCAGGATGGTGATGACTTGTTAAAAATGCCCACTGCAGGCGGGCTGGGGACGACTTTGTCCCAGCAAACGCAGAGCAATAATGACAGAAATTCATCCTTTTGATCACTCTCCACTTGGTCTTTTATTATTTGGAGACCCAAGTCTGTGTCTGCCTCTCCTGTTGATGAGAGTAAAGGCAAATCACATTCAACAAGGAGCTGGCTGGGGTGGGCGGGGCCAGAGAAGTCACACTCAGCAGGAAGCTGGCTGAGGTGGGCGTGGCCAGAGAAGAACTCTACTCCAAAGCATTTCCCTGCATGAGATTCAGGCAAGGTGCCATTGCTGCTGGCTTCTGCAGCCTGGAGCCTCCCAGGGTTCACTGCAGGCTCTTGTCCTTAAAATAGATTTTGCTCTTGGTTTCCACATGGACCTGATGGTGGTGAGAATAATATTTCTTAAAATCATCAATCTGCGGGGTAAATCAATGTTTAGGACTTTAATTGCACGGACAGCAAATTCTCATAGTCACTGCCTACAAGCCGGTCGGTGTTGTTGGGAACACCAGGATGGCTGGAGTCCAGGATACTTTTCAAATAGAAAGAGCTATTTAAAAAAAAATCTACAGAGGAAACATAACCTTGGACGTTTCTTAGGCTTATCAAAAATCCCAACTTGGGAGGAATTAGGGAATGTGTCATTTGGTATCCGACTTATTTCAGGATGTCTGAGCAACCACAGCACTGACTTAGCCTAGAGAATTGCAGAGTTACGTATCTTTAGCAGTGAAATGCATATTTAATGCCACACACGGTGCATTGAGCCACTTATAAAATGCAGATAAGCTCAGATTTTCATTTTAGGAATCAGTCCTACCTAGCTCATTCTTTATGCATTAAACATTTTTCCTAATACAGCCTGCCATGGACTGCCTACACTGGACCAGCGTGGCTTAGCCCGTCAGAATAAGGCGTCACGCCACCAGTATTGAGGGCAGGGCTGGGATGGAGACTAAGGAGAACAGCATGTGGGAGACGCCCCCATCACAGGTACCCACCTACACCTTAAGGGTTGGTGACTCTGAACTGTCATCCATGGGCTGCTCTCTGGCCGGCTGCCTCTAGTCCTGGCCTCTGTTGGTCCTTTAAGGTGCTTTGTGGAAAACCAAACCAACCCAAACCAACAGGACAAGCAATTCAGCCTTCCTCGGGTTATGACCCCCTCCCCCATAGTAGGTTAAACAAACAAACAACAAACCTACCCACCTAATTTACCAACGCACAGGAGCAAGTAGGCCAGCCAGAGCACAGCATCGCTGACCTAGGCTGGCCTTTATGTAACTGCTCCCAGGTGTCAGCACTGGAAGGCTTGGATCTCGGAGGGTGCTTGTCACTACAACAAAGTATAACTGATGGTGCAAGTGTGTGAGCTGTTCCAATTTTTTAATTAAAAATATTTTGCACATTCACTTTTGGCTCCATGTTCACTGTACAGTAAGAAGAAGAAGAAGAAGAAGGCGGCAGACGTTAGCCATAAAGCCTACTAGCCAGCCAGAGGTCAGCATTGTTAACGCCACAAGGCAGTGGTTCCCAGCCTTCCCAACGCTGTGACCCTTTAACACAGTTCCTCATGTTGTGGTGACTCCCAGCCATAAAGTTATTTTGTTGCTACTTCATAACTGCAGTGAGTCATAATGTAAATATCTGATGTGCAGGATATCTTATATTAACCCCCAAGGAGGTTGTGGCCTACTGGCTGAGAACCACTGCCATAAGACATCCTTTTAGCATGTAGGAAATTATTTTCCTGTTAACTCAAGAAAAGCCCACCATAGGACATGATGGAGTTCCACATGCCTAGGCGTACATGTAGGTTTCCTGTGTCTTGCTTCTCTGTTGCAGGGGTTAAGGGAACTAGGTGTCCTGCCCAGCAAAGTCACCATCAGGCTTTTCTCCCAGTTTGTCTTTGTGACATTGATAGCATGTTCCCTTGTAGGGGGGGGGCGTGTCTTGTATTTATTCACCAGCTCCTACTGTGTGCCTGTTGCCCCCAGACTGACACCATCAGTCTGACATGCAGCTCCTGCCATTGAAAGTCTGATGGAGGAGGCAAAGCATGAGCTGGAGTAACAAAGTCGAGTGCACCTGAGGCCTCCAGGAGCAGGCTTGGGAGGTCGGGTTGCTTAGAAAGGGAGGCGACTCTGGAGCTGAGTCCCGAGAGACCCGCCGCATGGCTCCGCGTGCTCCTGCAGTCTCCAGCAAACTAGTATGCTTGCTCCTAAGAGTTCACTATTCTTTTGTGTCCTACTTTCCAGCCTGATCCCACAGTTGCCCGTGATAATTAAATGAAACTTGCCAGATGGATGCTTTCGCAAGACGATGGCTGTCTTCTTGCTCTATTTGTGAAAGCTGGCATTAGATCCAAGTCCTCAAGGATGCTCCTACCTTGAGATGGCTTTGGAGACCGGTGGCTCTTTTGTGTGTGTTTGCCAAGCGGCCCCGCCATCAGCAGGGCCAGGTTGAGTGGCAGGTGGGTGTGTTGTGCATGTGGTCACTGGTCCCTGGCAGCTTATCTTGCCTTGGAGGAGATGAGGTGCTGAGCGGCGCTTGTTGTTCTGCAGAGATGTCATTTGTCATCGTTACCTTCCTTTGGGGAAGTGAACTCCTTAAGCTTCTAGCCTGTCAGTCTTTCCGTCTCTTATTAGGTGTGTATAATTGATGTTGAAATCCCAGCGCTTCAGGTGCACACACACTACACACACACACACACACACACACACACACACACACACACACACAGATACATTGTGTTTAGGCTTTTTTGTTGTTGTCTTTTGTTTCTCTGGGTTTTTTTTGTTTTTCGAGACAGGGTTTCTCTGTGCAGCCGTGGCTGTCATAACTCATTTTCTAGACCAGGCTGGACAAGAATTCACAGAGATCCGCCTGCCTCTGCCTCCCCAGTGCTGGGATTACAGGCATGTGCCAACATGCCTGGCTAGTTACATTGTCTTAAAGAAGCATTTTTCAGAGCAGTCAAGGGAGAATGAAGGCTGGCCAATATCGTCATCTTAATCTGTAGCTAGCTCACTTAACTGGGGAGCATGGCATTCCAACAGAAAACAGCCAGGTCAGTAACAACAACCACAACAACAGGGCAGCATCATTCATCTGTCAGTCATCCTTGGCTCTTTTAAATAATTTGTATTATATTTACTTATTTGTGTGTGGGGGATGGGCCGTGTATACTGCAGTGTGCACATGGAGGTCAGAGGTCAGCTAGTGGGAGTCAGTTTTCTCTCCTTCCACCATGTGGGTCCCAGGGATCAAACTGAGGGAGCCTTGGCAGCAACCTTCCTTCCCTGCCGGGACATCTCCTCGAGCCCTTTGCCTGCCCGCCTCACCTTTACTTAACTCCCTACCCTGCAAGGTGGCCATCGCCACTCCCTTCCTACAAATGAAGAAAGGGAATTCAGAGAGGTATTCAGTCGCGTCGTCACTTTGCACCGTGCACACACACGTGCAATCGCTGGTTCTTACGGGCTGGGCTCATCTCCAGCAGTGCAGGTGGCCAGGTGGCCATTGCTGCCCACATGATGCCAACTGCTAACCACATTTATCCTCAACCGACCAGGAGCCGTCAAGTATGGTGCCATCCGAACCACGAGGGAGGCAGCCCACCTTCCTTTCACTTTACACATAATTTCAAGAATATGAAACTGTTGAATATCAATTGATTATTGTAGTTCCACGGGACTGCCAAGTTAGAATCTTCCTGCTGGTACAATTTATGTTTTTGCTGATTGTACCCAGACTGTGGACAAATGTATGAACAAAACTCTTGGGCTGGTTTCCTCTTCCTATTTTCTGTCTGTGTTTTGTGTGGAATAAAGGTTTACACGCTCACCCTTGTCACTCAGTAGTGTGTCTTAGCTTCTCTGTGAGTAGAGCAATCCAACTCTTTTACCAGCGCCACCTCTTGCACTCCCTAAAAGGAGAGTATAGCTTCTATTTTCCTTCAGAAACTCCTACTTTCATCCATTCCAGTCCCCGTAATAACATGAAGTGTCAGGGGAGGTAGAGTGGCTTGGCGTCCTGTCGCCACGGAGTCCAAGTTAAGAATGCTGATTTCAGTGTGAAGCAGACACCACTGGGCTGGTCTTGCAGTCATATACAGTTCCTCGGGATCTCTATGCCTTTCAGGTAGATGAGTAGGGGCCATGCAGGGCTGGACAGCATTCCCACCGAACCTTCATGCCACCTCTGGGTGTCTCCCATCCATGGTTTGGGTGAGCAGCAAATCCCTTAGTTTCCTCACTTGCCTCTGGAAGGTCCTAGGGATGGGACGAAAAAGAGATTGGGGAAAAATTATGCAGTGGTTGTTTAGCAGACTGACATATGGCTATTTCTCTTCTTGTAGCAAAACCAGAAATTCTGACATCTGACAGGCTGGTGAATGGCATTCTCCAGTGTGTGGCAGCGGGATTCCCGGAGCCCACAATAGATTGGTATTTCTGTACGGGAACAGAGCAAAGGTGAGAGGATTATTTTTGGCACTGCTTAAAATGCAGAAGGGAAGGGCTATAATTCAGTTGCATTTCAAATGTGTTTTCAGACTTACTATTTATTTATTTTTTTTTAGAATAAAAGGCTGTGTTTTTTTATTATTTTTTCTTCCCTCCCATATCTCTGTGGCTTTGTAAGAAGGGATAATGGCTATATTTTTCCTGGCTGACATTAATTTTGTTTGCTGAAAAATGATTACTGAATGACTTCTCTGTTTTGGTGGTTATCTTTTTGGGGGCTCTCATTGCAATTTCTAGCCTGCAGGTAGATAAAGCGATTTCCCAGGACAGAGTAATTAGATTTCCATTCTGTACACAGGAGGTAATGTGTGTGGGAAATGTGGCTGTAGTTATCATGAAAAAAATTACCTCAGAAGTTAATTGCCAAGTAACCAAAAAGTAATGATCTCACAATTACAACATGCATATGGCGCTTGTGAGCAACGGGTTTGCAAAAAAGGGTTTCTCCTTGATTAGGTGCCCGGCCCCCGAAACAAGGAGCATCTGCCATTGTGTGGCTTTTCCCTGGTGGTCCACACTTAAGGCTTCAATTGTCCTTTCACATTACCTGAAGATGAAAATGAGGTCAATTTTCACTCCTCTTACACCCGTGAAGCAGCCCTGTTATACGCCAACGTTAAAAAAAAAAAAAGCCTTGTTTGGCCTCACAAATTGTCAGAGTGGTCGTGGAAATTTTTGTTTTTTATGGAGGATGTTTTATAACAATAGTCAGGATTGTTTATGTTAGATTATTGTTTTAGTGTGGGTTCTAGCAGAACGTTTTGTTTGGGGAAGCAATAAAGAGGGTGTGAAAACCCGAAGGTTGTCCGTGTCCTCTGTGACATGGCCTGAGATGTGCATATGAAAGCTAGCCATGTGCCAAACGCTGGTCCAGCATACAGCATGCTTGGCTGTGCCCACGTGTCCGCCTTGGTGTATCTATATCTCAGTGGGTGGAGAGAGACAGCAGACAATATGAACACCTGACCTGTGTCGATGTCTAGAAGGCAGTGGAAGGTGTTCAAAGACTGTCCCCTGAATCCAGAGCAGACATTGCCATGCAACAGGACCTGCTTCCGACTCTGGACCTCAGGCTCCTCCCTGCTGCGCGTTTTGAGTCTTTCTTGTCTTCATCCTTGCTCTTTTCCTCTTCTGCGCTCTTTATCTTCAGCCATCACGCGCCTGTTCCAGATTCGTTTCTTTCTGAGATTCCGTGGTGCAGCAGGGTCTGATGTTGGTGGCCACTTGCATCCATCCCCTTCTCACAGCCACTCTTGAGATGGTACAGCCCCAGAGACCTGACGCTGGAGAGCTGACGGAACCTGGCAGGAGCCGCCAGGGTGGGCGTCCAGCCCCTGAATCGTCACTCCTTCTTCGCAGTGCTTTCCTCACTGGTGGAGTGCCAAGAGGTCATTTCCCCTCAGATGGCCGTTAAAGGGAGGTTTTATTGCTATCACAGGCTTTTATTTGGTTTCCCTGCATGAGCCCACACTGTCGGTCTCTTGTTGTAGGTGTACTGTTCCCGTCGCACCAGTAGACGTGCAGACCCAGAACGGGTCTGTGTCACCATTTGGGAAACTGGTTGTTCAGAGTTCCATAGACTCCGGTGTCTTCCGGCACAATGGCACAGTGGAGTGTAAGGCCTACAATGCTGTGGGCAAGAGTTCCGCCTTCTTTAACTTTGCATTTAAAGGTAACAACAAAGGTATATTTCCTTTTAATCCAATTTAAGGGGGTGTTTAGGTTCTGTGTACCATCGCATGATCTTATGTTCATCCCAGTACGGCCATATCATTTCTGGTAATAGCTACATCGATCCATGCTGTCCACAAACTCACAAGCTTTCACGCCATCCTGGTCTGCTGACGAAGTTCGTGCGTTCACCATCGTAGTCTTAACCATTTCACTTTCCCTGGTCTCTGTGTGTTTGTATGCGCTTCTCGGCCGGGAGTTCTATAGGCACAGTTACAGTTGGGTGGGGGAGCCTCCCAACCTTATGCAGCCAGGATAATTAGGGCACGCCAGAGGCTTCATGTTTAATTTAAAACTTTAGTTACATAAAGTGAGTTACACTTTGATAAATATCTGTATCAAAGGATAGCAGTGTCCTTTATAGGGTCTTGTCAGCAAATGACTTTCTTCCCAGGTTGATTTGTGTGTGTGCATGTATGTACTTGCCCATGTGCACCATAGGGGTTTTACAGAGCCCTGTGCATGCTGTGGCGGTGGCTTCCCATGAGCTACACTTCTTGTCCAGCCGGCTTCTTTCTATGAGCTGTGCTTCCTGAGAGATGAGCGCACCAAATGACTCTTGAAGGCATTGATGAAAGGACACATGAGACAAGGAAACTGGGCAGTTGAGTTTTTTTTTTTTTTTAAGTGCCCAGTTTCTGTGGTGTTTAGCATTGGCCACAGGACTCAAGCCAAAAGAGCCGTGTGTCCTCAGCTTTTGGATAAGGGTTGGGGAGGGGGGCAGAATCATAACAGCGCATTGCATTGTTAATTTTCCCAGACGGAACAATGAAAAAGATGTTCCAAAATGTTTTTCTTCTCTGTGAAAGACATTTACGTTTGGTGTAGGAAATTTAGAAAACGTAAATGAGCAGAAAGAAGAAAATGCAACCCGCCCAAAATGGAAGTCCATTCAGATGTTGTTTTTCATTAAAAACAGAATAGCATTATGCGTGCACTTCGGAAAGTTCATCTTCTCCGTAGTCTGATTTTAGCTGACATCTTTAAAGACACCTGTGCATCTAGTGAGGCTGGGGGCGGGTGGGTGTGTGGTGCAGGGTCCGGGCGCTGACCCAGGGATAAAGGAAGGAAGGGAGGGAGGGAAGGAAGGAAGGGAGGGAGGGAAGGAAGGAAGGAAGATGGATGGATTTGAATATCACAGCAAAGATGGGCTCCCTGCATGTGCTGAGAGAGAAATGGGTTTTAGTCTGGGATTGGTGGCGGCCGGGCTGCTGTCCTGCCCGTGGCTCAGAAGCACAATTCTCTTCCCTGCAGAGCAAATCCAGCCCCACACGCTGTTCACGCCGCTGCTCATTGGCTTTGTGATCACGGCCTCCGTAATGGGCATCATCGTGTTGGTTCTCACCTACAAATATCTCCAGGTGACCATTGGGTGGCTCTTCCTCTGGGGTGCCACGGTGGCCAAGGTGTTGATTGTTAAGCGGTGACACGCCTGTCTCTCCCTGTCTCTCCCTGTCTCTTCCAGAAACCCATGTATGAGGTGCAGTGGAAGGTCGTCGAGGAGATAAATGGGAACAATTATGTTTACATAGACCCGACACAACTTCCTTATGACCACAAATGGGAGTTTCCCAGAAACAGGCTGAGTTTTGGTCAGTATGAAGCAGGGGCTTTCCATGCGGCCCTTTGTGTGCACATAACAATGATTTTAAAGGAACCTGCAGTGGCTTCCTTTGACTCGTTTCACCTGAAACAAGAAGTGCTTTCTGTCACACTGCCCAGATGTTTGTCAGGGTGTCAGCAAAAAGCGCTGTAGAGAAGTGTCCTCAGACACACGCGCCTTCAGTTAGTTGCTTTGTTGCTTTGGGAACGTCACATTGTTGTCAGCCGTTCTTCCTGTTGACCCTGCCCCTCTTCCTCTCTAAAGGGAAGACGCTGGGCGCTGGTGCCTTCGGGAAGGTGGTCGAGGCCACTGCGTATGGCTTAATTAAGTCAGATGCTGCTATGACAGTGGCGGTGAAGATGCTTAAACGTAAGTGTCTGCAGGGCGCTCACTGCCTGCCCCCCCCCACCAGTTAGCCTAATGAATTTGGTGTTTTCCTCTCTCTCTCTCTCTCTCTCTCTCTCTCTCTGCTAAAGTACAGTGTTTTCCATTTTAGCAAGTGCTCATTTAACGGAAAGAGAGGCCCTCATGTCGGAGCTGAAGGTCCTAAGCTACCTGGGCAACCACATGAACATTGTGAACCTCCTTGGAGCGTGTACCGTGGGAGGTGAGTCTTGTGTCCATAGCACCTGCTGCTGTCTGTCGGGCTATCAAAGTATGATTTGGACAGTGTGTAATTATAAGCTGTTTGGGAGGTTTGGTTTTTTTTTTTTAACCCCCCCCCCCAGTGTTTTGTTCTGTTTTTCTAGGTTTTGGTTTGCACAGTGTTCCTAAGAATGCAGATTTTTGTCATTTCTGTGTGTTGGGACAGGCTTTGGACTCCCCTCCTCTTGTTAAGTTTGAGATGTGGGCCAGAGTTGTCATGCCATGTTGTAGAATTTTAGAACCACTCACCACACTGTGTTTGGGGGCTCATTACTGGGCCTCTCATCTCCCCCTCCCCCTCAGTAGTCTCACTGTTCAGCTTCTAGTAGGGCAACATTTTTAACTCCCACAAACATGTGAGAGCGCACAGGATTTCTCTTTGTGCGGAGCCACGTACACCATCCTTTGCTCATCACACACGTTGCCTGCGTGTGTTGAACTACAGTGCCCCCTCCCAAACAGGTGCAGAGATACTGAATGTGGGGATTGCCAGCATATGTGAAACTTACTCTCAAGGATGCTCCATCAACCTGGCCTCTTCCCTGGCTTGGCTCACCCAGCAGGCTTTTCTTAACTTAAAGCTTTCTATATTGCTGGGTCATAATGAGTCACTTGGGAGTTAATGTTCGGTTGCCTTCTATAGTGGAAGTAGCCGTGAGCCTCCTGCTCCTCCAGCGCACACCAAACAGAGAAGCTTTTCACTCTCATAAAAAAAAAAAAAAAACTAGCTTCAGTTCTAACCTAAGTCAGTGTTCCCATCAAGGCTGCCTGACCTTTGCATAAGGAGCAGAGGTGTGTAGAGTGAACTGTTGCTGTCCATCTAGAGAGAGCCGCGGGACAGCAGATATAGACAGTGCCTCAGAACGGCCCTGGTAAGCGGCTACTCATCACACCGTGGACCGTTCATGAGTCCATTGCCTTTAAACACCCAGACCGCCAGCCCTCTTTTCAACTAGTAATGCTCAGAAGCACGGGGCGTCTCAGGTCCTTCGCCCACGGTTCAGTCTGGGCTTGGCTGGCTGTTCCATATGGCTCCTTCCCCACCAGGCTGCAGCTTGGCTTCTTCATCTTCATAGTAACATTACAGCAAGGACACAGGACCCTACCGCACACAGAAGCGCATCAAAGGAAGGCGGCAGGAAGCTTGGTTGTAGTAGCAGCTTTGGAAGCACTCACTTGGGGCTGCAAAAGAGCAGTCACGCCTGGCCCCTAATGTTCATGGCACTTAGACATCCAAGTAGAAAGGGGCTGGCTTGTCTCATTTCTCTCAGCATAATGCTGCCTTTTTTTTTTTTTTTTTTTTTTTGATAAGAGACGTTAATAGATAGAATTATGTTGGGACTGAGAAGGCTTAGCCACGGACGCTGGATGTTAACAGCCATGGTCACCCTTGGGTATTTCCTCGGGAGGCAGGATTATCTATCATGCATCTTGCCTCTTCCTAACGTTTTTTTTCTTATATCCGCACAGGGCCCACCCTGGTCATTACAGAGTATTGTTGCTATGGTGATCTTTTGAATTTTTTGAGAAGAAAACGTGACTCATTTATTTTCTCAAAGCAAGAAGATCAGGCAGAAGCGGGCCTCTATAAGAACCTTCTGCATTCAAAGGAGTCTTCCTGGTAAGGCCCATTTGCATAAGTAGTCAGTTGTTGACAGGCAGTTCACAGGGTCAGAAGGGTTTGCAATCAAGGCTGATTCTTTAAAAAATGAACAGAGGTACTCTGAGGTGTGAAATCAGAATTATTAAGTTATGTAAATGTGATTAACTGTTTCGGAAGTTCAGATAGTACCCTTGACGATTCAAATGGAGACTGTTACGGATTTCTTTTAAACGTGTGTTTCTGTTCTTCCCTGAGCCTTCGTTCTGTGGAACCGGACGTGCTTTCTGGGTGTTTCTTCTTACTGTGGTCTCCTTACCATGTTCCCGTTTACGTTGCCGAGCTTGGGGGTCTATAGGCGTCTTCACAGTGGGACCATTTACAGGGCAGAGGGTAAAGGCTCCCATGGAGTCACAGTAACTCCCGGAGGCAGCTGAACGGCCAAGAACACAGAGCACGGTCCCATATGTACATGTCTTGCCATCAGCACTGTTTTTGTGCCCCTGGCACGCCCATTGTCTTGTTGTATTAGAAAGACATCACTATTAAAGAATGTATTTGAATTCTGGGCCTCACCGACACCCTTCTCAAGGGCAGTGATGCAAAGGATGAAATAGATGCTGCTTCAAGTGCCTTGGAGGAAACCCAGCCTGATGTGCAACCAGGGTAGACGTCTCTGCCGTGGCTTGTCAATGCTTTCTTCCCAAATGTGGTTGGGGTCTGCAGGCTCAGGGTCCCTTGCGTTTCATACGGCTTCAGTTGTGCAGAGTGGGTCTTAACTTCTTTTCAGGCTTGTTCTAAGCCCCCCTGGGTTCAAATCCTGGTGCCAGAGACTAAAATCACGAGCTGCCATAGGAGCTGTAGTCTGTTTTTAGGCGGCAGGATTTTGTCTTCTGGAGTCTTCACTGCAGGCTTCCGGGTAGACCCCAGTAAACGCCTTGTGAGGCCTTTCCCACCACTGAAGGTCAAAGTTCCCAGATGATACTTCGTATTTTCATTTCAGTCCTGTAAGCTCGAGCTGTTTACAGTGGTAGCAGTGCCACAAAGCCCACCTTTTGTTAGTTCTTCTGGAGGCAGGAGTCGCTTCACCAGCCTGGAGACTGACGGGGCCCCGCGTGCCTGAGTTGGTCCGTCGTGCGTGGTGTTGTTTGTGCTCTGGGATCCCATATGGGTTCGGAGCCACCAGCACACTCTGAAGGAGGTTGTTGTCATGGCGTTTCTATGCTAATCAGAGGCAGGAAGTACTAGAAATCTTGAAGAGTCTCCAGCCAAATGTTGCAGATTCAAGAGGTCCAGATGGTCTAGAAAATCATCCAAATTATTGGTGTTTATCTGAACCAAACTTGGATTTTTAAAACCTCCTTCCCTCGGTCGCTATATGCTAAACATCTCTTCCCCTCACATCTCTTGGAAGCGCCTGTTGACTTTCCACTTGTCTGAGTAGGGGCTAATTTAGAGTCTGAGGTAAAGTGAGGTAACTTTTTTTTTTTTTGGCTCTATTTCCCCCCCCTCCCCAATTAAATCCACTATAGCTGGAGATGGGACTCTTCTAACCTGATCCCTAAGCAAAAAAACAAAACAAAACAAAAAATTTAATTCCTGAGAATTGGGCCTGAATATTGAACAGCAAACACTCATATCTCACAAAACCCAAATTTGAAATTCTTCATTGAGTGGTTACATTCTTTTTCTTGACCTAAAGTCAGTCCGCTGTATGGCAGTGGCTGAGAGCTGTAACTGGGCCCTTCAGAGCTGTGTCCTGGCCCCTTTCTAGTTCTCTTCAGCTCTGACGTGGGTGTTGCATCTCTCTTGCAGCGACAGTACCAACGAGTACATGGACATGAAGCCTGGGGTTTCCTATGTTGTACCAACCAAGACAGACAAAAGGCGATCTGCAAGAATAGGTGGGTCCCCATCAAGCCGCCAAGACAACCCCACGTGCGGGGCGGGGGTTTGTAATCAAACCATGTTCCTGACTTTTTTTTTTTTCTTGTCTCATGGAGAGGGGGCTAGGGGTCAGGTGCCGAGCTTGAAGAAATGTGGGACAAGGCTTTTGCCTCTTTCCCTCTAAGTGGAAGGACTGTACGTCACTCCCAGAAAGAACCTGCTGTGTCAAAGCAAATGGCCGGTGGCAGTTAAGGTTCACAAGTGGATGTTTCAGGCAAAACCAAATGTTTTTATATATAATATCCTACTGTTATGCACATGAGATTTTAAAGATAGACCCACCATCACCTAAGGATTCTGGGACCCAGCCTGTTGATTCAGTGTCCAGCTTTGTTCCTCCCTGAGGAGGTGATTGGCCCAGGCGTTCCCTCCGTTGATTCATTGCTAGCTCTGGCACTGTGACCACTAAGGTTCCTACTGCTGTCTCCATAATAGACTCATATATAGAAAGAGATGTGGCTCCCGCCATCATGGAAGACGATGAGCTGGCGCTGGACCTGGAAGACTTGCTGAGCTTCTCCTACCAGGTGGCCAAGGGCATGGCGTTCCTCGCCTCCAAGAACGTGAGTGGCAGTGAGTCTCACATGAGGCACAGAGTCCTTCTTTTTTTTAAAAAAGGCTTGAACATTTCATAGTCCTAGTTAGAATGCAGAGTGTCATTTTGGAGTGTGGTAACCAAAAGCAGAGGAAATTTCGTTTCTTCATGTTCCAACTGCTGCTGTCTCTTTGGAATTCTTGCTCTAATTTATAAGCTCGAAAGTGCAAACCTGTCTAAATGAGCTTCCATGAATATTCTTTTATATGCAGTGAATTCATTTAAAACTTTGGCTCTAGGATGTAGGATTTGCTTCTAGAAAATAGAAGGATAGTGGTCTTATCAGCAAATGGGGGGGGGTCGTCAGGAGTGTGCCTCACTGTCACTGTGCCTGGTAGGGCACACACATATCTGGGCTCCATCCGTGAGACCCATGTACCCATGTGTGTGACTCATGGAGTATCAGGAGGTCAGAGAGAGCAATGAGCAGTTAGGAAGGAGGATGCTGGAAGGGGTGGGAGTGTTCCCAGGAGAAAGGCGTGACCCAGAGTGAGGTCACAGCACCTGCTCTAGTGACATTCCTGGCCATTACTAAACTAAAAGACAGGCTGAAGTCAAGACTCTCTTCCTTGTGTCCTTGAGAGGCGTCATGATGAAGCCTAGAAGCGGTTTTGGGAGGAGCCATTCAAAGAGATATATACAAAATGAACGTTGAGTTTAGAATTCCAATTTGACTATTTATAATACATTTTCCTGTGAATGACAGGAGCTGGGGGGGGCAGGGGGGGCATTTATTAGAATTAGGTTGGAAAGCAATTATAGTAATTAGAGTCCCGATCACATGAAACACAAAATATCATTTGCAGCATACTTTTTATTTTTGGTGTACAAAATACTTTAAAACAAAAGGGTTTTTTTTCTCTTCTCTTTATGTAAACAGCATTGTAGTATTAAAACTCGTCTTCCCTTTGAGAGCTTCAGCGATCGGCTGTCTCTCTTTCTTTTCTTCCCCAACAGTGTATTCACAGAGACTTGGCAGCAAGGAATATCCTTCTCACTCACGGGCGCATCACAAAGATTTGTGATTTCGGTCTGGCCAGAGACATCAGGAATGACTCAAATTATGTGGTGAAAGGGAACGTGAGTGCACTTCTCTTCCTTCTTCCTCGGATCCAGTTTTCACCCAAAATCGTTGTCTCCAGTGGTTGTGCTCCAGCTCTTCAGTTCCTTTCATCAGAATGTCGTGCATTTTAGCAAAATCTGCAAGGCGCACTACTACCACTAACGTTTGATAATAGAATTCCTAGTTATAATTGTGTGATTAGGGGGCTGCACGAAGGAAACAGAAATAGCCTTAATTTTTCATGATGGCCTGAGACTAGCAATGAATTTGATTGTGTTCAACTATAACCAATGTGGACCTCAAGGTCACAGGAGGCTTTTTGTTTTTATTAATTTTATTTACTTATTTATTTATTTTGAGGTTGAAATACTATGTGAAAGCGACTGCAGTCTAAGATGGTATTAGAGTTAGCTGTGTATGCAGTGCTGGGTCTTGTAGGGTTATTAAGTAGATTCGTAAGTAATGGTTGGTTTATGGGACGCAGGGAATTTTTCAAAGTGCTGTATTTCATCGCTCGCCTTTTTCTGTAACCTCAGAACAAGCCCATGCCCTAGAGTACGTTGTCTTCCAATTTCTACAGTGGGAGGAACTAAGGTCCAGTGTATTTTAGTGATCTATATCTTACAGAGCTATCAGGAGGGGCCAGTGGGTATAGAAGGCCATAACCTCCTAGATATATATATTCTTAGGTGCCTTTTTTCCCTGGGCCTGTTTGAACAGTCCATATTTATTTCTAGGGGTCCATTTTTTGTGTCTGTCATGATAACGCGATCCCTTCTCGTTCGTCACCGTGGCATCTCTGTTGGTAGGCTGTGCATGCATTGGTTTTGTTAGGGCTTTGCCAGCTTTATGTCCTGGCTCAGTCAGATGGCTCTGGAAGGGCTCTGTCAAGGTCAGGCTTTTTTTTTTTTTTTTAATTTTCAGGAGAATTGATGAAATCAACTTCCTGGCTTAAGACTTGAGGGAAGATAGGAAGTGATTCAGTATTCTAGCCTCTGTATATTGTTAAAGGAGCGAGAAAGAGGAAGTGACGTGTCTAGGCCCAGGCTGGCTGAGTTCTGACCTGGTGTGGTTTAGTGGGTGTGTGACTGATAAGAGTTAGGTACGCAGTACTTGAAGGAGTTAATATGTGGCAGAGTTCTGCTTTGCGTTTTTGAAATCCAAACCATCATGGCAGGGGTTGTGCCCTGGCATCTTCCTAGCTCACTCTGTAGTTGACAAGTCAAGCAGTTATTTGAGAAAGTTTAAAACAAGGAAACGTACATGACATGGCGCTGCGTGGAATTTTAAGTGTAGTCATTGTAAAGTCTCTTTGTTCTCTGAAAACTGTGAATTCCTGATCATTTTCCACCCTGGGCTCTAAGTCCAGGGTAGCCTGTGGGCCCCTTGTCAGAATGCATGGTTATATTTGACCAAGAAGCACAGGTATGTTGAATGGCAGCTATATCAAATTGTGAAAAGTTAATTTATGGTAGACAACGCACACACTTGCTGATTACATTATAAGATTACATTATAAGAGCTACTGTAGTCTCGAGGACAGTGACTAGAAGGTTTGTGTGTGTTTGTGCGATTCCTGTAAATGCTGTGATCGAGTGTAAAGTGTCTGTGACAACGGTCGAGGACAAGCCACAGAGCCACTTTTACTGCTTTCTAGAAGATGCTAGACTTTCCTTGGAAGTTAATTTCTAGATAGCCGGGCCCCTTGAACTCGAGACACTATAGATCCCAGCTTAACAGCCCTGTTCAGAACTGCAGCATGAAATCTGGAGACAGATAGTAGATAGTCTGTACGTGAATCACCCCTGCCCCACCCCCACACGAAAATAACTTTAGCCCTAGAAGCCACACACACCCAGCTTCCTAGTGTTCAGTCCTAAACGGATTTAAAGGATTGACTTAGCTTCATGTGACAGATTAATATCCAGAAATCCTGACTGACTGTAAGAGGCATGGCTGAGTAGAAGGGGCCTGGATGTCTCCTGTGGTAATCACAGATTCTGCCACCTCCCACCTCAGAACAGGCAGTCGGAGTAGACATTAGTGGGTTGGACACTGTTAGGCATCCCCCCGCCCCCCGCATCACCTCATTTGTCCTATGAAACAACTCCTGTGGTATTTGAAATTATTTTTGTTTTGCAAAAGATGACTATGAGGCCTGGCTGGCTTATCTGGATTTAGGTAACTTCTCTAGCAGGTGAGTGAAGGGTAGCACGGGTTGCAGATGGCAGAAGTCCAAGAGTAAACAATGAAAGGATCGAGGGCCCAGCGCTTATTAGCACTGAAACCGGTCTGCCTTTCTATGTCTCATCATTCTGGCGCAGAGCCCTCCTCATCCTGGTCAGAGATGACCAGACAGACAGCTAGTGTGGGATGAGGCAGATGCAGGAAGGGGATGTCACAAGAAAGAGGACCTAGGTTTATCAACCTACGATGTTCTAATTTTCTTTTCTCGTGGCACTGCATAAGACATGGATCTTAGCAGCTAAAGCTACGTGGTCCTGCTACAGCTAGCAGCAGAGGAGGCTGGGAAATGTAGTTCTGGTCAGGAGACTAGACCATATATTTTGCTGGTGAAGAAAAAGAGTGAAACACTGAGTCTCTTCGTTGTCGGAGCGTTAGAGGAAGGAAGGCTGGAACCTGTGGACTTCTGTGTTCTTAGCTTCCTGTGCTATCCTGACTCAACGCCCCTATTTTGAATGGGAGATACGGGAATCCTCGAGGGGCTGGCGGGCATGAAGGTTCAAGATCTTGTTAGGTGGGACGCATCCCTCCCTGCTGAGCAGCCAGACCTCCACCTGCAGGGCTGCTTTCGTTTTGTCTTTGGAGCCTTTTCACCAACTGGCTACTTTTGCTGTGTTTCCTCCCAGGCCCGGCTCCCCGTGAAGTGGATGGCACCAGAAAGCATTTTCAACTGCGTGTACACATTTGAAAGTGATGTCTGGTCCTACGGAATTTTCCTCTGGGAGCTATTCTCTTTAGGTAAGACGTTCCTTGTCAAAAACTACCTCGTTGTCCAAAAGCTTCTGGAGGTTTCCTAGTGTCCTATCCCCTCCTGCCTGACACTGATTCGCCCCCTCTCTGTGCCCCAGGAAGCAGCCCATACCCAGGGATGCCGGTTGATTCCAAGTTTTACAAGATGATCAAGGAAGGTTTCCGGATGCTCAGTCCAGAGCACGCACCCGCCGAAATGTAAGGACCCAACTGGCCTTTTCTTCAGATAGCTTCCTTTCCAAAGACAGAAATGCTGACGGTCTTTGCTAGCACTGTCTGAAATGTCACTTGAGTCCTTTGGTGGCCACCCCACTCAAATGTCACGGCTGAGGTTCTTTTCATAATCTCTTGTCACCAATAGTACAGAAACTCTTGACAGTGTCTCACAGGCACACAGGGTTTTATCGTGTGTGTGTGTGTGTGTGTGTGTGTGTGTGTGTGTGTGTGTGTGTGTCGTTTCACACAACCTGGTACACAGCCCCAAATTTGTTATTGATGTCGTGCAGAAAGCAGGTTCATGGCATCGGGGAGTGACAGACAGTGGCCCTCGTTTTTCTTCAGGTACGATGTGATGAAGACTTGCTGGGATGCTGATCCCCTGAAAAGGCCGACCTTCAAGCAGGTTGTTCGGCTCATTGAAAAGCAGATCTCAGATAGCACCAAGCACGTGAGTGACAGGCCAGGCCTGGGGTCCTCTTCCTCCTTGTTCTACAGGGCTGTGGTCCCCAAGCGTCAAGGACAAGGACTGGGCTTCCCAGGGTGGACATAAAACAATGGAAGCCCCGGTTCGTCCTGCTCACCCCCTCCCCCGACTTCCACCTCCGTTCTAAGTCTGAGAGATGTGGGATGGGCGAGGAGGGACTTGTGTTCAGATGTGTGGAATTAGATGTTATCACAGGGCCGGGCTGTGCTTCCTCCCAGGCCTGGAATGTCGATCATGGGACTGTCTGGTCTCCTCCTCACATGGCAGGGCCATTCACCCTGGGTGTGTGGGGGTCACCTAGAAAGAAAGCATGGGAGAAGACAGCCTGTTACCGCAGTAAAGTGAGCTTTAAACAGCCAGAGCCAGCCAGTGCCAATGACTGTGATGCCCACAGCCATGCAGAAGGGTTGTTTGAAGTTAGGGCATCCCTCCCAGTGATTTAAGGGATGTGGAATGAAATCCACTATTTTCTTCTTTTGCTTTTAAGTTGGAATTGGCCGTCTTTCCTGCTTTCCCCCCTCTCCTGAGCCATCTGCTGAGAACTATCTTTTCTAATAGCACACCACTGGTCCTTTTGAGTTAATGCTCGCTCTGCGGGGCATCAAAGCACATTTCAAGTAAAACACCATTTTCCACCCAAGTGCTTTGATTCCCGACAGATGACCTCTGGGACAGTCATGGGTGGTGCTGCAATTTACACCAGTGGTTGGGTCTTGGGATCCGTAAGCCCTCCTTGTAGACTAGCGAGTGCTTGCCTTCAGACTTAACTCGTCAGAAGAGAAACAATGCAAGCGTCAGACACGTCCCTTGCGGGGACCTGAGCTGTTAGCCTGATCTGGGGTTTGAACCTTTGTCTTCAGCATTCTGCCGCTGTGAGTGTCCCTGTTTGCTGGGCTTGTCACGGGTACCGCTGCGTTTAACTGCGGACTCTGTTTGTCTACAGATCTACTCCAACTTCGCAAACTGCAACCCCAACCCGGAGAACCCCGTGGTGGTGGACCACTCTGTGCGGGTCAATTCCGTGGGCAGCAGCGCCTCCTCCACCCAGCCTCTGCTCGTGCACGAAGATGCCTGAGCGGAAATGCAGGCCGACAGGCTTCCGCTGCTGTCTCGAACCCCGTTCCCGTGGCTTCTGTGATGTTCGTTTTGTTTTGCTGTGACTTGCATCCTACTCCAGGGTGGCGGGTTCCTGCCCCTCCCCCAACCCCACTGTGATCCTGCCTTTATGAGCACACTTTAGTGGCTGATGGATGACCTTTCTTTTCCGCCATCAGCCACCGTCCCCACTGGGAAGGTCCGAACTGTATGTATATAGTTTCCCAATAGCAAAGTAGCTCCTACTGTAAACAGAACTCCTGCTTTAGAGGAGGGAGGGAGGGTGGGGTGAAAGCAGCTGCCCAGAGTCCTTCACAGTGCTCCTCTGAGTCCGTTTGGAAAGTATGGCTGGTAGTTCATGTGAAGGATAGACGTAGTCCCATTTGGCCTAGAGAGCCTGCCCTAATGATGGGGAGCTGTAGGAAGACTGGAGAGGGAAACCCAAGCCCTTTGTGTGGAAAGTAGACCAGGATTGGAGTAGAGGACACATGAGAACACATCTGGGCTTACAAAATCTATTCCTGCTTGAGAAGAAGACCTAGGCTGTGAAAGACCGCGCCCTGGCAGCTTGAACAAAGGCGCTCTGCTGTGGCCCCCTGCATGGGCTTTTGTACAACTGACCTGGTTTTTAAATAGAGTTTGCTGCTGGGGAGTTGGCTCCCTAGCCAGCATTTGTATATATACTCATCTATCTGTTGTATGCGTTCATACTTGTGGGGGGGGGGCGGGGACCCCACACGCTTTGGTTTCTGTATACAACCCTGGCATTAGGTCTGCTGTGTGTAAGAATAGATTAAGAGCCATACAAATTTGAAGGAAACAGTTAATAGTTTGGGGGTTTTTTGGGGGGGTCTTTTTGTTTTTGTTTTTGTTTTTTTAAGGAAAAACGTAATTGCTAAGCACAATCTTTATAAGACCTCTTAGCCAACGCACTTGCTCTGTAGATTCTCCAGAACAAGGCTTCCAGCTTCAGAGTGGTTTTGCTGCCTAGGGAACTGACGCTGTTTGAAAAGGTTACCGTTTTACCCCACAATTCCCACAGGAGTGAGAAAAGAGCGCGGTCCTGGTTTGGATTCTCACACAGCAGGAGGTGAAAGTTAGAGTCAGCCTTTTTTTGACAGGCACATCCTGGACATCGGGCCAGTATCTATATAAGTATGTATGTGTGTACATGCATGTGTGTGAGTATGCGTGTGAGTGAGTTATTTTGGTGACCTCCTTACCCTGAATCCCAAAGGGTCCTCCAGTATCCAACAAGTGACAGCTTTCACCACCGCTCCTGTCTCTCTCCTGTTTGGCTGCACATTGCTCGCTCTGTAGAATAGTTTACCCAGAGCCACCACAGAGGCTTAGCAGAGTGGGCACAGGACCTATTGAGGTGAAGCCCACCTGCACTTGGGACACTCCTGTCTGTGCTCAACATACTGTACCCGTTCCTTAGACCGTTTATGATGCTATTCCAGGAAAACATTTAAAATCTACCCTGTAGACTGGAGCCTGGATGTTACCTTGTAGTTGCCATCTCCTGCCCCCCTCCCCCCCCCATTGCCCACCATCACTGTCCAGTATAAGTGCTAAGTGTGTACATGGCAAGATTTCTGTGTTGTCTTGCAGGATTCAGGTATGTTGCCTTCACGGTTCCCCATGCCCCACCCTCCCGCCCTTTATCCTTTAGACTACACTTAGAAATGTGTGGCCGTTAACCTGGAAGTGACCATTTGCACTGGAGTTCTACACTCTTGCACCTTTCCAAAGTTAATTGGTTTGAAGGTTGTGTCGTCATGTATGAGACTGTCACCATTTGCCATGCTCCGTCCAAAACATTCCTCTGCATTCCTATTGACTTCGATTGTAGTAAGCAAACTAGCTGTTAATTGTGGATGTCTAGGTACTTCAGGGGCACACCATTGAGAATTTTGTCTTGGATATTCTTGAAAGTTTATATTTTTATAATTTTTTTTACATCAGGTGTCAGATATTTCTTTCAGTTGCTTGATGTTTGGAATTATTCTGTGGCTTTTTTGTAAATATCAAAATGTAGCAATAATGTCTTTTGAATATTCCCAAGCCCTATGAGTCCCTGAAAATATTTTTTATATATACAGTAACTTTATGTGTAAATATATAAGCTGTGCAAGTTTAAACATGTTATGTTTCATGTGGTTTTTTTTTCCTGATATGTCCAATTGTTGACAGTTCTGAAGAATTCTAATAAAAGTGTAAATATATAAAGCAAATAAGGTTTTTCTTTTTTAAGGTATGTTTGTGCATAATTTATATAAAACACATGCTGTACTCTGATCACACTAGGATTTATATCCTTGAAAATTCAATAGACATTTATTAGTAATTTTAGTGTGTGCTATTTTTTTTTATTTTATTTTATCCTTACAACCCAGGGTCTGTATTTAAATTGAGAAATGTAGAAAACATTTTGATAGTTTTCCACACAGCTATGATTAACATTAGGTTGACTCATGGGAAGTGACTATTTGTTGGTAAAATACCAGTAAATAACAGCAATTTCATGTGGTCCAAGCTGATGCACGCAGCATGTTTTCTCCTAAAACAGATGGACTGGAAATAGCTTCAGTATTAGTGTACAAGGTTACACCAGGGGCCTGAAGAAAACAGCTTAGGTTCTTGTCGGTGTTAAGTGTTGAGGTAAGCTGACCTCACCATGAGGCAAGGTGGATGCTCTTGTCCTACTGTCAGGCTTCTGGGAACAGAGTTCTGGGCTTGCTGGCTTCTGGGACAGAGTACAGTACCCTCCTTTGGAGATCAGTGGTATGTGCTTTACTCTCCTATGACTGGGTCATCTTGTGGTACCAGAGGGTGCCAACCAGACCATTGAAACCAACTGAGAAACCCTGTACCATGTAGCCTATTAAGAGAGAGAGAGGCCTAGCCTGGTAGCACACACTTAAAAATCTGATACGCACCTATAATCCCAGTGCTGGGGAGGTGGAGAAGGGACTATGAGGCTTACTGGCCAACCAGTCTAGCCTCCTGGTGGTCAAGCCCTAACCAGTGAGATGTTGAAAATAAAAACCAATGGACAGTGCTAAGGAATGAAACCTCTGTCCACATACATGTGCCTGCACATCCTACACAGTTGAACCTACACATACACACTAGAGTGGACTGTATGCCCAGATAACCTCAGTCTTGGCTCCCTGTGTAGACACGTCATGGATACCCACTGAAGTGTCCCCCAGGGGGAAGGAAGAGGGCAGGGGGGGAGCTGTGATGAAGAGTCCTTTCAAATCACGAGGGGATTTGTGACTAGGAAGGTTTCAGCGGCAGTAACGGGGAAGACAGAGCCACATTTCAGTCAGGCGATAGCCTCCATGTTATTACAAAGAGAAATGAATGTTAATTGGCCACAGAACAAAGAGGCCTTTTCTTTCCAAATGCTTTCACTGTCCTCTAGCCTTTTCCTGTTTGAAATCTTGAGTTGGAAGCAGTCGAGGAACTGGTGGTGTTAGCCTGTTGTTATTTACCCCACTGGCCCATGTACTGCTGTGTGAATTTGAATTGATTGGCTCTTGAAATGTAGATTTCGTAGTACTACAAGTACCATGATGCGCTAATAGGAAGTCTTTAAGGCACCTCCCTTGAATGCCTAAACATACAGCATTTCATCGTGATAAATTTAGCTCTGTGAGTAGAAGGAAGTACTGTGCTCCTGTGATTACACAAATGATGGAGATTCAGCGATCAATCTCACTTAGTACCTTCCTCCTAACTCAGTGCTCCTCACCCTTCCTAACGCTGCAAGCCTTTACTACAGTTCCTCCTGCTGTGGCGACCTCCAACCACAAAATTATTTTTGTTGCTACTTCATAACTGTAATCTCACTACTGTTAGGAATGGTAATGCAGATGTCTGTTTTCTGATGGTCTTAGGTGACCCTTGTAGGTAGTTTGACCTCCCAGAGGGGTTACAACCCACAGGTTGAGAACCACTGCTCTCAATGCAAGCATCACTGTTCTGGTGTGAGGTGACCGCGCAGTTGGGATTTCTATGCTCCCATCAAAATTCCAACATTTTAGCCAGCGATTCAGGACTGTTTCACCTGGGCTTCACTTCCACATCTACTGGCCCATAGGAATGCCCTGGTCCTTTACTGCCAGTCTAACGCTCCATGGCTCATGTCTTCTAAGCCTCCATCTTTCAAAGGCAACAAAAATCATCTCAGCAATGGCATACTCACTCGGAAGCTGCCTCTCAATCCCCACCACATTCCATGCTTCTGGGGGCTCTTAACATCACTTCTGCCTAGAACTAGAGTTAGCCTGCCTCTTCTCTCTCCCATCCGCATCTAGTCTTGAGGTCAATTAACAGAATACCCATATGCTCACTGGTATGTTCTTGCCTAGTATTGTATTGAGTCATGTAGTCACTTGGAGATGGGTCTAGCATGGTTTTCTATTGCTGTGGTAAAATACTGTGACCAAAAACGACTCAGGGAGGAAAGTTTATTGTAGCTTACAGTTGTCCATTATGAAAGGGCGTCTAGGCAGGAACCTGAGGCAGGAACTGAATCCTAGACTATGGAGGAATGCTTCTTAGCATCTTGCTCCTCCTGGATTGCTCACTTTGCTTTCTTATTACCCCCACCCCAGCCTCACCTGTCCAGAAGTGGTACTGCCCACAGTAGGCTGGTCCTTTCATGGCAATCATCAGCTAAGAAAATGTTACCAAGATTTGCCTACGGATCAGTCTGATGGGGCCATCTTCTCAGTTGTGGTTCCCTCTTCTTAGATGACTCTAGCTTGTGTCTACTTGACAAAATAAAATATAAAATAAATCTAGCCAGCACAAAAGGTTACGAGTTCTTGAAGACTTCTCCCTTAGGAGGCTATTGAACTGTTATCTGTATCCAGAATTTTGACATACACTGAGTTTTCCCAAGCTGACCTCTCCCACTTTTGTGTCCTATCCCAGTCCTTCTGTGGTCCAGCCAAGGTGTCTTGGGAGCTTCAGCCTTACCTAGGTACCCCTTGCTTTGTCCTGAGGGAGACTGACCTGCCTCTCCTTTGCCCCTCATCCCCGCCCCCTGCACACTCACACCCTCGCCCAGTCAACAAGTTGCTATGTTCTTGAGACATATTCCAGAAGTACACGTGCCCCATTTACAGCCCCCAAAGATGTAAGTACAATGCTTAATTAGTAATTCTCAAATAAATAATTAAACATTTCATTAGTTTGGGAATGAAGGAGAGTCGCCTGGGAGGAAACGGTCCCAGGGAAAACAAGACGAAACTGGCTAAAGCAGAACCCGAGGCGAGGCCCCATTGCACAGTAGGCAGGGAGGAGGTAACGCTGACAGTTCCTTGGGACTGCCCACCCTGCCCACCGAGGCCTGGTCACCTGCCCCACAGAGAAGGAGGGAGGGGTAGAAAGGAGAGGAATGTGGCATTCTGGAAGCGGGGAAGTTCAAGGCTAGGGTGGGGCAAGAGCTGAGAGGGTCTGCTCTACTCTTTATCTTCTGGCAGATTATTGGTAATTCTTGGCTTATATATCTCTGCACCCACCCCGCTCCCCCAGGTGTGTGTGTGTGTGTGTGTGTGTGTGTGTGTGTGTGTGTTCGTGTGTTCTCAAATCCTCCCTTTATATAAGGACGCTATTTCAGTGCCAACTCAGATCATCTTTCTTGGTTGTTTATTTGTTGATTAACTCGGTGTCCTTGAATTAAGTCAGGTAGTCCTGGCCGGCGTATTGAGTCTCTACATTTTTATTTCAGTTCTGTATCCAGCTAACCATTGAATAGTTAGGATTCTCACACAGGAGAAACAGCTTCAGTTATATTAAAAGCAGAGGAGTGACTTTGCTTTATTTTATCTTATTTTTATTTAGTGAAGGCCTGAAGGCAGCAAAGCTCCTTAGTCTAAATTGCTTCACCTTCAGTCTTGACAGTCTCACATTGATACTGGATTCAAGGGTGGTGACTGTACTTTCTAGCACACTTGCTTTCACCTTCTTACAGGCTTTATCATTACTATTGAGAAGTCAGCTTATGAGGCTGGGACATCACTCTGAAATAAGCATTTGTAACAATTGAGATGTAATCTGAATAAATTAATATAATAATAATAAAAAAATAATAATAATAAAATAATAATAATAATAATAATAATAATAATAATAAAGAAGCATTTGTAGCCTAAGTGTAAGGACTTGAGTTTGAGCTTTGGCACCCATATAAAAGGCAGGAGAGCCCTTGTATGCCTGCAATCTCAGCACTAGGGAGGCAGAGACAGGAAGTCCTCTCAGGCTTAATGGCTAGCCAATATGGCTGAATTGGTGGGCTCCAGGCTCAGTGACACATACTGTATTAAAAATAATGATATAAGGTAAAGACTGATAGAAAGACAATGACACTCTACACTCTACACTCGTGTGTGCACACATGATGGGCATCTGTGTGTATACACACACATGCATAGACAGACACACCACACACATAACACAGAGACACATGCAAGTTTAGAAGTCAGCTCAGTCTGTTCTGAAGGATATTTACATTTTTATTTTTGTATTTCTCTTTGTCTTTGGATTTTAATACTTTATTCTGCCTCATCTAAACTTGAGTTCCTTTTTATATAATGGATTTCTTGAATCTGTATGGACTTTGCTTGCTTTTAATCAGTACTAGAAAGTGATCAGTTTTCTTTAAATTGCCTGTGCCCCATCCTGCCTTTCTTCTCTGGGACTTTGTTGCCTCTCAGTTATTCTCGCCCCGTGCCACACCTCTGAACTCCTGCTCTTCTTTTCACATTTACTTTCTTCTTGGCATCCCATACTGCACGCAGTGCGCTTTCTATTCTTACTATTTACTCAATCCTCTTTCAGCTCCTGGCCTTTGGAAAATATCTGTAGTTCTTTCATTGAGCTATAACTAATAAACCATAAAATCCAACCATCGGAAAGTGTATAGCTAATGGTTTTATTGTGCATTTAATCCTGTGATCCAGTTTTAAATTACTGTCATTGCAAAAATTTCCCTGAAACAGTTAGGAAGTATCGAGGTGACTTGAATCAGTTCCTTTTCAGTTTTTCTTGCCTTCTGAAATGAGGCCACACCTTTGGTACTCATTGCACAGACTCGGTCACTGATTTGGGCTCTTTCTGGAATCTCTTGATCATTTAAATAACAATGGCAATTGATAGGTTGACTTACTCATATAAGTATCAGCAATGATGACAATTTCTGTAGTGTCTGCGATACACTGTCATCTGTATGTTTGCATGCAGTCGCCCCACTTCCTGGAAGAGAAGTATTGCTCATCTCTAAGGGAAAACGACTTTGTTTCTGAGACCTTGTAGTTGGAAATAACATTCTAGTGTTTCACCCTTAGACCTTAAATGTTTATTTATTTATTTTATAACTATTTATTTGCCATGTTAGACCCAGGCACCCACATATTTTAGGCAAGCACTGTAGCACTGATCTGCCTACCCTCCTATCTCATCCTAAGATTTTTGGCAACATCAGTCCAGTTGTCATATAAGCAAGCTCTCTATTGTTGTTTTTTTTTTTGTTGTTGTTTTCTTTTGTTTTTTTCTTCTCAGCTACGGGTGAGCATTTTGTCCTTTCAATTCACCTTTAAACATATTTTTTTTAAAATAGTAAAGAAATCAAAATGGCTGCTCTGCTCTCCCCTGCTAACTCCTCTAAGATAATGATGAGAATGCTGTGGAACTGGACCGTTCACAGGAGGGAGGTTCCAGGACCATCTACCTTTTCACTCCCTTTGTGTCTCCCAAATAGCCCAAGGCCAATAGGAGCCTCTGCGTTTCAAAGAACTGTCTTGTTCATCTGAGCCTCACGAGAAATTAAATGTGCTGGAATCACAGAGGGGTGTGGGACTGACAGAGAGGACGGAGCAGGAATCTTGGCTTCCAAGCTTGATGCGAAAGCATCATCAATCCCCTCTCCCAAGCAGCAGTTCTCTGCCTCTGTTATAAAACATCAACAAGCTCACCCCGCCCCTGACCCCTCCCCT
Source organism: Acomys minous (assembly GCF_964271855.1). Classification (NCBI taxonomy): domain Eukaryota; kingdom Metazoa; phylum Chordata; class Mammalia; order Rodentia; family Muridae; genus Acomys; species Acomys minous. The sequence continues at coordinate 59,767,209 of NC_140497.1, forward strand.
GACCCCGCCGCCCCCGACCCCCCCCCCCAAGGGTCTCCTCCACTGTTGATGACACCTATGTTGGTTGAGTGCAGCCTTTATGATGTGGGCTTTTCTCTGTAGGGTTTGACCTCAAGGGCTGGGGCCTCAGCAGAGATACTCCTGGGTAAAATGAGTGTTCCTGAGCGGTGGCTCATCTGTGTGTCCCCCTCCATGGCTAGCTTTGAAGAGTGCGTGCTCTTCTGAGCACTTCAGCAGGACCGCGCTGTGTTTTTATGAGAGAATGACCTTTTTCTTTGTGGTCTGTGGCTTAGCAGCTGCTCCTGTTCTGTAGCAGATGAAGAATAAGGCCAGGCAAAGGACTTTCCTCAGGGCTGCTTGTTTCTGTATGAATAGGCGCCTGGGGCAGCTGAAAACCCAATGCCTGCACAACAGGATGCCTGCTCTGAGTGCCAAACGTCCCTGTTAAGGCAGTTAAGGCATTGCTTGCTTCTAGTCAAGCTATGTGTTACTCCTACAGAGTCTTTGGTATAGAAAACTGGTGTGAAGGAAATTACTTTCTCTGTTGCTTCAGCCAGATTTCTAGTGGGCCCAATGTGATATAAAAATGGTTTCCATTTGGTGAGCCAATCAATTAGTAACTCCATAAAGTAGCTTTGTTAAGAGTACAGATTTCTAACAGGTTCGGGGGTAAGGAATTCTGCAGTTGGTTGGTTATGTCTGTCTAGAATTGGGAATGGGGAATTGCTTTATGGGTGCTAACTTTTACCCAGCACCCCTTTTGCATTCTAAGTGCTTTAAATGCATCAATTGATCCAGTCTCTTCAACAACCAAATACAATAGATATTATCTCATAGATGAGGGGACTCAAATGTAGCGAGTGTGATGGCTCTTCTTGGTTATCAACTTCACTACATCTAAAGTTAACTAAAACCCATGCAGCTGGGTTCACCTGTGAGAGGTTATTTTCTTAAATCATTTAAAGTGGGAAGGACCACTTAAAAAAAAAAAACCAGCCGGACGTGGTGGTGCACGCCTTTAATCCCAGCACTTGGGAGGCAGAGGCGGGCGGATCGCTGTGAGTTCGAGGCCAGCCTGGTCTACAAAGTGAGTCCAGGACAGCCAAAGCTAACCAAAAAAACAAAACAAAAAAACACTTTTAATTGATTCTTTGTGATTTTTACATCATGTACCTTAATCCCACTCATCTCCCTGTCCCTTCATATCTGACCTCCATCCTTGCAACCCTCCCCACAAAAGAAACCAAAACCAAACCAACCAACCAATCAAACAAACAGCCACACAACCAAACAAAACCATCTTGTCGTTGGAACTGCAGTGTGTCACACAGTATACCCTTTGCCCAAACAGCTTTACTTGCAATTGTTCATTGCAATGAGTCATTGGTCTAGTTCAAGGCCTCTCGCTTCTGCTGCACTATCAATACTGAATTGTAGAGGAATTTTAATCCATCAACATGGCTACTCTGGCAATAGCTCACACCCAAAGATCTAGGGCTATGTGATCAGGTTGGAATATACACCTTTAATCCCTCTGTCTGGAATGTAGCACACACCTTTAATACCAAACAATGATAGCTAATTGAGGGGCAGACAAAGTGGTAAATCAGAGAAAGATTTGACAGAATGAGTCAGAGTTAGGATATGCCCAAATCTCATAAGAACAGACAGGAAAGAGAAGATACTTGAGAGAGAGAGAGAGAGAGAGAGAGAGAGAGGCGCAGAAGAGTTTGTGGAGACAACACAGTTTGGTGCAGTTCAGTTGAGTGTGGTTGAGTTCAGTGGAACCCAGAGGCAGTTTTCCTAAGCTGAGTAATTCAGTGAGAAGCAGAGAGAAGCCACCCATTTGAGACAGTCAGCTCGGAGAGGAGTTTGATCCTGAACAGCTGAGTTGAGCCAGCCAGCCAGAGTTCAGAAAGAGCTAGAAAGGGTGAGCTTATTCAGCAGTAAGTCTCAGAGGCTGGAAATAGTCTGGGCCTAAGTTAGCAGATAGAGACTGGAAGGTGAAGCCTTCAAGGTCTGTACTTGCAGAAGATTAGATTGTTGTGGAGCTAAAATCTACCAGGCCTAGGCCTAGAGATAGTTAAATAGAAATGCTCTGGGCTCAGCCCAAGCGGTGTGTTCATAAAGCTTGGGTATGGCTCTCATCTTATCCTGTGAGGAAGCAAAAATAACATTTACACTGGATCCTCACCAGGGATCCTCTCAGATATCCTGTTGTTGCTCTGTATTATGGAGATCCCGCAGCTTTGGTTCTGTAGGACTGGACTTTCATGCACTCCAATAATCCATAGATAGGGTAGATCTTGGGGGAAGGCTAACTCAAAGGCCTGATATGGGCCTGGGTGGAAACTGAGACTGTCAGCCTGCCAGTTCTCCTGCACCCTACCAGATCTAGCATTCCTACTCTGCCCAGGTGAGAGGCAGGGCCAGCTCTCCTGCCTCAGACAGCCAGCAAGGGGAAGACCCACCTTTAACCCCAGGTTACACCTTCTCCTGGCTGACTCTATAAAAGGCCATGGAAACAGGAAGTTGCTCCTTTTGTGTGCTTGCTCTCACTCCTGTAGGCAAATACATTCCTTCGCTGCTACCAGAAGCTGCTTCATTCAGTCAGTTCTGCTCCTCAAGAGAACCCTGACTAATACAGAGAGGCCCAGATAACTTGCAAAATGTCACATAGCTAGTATGTGGCAAAGGCAGGATGTGAGTCCACAGAGATAAGCTTCGGGACATGTTTTCTGAACCATTATGCCAAATTGTCTCTATGCATTTTCCCAGTTCAATATTTTCCCAGTCCAATGATGAGAACAGGGGATAGGAACTGGCTAGGCACTTTCAGGATAAAAAAAAAATACATAGTTTTGTTTTGCTTTTTCAAGACAGGGCTTCTCTGGATAGCCTTGGGTGTCCTGGAAGTCACCATGTAGAGCAAGGCTGTCCTTGAACTCACAGAGATCCCTCTGCCTCTACCTCCTAACGGGTGGTATTAAAAGCATTCTCCACCACCACCTGGCAGGATAAACAGTTTTTTTTTAAACCTTGGCCAAAATCTGAAAATGTCCTTAGGCCCGATGGCAGCCTTATCTTTATTGTAAGCCAGAGATGCCAGACACATTGAAGCCAAAATGACTTGGATTTTTGTGATGATCATAGGTCAGGGATGTCAGAATGAGAGTCTGGTTTTTCCTTGATTTCTTTTCCCCTACAGCAGTACCTCTTTGCTGAAAAGCATGCTGAAGACTGACATCACGAGACACTTGGACACCTGGAATGGAAGCAGACCAACCAGTTCACCTTCTGTGTATTCCTCCATCTGGTAAAGCTTTACTCACTCCAAGGCGGTAACTCACTGTTGTTCTAGATACCCTGCTGCTGCTCAGGAATACTCCTGCCTTTCTTTTTCCTAAACTTCCTGAGTGGTTTGAATGAGAATGACCCTAAAATGGCTCAGATATTTGCATGCTTAGTTCCCAGTTGACAAACTGTTTGGAAAGGATTAATAGGCGTGGCTTTGTTAAAGAAGGTGTGTCCCTGGGAGTGGGCTTTACAGATTCAAAAGTCCACTCCAAGCCCAGTCTGTCTGTCTATCTGCCCCCCCCTCTCTCCCTCTCCCTCTCTCTCTCCCTCTCCCTCTTCCTCTCCCTCTCTCTGCCCCTGTGGGTCAGGATGTAAAGCTGTTGGCTACAACTACAGTGCCTGTTAACTTTCCACCATGATGCTAGTAGACTAAGCTCTGAAACTGTGAGCAAGCCCCAAATTAAAGGCTTTTTCTTTGTTAGAAGAGTTACCTTGGTCACGGTGACTCTTCACAGCAATAGAACTGTAACTAAGACATTCTCCAATAAAATACTTCTTCCTAAAACTCACCTGCTGTGGCCCAGGGAATTTTATTGTTCAAATTTGTAACACAAAAAAACCCTAAAGCCAGTGGCTAAGGGCGGCTTTTGTGACCCTCTAGTTTCTGGGACCCTAAGTTCCCAAGCCTAACTAAGAGTCTAGAAAGACTCTGTTGCTCACAAAGACACGCCAGGATCCCATATCCCAGTCAATATGAACAAACAATGTTAGCCTGGCTCAGCAGAGTTTGCCTCACATTTATCCGTTGCCTAAGGTACAAGAAAGAAGCTTCTCCACCGAGCTGCTCACCTGACATGAGCTTCATGGAACTCTGTTTATTTCTTTCCTCCAGTGTCAACAAGAATGTAGTCCTAATCTTAGAAAATAGAAGAGAAAGATGAGTGAGCGAATAAATGAGTGAATGGTCATTCTGACTCCATAGCAGTGGCAATATAACTGGGGTCTCTGTTTGAGTGCTCAGCCCAGTATTGGACATCTTTTTCAACCCCTGCCACCATCACCAAGGCTCAGGGAAGAACACAGTTGAGGAGGAGGTGGAAAGAATGTAAGAGCCTGAGGATGGGGAGGGAGTACCGTGAAATACCAAGTTCTGGACTTGACACAGGCCCCACACTCACAAACTCACACCGACTGTGGTTACCTGTACAAAATCAATCTAGTCAAAATCCTGGCATAGATGGGGGAGGGGCTCTCCTCCCCCTACCCCCCCACCCCCCACCCTCCTGATGGCAGTTGATAGCTTCTGGTTGGAGCTCACTCTTTAGATTTCTCGTGCTCCACTGGATGGCTACACAGTCACACATATATGAACAGCACTACGCAGGCTGCTGAACTGACTCAGACAGGAAGATGAGGAAGGTGACACCTGTGTCTGCTGGCTTTTCAGACATCTCTAGCACCAAGGCTCTTATCTCCAAATTTCTTTTAAGCTTTTAAATTGTTAAATATACACTTATTTCTTCATGTCCGCAGGAAGTTAAATCCAGGACCCCCTGGAGGTAGGAAAAAATCTCAGGATGCTCAAGCCCCTTATTTAAAATGGGTTATTTGCATATAACACATGCTCGCCCTCCCATATGTTTTAAACCGTTTCTAGATTACTTATAATACCTAATACAATGTAAATGCTATGCAAGTGATGGATATGCTGCATTGTTTAGGGAATGACAAGGAGAAAAGTCTGTAGAAACTCACTACAGAAACAGAGTGTGTGTCTGTGTGTGTGTGTTTGTTTTCAAACTCACTACAGGAACAGTGTGTGTGTGTGTGTGTGTGTGTGTGTGTGTGTGTGTGTATGTGTGTGTGTGTGTATGTGTGTGTCTGTGTGTCTGTGTGTAGCACCTTATTTTCTTGAAACAGGATCACTCGATGAACTCAGCGCCTACTGATTGGCTAGACTGCCAGTCCATCAATCTCTGGGAATTTCCGGTCTCCTCCTCCCTGTAACTGTCATGCCACCCAGGAATCCAAACTCAGTGCCTCATGTTTCCTTCACAAGTACTCTCTGCCCTGAGCCTTCTTCTCAGACTGAAATGTACAATTGAAAGTTCTTTCTATCCTTGTTGGTTCAATTCATACTTAGGGGCCTGCAATAGTTGTTCAACTCACTCTCCCTGTAGACAATCAATGACAGCTTTGATATGGTTTCGCCCATACCTTTCTCCTTTTACTGTGATTACTTAAAGAAATGAAACCATCAACTTACACTTTTAATATACTCTGGCCCATAAGTAATTACTCCATATCATCATAAATCACTGTAATTCTCCATGCTATTGTCACCCAGAAAAATCTCATATTTTTTAGGTACAAACGTACTAATTGGCTCTGGGAAATCTGAAGTCTGGCTTTTGGGGTTTTTGTTGTTGTTTGTTTGTTTTTGAGGTCTTTTTTGTTTTGTTTTGTTTTGTTTTTTTAGTCTACATTTACCCTGTACAGAGGCAAGGATGTATCTGGGTTAAGCGCTAGTTACATCAGGGGATGTAAGTAGATTTTGACTTTAGTCAGTTTATTAAATAAAGACAAACCACATGAGAGAGCCTAGCGCTGTGCTGGGAGAAGTGTGTGCGCTCATTAAAAGTTAATTAAACCTGAAAATATAATCGACCTTAGTAAGTACAAGAGTCCTGAGGAAGGTAGCAGGGATTCTGGCGTGCCTGGGTTGATTTTTATTGAGTGCATTTTAAAGAAAATTACTAGCCTTTCTGGGGTGTCTAAAGGAAACTGGAAGAAAAGGAGTCATTTTCCAATCACACGGATACTTCTACAGTTCTGCTGCCTGTGATTAAAATACAGGCAGACCACACCAGGGTAGCGTTAAGTACTCACCCTCCTGATAACAATAGGCTATCGCTTTTCTTTGGAATTGCTGTTCAGTGAGTGCAACCCCCTCCCCGACGTCAATCAACCCTACCTTGCTCCTAGTCGAGGCTGCCTGGGAAAGCATTAGCCTACTCTTGAGGGACAATACAAACAACTGCCCTCCATGCAATTGTCAGGCCGCATAACCTCTAACTCCCCAATACTTGGAGTCCTTCAAATGCCTCCTTGATAAAAAACAATGCTTACGTACAGTTGTCCGAGGAACTATCATGTATCTGACCTCACCTTTGAAGTCTGAGTTCTGTCCATAAACATGATGAGTGGCTGCATGATGCTGTCATTGTAGAAATGCTTCACCGGATTATACTTTGGGGTGGTCCATCACCCCAAGATTAAGGAAAAGCACCTTAAACATAGCTTTTTCCGGTCCCAGAACAAATGGTGCTTCCACCCTAGCTTAAGGAAAACATAAGAAAGGAGTTATTGCTATCAATGTTTAGTACTTGGGGACAAGAGGCCTTGAGTTTTCCTTCTGCTATGCTGTGTATAACCAGTATGACGGGAGGGGAGTTTTCCATAGTCTCTGATCCCCGGTTGTTGCCTGCTGCAGAATTCACTGAGATACCATGTTAAGTATGGCCAGTATGGTCCAGGACACCTTCCCGGGGCTGCCATTGACCTAATCGTTGTCTTCTAGTTCTCCTGCCCATCCTAAAGACTGATGTTCCAGCTCTCGGGATGCTCTGGGTCCACTTAGTCTCTAGTTTGCCCACACACTTGATCACACCAGCAAAGCTGTATGCTTACCAAAGCCTATTGTGTTCCCAAACTGATTTATGCCAGCTGAACTTGTTATTATCATAATGTTGTATTTACACTAAACTACTTCAAAACTGTGATCGACGTTCTTATTTCAATACACTCAAGAGGAGTGTTTGGAAACACTTCATGAAGGTGAACACGAGGGACGTGGTAGAAGTAGATGTGACTAGAGCAACTGTATTGTAGGTGTTTTGTGCAGATGTGGCTATAACAACGACAACTGGAAAAGGATTCTTTCTTTTTTTTTTAATTTCTTTTTTTTTAAATCCAGAAAACAGGCACTTAGAATTCCTCATGAGTTGTCAGATACTGTGTCCCAATTTAAGCACACCGAAGCTCCAAATCACAGCTGATGTAGTGTGCATATAATTTATATAGGAAAGATGGCACTATAATTCAAATCAGAAGGACTCTTAATCAGAGAAAGAAAGCTTTGCCATGCTCAGAGAGATTGGGGGAGTCAATACATATGCATGGGAATAATTTAAGTAGACGTTTTAGGGTAGGGCTGTATCAGGATGCTGTTTGTAAGTACCCCCACCCTATCCAACACTTTATTGTTCACTAAGAGCAGAAGGTAACAACCCAGATCACCTGTACTGACTTAGCACAAGCAGTACCATCAAAATTCATAAGGGAAGCTTTTCCTGGCCCCAGAACAAATGGTACTTTTCCATGAATGAAATGTTTTTGCCTCAGATTTTGTGAATCAAATAATTGCTTCTTCTCTCCTTGAAAGCTTAGAGACAAACTCGCGTCTCCTCCTTGCAAAATGAGAAAAATGGATAAACATGTACTTTGTCTAATCTCCTGCTTGTGTTCTGCTCATGTCCTATTGTTGTTGTTTCAGGTTTGTGCTACTTCTGTGTGAGTCCACGTATCATTCAAATCCACTGAAAGCTGCATGCAAAGTCCAGTGACCTTACTGACTCTTTCAGGCAGAGAAGGAAAAGACTAGCGCAGGGCTTGTGTGCATAGTTGAAGGAGCCGGGTGGTCCAGTGTGGGCTGCCTCTCTCATCACTGAGACAAAAGCAGTTTAAGGAATAAGTGGGCTTATTTTGGCCTCGGGCATCATGGCAGAGGGCCTGTGAGGTGGCTGCTCACATTCAGAGTGAGTGTTCCTTGTTCAGCTAAACCTTTCTACAAACACCTTCCAGACTCTCACAGATGTGGTCTCCTAGGTTATTCCTAATCCAGTCAAGCTAACAACCTACACCGATCATCCGTTACAGGCAGGTTCTAGACTGGTGCCCCAAGAGTTTGTTCCAAGAGAGAGGGGACAACCAGGAAGTGAAGGTCAAGAGGCACCCACAGAGCTGCTGACTTCTAAAGCTCTCCTCAGGGCTGAAGCCTGAAAGGAGGAAGCCGCTGTCTCAAGGATTTGCTGTCACTATTGTTTTGTTCCCTTGAAACTATGGCCGCCACTGCAGTGCAGACGCACAAAGCCCGCATGTCCACTGGTGGGGACAGCAACTGAAGATGGCTTCCCTCATGAGCTTCATATATGTTCTCCTGATCCGTGGACTTAAATACACGGCAAGATGCTAGTAGCTTTCAGAGAGCCCAGAGAACACTTCCCAGTTGAGCGCCGCAGAGCTGCACGCAAAGCAGAAGGCTGCAGTGAGCACCAAGCATCACTCAAACTGCCATAAATCCTTTCCTGTCCAAGGCCTGAAGAGTCTGATCATAACTGCCCCCCATGACCCTTCACAGTACAAATGCTCTGGGGTGACAGTCAGTCAGTCAGTCAGTCAGTCAGTCAGTCAGTCAGTCAGTCACTTCTTAGGTCATTAGCCCAGGGACTTGGGCTTAATCTCCCATCTGAAAAAGAGAGGGTGTGGTGGCTTGCCATCCTGCCATGGGGGAGGCAATCACAGGGGCTTTGCTGGCCAGTCAGCCTAGCCCTGCTTTGGCAAGCTCCTGGGCTAATGAGAGATCTTGTTTCAAAAAAAAAAAACACAAAGTAGATGCCTCCTGAGGAATGGCATCCAAGATTGCCCTTGTCTCAAAACAAACAAACCAAAGATGATGGCTCCTTAGACAACCAGCATTCAAGGCTGTCCTCTGGTTTCCACATGTATGTGCATGCAGACACAAAAATAATAAGTAACAAATTATGCTATTATTTCATATTCATATCCAACATTTTCTGAGTTGAATTCTGGGAGGAACAATTGGAGGAAAAGACCCAAATTTAGAATTTAGCACTCACTGATGCTAAAACCACACGAGGCTCAGTTTTCCCACCAACACAATAAAGCCTGCCTCAACTCCTCCACACAAGCTCCACTGGTATGCGTGCGACATGTTTTTGCTTTGCTTTACCAAACTTGCCTACAAGGACCAAATTATTTGGGGGCTAGAAAGACGTATTAATAATACGTCCTTTATTTTTTTTCTAAATCAACAAAATCTACTGCCACGTGTGACAGAGTTTTTAGATCAGTCAATTTTGCAAAAGTACATAGGACATAACTCAAGGCAGGTTCCATTAGATGCTTATAAGCATAGCATTTGGGCTGGAGGCCCCCGGGATGGCCCTGAGGTTATGCACACTGGAGGAGAACCACAGGCATTGTGACAATCGTTGTGACTAGCAGGCCTGTTTACGGGAAAGGATGCAGAGGTCGCAAACCTCCTTTAGACGTGTCTCATGCCATCCCTCTGCTGAGCTAAGCAGCCTATGGCCGTGCAGGGCGTGGAAGCTCGGCGGAGTTGGGCTCACCTTCTTTGAAATGAGGTAGTTTGTAGCACACTGATGGTTTCCAGTCCACTCAGTGAGCGTGAGGATGGAAGAGGGTGAGACCCCAGGTCTCCAGTTTTGTTTTAGCCATTACTCCCTGTACTTAGGTGGTTTGTGAAACTAGTTAAAAGAAAAGGGTTCTGCTACTTGAATCAAGAACAAAGGTTTTTAAAGCTTCTGGGCTGGTAGGTCTGTAGGGTCTGAGCAGCTGGATCTGCTAAGAAGGGATGCTGTTTCTTTCTTGCATGCTACCTGCCCCTCCAGAGCTCTCCTCTTAGAAATGAGTAAAAGATGGTCATGAGGGTTTGTGACTATTATACCACAACCCAGAGATGTAGCAATAGAAAGAAGCCCCCTAGACTGGGAAACCAGTGGTGAGAGTGCCAGGCGTCCTACCATTCAGCCTTCTCCTTTGTTTTCAAAAATGTCTCCAACCCCCCTATCCCCACCCCTGTCCTGATCGTGCCTTGAGTTACATGAGTTTGAGGCAGATGAATCAGGGTCCCAATAGGCAATCTTATGCTTTCCCTGCCTCCTGCCTTAACTGTTGCTTGGGTCCCGGCACTGTCTGCATTAGTCAAGCGAAGCCCACGGTGCTAGAAGCCAAGACATTGTCTCTGAAGTCAAAGCAGATGGTATGAGGTAATCATTGAATTCCTCCAGTCTTCCATCCAACACTTTTCAGAGCACCTGCTCTGCTTGAAGCACACAACTAGGTGCCAGGCACAGCGACAAATAAGGCATACATAGACAGTGTCCTTAAGCAGCATATGGGCTCATGGGACAGACGGATCATGAAAACACAGCTTATTTGGATGGAAACTGGTGTACATGCAATGCCTTTGGAGTACACAGGGGGATCCAATAGGCTTTGATCTCAAGAGTGTTCAAAGTACCTGGGATACGGTAGCTACCCAATAAAGTGATGGTTGAGACTTTAGGCCTAGGCTCCGGACAACTAAGTCCCGCCCCACCTTATGAAGTGTATGACTGTGGGCAAGTTGCTTACCTTCTGTCTCAGTTTTTCTATCCAAAAATGGGGCTACCTGTCCTGACCTCACCTCAGAGGTGAGGATTAAGGGTTGATAAATAAAGCTGAGGTGCTTACCACAGTGTCTACGATATACAAACAGTGCCATGTGGACCACTGAGGACTGTGGGCAGTGAACAGAAGCCCCAGGGTAGAGAAGAGGAGGAACAGTGCTTTGAATTCACCTAAGAAACAAGAGGAAACTTCCAGAAACACTGAAGGAATTTGCTGTGATGGGAGCTTGCAAACTACATCAACACCAGAGAGAAATGGTTGAAACAAAGTTTCTGAGCTGGGGTTTCAGCCACCTCCACGGTCAAGTCCCAAGCTCCTTATATTGTTTTGACATGAAGAAGAAGAAGAAGAAGAAGAAGAAGAAGAAGAAGAAGAAGAAGAAGAAGAAGAAGAAGAAGAAGAAGAAGAAGAAGAAGAAGCCTGGAGCCAGAGAAAAGGGCCTGGGAGAAGTCTAGCTTGGCATCTCTCAAGAGGGGCCTTGGTTCTACCACTCTGCAGATGATGTCCCCTTTTCTCAGAATGGAGGTAGAAAAGCTATGGCATTAATTATCTGGGCCTGGGCATGACCTGAGATAGTTTCCAAGGGGGCAGGTGGACCATAAACAAGTGAGAACGCAAACAGATTGCTTTAAGATAGTTGTCACTGCTGTAAGGGAAATAGAACAGTTATTAATGAAGTCATCTGTGTGGGGAGGAAGTGAGCCTTAGATCACATGGTCAGCAAAGTCCACCTACGAGGCTGCCCTTTGAACAGGGTCCTCCATAAAGAGAAGCAGCAGCTACAGAGATACCGAGGCCGGGCACACCATGGCCAAAGATCCAAAGTGGGTCTAGGGAGCAAATTCCCAGGAATGAATTCTAGCAACCTCAGACGGAAGGTGGTGGGCAATGGAGTCAGAAAAGTGACAGTGATGAGATATATAGGGTCTCGGAAGCTATGTCTGTAGATCTGTGTGGGGAGTGACAGGGGTGGAATGGGCGATTCTCTCTGTAAAGGAATTCATCCAGAGGCTCTCTGTCCCATGGGACGATGAGGGACAGAGACAGAAACAAGAACACGTAGCCACAGCTGGCGCTGGCCCCTAGCCGTAGCTGGTGCTCCCGCTGCCACTCCTGTGAACACTGACCACCAGACAGCAGCCCTGCTCTCACTTCTGCTTCGTTTGAATGGGCGTCTCCTCTGACCCTAAGTCAAAGCCTGATTCAGTGGCAGGTACATTAGACAGGTGAGTCCAGGGATTTGCAATGAGGAATTGGCTCTATGTTTGTAGAGACCAAGAATCTCCAAGGTCTTCCTTTGGGCAGCTCCCAGGAACACACGTAATATATTCCAGCCCAAACCTTACAACTCCAGGCCTCAAGGCAGGAGACAACTGACATCCCGGCTTGAGGATACTGAAGCAGACAGTGGATTGTTTCCGTCTACGACTTTTTGTTTTTAACCAAGGCCTTCAGCTGATTGGCTGAGGCCCACCCACATCGGGAGGTAGTCTACTCACTCTGTCTATTCGAGTTAACACCTGAAGCTCATTCCAGAACACACCTCAGATAATGTTTCACCAAATATCTAGACGCGCACAGACAATGGAAATCACATAGGATGGACTACCACAGAGGGCGAGTACCGCTGATCAGCCGAGAGGTCATGTATCTCCCAGGGGATGAGGAAGCTCAGAAAAGAGAGAAGGTGAAGTGTTCTTGAGTGGGAAGGAGAGTCCACCACCCATCAGAGCCCCAAAGGCAAGTAGGAGCTTGTAGAAGCTGAAATTGGATTCTGGGTAACCAGGAAAATGGTAAATGTCCACCGTGTCTCAGCAAACACTCCCGTTCCTTTTAAGTACAGTGGGAAGACCCGGAAGACCTTTGAACAGGAAGTGATATGAGTTAATTCATTGTTTTCTTTACTTGTGGTGGGGCTGGGGACTGAACCTAGGGCCTCGAGCATGCGGAGCAAACACTGTACCACTGAGCTATATCCCCGGCCCCAATTCATAGTTTTCAAAGGTCACCCCAGGAGAGATGGCTTAGCTGGTAAAGGGCGTGCCGCACACACTTGACGACTTGATTCTGATTCCTGAAACTCGCATAAAGGTGAAAGAGGAAAACTGACACTTCGAAGCTCTTCTCTGACCTCCACACGTGTGCTGTGGCATGTGTACACCTTCCCAGGAACATGATACACACGCAATAACAACAATAGACTTAAGAAAACAAAAGGCTATGCCCACTGCTAGTGGAACAAGAGTAGGAGACAACTGCCTGGCCAATGCTGAGAACCAACGTGCATGCGATCACCATGGCTGCATGGAGGGCTGTGAGAGCCACCGTAAGGCAGGTAGTTTGCAAAGATGGCTTACAAATCCGGGACACCTACTGGCATCAATCTGCACATCCACTTCTTTCCAAACAAAGCAATTGATTCCTTCTTTCCAGCAAACCCTTGCAAATCCTACTGACTCTCTTTTGTGATCACGTACATCCTGGGGACAGTGGCAGTGTGTCCATCCATTCTGGACTGGTTTTAGGTGCCCATGCAGCAAAGCAAACTGTGCCATATGAATAAACATTTTAGGGAAAAGCTCCACAGTGTAGCTATATATGGTTTGATGTGCATATGACTAAAATCAGATGCATCGTGGGAAAGAACATGCACAGCAAGGTGTGTATCATTCAAGCCTGTCAGCCATAACAGAAAATCACCCATAACTTGCCCCTAGCAACCAACCCTACCCCCACTTCCACAAGGAAGCCCCAGGCAGTTACCAGGGCTCCGGAGAGCAAATCTCCCTGAAAGCTCGCTGCCATCCTGCAGTTTCTCCATTTTGTACTTGCACTTTGCCTTTGCATAACACCATGTGCTGCTTTGCTGTTAGCTGGTGCCTACTGCTCTTTGAACAAGACTCCAACAACCTGGAAAAGCACCTGGTACAGAAAGCGAGTACAGTAATGGTCGGAATTGATTTGGGGGTGAAACTAACGGGATTTGCTGATGGATTAAGGTAGTTTAGGGAACTGAGGTTAATCAAGAATGAATTCTAACTTTTTCAATTAAAATTTTTGGTGGGTGGCATTATATGTTACAGGAAAGGGACAGGGACTCTGGGGGAAAGAGGGAACATGTGACTGTCTGGTTTTTGACATGTGCATTTCAAGAGGCATGAAATGCCTCTTGATCCAGGTAACAACGTAAAGGAGATGTTTAGTTACAGGTGTGACTCAGGAGAAAGGTCAGGGTTGAAGACAGAAACTAGAGACGGGCTATGAAACAGGCAGCTTTGCTTTGACCTCGGGTCCTGTTGATTTCTGCTTTTGTTTTGTTTTGTTTTGTTGAGACAGGCTGGGGTAGAATTATGTAGACTAGGCTGGCCTCAAATTCATAGAGATCTTCCTGCCTCCAGAATGCTGGGATTAAGGGGTACATCATCACCACTCTGTGGTTTCCAGGTCTTGGAGGCCAAAACCAAGGTTTCCCCAAGGCCTGGATTGGACTGAAGGGTCAAAGCGGGGACCCATCCTGCCTCTCCTCAGATCCTGGCATCTGCTGGTGGTGACTGGCTTTCCCAGCCAGAAGTTCTAGTGGCTGCCACCCACAGGTCCTATCCTCACCCCTCGGTTTCTGTGCTTGTTTGTATTTCCTGTTTGTTTGCTTGTTTGTTTGTTTGTTTCTAGACGAGGAGAGCCAGGTGTTTAGCTTCTCTGAACCACACTGGACAAAGAATTATTTTGAGCCGTGCTTCCACAACTCCTTTTTGGTTTTCTTGCTTTACTTTTCTTTGTTCTTATTTGTTTTGCTTTATTTATTTATTTATTTATTTATTTTTTCCTTTTCTTTTCAGAGTCTCACTCTGTAACCCCTGTTTCTCTTCCACGCTGGGTTTACAAGTGTGGGCTCCCGTGCCTATCAGACACTGCCATTCTGGAAGAATGTGCTCTTCCTTTTGCGTTTTTAGTAGCTAGTTCCTCTGCTGAGGTTTGAGAGGTGTTTCCTCATGATCCAGCTCGAGGTTTCCACTGGGCTCTGGGAGGAGCGCTGCCCATAAACAATGGCGCGCCCCCTTCCGGTTGCACACCAGCATGTGCACCGGCTATCTGTCCTACCCTGGCACGGTGGCTTTTGTTACCCATTTCCACTAAAGAATAGTATAAGCATAAAATTGCACAACTGCCACATGGGCAGCTGGGTTGGTTACCACAAAGTACTTGTCCTCATATTCTCCCCACTCATCTCTGCACAGAGCACTGGCTGTGCCCACAGTCTCCCCTTGCTGCTGCTTTTGACTTTTGTCTCCCCAAAGCATCAGTAGTCTGGCCTCCAACATCACGGGGCAACGCTGTCTACCTTAAAACTTTACGTCATGGTGGCTGGATTCTCTGTGAGACACTGATATGAATGCTTACAGATGACTTAGCCTCACTACTATATAACATTTTATCTAAAATTATTATTGTTATAACAACAGCAACAACAACAATAAGTAGTGGCGGAGGTGGCGGTGGCGGTGGTGGCGGCGGCGGCGGTGGTGGTGGTGGTGGCGGTGGCGGCAGCAGCGGTGGTGGTACTGGGGAGACCAAATCTTATTATATAGCTGATGCTATCTTAGAATCCACTCCTTTCCTGTCTCTACCTCCCAATTCTAGGGATTTGTAGGCATATGAGAACCCATTCAATCTCTCTCTCTCTGTCTCTCTCTCTCTCTCTGTTTCTCTCTCTCTCTGTCTCTCTCTAAAGCATTACCATAGCTTATTCATTTTATAAAAATTGATGTTAGACTACATAATAATTCTCCCATGTTCATATGTTGAAACTTTGATTTCTTGTGGGCTGGTATTAGATATTGAGGACTTTTCAGCATAGGTTTGGACATGGTTTTGAGGGTGGAGCTTCTTGAGATTAGACACATTAGGACATGGAGTTTTGCCAGTTTACTTGGGGGTAGGCCTTGGGATCTACCATCTGTCCTCACTTCCTGTCTTGCCACTTTACTTGGGGGTAGGCCTTGGGATCTACAGTCTGTCCTCACTTCCTGTTCGCCTTCTGCTTCCTGGTTGCTGATGTAACATGACCAGTTGGTCTTCTGCTGCCATGACTTTCCTACCATGGTGTAACATAAACAGACTGCAACCAGAATAAATCCTTTCTTCCTGGAAATAAAGAAACAAATAAAGGAAGGGGGGGTGGGGAAGAAACTAGCACTGCCGCTCCTTCATGGAAGGATCAGAGAAAAGAGCCAACCCTAAGATCTGAGGATTAGGAAGGAAACTTCACGATGCTGGTAGTCCACCTGAAGTTAGATTCCGTCTGTGGTGTCCCACGTGGGTGACAAGCCCTTCCCTCTTCACGCCTGGCAGGGCCCTAATTATTTAAAAGTGCAGTCTCCCTGTCTGCTCCTGTCAACAGGTGTGATATCATAAAGTCTTTTCCTGTCACTAAACATATGTGTAGACCCCTTTTTGGTTTTTCAGTGATGTTCCT
This sequence comes from Acomys minous, assembly GCF_964271855.1. NCBI lineage: Eukaryota > Metazoa > Chordata > Mammalia > Rodentia > Muridae > Acomys > Acomys minous. The sequence continues at coordinate 59,783,473 of NC_140497.1, forward strand.
TTTGCTTCTGTTCACGCCTGTGGAAACATAGGGCTTTATTGCTGGGGTGGGTATCTAGCATTATCTGGCAATAAATTGGACTGTCTACTTTATTGGGGATAGGAAGCTACTGTTGATTTTTTTTGTATTTTACATAAAAATCTAAAATCTTCATGTTGGGTTTTAAAACAAAATATCTGCTAGGATGTTAACTACCATTACATTAAACCTATAGATCAACGTGAAGATTGACATCCTCTTTGTATTCATCTCTGGTCCATGAGAACTGATCTACCTGTGACTTTGATTCAGATTTCCAGACTCTCTCAGGCTGGCATTTTACACTCTCTAGCCTGTAGCTACTGAAGATCTTGTATTAAACGCAGTTTTCAGTATTTGACTGGGGCTGCCGTAAATGCTCTATTTTATTTTAAAATGCACCTGCTAGTTGTATGGCTGTCGGGAAAAAAAAAAACAAACGGCCTCTGTTCAACTTTAATTTAGCTATCTTGTTAAATTAGGTTGTTATTTATACAATATGGAGGTCCCTTGGGTAGGTGCAGGAATCATGCCCCCTGTAAATAGTGACAGCTCCATTTCATGCTTTCCAGTTCTTTCATTCTTTATTCCTTTCGAGAACTTCATTGCACCGCTCCAATTGGATGGCCAGGACTGCCTGTGCATCCTTGGCTGCAAGAGGGAGAGAAGCCTCATTACCTTGGGCCAGCTCACAAGATCACTGTGCCGCAGGGTTATGCCAGCACTTACCAGATGAAGACACGGTCTCCTTTAAGGTCCCTAAAGGTTTTTACTGTGTGGATGCTAAATTTCCCAAAGTGCTTTCCCCCCCTGCCTCTATTAAGATGATTCTGTGATCCCCCCCCTTTATTCTGTTAGTATCCTAAATCACATCTATTGATTTTCAAAAGGTAAGTCAACCTTGAAGGCTGGAAAAAGCTGGGTTTGTGCCTGCTTGATGGATTCTTCTTCTTCTTCTTTTTGTATTAAATTTGCTAATATTCTTCGTTCAGGTGTTTGTATCTATGTCTGTGGGACTATGGTCTGCATTGTGATCTGCATGTTAGAATTTAGTTTCATATGTTGGTCAAGCAAACAAACAAAAACACCACCACCATAAAACAGTGGAGAATTGTTTTTTCTTTTTCTTTCTATTTGCAGAAAGAATTTGCATAAAACTGATATTGTTTCATCCTTAAATAGCTTATATATGCAAGAAAGAAAGTTCCTGATGGTGCCGTTTGTGCGTTTTCTCTGCCAGGAGGGTAGAACAGATAGATTCACATGCTGTGGCAGACACAGGACTGCTCAGAATCTCCGTTTACTCTATGGATACTGTTGGTAGGTTTCTTTTCTACATACCTATTTACAAGAAAGAAAGAAAGAAGACAGAAGGAAGGAAGAGAGAGAGGGAGAGGGAGAGCGAGAGAGAAAAAGAAAGAAAGAAAAGAAAGAAAAGAAAGAAAAGAAAGAAAAGAAAGAAAGAGGAAAGGAAAGGAGAAAGAAGGGAACCAGGCGTGGTGGTGCGCACTTCAATCTCAGCACTCAGAATGCAGAGGCAGGTGAGTCTCTGTGAGTTGAAGATCAATTGACAACTCTCTCCACACAGCGACTTGCAGGCCACTCCGGGATGGCTTTTCTCTGGTGGGGAGTCTCACTGTAACTAATACTGGATTTGAACTCACAATCCTTCTCGCTATAACCTCCCAAGGAACGTGTTACAAGCATGTGCCACTATGCCTGGCTTCTCTTCTCCCAACCGCAGCATTTAATTGGAAAAAGACAATTTTTTTAGTACCTATTCTTTTTTTTTTTTTTTTTAACAGGGTTTGTCTTGTAAGCCTGGCTGTCCTGGCCTTGCTCTGTAGACCAGGCTGGCCTTAAACTCAGTGATCTGCCTGCCTCTGCCTCCCCAGTGCTGGGATTAAAGGCGTGTGCCACCATGCCCAGCCTGATATCTTTTCATTATATTTTCAATGTCTGTAAGATTTACAATGATAGGAACATTCTCATTACCCCCATGATCCCTTTTTCTTCTAATTTCTTGAGGTAGCAAAAAAAGTAATGGCTTTAGCCAGGTGTGGTGGCGCACGCCTTTAATCCCAGCACTCAAAAGGCAGAGGCAGTTGGATCACTGTGAGTTCAAGGCCAGTGTGGTCTACAAAATGAGTCCAGTACAGCCAAGGAGACACAGAAAAACACTGTCTCAAAAAAAATATGCAATGGTATAGTAACCACAACCAATCAACCAACAAATAACTAGTAGGTCAGTTGGTATCCACTTATATAACTATTTGCAGCTATTTATATTTCTAAATTATCACCCTTAGTAGTAATATTCAAATCTTTTAATGTCATATTTTTGTCTGGTTGTTATATCAAAACTAAGAGAAATGTGTTAAACCCTATGTGTTTGTATTTTCTTCTGTTTCCTCTTTCAGGTGGGTGGATACTTTTTTTTTCCTGACTGTATTGAGGGCTTACTTTTCCTTCCTCAGGACATTTGAACATTTGAGTGGTATTGAATCCTCTCATTCTGATGTGCTGATTTGAAGCCGACTCCCCATGAGAACTGCTCTAGCCCCATGTATCCGTTGTGGGGTGCCCACCAGAGAAGACCACGCAGACGTAAAGTTAAGCCAATAGGAAGACTTTATTAGCCAGCAGTGTAGCCCAGAGCCTTTCCCAGGGTGAGCTTTTAAGCACAACAGCCATGTCCTGGGTTGATATACTTCAGTTAGCAAGAACAGTTAGCCCGATGCGGAACCACAGAAGCCAAAAAGCACAGTTAGTACACTTAGAGACTCTCCCAGAACTATAGATTTTGATGGATTGGATCTTTGTTTCCATCCTGACAGGTGGTGCTGTCTATGTGCTGAGTTTCAGGGCCTGAATGGCACTTCCACCATGGAGTCAGTTGTGCTAGGCTCAGGGGCCCCATTACGGTATCCTCCGTGTTACTGCAGTATTTTAAGCTGTTCACGTGTTAGTTTGTTTGACAGTGTCTTGCCTGTCTGAAGTGTGCTGGTCACTAGAACTGGTGATGAGCCCTGGGCAGTCTGCAAAGTGCAGTGAATGTGGTGCGGTGTCTTTAAGATGAGTGGCTATTTGGCCTTCTAGTGTCTCAGGGCTGTCCTTTCTGATTCATTCCGTCCTGTCACCAGACGGATTTCTATGAAGCATTTGTTGGTCTCATATTCAAATTCTTGTTTTTGTTTCCTAGTTTCTAAAGAGTGGGACAGTGGGTTTTTTTTTTCTGTTTTGCTTGTTACATTCAATGGAGAGTGTGCACGAAGCACTACCATAGCGTTTCCTGAAGGCTTTTCAGCTAGTCTCTCAACCCCATGACTATTTTTAACTAGCAGGGAGAGTCCTGGCTTTGACCATGCCTAAGGAACATGGCTCAACTTAAGAAACTTTTTGAAGCTCCCCCACCCCCGTGTGTCTGTACATGTTTGTGCGTATGCACGGAAGTGTGTCGACATCAGGTGTCTTCTGCAGTCTCTAACTGATCTGGGGGTTCATCGATTTAGCTAGGCTGACCGGCCAGTGAGCTCCAGGGAGCCTCCAATCTTCATCTCCCCAGCACTGAAATCACGACCTTAGGTCATTGTTCCCCGCTTTTTAAGTGAGTTCTGGGGACTAGAACTCACGTCTTCATGCTTACAAGGCAAACACTTTCCTGACAGAGCCACTGCCCAAAGCCTTCTTCGTTTTGCATCTCTGTATTTCCTTTCAGTTATGCTTGAAAACAGAACTGTTATGTCTTTAGTAAATCTCCCTTTTCCTACATCACAGAAAACTACACAGAACAAACTAGACACTCTCAACATTCTTCCTGGGGATTTCCTCAGCCATACTACTAACTAATTAAATAATCCCTATATAGTCCTATAACTAGAGATGACACCTTAACAGACTTTCCACAACTACATGACACAAAAGTGGCCTTTTCCTTAGGTTCCAACAAATGGTTTCTTAGCATCCTTCCAGCTGGCTATTCAAACAGTCTTGTATAGAACCCCCCTACCAGCCATTTGGTTCCCAAAACTACTGATTTTAGCAATTGCTACGTTAATTGTCCATTGCTGCATAACAAATCACTCCACCAATTTGAGGTTTAAAACCAACAATTGATTATTTCTCCTGACTCTGCGGGCTGACTTGGCGTGCTTCCCCGCTTACATTCAGCGTCAGCTGGGTCTAGAGTCCCAGCGGGGGCGGAGGGAGTGGAGGCCCCAGCGCTGGCTGCTCCCATGCCCCGTGCCTGGGTAGGGGTGGCGGAAGAACCGGACTCTGCTGGGCTGCTGGCACACTTGGCCACTCTCCCTCACCACATGCAGTCCTAGGCCACCTCCTTCCCACAGGGTCCTCCCATGAGGGGGCAATGCTGCTTTCAACTGGTTCACGTGCAAATGGCACTTTCATTCCCATGGCCCCGCGGGTTCTCTGTGAGGCTGTATTGGGTCCAATGTCTCTTGGTCACCAATAAAGGAAGCAGCAGGCAAAGACCAGGGGGCTCAGCCTTTCCAGTCTCTACTTTAGACGTCCTCTACAGTGTTTTTGAATATGGCTTTTTTCTTTCTTTTCTTTTCTTTCTTTTTCTTTTTTCTCCCCTGCTCCTCTTTTTTTTTTTGCTTGAGTCTTTCTAAGTGGCTGATACTGGAGACATTTTCAGTAGCCTTGTCACACCCCGAAGTGAGTGAGTGAGCAAAGGTGAAAGGGGAAGAAAATGGGAATGCATTTGGGGGAATCTGCTTGGAACCCCAGGAAAAGCTTAGAAGGCATAACTGTGGCTTTCAACTACATGGTGGTTGTGCTTTATTTTGCTTCTCCTTATGGATTTAAATATGTCATGTGTTCATGTTTTACTCTAAAACTGGCAAAGCTTCTTAGCATGCCCTAAAGATTGAGAAGATTATTTTTCTTTTAATTTAATAAATAAGATTCCCCCAAATGATCCAGGTAATATAAGTGTTCATCTAGCTCTTCTTCTTCTTCTTAAAAAATATCATTCATTATGTGTACATGTGTGTATCTCTGTGTGGGTATGTGCACATGGGTGCAGGTGCCCATGGAGGCCAGCAGGGGGTGTTGGGTCTCCTAGAGTTGGAGTTACAGGGGGTTCATATGGTGCTGGGAAAGAAGTCTGAGTTTATAAGGACAGTATGTACTCTCAACCACTGAGCTCACTGAGCTATCCCTTCAGCCTACTTGTCTTTTTTTTTTCTCCTGAGACAGGGTTTCTCTGTGTAGCCTTGGCTGTCCTAGACTCGCTTTGTAGACCAGGCTGGCCTTGAACTCACAGTGATCCACCTGCCTCTGCCTCCTGAGTGCAGGGATAAAAGGTGTGTGCCACCACACCCGGCCTTTTTTTTTTAAAAGACGTTCTAGTACTGTGATGGCTGTTCTTAGTTGTCAGCTTGACTACATCTGAAATTAACTAACACCCAAGCAGCAGGGACACATGTGAGCATGTGAGGGCTGCTGTTTGCTTGTTTGTTTTTCTTAATTAAACCATCTAAAGTGAGAAGAGCCGGCTTTAATCCAGATCTTTTCTTTTGTTTTGTTTTGGTTTTTGGTATTTTGAGACAAGGCTTCCCTGTGTAATAGCCCTGACGGTCCTGGAACTCTCTTTGTAGACCAGGCTGACCTCGAACTCACAGTTGTTCCCCTGTCTCTACCTCCTGAGTACTAGGATTAAAGGAGTGTGCCACCATGCCTGGCTAATCCAGAGATTAGTCTTTAATGTGGGCCTCACCTTCTAATAGCAGACTACATATAACGTAAATGGATGAAGAAAGCTTGCTCTCTTTGCCTGTTTGCCTCACTCTCATGGGCAAGTCCTTTCCTTCCTTGACTGGCATTAGGATATTAGGATCTACTTCTTTGGGTTTCTGGTGTAAACTGAAGGTCAGCTGTGACATCCAGCCTCACAGACTAAACAAACACTAGACTCTTGGATTTTCCATTGGTTGACAGTCATTGTTGGACAAGCTGGGCCACAGCCTTTAAGTCACTCTAATAATAATTACACACACACACACACACACACACACACACACACACACACACCCCACACAAACACACATTCATTCTATGAGGTCCATTCCTCTAGAGCAGTGGTTCTCAACCTGTGGGTCACCTTTAAGGGTGCCCCATATCAGATATCCTGCATATCTGATATTCACATTATGATACTAGCAGTAGCAAAATTACAGTTATGAAGCAGCAAAAAAAATTTTTTTGTATGGTTGGGGATCACCACCATATGAGGAATTGTGTTAAAGGGTTGTAGCCTCAGGAAGGTTGAGGGCCACTGCACTAGAGAACCCTGATTAATAAGAATATATATTCACTGGTTTCCACTATTAATCAGTTACTGGTAGGAAGATTTATGTCCTCATTGCCCCAGGCACTAGGCTCGTACACAGTAGCAAAAGACCATTTGGGAAGCTTTGGCTATGGGTGGCAGATAAGCAGAAACCAACGCATCATACATCTTCAAACTTGATGGTGACACGTAACGAAGGCAGGAACTGTGAACACAGGCTTCAGAGGCACATGGAGCTGTGACTCCATCAGTGTGTGGCAGTCACAGCTGCTAGACCGGGGAGCTGTTGGGAGCTGGTGGAATTTTACTGGAATGAGTGGGTCTGGTTGGAGTTACTGAAGTTATTGAGGACCCGCCCTTGAATGGGGACATTGGAATCCCAGTTCCTTCTTCCCTTTCTGCTTCCTGGCCAACATGAAGCGAAAAGGTGTCCTCTGCCACCGTGACATGCCGCCTCACCACAGCTCCCAAGGCAATGGGCCAGCTGTGGTACCCAAAAGGAATGTCTTCACAACTGTGAGTCAGAAGAAAAACCTCTCTTTAAGATGAGTATCTCAGGCATTTTGTTGCAGCAATGGAAAGCCAGCTAACACACATTCTACCTCAGGGGTTTAGCATAAGCTTTCAAGAGATGTCACAAAGATCAAATATGGAAAGCCACGACGCCGTCTGGGTGGAGGCTACACTGTGTATAAGGCAGACTCTGAATCTCTGAGAAGTAGAAGGTGGATGTGATTGCAAGGTCACCAATACAGGCCTAGGAGCGATGGACAAGGCTGGGAGGACAAAGAGACCACACGATAGGAGCCTTAAGGGCTTCCATGTAGGCTTCAGCAAAGCCCTTCACATTTCTAAACTTGAACTTTCTTCAAGGGTATGGAAATCCCCTGCCCCCCATGCTGAAACTGGCTTCCCTTTCAGGCTCGAGGTCCTTTGGCATCATGTTTATTCATTCATATTCAGCAGGCACAGTAAACTAACGTGCAAACCTGAGTTCTCGGTTGTTACCTCAGCCTCTTCCTCATTGGCCTCCACTTCATCTAGTGTGCCCCGATTACCTGCCCAGCTCAAAGCTCAGGAGCCATCACTCACGTATCACTCACCCTCATTTCTCTAGGAAGGAAGGCTGGTTGCCTCAGAGGACACGACAGATCGTAAATTCAACCACGTCTGACGCTCTCCAATGGTGTGATGACGTCTTTTCCATCTCAATGACTACAATTCTCCCCTCGCATCCTTAGGTCTACACTTCCTCCCCTGCCACCCATTATGCACACAGTAGCTACAATGCTTTGTCCTTTGTCGGGTCTCTCATCTCCTTGAAATTCTTATAAAGTTTTCCTGCTGCCCTTAAGAGGAAACATGGACGCTTCACGTATTAAAAGTCCCTAAGTGAGTCAGTCCCATGCACTTCTCTCTGGTCATCTTGTACCTCCTCATGATCAGTCATGCTGGCCTCCTGTTTGTTTGTCAAACCTGGTAAAGCCATTGCCAGTGGGAAAGGAATCCTTCTTCCTGGCTTCAGCTTTAAAAAAAAATCACATTCTTAGAGAAGTCTTTTGTGACCATTTGTCCAAATGAGTGGCTCTCCAAAGGCATTATCTGGACTAAAGTCACTGTTTAGTGGTAGCTGTTACTGCTTTTAGTTCTCAGTAGTGACCCCCTCTCTCTGGAAGAATAAGCCTACTGATATCTTGCTCACCTCCACAGGAGCAGGCCTGCCCACTACAGTCCTTCCTGCTTATCAGAGTGTCTTCCCTGTGTTGGATGACAGGTCAAATATTACCTCGCTAAGCAATTGATCTGTGCATGAAACCCATTCTTCTAGATGACTTTTCTAGCTTCCTACAAGGAATACATGGGAAGCTGGCCATCAGTGAATTAGGAGCAGCAGCTTATAAACAGACTCAAGTTCGGGTTTTAAGGGCCAAATCTACTGTCTTTGGTACAGCCTGGGTACCAGTGTCTCAGTGTCATGGTCCATGTCAATCAACTCACATAGCTTATGTATTTCACCTGAATGTAAGTTTTGCAACAACTGGAAGCTCATAGCACGCACATGCACGTGCACATACACAGGACACACAAAAATATATAACAACATATATGCACACAAATACACACACACACACACACGTTTCAGTTTAAAAACATGAAAGAATTCAGAAAAAAATAATCTCTCCTAAACTTTCACATAATGGTTTTAAAACAACCATCAATTGCCCAAGAGATAACATGTAATTACAGATTATACACTTGGTAAGTAGGTCTTTGTAGGTCCTTTGAAACTTGTTTTATTGGGCTAGCAGATAATTAAGACCCTTTATGCTCCTTAGGAGCAACTCAGGTTTGCAGGATGGATCCCCAGTTCTGTTCTTACTTAGCTGCGGCACTCAGTCTTCTATTAGCGCGCAGAAGAGCAGAGTGGAGGCCCAGGCTGCCTTGGAGGGAGCAAGCTGGTTTGCATTCAAGATGGAGGGTCTCCACAGCAGCAACCTGGGCCAGACCGGAGAAGGAAGGAAGATAGGCAACTCCCTCATCCTAGAGATGCACTGACTGCCTCCAGTCAGCCCTGGCCACAGTGTCCATTGCTGATGCTTCCCACCAGGTGAGGACCACCAGCCCGCCTGTGTCAACGCTTTCTTCTCTGGGCAGGATGTACTCAGATTTCAGTTCCATGTATCAACTCTTACATGTGGCCACATGATCCTGTCTTTGATTTCTGACTCCTACTTTGAGAAATACTTTTTCAAAAGCTCGTCACAAAGTCTCCTTCAATGTTCAGGCTCAGGAGGAGCACCCTGACTTAGAGCCTGGGTTCTCAGGTGGGACGGCCGTGAGTGTGAATTTAGGCTCTTGCGTTTCCCAGCTATGTGGTCTTGATGAAGTTACCTACCTTTTCTGTAAGCCATTAAGAAAATTAGTAGTGGCCAATTTCTAAAAAACCACTTCACTGTAATGAACTCACAAACTTGACCGTTTTTTTTAAATAGGTGTTTCCTAAGCAACAGGCACAATTCTAGGTATTTATAAGAATTTTCCTTTTTAAGAAAGAAAGCCTAATGAGCCCTGAGCTTTAAGGCTGGACACGGAGGCAAATGCCAGCCATTCCAGCACTCAGCGGGCAGAGGCCGGAGGATCTGGAGATGAAAGACATTCTCAGCTCCCTAGCAAGTTTCAAGGCCCGCATGGGATACAGCAGAGATCCTGTTTCCACACAAAACAGCACAAGAGAAAGAAATATTGATTTAGAAATATACTTTTTAAAATCTCGTCTTTGAAGAAGATGGGTCTGACTCTAGAGTTAAACAACCTGCCCAAGACTGGGAAGCATGTGAGCAGAAGTGACAGAGCTAGAAGGGAGCTCGTGGGGTTCCACACTGCCTTCCCTTCCCCCGGCCTCTGATTCTCCACCCTCCTCACGCCGAGACCCTTTGGTACAGTTCCTCCTGTTGTGGTGATCCCAACCATATGGTTACTTCCATTGCTACCTCATAACAACTACTGTTTTTCTCCTGTTATGAACGGCATGTAAATATCTGATAGACGTGATATTTGATATTCAATTCCAAAGGGGTCTTGAGCCACAGGATGAGAATCGCTGCCCTACGTCATAGGCTTAACCATTTGAAGGCAAGGTATGGCTGGCACATTTCTGTAACGCTAGCACTTGGGAGGCAAGACAGAAAGATTCTGCAAGTGCTAATTTTGGGTAGCATGAGCTATAGTGTGAATCCCAGGTCAGTCAAGACTATATAGTATTCTTCTACCTTAAAAACAAAAATGAAAACAAAAAGACAGCCAGCACCTAGCATGGCGCCAAGGAACTACTCAACCTGACTTATTACTGCCGCTAATCTCTCCCATTTGGTGAGGCTTCTCTTGACTCAAGCCTGGCCATCCTTTCAAGTGTGTACGTTTTCTTTTGTCCACCTTTGAACTGTATTTGCTTGCATATCTTCTTACTTCCCTGTAAGTTCTCAAGGCAGGAAGTCGCTTATTTGTCACCAGAGTCAGTGTTAGGCCAGGGAGTGTGGCAGGAGAGGAGGATGGAGAATGAGGCCAAAATTAGCATACTAAAGAAGTCCGTGGCAGAAAGACTGGACAAGCAACAGAGGATACGCAAGCAAAGATCTATGGAAGTCAGGATGTATGTGTGAGGAGGGGCGAATAGCGCCATTGAGCGTCTGACATCAACCTTGGAAGTCTACTTATTTATTTATTTATTTATTTATTTATTTATTTATTTATTATTTTCTTCTTGAATTCTTAGCACAAAGCCTTGTCTGTTTTTGTTTACTTGTTTTGGGGCACAAGAACCTGGAAGGTCTCAGTAAATGTTGACTGAACCCTAATATTTGTCTGTAACAATAAGATTCAGGGAAAGCACTTTGAATCCATGTCACCAAGACACACGTTGGGCACATAAAACTCTGCACGAGGCCCAGGACAAGGCAGCGCCCTTTGGGACCTGCTAGGAAAGTGGCATGGCTGGATAGTAAGAGGTGGGCAGAGGTGAGGGGTAAGAAGAGGCAACGCGCCACACCGGGCCTGACTGGCCGTGCTACCCTGCTGACTTCAGTGCGTGGACAGGCTACTTTAAGCCACTGTGGGCTGAATGTAGACACTAGGCTGGAGAAGCTGTAAGCAAAGGGCCGGGTGAGAGCAGGGAGCCCACTTAGAAGTCTTGGCAGTGGTTCAAGCAAAGTATGACTAAGGTCTGTGGTTTCACTTTGATAGAGAAGAAAAAGGGGCAACCCAGTGTCAGGTGGACCCCGGGGCTCTTTTGCCAGCTAGGAGATGTTCCTTCCATGCCTTCAGTGTGAGCTGAGAACCTCGAAGCTCCAGTTTTCAGGATACCATCAGGAATGGGGGGAGGGGTTATGTTCTCAATAACCTGAGGGTTCAACCCACAGGACAGCACAGGGCTGTGAGACTAGCCTGCTTTGAGGTACCCTGTCTACCTCAACCCTTGTGTGCCTCAAGGTTCTGGATGGGATTAGAGAATTTCTGAGAAGGTCTCTAATTTGGAAAGCTAGTATCCAAGACATCACTTGCTTGCAGGCAACTGAAAGGAAGTCAAAAGGAAAGATCTATCCCAGGCATTGGATCCACAGGTGATCTCTCTCCACAGTGATCTGTTCCCACTTGGGTGACCTGTGTCCATTCTGACTTTTCCCCTGGAAGCGACAGATTTTATTGTTTTGTTTTTTCAAATCTCAATAAAGAAGAAGAAAGAGAGGCATTGCCCAAGCTTCTGTGGAAAGTTCTAGGCAGAATCATAAATATCCCTTTCTTCCAAGCATATACAGGATTTTAGGAATTCCAGGCTCTTGGTGGAGCAGATGAGAGTCAAGCAGGAACTTTTCTTTTTCCTTTAAAACAACCAGGTCCTTGGATCCTCCAAGAACCAGTGCTCTGCTGATGCACAATATCCCTTGGGGGTGGGGGGTGGGCAGTTCCCCTTTGACCTAGTGCTTTGGAGGAGAAGTTAGTTAGGAAAGAGGACAAAAGGAGTTTATGACTCTCAAATAGACAAGACAAGGACCCTGGCTCACACGGGAACTGATTGGAACCTCGGGCATAAGGATGGGCCTGTTTCACTGCTGCTGAGCCTGAGAGTCCTGGGCCTGAAGTCCAGTGGAAACTACCAGGCTGTCTAAGGTTTTACTCTTCTGCAAATTGAGCCCAGCGGACTAGAAACAGCCTTTGGTTCAGAAGGGTTTACAACACGTTGAAAGCTTGCAATTTTGTAATCTAAGGTTTCGTAGACCGTGAAGTGTTTTATTGATTTTATCACGTATCTTCTCCTTATGGATTGTTTTTGTTATTTAGGTCCCTAAAGCCTCATTTGACAGAACAAGGGACCCAGAGCCGTAGAAGTTGCATATGGGTCTCTAAGGGTTGCATGGCAGCTGGGTAGTGGGTAAAAACGTAAACGCAGAGTCTCTCCACCTCCTGGATGCCTTTCACTAGCATTTGATAGAGCCGGTCAGGTCAGTCAAGATCTTAAATACTGCAGACACAACTGCAGGACTAAGTGAGAGAACTGTCTAGTTTAGCAGTTTTCAGTCTGTGGGACCCAACCCCTCTGACAACCCTCTATCTCCAAAATTATTTGCATTACAATTCATAACAGTAGCAAAATTACAGTTATAATTTTATTGGGGGAAGTTACCACAACATGAGGGTCACAGCTCTAGTAAGATTGGGAATCACTGGTAGTTGAAAATATAACCACCACCACCCCATCCCCTGAAACCCCTCCCCCCCAGCAAAAGTACTAAAAGATGGGTTGGAGAGACAGCTCAGACAGTAACATGCCTGTTTTGCAAGCATGAGGGCTCAGAGTTCGACCTCCAGAACCCACCTACAAATACCAAATGTGAGCTGGGCGTGGTGGTGCACGCCTTTAATTCCAGCACTCGGGAGGCAGAGGCAGGCAGATTGAGCTGTGAGTTCGAGGCCAGCCTGGTCTACAAAGTTAGTCCAGGACAGCCAAGGCTAACACAGAGAAACCCTGTCTCGAAAAACAAAACAAAAACAAAACCCACAGAAGACAAATACCAAGTGTGGCGGTGTGCACCTGTAACAGCAACCCTGGGGAGGGAGAAACAGGACGATGGGCCAGCTAGTCTATCCTAACCAGTGAGTTCCCGGCCAGTGAAGGAATCTGTCTCAAAGTGGTCAGACAGGTTCCTCAGGAGAAGTTGTCCTGCCCTCCAGACATGCACACCCCCCACCGCAACACACATGCAAAAAGTAAGCTATAGTAACAGATAAGAATTATAAACAGAGCCAGGTACGATGGCACACGCTTGTAATGCCAGCACTCAGAGAGACAGAGGCAGGAGGATCTCTGTGAGTTCAAGTGCAGCCTAGTCTACAAAGTGAATCCAGGACAGCCAAGACACCTTGTGTCTAAAAATCAAAATCCAAAACCTAAAGCAAAAGAATTATGAAAAGAAAACTGGGTTGCTGGGGAAAATGCAATTTAAACGAGGTATGTATTTATAGATTTACATTGAACACCAACGGTAACATTGGAGCCCTAAGAAATAGAGGAAGGGAGTGGGAGCTGAGAAGGAAGATGTCAGGGGTAAAAACAGGAAGGCTTGTGCCTCTGGGTCTGTGCGGGTGTGGCCGGCTCGGAACAGGCTGGCGAGAGAGCGAGGTGTCGTTGATTCAGATCTGTGAGCTGGGTCATACAGAGGACGCAGTCATGCACTGACATGGTCTGCGTGATGAGAAGAAACAGTGAGTTTTAAACATGGACACTGCCGTGGCTTTGTGCTTTTGACGTTTATTTTAAATCAGGCTATAGAAACAGAGAGATCAAGTGGGAGCGCACTGCAAAAATTCAGGGCAAAGATGATGGCCTCAGGTCCTGGAATTTGGGGCCTCAGTATGCGTCCTGATGGTCTAGATAAATGGCCAAATAGCTGAGGTCTGTCATCATTTGCTATCTTTTTTTTTTTTTAAAGTCACCCTTGAGGGATTTTCTTACAAAGATGTTAAGGGACAATGGCGCCCTAGACACATCTAGCAGTCATCAGAGATTCCGGTTAAGTGGTTCCCAATCTCTTCATGATCTAAGTGCCATATGACAGGCCACGCAGATGGCACTCAGGAGGGAAACTGGCTGCCAGGACGCTTACTCATTGGTTTCCACCTACCAATGCCTCTGTTAGCTGTGTGACAATGGACAAGTTGCTTAACCTCTCTGAACCTTAAAATAGCTTTCCTCACAGAATTTATCAGAATAAGATGAAGTTTGGAATTTGATTCGCAGGAGGGACTTAGCACAGTGCCAACAGAACACAGGCTCCTTGCCCACAAATGCTAACTATTGATGATGATATTTTAACAATGCACCACTACTTCATGGGATAATTCATTTCTGTCCCCAGACAGAGTATTGGCATATATAGCTTAATTTATGAAACATCACATTTCCTCTCACCCCAGGCTTCTTTAAAATGCTTTCAAATCCATGGATAAAAGAAGTTAGACACATATAGATAATTTTTGCTCGAAAGAGGAATTTTGTTCCATGGAGGTGGGCATCCCCCAGCGACTATGGGCTGTCTTAACAATATGAGCCTGTTTTATTATCAAATTGTCCATGTGGCAGCATTGAAGATGATTATAGGTTCTACTTTATTTTTTATTTAATTAATTCTTTTTTACATATTATGTATGTATATAAAATAAACTACATACACCAAGAAGAGCCATGAAACAATCAGGAATTATATATATATATACACACACACATACACACACATAGTGTTTTGACTATTTGTATTTGGAAGTCTTGAAGAAAATATCTTCCCTATCTTGGTAAGTCTAAAATCCTGAATGTAAATCAATATCTATCATATCTCACCTCTATCAACTTAAAACATCTATCTAGACCTAAGAACATTTTAACCCCTAAACAACTAAGCTTCATTGTAAAACTAACCTATCTGGTCTTCAACCCCATCAGAGACTTGAGAAGGAATGAAATTAATTATACAGGTTCTACTTTTAAAACAAATGTTCGTTGGGTTCTGAACGCTACTGTGGAGAGAGGCAGCTCTTCCTCTCCCGTCAAATCCACTTCCTTCGGGCAGTGCACATGACTCTGAAGTCTTACTCTTTTGATGGTCTCCCAGCGGCTTCAAGTAAGCCCCCGAGCGAAAGCTTACACTTCCCAGTGGAAGGAGGAGGTGACAATAGCGAATATACAGGGCTGCCAGTTCTCAAGCGAAAATGGACACGCCCCTCCCCGTCTTCAAAACTTCGCCCTAGGAGAGTAACTGAAGGGAAATTCCCACAATTATCACCTCCTCAAAACCTCCGAGGTCTAAAACGACCTATGATAACTTGAAAGTCCCTATATATCCCCAGACTCTAATGTGTCCCCTCTGTACCTCCTTGGCCCTGGGTGGCTCAGTTTCTGGAGGGATTTTTCAGTCAAAGAGTTAAACAAACAGTCAAAAGTAGACAAGGATGACTTTCACCTTTAAGTTGCATGTCTTAAAAAGTTGTGAGAATAGAATTCAGAACTCAGCAACACTTTCCCCTTGTGTGTTTGTGTGTCCACGTGCATGCTCGCACATGCATGTACATGTATGTTCATGTTTGTATGTGGGCATGTATATGTGTGGTGTGTGCATGGCATGTGTGCAGATAGGCGTACAAGTCAGAAGAAGACCCCCCCCCAAAAGTCATTGTCCAGGTGCCTTCCATCTTTGTTTGAGAAAGAATCTCTCGTTGGCCTGGAACGCCACCAAGCAGGCTAGACTAAATAGTCAGCAAGCTTCTGTCTCTGCCTCCCGTGTTGACATTACTGAAGATGACAAGCACCCAGATGTTTGGGTAGGTTCTCAGCATTGAGTTGAGGTCCTCACACCTGCGAGACAAGTGCTTTGTGACCAAGGTACCTCCTCAGCTCCCAGCAACACTTCCCGGACCTCCTTGTTACAGCCCCTGACTGTTTTGTGCCTCACACCGCTCTGTAGCCTCCATTCGCCCACAGAATGCTTCTCTAACTCTGTGAGCTTTTCCTTCCCACCCGACATTTAGAGGCGCTTGCTCTTCTTGCTTAGCCCCTTTCGTATAATCTGTGAGATCACTTTTTTTTCCTTTCTTCTTTTCCAGCTCTAGATCACGGATGCCAGGGGACCCTGTTGGTGGAGGATGTCTCTCCGCGGAGACCGAACACGTCACATCCTAATAAGGACGGGCTGTTTGGGGTCTGCGATCTGCTCAGTGCTATGCTGGAGCGTGGCCCGTCCGCTATGGGTGCTGGGGGTCATCGGTACCTTCTGGATTGTATTCGGTCATTTCCTCGTGGAAGAACGAAGTAGAATAGGGAAAAGGAAGGGGTTGGGAAATGGGACAAATGTCATCTGTGGTCCTGAGGGAGCTTGGATGTGTAGGTGAAGCGTGGGCTGCTATCAGCTGAGTGCCGGAGAAGGGAGGGTGAGGGCAGGAGAGAAGAGAAGCATGGCAGGAGAGAACGGGAATGTTGGAAGAGAGTACAGCAGGTTCCGGCAGGTGGAGCGGGAAGTGGAGAAGAGAATGCACAGGAGGTGATGGAATCCTTAGGCAACGGTCACTGGCTTTCTGATCTAGGGAACTGGACACACTGGCCGAGGGGATTTGCCAGGAGCAGATTTCTGAATAGTGACTTCAGGCTGTGGCCAACTGCCATTGAGATAATTATGAGAAATGTCTCTTGGCTGTGAATAGCTGGGGTAGCCTGCAAGAGAGACACCCCCAGATCCCAAGCAGATACGTCACACTTCTGTGCTACTCAGATCCACCTTGCGGTGCTTTAGGAATCTGCCAGGGTTAGAAGGCAGCTTCCTAGACTTCTACACCGAGAATCTCTGCTTCCACGGCTGAGCCAACGGACATGAAATAGCAGTTAACATAGGTGAAGCCTTGGGGACTGTCTAAGCTTGCTGTCTATTGCTGTGATAAACACCGTGACCCAAAGCCACTTGGGGCGGGGGTGGGGGGGTGGGAAGGGGTTATTTGGCTTACATTTTCTGATCACAGTTCTCCATAGGCCAGAACTCAAGCAGGGCAGAGACCATGGAGGAATGCTGCTTACTGCCTAGCCGCTCCTGGCTTGCTCAGTTGGCTTTCTTACACCATCCAAAGGTGACACCACTCCCAGTGGGCTGGGTCCCCCCACAGCAATCATCAGGTAGGAAGATAGTTCTCTACAGGCCAATCTGATGGAGCTATTTCTCAACTGGAGTTCTGTCTTCCCAGATGACTCTCTGGCTTATGTCATATTATATGTAACATTTATAAAATTCCTGATTGCTTCATGGTTCTTCTTGCTGTATGTAGTTTATTTATTTTATTTATGTGTAATAATATAAATGTATATGTAAAAATAATAAAAAATATAAACAAAAAAAAGAGAAAAGAGAAAAAAAGCAAGCAAACAAAACAACAAAACAAAAGAAACCGTCCTAGCACAGAGACCGTAGGGAGAAACTCCCTTCTTTGAGACTTCTGGAGAAGGTGAGGACTGGAGTAGCCACTTAACTCACAAATCCTGCTTCTGAGGTTGGGTCCTCCGCTCCTTGTCTTTAGGAGAGCTGGAAATGAATTCTCCAGGGCCAGAGAGTTAACAAATAGGATGTGCTAAGCAGTGAAGACAGCATTTCTGTGCTCCTTCTCTTCTTCAATCCCTAGGCTAGGCAGTGATAAGAAGTGAGACTGACCCATTTTGCAGATGAAGAAACGGAGTCCAGACCCTTTTCAGGGTCTGCGGATAATGGAGAGACCTCGCTCTGCAGCGGTAAAGGCTGTACCACCCCATCCGCCCACCCGGGAAGGCTGTCTCCTTACTTGTGAGAACGGCTTAGCTGAGTGAGGTGGCACGCAGCTGGAGATCTAGCAGTTTGGAGGACGGTCACGGCAACCTCTGGGGTGCTGCCAAAGTTGATGGGACAAATGGAGTCTTGTTAGCTCAACCGCTGTTGAGTTTTGCTTTTGAAATCAGACTGGGGTGTCTACTGTTTGTAGAAGCACGCAAAAGACAATGAGAGGTGGGTTAGAAGGCCACAGAGGCGTGGAGAGAAGATTAAAGTTTAGGCCATCTTTCTCCTTGCCTCCTACCTCTGGTCAGTTCCTCCCCAGGATATGATTTTGGAATCCACCATGCCAGAACTCTAAGCTGAATACATGGTCCCAATCTCAGGAAGTTGGCCATGAGTCACAAAGAACAGGACAAATACCTTCCTCTTAAGCTGGAGTTTCGGGGACACTGCCCTTAGATAGTTGACCTCCAGGAGACAAGAGAGGCTCATTTGACAAGATAAAAGCCTTAATAAGATGTGGAAGGCTCTGTATGCTTCCCAGCACCCTCCACTGGTTGAGAGGGTACTCTCTTTGGCTGCTCTGTTTCTTTACTGTCCTCCATTGAATCCCCCAGGGGGACCACGCAGGTACGTGCAACCCCTTGATCTTGAAACACGCTAATTACCATCTACAAAATTCCTCCTGCAAAAGTACACACTAGGCTGACAACCCTGCTGTCTCACGTCTGTTGGCTCAGCCATGGAAGCAGAGGTCCTCAGCGCGATGTCTGGGAACCTGCATTGAAAACTCTGGAAAGTTTCTGAAGCACCACGAGGGTGGCTGTGTGTGGCACTCGTCTGCTTAGGGTCTGGGGACATCTCTCTGGCAGGCCACCTCAGCTACTTCATGGCCAAGAGACAGTTTTGCTCAGTATCTCAATGTTTCTTGGCCACAGCCTGTTGCAAGTTAGCTTATGGGTTTTAGTTGGGCTGCACTCAAAGCTACCTGGGCCACACTCAAGGGAGAACTTGACTTTATTCTGCTTCATCCGAGGCTCCGCAGAGGATTCTCCACCTAGACACTTAAGTCTGTTTCTCCCACAA
The DNA here is from genome assembly GCF_964271855.1 of Acomys minous. Lineage (NCBI taxonomy): Eukaryota > Metazoa > Chordata > Mammalia > Rodentia > Muridae > Acomys > Acomys minous. Next base: position 59,802,220 of record NC_140497.1, read on the forward strand.
CTCCCCTGGTTCTCTCCCATAGCTTACCTCTCCTAACCCCTGACACCCTCATGTGTTTTATGTAAGGTCTCCCTTTGTAGCTCAGGCAGGCCTTGACCTCCCAAACCTCCTGCCTCAGTCTCCCAAATGCTAGGATTACAAGTATGTGCCGAGACACCTGCCTAAACTCCTACTCCAACTTGCCATTATAAACATCCCCCTCCCCCCCCAATTATGAGATCAAAATTTACTTTTAAAAAACGAGTTAGTACAGATGAGGAAAACAGACCTTCTTCCCAGCGACGGGCCCTGCCCAGTGTCAGGGGGCTCAGCACTGACAGTGGAAGTGGCCGAGAGGGCACCGGGGAGGTTCTGCCCCTTGGCCTGCTCAGAGCCGCTCATGGAACCATTTTGAGCTAAGAAATGCCACTGTTTGGGTAGCTGTTAGCAGGAATTGGCTACAGCCTGTACGTTAAATAAATACAAACTGCCTATTTAGTTATTTAACAAGAACAAGCATCCCGCTGTTGGCAAGCAGAGAGCAGCCAACAGAACAGTGCAGAATCCGGGTCTGTTCCCATGATGCCATCTGACCGCTTGTACCCCATTCCTCTCTGGCCCTTCAGGGCATCTTATCACAGCCTCGATGGAGTGGGAGCCTGGGCTGCGAAGGGAACACAGATTTCCTTAAAGCAAGGCAGTGCTGGAGAAGGAAGAGCCGCTTAAGCTCCAGATGGGATCCAAGGCAACTGCTGTGTCTAAATTTCCTTTGGCTTCACTGGTCTTTTCTTTTCTTTCCTCCTTCCCCCCCCCTCTGTTTCTGCCAAGTTGTTGATGTCCTGGCTGCCTGGAAAAGGCTGCGTTTGAGCAAGCAGAGGCGAGCAGTCTCTTAAGAAGTACTACAGCGAGGAATCCCGTTCTTGTCTTTCGAAAATAGTTTGTGAAGCTGTGTTGATCCTACTGTTTGCTGAAAGAAAGAGGGGAAAACGACCCTCAAGGCTAATTTATATAAACACACAGTGCGGGGCTGTGAGTCGGCTAGCATTCCTGTCTGTGAGACATCTGAGGTGCTGATGTGGTCAATAGCGACAGTCATTCTAATTTAGAGACTGTGGGGGCAGGGGAGGGGTGCAAGAAGAATATAATTAGAGGCTTGCGTCTGTAATCCAGCAAGGTTCTCAGTGTCCTTTACACCTTTGAAAATTTGGAACCCAGAGGTTAATCAGGCATCATTTAACATGGTCAAGGCTAGAATGTGTGGGTGCCCATCAGTCAGTGAAAGATAAAGTGGGCAGAGGAAACAGAAAGGGACAGATGGAGCAGATAGGAAGGGGAGAAGAGAGGAAGGAAACACCAAGAGTTGCCTCGCTCTGGGGGGGGGGTCACAATTACACGCTGCCTCTTGAAGACAACTTTGTGCTACTTTCAAGGTTGGAAAACAAGGGATGGAGCCAGTCTGCACACCACTGTCCCTTGCATCTGCACACGGTTGTCACATTCACTGGATGCTTCACCCTCTGGTCAATCGGTCTGTTGGTTTTTAGTGCTTGGGGTTGAACTCAAGGCTTTGTACACGCTAGTCACATGGTCTACTACTCAGCGATGATGATGATGATGGTGATGGTGGTGGTGGTGGTGGTGGTGGTGGTGATGGTGATGTGTATGTGCATGTGTGTGAAACTGGCCATTCTTTTTCCTATTTGTTTGAGACAGGGTCTCTCTTTGTAGTACTGGCTTACCTGGTACTTGTTATATAAACCAGGTTGTTCTCAAGCTTGTGTCAAACATCCTGCCTCTACCTCATGAATACTGGGATTATAGGCATGCATCTCCATGCCCCTCCATAGAGTGGAGCATTTTGAAGGACATCCTTACTCTTCCATGCCTAATAAAAATATGGGGAGGACAGAGGACTTGCAGAAGGAAGAGAAACTATGGGCAGGGGGCATCTCTGTGACAAGCTGGAGACCTGTGACAGCGTAGGCTCCTGGGAGGACATGGAGGGTGACTCCTAGTAGCAGGGGGCATGATGTCTGAGGCGGCCCTCCTCTAACTAGACAGGACTCTTGGTGGGGGGAGGGGAGCACCAACCCACTCACCAAATCTTCCACCCAAAATTTACCCTGCCTACGAGATGTGTAAGGATAAAGACGGAGCTGAGATTGAGGGACGGACCTATCAATGCCTGGCTCAACCTGAGACCCACCCCATGGGAGAGAGCCAACCCTGACATTATTAATGACACTTTGCTATGCTTGCAGACAGGAGCCTGTCCTCTGAGTGATTCCACCCAGCGGCAGATCAAAATAGATGCTGAGACTCACAGCGGCTCTGGGGTTACTGTGGAAGAGTTGGGGGACAGACAGAAGGACCCAGAGGGGACAGCAGTTCCACAAGAAGACCAGCAACACCAACTAATAACCTGGGCCCAAGGGGGCTTGCGGAGACTGATGAACCAACCAAGGACCATGCATGGACTCGATCTAGACCCTCTACACATATGTAGCCAACGGGCAGCTTGGTCTTCATGTGGGTCCCCTAGAAAGAGGAGAGGGGGGTTGTCTTTGACATGTACTCTGTTGCCTGCTTTTCGATCCCTTCCTCCTGGCGTGGTGCTTCGACAGGCCACAGGGGAAGAAGATGCACTCAGTCCTGATGCGACTTGATATGCTGGTGTGGGTTAGTGATGATGGGGGGGGGGCTCCCCTTATCTGACGTGTAGGGGAAGGGGGACGAAAGGAAGAAGGAGGGAGGGTGTGACTGGGAGGGTGTAAAGAGAATAAGTATATAAATTTTAAAAAATAGAGTAATAAAAAGGAAAGAAGAGACAATTCATTTAATTTAAAAATACTGTCAACATCAGAACCATCAACAATGGTAGTTTCAATTTCTAGACTCAAACAGCTCAGGCACAAGTCCTAGTAAGCATCTGTTCTTCTAGATAGCTCAGCTCCCAGCCTTCCTCCAGAGGAAGACTTTCCTAATTGGACTCTGGGTTCCAGGAAGGCTAGATCAATATTTGTATTATCCCGGTATCCTCATTGTGGCAATATCTATATTCTGTGTAGGACCTAATGAATATTTATTGAATGGTTGTGTTATATATGCACATATATACATATAGTGTTATAGTTAATATTGTGTTATATGTAATATGCACACACAAATAAATGTTGACACATATCAAATAGCACATGCAGACATACACACATATCTTAGATGTTCACTTAATTTCTCCGAGCCTCACCCACTTGCTGAGCAAAAAGTTTCATTGCAAGTTCAAGGTGCTTGACTAATCCAAGGGTTCAGAATAAACACAGTGATAGAGGACTCACAGATGCTCCTTGCTTATAGACTGCTTGTAAGCATCTCTCAGCCAAGCTCACCCGTTCTCAAGTCAGTCCATCACTCTAAATTTAGGGTAATTTCCAAATATAGAGCGCTCCCTGCCATTTCTCAAAAGCCAGCCACGTCCAGCCAGAAGCGAGCCTGTTGCCTCTTATTAGGCGGGCTGCATTTCAGTCTCCCTCTTGGCTTAGGTATGTGAGCTGATTGGAGCCCACGTGACTGCTTTCTCATCCAAGACTAGTTAGATGAATTTTTCAAGCATGATTTGCAAGTCGGCTCTCACATGCCTCCTGAGTCCAGCTGTGCGGCAGCTGCTGCTCCCGTGCATCCGCTCAGCCCACACTTGGATCAAAAGCATTTTGCCTACGCTGGCTGGGTCTCGGCCCAGCTGCCAGCTCCTGTTGTCAGGATGTTTGCAGCCCTGCTGCAGTTCTACTGAACCTGTCTCATCACCAGTCTTGGGCCTGACAAGCGTGTTAACATGTGGCCATGGCTGAAGTGGGCAACTTGGATAGCATTGACCAGACTCTGACGCTTCCTGTCCACATGTGGCTGCTCTCACTTCTGCTGTGGTGACAAGAAAAGATCCCAAGGCCAAATATCCCTTATTGATGGGGCCCTGTGTGTCATCTTATCACATGATGAGTCTCTGACTGCTGGCATGAGGGATCATACTCAGCCTGCGGCAAGGCTAGATTAGAGGCGGAAATCCATCCTTCCTTCTCCAATTTGGGCAAGCTGGGTGCCGTATTTTATCTTCTCAGAGAGCTCTCTTTGCTGCTCTGACAGCACCATGGTGGCTGCCACAAACCAGCAGGGATGTATGTGGCACGAATTGTGTTGGGAAGTCAGCCCACGGTGGTGGGGGAGGAAGGCTGGTGAGTCAGGTGACCCCCTCGCCAAGACAGCCTGAGTGAGTTGCCTACTTTGTAGGCGTCAAACTCCTCCAATGACATTAGGCTCTTTTTTGTTAGCACATTAAACCTCTAGCTAAAAAATCTGCTTTAGAAATGCTGGTTTCCAGGTTCCTCCTAGAGATCCTGACTCTGTGTGGCTATAGAAGGGCCAGAGCCCACTCATTCGGATGCATGCCCGTCGCGTCCACTCAATAGTCATTCTAAATGTAGGATGATGCGCTGGCAGAGCCGAGAGTGAGCTAGCCCGAGAGATGCTCAAATGTGCTCTATAAGCTAGGGGCATCTGTGACGTCCCCATGATCGTGATAGGGTGAAGCATTATCTGTCCCACCCATGGCCTTCAGAGCTTCCCTCAAACGCTTTGTGCGAAGAGGGTGCACTTCACTTCTTAGAAGCTGCATGCATCAATGGGGAGACAGTTTCGCAGTGTGGAACATCTCTAGCGCCTCTGGGTGGGCTGTAGTCCTGTAGTCTCTGATGCAGAGGCCATGACTACCTGCCACTGAGCTTTTTAAATGTAGCTTTTCTTAATTGGGCATGGTGGCACTGTTTATAATCCCAGCACTTGGGAGATAAAGGGAAAAGGCTGTTGAGTTTTAGGCAGCCTGGAATGAGTTCAAAGCCAGCCTGAGGTACATACCAAGAGCTTATCTCAATTCCTTTCCCTTATGCAGAGGGGGGGGGGGGGGGAGGAGGGAGGGAGAGGGAGAGAGGGAGGGAGGGAGGGGAAGAGAGAAATATAGCTCTTTGGAACTGTACAAATGTAAAATATGTACCAGATTTCAAAGGTATCATTGCAAAAGGGTATGTGGAATCTGTATATTTTTATGATCTTTACGTAATTAAGTGGTAAATTTTATATAACTTAAAACATTAAAGTTATCTCATTTAAATAGCTTTCAATTTGCAAATATCTCTGCACTGTTGCCCACAAAGTCCAGAAGAGGGCGTCAGATACCTCAGAGCTGGAGAGACAGATGGCTGTGAGGCTCTGTATGGGTGCTGGGAATCAAACCAGGGTCCTCTGGAAGAGCAACCAGTGCTCTTAACGTCAGCGCCATCTCCCCAGTCCCTAGGCTCACTTTCTTATTTATGTATATATGTGTGTGTTGCTCGTGAATATGTATGTTTGCGTGTGTGTGGGAGCATTTGTGTGTGCAGGCACACGTGAATGAGGCCAGAGGTTGGCAACAGGTGTCCTTGGCTGTTTTCCATTACATGTCTTGAGGCAGAGTCTCCCTCTCCATGAAGCCAGTTAGCTGATTTGGCTGGTGTAGGCAGCCAGATTGCCCTGGGCATCTGCTGTCTCTGCCTCCGAACACTGCTAAGTCTCAGCTGTGCTGCCTATACCTGCCTGGCATTTATGTACATGCTGGGAAGCTGGGAAACCAAACTCAGCTCTTCACATGAGCATGGCAAATGCCTGATCTACTGAAACATCTTTCTGGTCCTCTAATGTTTGTGCTATTAACAAAAAACAGTTTTATGGGAACATTATTTAATATTTTCTCCATATTTGATGATGCATACTATTTGATGAATTAGAGCATATAAAATCTCCACAGTCACACTAATAGCTGTGCTCATGACCTTTAAACTTTTTCCAGTGTGAGCCAGATGGTGGTGGTGCACACCTTTAATCCCAGCACTCAGGAGGCAGAGGTAGGCTGATCTCCGTCAGTTTGAGGCCAGCCTGGTCTACACAGTGAGTTCCAGGACAGAGACCCTGCCTCAAAAAAACAAATGAACAAACAAACAAACAACAACAACAAAACCCCCAAATTTTTCCTGGTGCAACCTCCCTACTTTTTTGTATTAAAAAGCAAGAGATTTATGAAAACTTAAAAACAACCTGCTAAATGTGTTTTAAACTCACTTAAAAGATTTTTATTCTACTCTCTAAAATATGTTAATGTAAAACACAGAATTGTCTACAGATGTCACGTTGCATAGCAGGGCTCTGCAGCCTAGACCCCTCTGGATACTAGGAATTCTTGCTTTTGGATGTCCTTGGCAAGATTCTAGCACTGAGCAGCATTTTCAGCCCTCCTTTTACGTTTTCTTTTGAGACAGGGTCTCACTAAACTCTCCAGACTGGCTTTGAGCTCCCTCTGTAGCCTAGACAGGCCTTGAACTTTTGATCTTCCTGCCTCAGCCTTTGGAGGCTACATGCCTGAGCCATCTGGCTTGGCTTAGGACTTCTTACATAACTGAAATTCTATCTGAACAGCTCTCGGCTCTCCCAGTGCCTTGTTAGCTCCCATGTCATTCTCTGCTTCTGAGAATTTGAACTCATGTAGCCTTTGTCACTCTGTGACTTTCACTCTTTCCTGTAGCATAAAGTCCTCCAGGTTCCATTGTGCCCTACAGATGGCAAGGTTTCTTTCCTTTGTAAGGGTTGACTCTTTGCTTTAGTATGGATATGCCACATTTCCCTCGTCTGTTCTGCTGTTGATTGGCAATGGGTTGTTTCCATACCGTAGTGCTTGTAAATAATGCTGCAATAAACACACAGGTGCAGAAATCTTTCCAAGTTTTAATAATTTAATTCTTTTGAATATGTATATACTTTTGAATATATTATATACATATATATCCCAAATAGGGGCTACTGGATCCTACAACAATCTTTATTTTATTTTATTTTATTTTATTTTATTTTATTTTATTTTATTTTATGCTGTCTTGTTTTGACAAGATCCCATGTGTCCCAGGCTGGCCTCAAACTCCCTACACAGCTGAGTATGACCTTGAACTTGCAATCCGCCTGCCCTCACCTCCAGAGTACCTAGATTACAGGAATGTACTACCACACTTGGTTTATGTGGTGCTGGAGACCCAATCCAACCCACTAATTAAGCTATGTTCCCAGATTCTATTTTAATATTTTTTTGAGCCGTCTCCAGACTGTTTTCCATATCAGCGGTGCCATTTCAAGCTCCTTGATCCAGCTGCACATGGCATGTCCATATCCCTAATGCACTTGCTGTCTTTTACCGTCTTCACTTTGATAAAAATCCATGCTAACCCCTAGGAGGTGGTATGTCTTTGCGGCTTTGACTGGCATTTTCCTGGCGGGTAGTGAGGCAGAGCATCTTTTCATGTGCCTGCTGCCCATTTGTGTGCCTTCTTTGGATAAACGTCTACTCAATTCTGCCCAGTTTTAAATTGGGTTGTTTCTGTTTTCACTATTGATTCATAGGTGCTGTGCCTTACATGTGGTCTACTCCATTGGCCAATATGGTTTGCAAACATTTTTGCTTATTCTGTAGGATGCATTTTAATTTATTGATTATCTCTTTTTTTTTTTTGTGGAAGAAATCTTTCAGTGTGATGTGGTTTTCTCTCAGTGTTGGTGTGGGTGTTGTATTGAAGGAATCACTGTTACACCCAGTGTTTAAGAAGCTTCCCATTTCTGTTTTCTTCAAGGTGTTTTAGGTGTCACGTTGTTGAGTCTTAATCCCTACGAGCTGATTGTGCATGTGTGTGTGTGTGAGTGAGTGAGTGTATGTGTGTGTGTGTGTGTGTGTGTGTGTGTGTGTGTGTGTGTGTAATAGAAGATATCCTTTTATAGTAGATGTCCAGCTTTCCCAGCCTTTTATCCCTTGTGTATTTCCTGGTCCTTTGTGGAAGAGCGGCTGACTATATCCACTTCTGGGCTTCCTGTCCATTTCACTGGTTTACATGGCTGCCTTTATACCAGAATCATTATATTTTAATAATGGCAGCTTTGTAATAGAGTTTGAGACCAGGAAGCTCACCTGTTTCCTTTTGCTTTTGAAAAAAGAAGTTACTGGCACATTGAAAGGCACACATGTGATTGCATTATCTTTCCTTGGGCAGTGCAGCTACAGTTTGCGGCATTTAGGGGGATGACACACCATGAAGAGGGTCGTCGCTGAGTTTTGCAACACATGTCCTGTTAAGGGACCCATGGTAACCTTGCTGGTCCTGGCCTTACCCCAGCTTCAGGGCCCATGTTGATTGCTGAGGTCTAGAAAGCTAGAGAAGGGACAAGGAGGCACAGTGGGTGTGCACTGTTCACTAATCCAGAGGGTGGAGCCTTGCCTCGCCTCCCTATCTGGTTCTATCAGCTATGGATGCAGAGAAGCCCATTGGCTCCATTTCACATACTCTCCCCCTGGCAGCCACTCTCTCCCCATCTCCACGTCACCCTCGGTAGCTCCACAGCAGGCAAAGGACTCAGCAGGGAAAGATAGTTTTTCATAAGCTAAGGATGTAGTTCAGTTTGCAGAGTGTCTACCTAGCATGACTGAAGTTCTGGGTTCGATCCTCAACACTTCATATACATGCTGTAGTGTCATATGCCTGTAATCCCAGCACTCAGGAGGTGGAGATAGCAGGACCAAGAGTCCAAGGTCATCCTCAGCTACCAAGAGAGTTCTAGACCAGCCTGGGGTATGTGAGACTGTTCATAAAAACAAAACAAAGAACAATTATGAATAAAGGTGCCATAAATCAGGACATGTAAGACCCTTGGAAAGCAATTATAATATCATGTTTTCAAAGTTTGTGTGTATGAAAAAGGGAAGAATACATACACACACACACACACACACACACACACACACACACACACACACTTCCCCTTTGATTCAGTAAAACCACTCCTGGGAGTTTCTCCCAAGGGAATAGGCAACAGAAAGGAAACAAATGCATAAAAATATGTCATCAAGCCATTATCTACCCTAATCCAAAATTAGAAGCCATTTAAACACCTAATCATTGAGGAACAGTTAAGAAAATTATACTGCAACAATTCAACATAATTTCGTACATTCACTGAAATTTATAATTGTGAAGACTATATGGCAACACAGAAAAATGTTTACAAGATAATGCTGGGTTTGTATAAAGTAGAGCATATAAATTGTATGTAGATTGTAATTGCACCATAACAATTGCATGTGCGTATGGAAGGAGACTCAGAAGAAATGCACAAAAATGAAGTCTTCGTGTTGAGGTTATTAAATCATCAATCAGAGAGTTGTAATGAGGAGACCATGGATTTTTTTTTTACCAGATTCATGCATGGGCTCCTATGGGATCCATAAAAGAAGAGAAAATCTCTCTCTCTCTCTCTCTCTCTCTCTCTCTCTCTCTCTCTCTCTCTCTCTCTCTCTCTCCTCTCTTCTTTCCTTCCTCCCTGCTTTTTTGAGAATAAAGATCATAGGATCGCCCCACCCCCACCCCTGACTCTCCAAGGAGGCTAAGAATGAGAGCTTAATGATCACAATACTGTTTAGTTGTTTCAGTAATTAAAAGGAAATGAGGCATCCTCTTTCCAGGTGCATACCAAAGGAGGGACTTGTAAGGTGCTACCAAGGGGTAGAATAGGTCTGACCCTGGGAAGGTTTGTAGGCGAGAAGTAGTAGAGCATTGGTAGACCCACTTCTGCCTGTTGGTACCCATGACCCATCCTTGCTCAGCTGCTTACAACTTCAGGGCTTAAAGCCAATCTCGAACTCCCTCCTCTAACCATCACTCCTATTTATCCCCTCCCCGTGCCCTTCCCCTCCCTCCCCTCCTCAGTGTGTGTGTGTGTGTGTGTGTGTGTGTGTGTGTGTGTGTGTGTGTAATGATCCTATTATGTCTACAAGACACTGTTTTGCCCCAGTTCTCCCTGGCCTCTCACTCTTACAATCTTACCGTGCACCATATATATGGGATGTCGGTATAGGTCATGAAACTTAGAAAGATACTATGAAAGAAGAAAACTGATCTTAAAGGAAGTTGGAGAAGAAAAAAAAAAAAAAAAGGAAGGTTCTAGAATACATGTGGCCTGAACAGGCTCCCAAGGAAGGTAAGAGGGCCAGATGCAACAGGTGAGAGGGAAGACTGGGGGTGGGGGGAGGAGTAGAAGGGGAGGACAGCATGATGGGTAGGGCAGGACAGGGTGGGGAAGGTCACCTGGGGGGAGGAGAGAGCGGGACTAGGGACTGAAAAGGACTGGAGGAAAGGAGGGAGGAAAGGGAGAAAGAAAAAAGGTTTCATTTGACACTCCTGCATGTGTCTTCTGGATTCATGAGCCAACATGAGTATCTCCTGCCCTGAGCGGTTTCTGTCAGGGGTGTTGGTCACAGTGACACACTCAACAGATGTCTCAGAGAGCTAACACTTTCATCTCGAGACAGGCTGGTCTTTAATTTGGGCCAAAGCCAGGCCCAGCATCAATGTGGAGCAACTTCCATTCTGCGTTCTCAGCTCCTCCAGGTCCGTCACTGTCCACCCCACCTGCCACGGATCAGCAGCAGTGGGTCAACACTGAGTGGGAAGACATTTCAGGCAGCACCATTTGAAACGACCACATATCCCGAGGATGGCAAAGCCCTTGACATTTGGGCCAGCTTGGGTGCTTCTTTCTTGCACAATTACCTCACAAGGCCCGGGCCCACTCACCTTCCGTGGTAACCCTACCTTCCTAGGGCATTCATGTTGGTTTGAAAATCACCAGTGTCTAGTTAGAAAGATTTTCTGGCTGAGATGCCAGCTCCTGCCACTCTACAAAACCTCCTCCCAGCTTTCCTGGAGCTGCGTGCTTGGCTCGTTCATTAGGGTGAGACTTTTGCCAGGTTTTCAATCTATCGGGGGACCACATCTCTCTAGCTGAAGAACTCTTGACGGCTGATAGCTGCTAGGATGAGGAGAGTCTGTTTTCATGTGTACAGACAGCCTCTCTGCCTGTAAAAGGCTGTATGGTTTCTCATGGAGCCCTGCAAATGAGCTGAATGAAAAAGGAGAGGATTTTTTTTTTTTTACAGAAGTAGACCAACAGCTCCCCTCTGTAAGAGCTGCCGCCAGTTTTGTCCTTGCGTGCTTATTAATGGCCTCTCTTCCCAGCACTTCGTTCCCCTGACATTTTGGTGAAAGCTTTTTTTATTTTGACTCCAGTTCAACATTTACTCCCTCGACTTTTCTGTCAGACTTCTTTTTCTCTGGGAACTGTTAAGCTAATCAGGCACGGCAGTCACTTCCCCCCCTACACGTCTATGAGCTGCTTTCCTTTAAATCACAATCACAGGAGGCCTAACTTTTCGGGGGGGGGGGAGGTACCACTCAAAACACCCCAGGGGGCTCTCCATCTCTGTCCCCGAACATTTCTCGAGGGCGATGTGACGAGCCTGCATTATTCTTCAAGACTCACTTTGGGGCGTCACCGAGGTCTGACTTAGAACACTTTTCATGTCCGGCTTTGACGACTGTAATCCCAGCCACACATTGTCAAGTCTCCATCAGAAAGGAGCTGATTGCCATCACGGTGGAGACCCTTGATTGTGTGAAAAGGGGTCAGTATTAAGATGAGAGAGAGAGAGAGAGAGAGAGAGAGAGAGAGAGAGAGAGAGAGAGAGTGAGATCTCACCTTTTACACTTTCTTTGGCTTCATATCCCGAGAAAACAAACAGAACCCCGGTTTTCCCATCAGAAACCAATAACATATCAATGATTCTTGTTTTATAAACACGTTGTGTGCATTATGTCAGGCCAGTTGTCATCATCAGATGTCTCCTTTCCCTTGTGTCCCCCGTAACAGGAGCTTAGAGTTTTAGCTGGGTTCTGGATGTCCGTAATAAACGTCGTGCTGCTGGTTCTTCCCTGCAGGTCGGCCCGGCACGGCCAGGGACCCAAAGCCTAACTAGAGGAACATGAGCGGAAGAGATGTGTGTAGTTTCCCGGAAGCACAGTTAAAACGCGGGCTTGTCATGGCTGTCCTTTTAGCAAGGTTAGGATACAAGGACGGGGCTCCTGCAGTTGGACAACGGGGGGTGGGGGTGGGACAACGGAGTGGGGGGTGAATTCTGAAGATGAACATCTAAAGAAATGCCCAAGGCACCAGGAACATGTGTACCACAACCACCTACATCACCCTGAGGTGCTGGTGGGGGACAGGAGCCAGTATTGTATTCATTATCTCTTGGTTGAGGATGTGTCTAATGCGAAACAAGACACACTAAGTATTTAGCATGTGGTGAAGATGGCTCTATATTTTGGAGAACTTTTCTTTCCCTTCCTCACAGGAGAGCAGAACTCAGAGGATCTTCTGTACTTCGAGGCTTTACTGAGTGTTAACAGTGTTCCAGGCAAAGCAACAAGCTCCTTCTATGGAGGAAGCCCTCACTTACTTCACAACAACTCAATGAGGTAGGCGCTATCTTTAGCCTTCGTGTTGTAGATGAGTATATTAATCTGCTACGGCTGCCATCATAAACTTTCACAGAACAGATACTTAAAATAGCAGATTAATTTTCTCACATCCTTGGGACTAGCTGTCCCAGACTGAGGTGCTGACAGGCCCTGTTTCTCCTGGGGCTGCTCCCTGGGTTTGCAGATGGCTCCCTCTCATTGCCTTTGCTGCGGCCTTTCTTCCATGGCTGCCCATCTCTAGGTCTCTGTTTCCAGTCACTTCCTCTTATAGTTGTAACAGTCAAGCACGTGAATCTTCTATTCTAGCTCAGGATGAGGTACTGGGAATTAGGGCCATGTTCTAGTTACTTCTCTGTCACTGTGGGGAAAATACTTTCACACACACACACACACACACACACACACACACACACACACACAAATACACACATATAAACACACACACACACACACACACACACACACACACACACACACACACACACACACCCCACAGCCTAATGAGGGGTTTATTGCCACTTCCAGTTGAGAGTGTATAGTCTGTCATGGTGAAGGCCGGAACAGCAGAAATTTGAAGCAAGGAGTCATACAGTGTCCACAACCAGGAAGAGAAGAGCGATGAAAACTGCTCAGCTCACTATCTCGTTTTTACGAAATCGCAACCCAGTGACTGGTACCACCCGCAGTGGGCACATCTATCGGCCTCGGCCTCGCTGAACCTGGCCAACCTCCCACAGGCACGCCCAGAGGCCCGTCTCCCAAGTAATTCTAGATCTCATCAGCTTATGATATAAACACATGTAAATTAAGGAATTACAGTTTTGCCCGTAACATCGAAGAGAACAAATTAGAGTCAGATCACTAAGTGGGACTCACAAAAGCATAATTAAGAGGTAGTTGATCTGAGTTCTGGGTGGGGGCGGGGCGTGTTGAGTGAGAGTGGCTTCCACGGGCTCCGAATGCTTAGGCATCCAAGAGCGGCACTGCTCGGGAGGGATTAGGAGGCGTGGCCTTGTTAGAGGAAGTGTGTCACTGAGGATAGGCTTTGGGGTTTTAAAAGCCCAAGCGAATCCCAGTCAGTCTCTCTTCCTGCTGCTTGTAGATGCAGATGTAGAACTCTCAGTCACTTCCCCGGCACCATGTCTGCCTGCATGCTGCCATATTCCCTGCCATGACGATACTAGACTAAACTTCTAAAACTGTAGAGCCAGCCCCAAATAAATGCTTTTTTTTAAAAATAAGAGTTGCTGTGGTCATGGTGTGTCTCTTCACAGCATTAGAGCACTGACTCAGATAGCTTCCAACCCATAAGGTCTGGGTGCAGTCTGGCTCCTAAGCTCATGCAATCAAACATTAGACTGTCCTTTGGCAGATACAGTCATCCTGTATTTGTAAGTTCCCACACCCACAGATGCTCAAGTTCTTATGGTGTGTAAAGCAATATTTCTCTATATCTTAGATAGTCTCTAGATTCCTAAGGTGGCATAGACATTATATAAAATGTTAATTTGCTATATTGTTTATGTTATAAAGACAAGAAAAATGCCTGCACACATGTAGTATACATTGATGCTTTTTGTTTGGTTTTCAAACAGTTCTGATGTATGGTCTGTTAATCTGGAGACGCAGGACTTGTGGACTCACAGGGCCCCTGGTGCTTCTCTGCACTCCATTGGCGTCACTCAGGAGGCGCTGCTTTCTCACATCCAGGTTTGGCCTTTCATAGGAAGCTTTGTATAGTTGCTGTTACCTTTTATTTTAACCTGGTTGTCCCTTGGTAATTGCACTGGAAGCCTTATTCCCTGTCACCCCGAAGAACCTGGTGGCTTTGATTTTTGTAGGTGAAGGGCATGCCCCGTAGTGCTCTGCCTGTTCCATTTATTGACGTCTTGAATTCCTCATTTTCCAAAGCAAGAGGCACCCTCCATGTTTCCCTAACTGTCTGCTATCGTAACAGACACTCGAGCTCCCTAGGTATAATATGAGTCTTCGACTACAACGCTCTGAAGTGAGCACTCGCCGCTTCGTCTCCAGGTGAGGAGAAGGGGCTTGGTATGGTGGGGCAGCTGTGCCAGGTCACTCAGTTAAAAAGAGGGTGCTATTGTTATATCTAGTATGGTCCCCCAAAAGGTCATGCTTGATCCTTCGCCCATGGTGATCCTGGGAGAAGGTGCCGTCTTTAAGGGTGGCACCTAGTGGGAAGGGGTGACCTTGAAATGGATGATGGGTTTTTAACCCATCTTTTTGTTTGCCTCCTGGATATGAGGTGTATTATAGAGCAAGAGGGATAGCAACACAAAGGAAACGCTGTATGCCTGTCAAGCTAGCTCTAGCCCTCCTTGCTTCTTCACCTACTCTCGCCGTGATGCCTTACCACACCCCTTCCGGACTGACATCTCTAAAGCTGTGGAGCAAAACGAAAGCTTATCTGTAGAGATGATGGAGCTCAGGAATTGTTCTAGTAACAGACAGCTGACAGGCACATGACTAGCCAGGACCAGACAGAACCTGATCTCCAAGATAACACAGTATGCAGGTGACAGACGAGGGGACCACAGATCACTACACCAGACTGCCCTCCTCCTTTGATCATGGTCACCTAGGAGGAATCACAGGAAGGGTTAGAGTGACCTTTACATTAGGTTTAATGTCCATGTGATTGTGGTAAGAACCTGAAATTACAGTGGATACTGAGATAAACATGGGCTTCTGTCTCAAGTCCCACTTCACTCCTCACTTGCCCAGACACACCCAATGGAACAGCTCACCCCGAAATGCCTCTCAAGTATTTGTGCTTCCTTCAGGTCAAGCCCAGGAAAACATGGATTTGCCGAAATCCTTTCTCTGAAGCTACATTACGGATGGATAGCCAATGCCTGCTGACAGCGTCCTCATTGTTGTTGGACTTCAGAGCCACAGTTTTCCCATCTTGTGGAGGATTGCTTTTTGCCCAGTGATGATATTCTGATGCAGTGTTTAAGGAAAGCAGATGTTCATCTGTTTGCTCATTTGCCCTGCCTCACAAAGCCAACACTGATTTAAATCCAAATGACTTTCGATCTTCCAGAGTACCTCATTTTTGTTATGATGAAAATTGGAACACTGAAGATCTGTGCGGTTGACTCTGTCAGTTTGGTACATGCTGTTAAACTCCTGTCAGCTGTTAAAAGAACTGAGTTATGGAGGTGGAAGGCCACAGTGGAGGGACTTGAAGTTTCTCCCCAGGCAAGTCCAATGTATAAGAATTTGCGGCAACAAAGGAGGGACTTCCCCCTGGGGGCTGGTGGTGCCCTGGAAGAAACACAGGCCTACACGTAGGAGCCATAGATGCTAACCCACACTGTGCTGCACTTTTGCTATAAGGCTTTGTGTCAACTTTATGTTAGCTTTCCATTGCTGCAATAAAATGCCCGAGAGTAATAATATAAAGGAGAGAAAAGGTTTATCTTGGCTCATGATCTCACAGGTTTCAGTCCATGGTTGCTTAGCTCGGGTTTCTCTGGGTCTGTCGGGAGGTAGAATATCAATGCGAAGCATGCCATAGAGTAAACTGGTGGCCAGGGAGAGGCCAGGGCAGGATCCTTCAAAGGCAAATCCTCAATGGCCCGCTTCCTCCCACTAGGTCCAAATTCCCCCCAGTAGACTTAGCAGTTAGGAGCCAAGTCCCAGGAATCACCAAGGAACATTCCAGAGACCAAGTATAACAAGATTCTTAGCTACTGTGGTGGTTTAAATAGGTTCGGCCTCCATAGACTCATGTTTGAATCCTCGGCCCAGGGGGAGTGGCAGTATTAGGAGGTGTGGCCTTGTTGGAGGAAGTGTGGCTTTGTTGGAGAAAGTGTGTCACTGTGGGGGCGGGCTTTGAGGTCTCCTGTGTTCATGCTATACTCAGTGTGGTACAAAGTCTCCTTCTGCTGCCTGTGGATCAAGATCAAGATGTAGAGCTCTGGACTCTTCCAGCCCCATGTCTGCCTGTGTGCCCCCATGCTTCCTGCCTCGGACTAAATCTCGGAAACTCTAAGCCAGCCCAGGTTAAGTGTTATGGCCAAGATTCATAGAAATGAAGCCCTGACTAAGGCAGCTGCCCTGGGTCTATTTAATATAGTCCACCTCTTACAGTCACAGGTTTCATCTCCACATCTTATGAATCTAAATATTGGAAGAGAAGATTCCATCTGGACTGAGTATGTGCTGACTTCCACAGCTACGCCATAAGCAATATAGAACAACTATTAGCTTAGTGCTTACATTGTATTAGATGTTACAGGTGACGCAGACATGGGACCAGGGAGGGGTGCCATCAATGGCAACTTCTAGAAGGGCCACGAGCATCCTTAGAGTCTGGAAAGCCTCGGAGGGCTCTCCATCCAGTTCCCCAAGGAGACTGAGGCGTGACTGCATGAACGCTTTAGGCTGTTGTAAGCAAACCAACTTCCAAGTACCCAAGTATAGTGTCTGGCACGGAGCTGTTATTAAAAATATTTTTCAATCTTTTAATCTGGAAGATTAAATCTTCCAGAGCAAATTCTGAATTTGCATTTTAAATAGCTCTCCATCTAAAAGGGCAAAGTCTTCATTTATATGCATTTCTCCAGGAACATATCTGCTCATCAAAACAAAAAAGGGAAATCCTGAAAGTTAGGAGCAGATGCCAGGAACAAGTGAAAGCCTGCTCTCCTTTCCAGGGGTCTGCCTGCTAATGGCTTGGTGCTGCCTTCCCAGGTTTGCTGCTCCTACCAAGGACGGTGGGGACTACTGGGTTTGCTCACAATGTAAGGGGGCCACCCCACTTCCCTGTAGATGCCTAAGAGAGAGTGTGGGCTGCGCAAGTCTGGTTTACTAATTTATGGACTTGCAAAGGATTGCAGACAGAAACATGGGAGTGTTGATCTTTGCCCTTGAGCAGCTTACAGGCTTCTGGGGGGGGGGGAGACAAATGGGTGGGGGCTCTTGTCTGAGTTTGCCAGCTCTGTGCTTGGAATGTGGACATGGAACATGTGGGTCTGGAGGAGTCAGGCACAACTTGCTGGAGGAGAGGATGCCTGAGGTAAATCTGGAAGAAACCATCCATGCATGCACACATGTACACACACACACACACACACACACACACACACACACACACACACACACACCCTTTCCTTTATTCAGCAAATGCATGTCAAGTGTTTACTACACGTCAAACATTGTTCTGAGCAGTGCTTTGCAGCTAAAACACTAAGCGAGTAGACAGACTCTCTGCCGGCATGGAAATGACAGGCTGCTAGAGGAGACGAAAGCAGTATGTAGGAGGAGGTGGGCAGCAGGAGTCTAGAAGCTTCTTCCAGGTTGGTCTGGGCGGCCTTCCCTTGGCCTCATTCTACTTCTCCCATCGCTGGTCCATTCACAATGGTCACAGGCTAGCCCGATTGCCAGTCTGCTCATGGGAAAGTAACAGGGCCTCATACTAGTAATGGCATCCTTGCATAATTATTATTGTTTTTTACTTGCACTAATCATAAGGTAAATTCTAGAACCATCTTAGTTGTCCAACCACAGAGGAATGAATAAAGAAAACATATATATTATATTTATTTTTTAATCTTTTTGTTAGATTAAAAAAAAACTTGGTGTACTTGTATGCTACAACAAACTGTGACCACATTTACCCCCTACTATGCTCCCTCATTTCCCCTTTACTTCCACAGACACCTTTTCTACCCACGTGGTCCCCCTCCTAACCTCATCCCTCTCTCTGTTCTCCCTTCCCTCACCTTTCCTCCTTCCTTTACTTTTGCTTTCTTTCTTTTCATTTCTTCTTTCTTTTGTTGTCTTGTTTTGAGAGGCCTGATGTAGACAGTCATAGCAGCTGTGTGTTCGTGACTCAATGGCTCCATGAAATCCAGAAGACACTGCCCACCCACTCTTCCCTAAGCCTCAGTGCCCACGGTCCATCCGCCACCTCGCCCAAGGTGCGGTCCATGTTGCGGTCCATGATGCAGTCCATGGTGTGGTCCATGTTGCGGTCCATGATGCAGTCCATGGTGCGGTTCATGTTGCGGTCCATGATGCAGTCCATGTTGCGGTCCATGATGCAGTCCATAGTGCGGTCCATGTTGCGGTCCATGATGCAGTCCATGGTGTGGTCCATGTTGCGGTCCATGATGCAGTCCATGGTGCGGTCCATGTTGCGGTCCATGATGCAGTCCATGGTGTGGTCCATGTTGCGGTCCATGATGCAGTCCATGGTGTGGTCCATGTTGCGGTCCATGATGCAGTCCATGGTGCGGTCCATGATGCAGTCCATGGTGCGGTCCATGATGCAGTCCATGGTGCGGTCCATGATGCAGTCCATGGTGCGGTCCATGATGCAGTCCATGGTGCGGTCCATGATGCAGTCCATGGTGCGGTCCATGATGCAGTCCATGGTGTGGTCCATGATGCAGTCCATGGTGCGGTCCATGATGCAGTCCATGGTGCGGTCCATGATGCAGTCCATGGTGTGGTCCATGATGCAGTCCATGGTGTGGTCCATGATGCAGTCCATGGTGTGGTCCATGATGCAGTCCATGGTGTGGTCCATGGACCACAAAGGGGGTACTCACTATAATGATTTGGTTTTTACACTGGTGAGAAAAAAAAAATCAGGCCATTTTAACTTCCCATAGGACAAGAAGATGTGGCTGCATGGAGGGATGGGCCACTTTGCTGAAGAGTGAGGGTTAGCACGCCAGGCCCCCCCCCCAACAGCCTGTGCTGCGCTGTGCTGCTCAACGGGATGCTATTAATAGCTGGCAGGGGTTGAGTAGCAGTGAACAATTCTTCATTGTGCTAGACCATCCCAGACATTGCAAGACCTTTTGAGTTCCTGGTTCCTGCCAGTACTAGGAGGCCTGATGACAGGCAAACACTCCTATGTCTTCCCGTTCCCCACCCGCGGGGGTGTTGGCAGTATCTCTGTCGAGAACAGTGGTGTCCACGCTGTTCCTGTTAGGGATGAGAAAGTGAAGTCACCAGGAGCCGAAGGGACTTAGTGACTCCTCACATATTTGCTCTTCGCTATGAAACAGCTGCCATTAATATTCTCCTCCAGCCTCATGTGGGAGACACCAGGAAGCTGACCCTGGCACAATGCTCATCTATGCATGTGTTCCACAAATAGCTCCTGATTATACACCGAGCGTTCGTGTTCTGTACAGGGGATGTGATGTTGAAGGGGGGCACAGGGCTTATCCTCGGGAGTCTTCGGCATCATTATGTCAGGGGTGGGGTCTGGAGCATCAATGAACAATTACAGGAGAATGAGCATTCGGTATTAGGCTGGGGTCCCACAGGTGACATAAGTTCCTGGACGAGGCCAGACAACGGACACCTGAAGGCACAAGGAAGGGTACCCAACACAGCCGTCCAGAGCTGGGCCATGGTGGAACGCAGAAGCGCCTTCTTAATGAGCTTATTGTTAATGAGCTCCTCATTAATGTTTCAGTACAGACTGGACCATCAGGCTCCAGGGGAAACGTTTTAGAGCTTTAAGAATCACGTTTGTGTGGAGAGAACTGATATGCAATGTCCTTTATAGCCCAGCACCATGGAAGCTTTCGTTGGGTCCTCTGAAGACCATAACCAATGCGGTCCCAATTGGTTTCTATAATATCGAGTTCACACCATCCATGCTCAATGGATGATGTCGTCTGAATCTCTGTGTCCCTCTGAAATTCATATGTCAGAAACCCAGTGCCCCAGTGTGATGGTGTTAGCGAGTGGAGCCTTGAGGTTGTGACAGATCTTCAGACAGAGACAGGGTTTGTGCCCTCAGAAAAGTAGCTTCAGGACCCTTCTGCCCTTCTGCCGTCTGAATGGCAAACACAGACCTACAGCCCCCCGCCCCCACTTATGAGGCAGAAATCAGGCTGTCATCTGGTTCAAATATGTAAGTGCCTCTCAATATTGATTTTTCAAGACCCCAGAATGAGGAGAGGTAGATTTTTATTATTTATAAATTACCCAACTCATGGTAATTTGCTATAGTACGGAAGGGTAATCTGTCCCCCGCCCCAAATGTTTCTACAAAATACCGAGGGCCCAGCCTTACCCACAATCTACCTGCCCATCCATGATTTGGACAAGAACAAGCATAGCATCTTCCTCTGAGTACACAGTTCAGGCCGGAGGCGGCAGGGCAGGGCCAGGAAAGAGCTCTCCTGCAGAAGGTTTTAATTGGACACTAAGATGTTTGCTTCCAGGATGGTCAGAAAAGCCTCTTAGCTCCAATTTGTGGTGTTCTCTGCTGATCCAGGAGGCCAGCTGTTCAAGCACTGGGTGGGGACAGTGTGCTGACAGGCGAGTGACAAAGGAAGAGGTCTCCAGGACGAGGGTGTCCAAGAACTGCAGAACTCCCTCTGCTTTTGGAAGGAGAAGTGTCAGCTCTCTGCACGTGCTCCCCTGAGCTGAGACGCAAAGCATCATCCGAGCTGCTCTTACTGGCGGGGGTGGGGGTGGGGGAGTCATGTGGGTGTCACTTGTGTCAGGAGGACACAGGGAGGAGAAGACTCAGTTACTGGGCAGGCTGATGATAGGGGATAGCCGATAGCTTAGATTTCAACGTCAAAAAAAAAAAATGGAGCTGTCAGCGTTATCTCTCCTTGCGGCTTCTGTAGGGGAACATTTTTACTTAAACCAGACACAACGCCAGACACCGATGAAATAATTTATGGGGTAAAATAATGGCTGTCAGACACATTTTTTTTCCTAATTCTCTTTTCTCTGCCCATCATTCAGATTGTATTTTCTACCTAAGAGCCTCTCATGATTTCTAACGTTCACTCAGTCTGCGTTCCCAAGTCCTTTCAGCAGCTCGGAGCCCAAGTTCGCGTCACTGTGCCGACGACAGGGGAGAAGCATGCAGACAAATGGCTCGGCCCCGGGAGGACCTGCATTCACTCACTCTCTGGGCCCAGGTTTCGGTGGAGATTCCAGGCACATCTTGTGGTTGTCAGACTTCCCACTGACCCCTGCTTGTCACTGTGGAGGCATTTGTGTTCTTGGGATCCCCATCCATATGGTCAAGACTCTGTCCTTAGAGCTCTGCCATTGTCCTTACTGTCCCCTTGGGAGAAGCCCCTTGAGTTTTCTGCTCCCCTTCTTTCTTCTGTTTTCTTCGTTGTTGCATTCAAATCCATCTTCTCTTGGGCCTAGGGTTTCTTGCTAGCTGAAGCCTTTTCCTTAAGCTATAGTTAGAGATTCAGGGGCTGTACACACGTTGAAAGGTTTTCCTGAATTTGTGTGTGGAGGAGTGCATTGTTGGAACATGGTCCAAGAATGGAGCCATGTAAGGAGATTTCTGAGTGCTTGTGAGAAAACTCCAAGAAACCAAGACAAGAGTCTTGGGACCTCAGCCTCTTAAAACCACAGGATTGTCCTTGGATTATGCTTTCATGCCTTTCTCAGGTGTGGTGGACAGGAATGCATTTATTTAGATTATTCATTACAACTGGCTATCATTATTTATTTGTACACCTCTGTAAAATACATTTCTATAAAAAGCCACGTTTCTGCCAGGTATGACTTGTCCACCATGTATGGCTTTCCCTCATGATTGTATACACTCTACGCATGTGAATCCTCTTAACCCCCAGAGTATAAACTGTCTGATGCTCTGAATAAAGGCAGCCATTGCATGAAACTTCAGTCTGCTTCCCTTAGCAGCTCCATTCTCCCAGGTCTCACTGCCTCTAGAGAGGTAAACAGTGTGTGTCACGTAATCCCAGGAGGAGTGTGAGTTCTAGGCAAGCCTGGGCTGCACAAGATGTTGTTTCAAAAATAGTTACTCTTGGTATTTGGGGGATAATTTAATCAACAAAGTGTTTGCCCTGAAAGCATGAAGACTTACATCCGACTCCTCAGAATCCATGCAAATAAAGCCAGAGTTGTAAGGTGTGACTTCTTGGGATATTGGGGAGGGGCATAGACAAGTGAATTCCTGGCTAGCTAGCCTAGCCCAGTTGGAAAGCTCTTTCTTAGCAAGGGATGTTGTTTTTAAAGAAGGAGGAGAAAGAAGAGGAGGTAGAAAAGGAGGAAGAGGAGGAGAAGGAAGGGAGGAGGAGGAAGAGAAAGGGGAGGAGGAAGAGAAAGGGGAGGAGGAGGAGAATGAGGAAAGGAGGAGGAGGAGGAGGAGGAGGAGGAGGAGGAGGAGGAGGAGGAGGAGAGCTTCTGAGCAAAAAGACCTGAGGTTTCTCTTCTGGCCTTCACACACATATGCACACAAATGCATGGCCCTGCCCCCGCCCATGCATGTGCATATATGCACATGCCAGCAGAAATTACTCCTGGTTCCCCTTAAATAATATTAATTACTTGAATAATGTTTTCTTAGAAATGCATAGTCCTGGTGTTGAAGAGATGGCTCAACAGTTGCAGGCAACCCAAGGTTGGTCCCCAGCACCATCTTGGGTGACACACCTGTGCTTAACTCAGAAAGTCACAAGTCACAAAAACTCAAAGTACAGGGAATGTTTATCAGCAGAGTGCTCATATAGGACATCTGGGTCACACTTCCTCTTCCCCAGGGTCAAGGATCGTTTCTGAAGAGGTGGCAGAAAGATTGTAGCAGCCAGAGGTCAAGGAGGATTGGAACAAATTAGTGTCACCTGGATGTGACAGGACTAAGGCACCTGTGTGCACACAGCTGCTGTGGTTGTCCTTCACAAGATCTGCACAAGATCAAGTCAGTCATTGATCTAGTGTAGGGGTGAGGAGGAGAGAGGCCCATTATTCCCAACTGCTAGCTACAGAATAGGTGGCTTCAGGGAGAAAGAGTCAGTTTTAAGGGTGTAGCCTCTGATACGTCAATCGTGTTCCAGTGGACGCCCGACACCTTTGAGTATATGGTCAGCATAAATTGGAATAAGTTGACTATTAAAAGGAGGGAGGGCTAGAGAGATGGCTTAGTGGTTAAGAGCACTGGCTGCTCTTCCAGAGAACTCAGGTTTGATTCACAGTACCCAGATGGCTTGTAAACATTGGTAACTCCAGTGCTCGGGGATCGGATGTCTTCTTCTGACCCATGCTGGCACCAGGCTCGTGAGTGATGCACACACGAGCACACAGACAGACACACAGACAGACAGACAGACAGACAGACAGACAGACACACACACACACACACACACACACACACACACACACACACACACTTAAATTTAAACTGAAAAGAAAAAAAGATATGACGTTGAGAGGGAGTCAGAGGTGGGCATATGGGATAGCTAATCTTGGTTGCCAACTTGATACACCTGAGAAGAGGGGCATTCAAAATTGCATCCATCAGACTGGCCTGTGGTGTATTTCTTGATGACCAATTGATGTGTGAGGATTTAGCTCACTGCGGCTGGTACCATCCGTAGGCAGGTGGGTCTGGGCTGTATAAGAAAGTATCTGAATGTGAGTCTATGAGCAAGCCAGTAAGCAGAATTTCTCCATTGGTTTCTGCTTTAAGCCTCTGCCTTGAGTTCCTGCCTCGACTTCCTTTGATGATGTACTATACCACGTGAGATAAAATAAGTTCTTTACTACCCACATTGCTTTTAGCCATGGTATTTATCACAGCAACAGAAAGCAAACTAGGACAGGGTGGATTTGGGATGGCATAGGGAAGCAGGGGAGAGATAAATGTAACTTAAAATAGGTTTTATTTTTATATAAAATTATAAAAATTAATTAATTGTAATAATAGTGAATAAATTATAATAAATAAAAATATAATAATAATAATAACTATTATTATTATTATTATAAATAATGACTATAGTTCTTGGCCAATGGCAATGCGTGAGAAGTTTCTAGAGTGGAGTGTTCTCTAGTGATCATGGCTTCCTTGTTGTGGTCTTCCTGAGAGAGTTGGCTGTCCTGTGGGGATCATTTTTGTCTGTATTTCCTAAACACAGCTATGAAGATAGATCATAGAGGTCTTGATTATTGGAAGCTTCAAGTTCTAGATAAATGTTGGCTCTATTCAATCTTTAGGAGACAGCCATGATCAGAGGAGACTTCTGATGTCAACGATTTCTCCAAAAGTCAAGCCAGTCAGCTTCTAAACCTGCCAGGGAGATTTTAAAAGAATCTGTGAAATGCTTAAAGTGAAGGTGAAAGGGTGTGTGGTCATGCGCACATGTGTGTGTGTGTGTGTGTATGTGTGTGTATGTATGTGTACATGTGTACACATGTGCATGCGTGAGAGCATATTTGCCCTTGGTATATACTCACTTGTTTTTGAGGAGGGTGAAGGTTTTATTCCAGAAAGTCCCTCAGGAAAGGTTAGGAGTCATGGTAACAGAGTGTCTTGGCTCTGCATCTTTTCTCCAGCATCATCTCTACCCAGCAGGACAGACTGGTCCTGGTCTTGTCTCCATCTTCTCTCCAGCTTCACTTCTCTGGGCTCGGGCTGCTTCACCTTTTACCTGGGCATCACGGACATCTTCAAGAGAGCCTTGTTCCTTTGCCCCTTTCTAGCCTTCTCTACTTTGCTCCTTCCCTCAGCAAACGTCTTTCCTCCATCAGATTCATGCCAAACTCCAGAACTGGCCATTTTCTCTCCAGCCTAAAATGGAAAAGCTCTCAACACGCCTACAGGATAGTGAGGGTCGATGCTGCAGAGCCCTGCAGACTGGTCACACTCAGTTGTCACTAGCTGCTGCTGTCTTCTGCAGCTCCTCGTCCTGCCTTCCTCGCCTCTGAGCCCCGGCGTCTGTTCTGCCCTTCACCTGGAATGATCTTTTCTTTCCTTGACTCGTGAGAACTTCATTTAAACAGAAATGGCGTCTCTGCTGTTAAGCTCCCTGTAATTCCCCTGCTCTCAATCTGAAAGCCCAAGAATCTCGCGGTGCTGGTCTCTTCGTGCAAGTAAAAGCTAACATTTTTTCACATATGTGCCTCAATCCGCTTTGAGCAGAGTGCCTCACACATGTGATTTATTTCATACAGTTTCTCCCATGACATCCGGGGTGGGATTGCTCTCACCAGAGGTCAGAATCTGTTCTGGTTTTGAGGCAGCCTATTCTATCACCTCAAGAGGTGGGGACGGATGACCCAAAGCATTTATTTTTTTATTTTTTCCTTTTTGGTTTCTACCATGGATTCCTTGAAGGCTTCAAATGCAAACCTGTGGCCTTTGGGAAACAGCAGACCTTTGAAGTGGGGGCACAGAGCGGGTAGGAATGCTTTCCATGCTGGGGCAGGGCAGATATTCTTTTTAATGTGAGAGGATTGTAGATAAAACAATAACAGCGCCACAACAAAAATGCCCAGCGTAAAATTTGTATTTATTTATTTTTTATCTGTTTGTCTATAACTGAATCAATGTAATCATATAAAGTCCACATCTGCTGCTGTGGCCAGAGGCTTCCAGTGAGAGGATGAATCGATACTCAGGTTTATGAAGAACTGCATTATCTCCTATGTGAGTAGAACGAACATTTAAAGAATCAAAGTGTCGGTGAAATAATAGCAGGGCTGGGACGTCCTTAGTACAGTGTTTGCCTAGGGTGACACAGCCCTGGTCCATCCTTCAGCACTGTGGAAACCCGGGCCTGGGAGTGAGTGGAGTAATCCCAGCACAAGGCAGGCAGAGGCAGAAGAGCTGACATTCAAGTTCATGCTCAAGGGCTGCGTGAAAACCCATCGCAAATGATAAAATAATAAGGCGGCAGAGGCGGCTCCGCAGTTAAGAGAATCGGCTATTCTTGCAGAAGATGCGGGCTTGGTTTTCAGCACCCACGTGATGGCTCAAAACCATGTGTAACTCCAGTGCGAGGGGACCTGATGATGCCCTCTTCTGACCTCTGTGTGCTCCTGCACACACGTGATACAAACACATACACGCAGGCACAGACACACGTAAGATGTATCCACAAAATTTAAAAAGAAAAGGCTGCAGAAAGAAAACACTGGTCGTTCAGTGTGCTTCTTCAAGCTTCTCTGGGTCACCGTTGAGAATGTTGACTGTGTTTTGACTCTGGTTTCCTCTATTTTCTGCTCGCTCTAGACAGGCAGATCCGATGCCCTCATTGGTCATTTTCTTTTTTCAGTCACCACCTGTGTCTGACCGCTAGCCTTGCTTCGGAGACCTATTCACACACAGCCTTTCCCACACTCCATCTTCTCGCCTCTCCTCTGGACTCCCAGGAGTCAGCTCACTTGCTTCCTGTCATCAAACGCAGACGTCCTTTCAGCTCCCGTGACCCGTGCTTTTCTGCTATTACGTGCCCTGTGTTGAGAAACTGCTATCATCTCAGAATCACGCCAGTGGTGATGGGTCTGGCCGTCCACCTGCTCGGAGGGCCCAGCCTCATGGATGCCTCACTATCAGCTCATATTTATTACAGATGAGATTACACTCATCTTCTGACCCACACTCTCTGCTCTTTTCCCTTTCACCCCATCCCCTTACTCCTTGGAATTATCTTTCACTCCCCTTTCTCTCTCAGGATGTCAACTATTTCCAGGTAAACATTTTCTAATTGTTTCTAATAACGTTTCCCCTTCTACTTCTTATGCCCTTGCCCAGGCTTTTACTTCCTCATACTTAGCACCATGTCACTATCTATGTAAGAATCTCAGGGTTGGCAATGCCTCTTACAGCCCATTGAGCATCCAGCCTTCTCTCCGCCCTCACTGAAGGGACTTTAGCTATTTAGAAGGACAGCGACACATGTGACTGAAACTCTCTCTTCATATCCATGCGCCAAGGGCTGGATAACTCAGTTCTCTCTGTGTACAGCTTTGCTATGTGAACACCCTGTGGGAGCCTGGTAACAAGACGATGCAGCGGGCACCGCCATGCCTCCCTTCCTTCCCTCATTTGTTCTTAAAATACCACAGTATATGTCAGATAGGTTGCTTTAAAATCCTACCTCAGGCTCTTTGCTGGCTGGGAGTGTGGCAAACTCTCCCACTCTCTTTACATCTCAGTTTCTTAGGTATAAGATGGCTGTAACAACACACTAAGCTGTTGGGGAGACTTAGAACACAAATATGTATATAAGGCACGGAGGAGGCTATGTGCACCGTGTCTTAGCATGCTGAGTACCGGTCTACCTGTTTATGTTTTATACATGTCTACCGTGCCCCCAGTGAGTGTGAGACATATATTCATCGACGTATTTGTCTCCTGAATTACCTGTCTCCTTGGAGACAAGGAGGCTATAAATGCACTGAACGTCTTTTCTGCTCATCCTACCATCTCTGTTAGTTCTAGAAGTGTCATAGGCTTTTAGGAACATGCAGGAACTCATCGTGAGATTCTACGACAAAGGTTCTGGAAGTCCAATCTCAAGCAAAGTATTGAAGCTCACTAACCTGCAAGGGTGATAGGTTTGCATTGAAAGCTCATCGACCCGTCTTCACGGAGAACCCTGCGTGTGAAGAATGGGTTTGGTGCTGTGGTTGGCTTCTATACTTCCTGTTTGGAATACAAACTCAGCCTCTCAGTGCAGCTCAAGGCACTGGGGAGCCAGTCAGAGCTTCCCGGAGAAAAGCATTCTTACCCCACCCCCAGCAGCGCGGGGTATCTACACACTTGACTACTATTACTGATGCCTCTGTTGCACCTCCCCTTTCTTTCTCTGAAAAAAAAATGCATCTCTGTATGAAGGCTGTTTCTTGGAGCATGTGGGTCTTCTCTGGGAACTAGCATCCTTTTGGGAAACTGAGGCCAGGAAGTGAGCTTTCCTTGGGAATGTCATTCTCTTTGGGGTGTGTATGTGTGTGTGTGTGTGTGTGTGTGTGTGTGTGTGTGTGTGTGTGTGTGTGTGTGTGTTTTCTGTTCTCTATAACTAAACAACAGTGACAGATAATGTTCAAACTAAGTGAGTTTCAGGTCATGCTTTGGGAGGCTAAAAGTACAAGTAGCGCTGTGCTAGCTCTGGTCAGGGCCACGTGACTGCAGCACAGGGCAGACATCATGGTAGAGCAAATGCTGAAGGCCTGGAGCTAATGACTGAGGCTGTGCCGGGTCTTTACACAGGAGCAGCACACAAGGACAAAAGTGCCCTCTTGACATGAGATATTGATGCCTCTCTCCTCCTCACAGTAGGAGGAGAAGTCGACTGCTAGTCCAGAGACACGCTCTTGGGCTGATCTTGGCCTGGTCCTTTTTATTGCTTTTTTATTTTAATTGACAATGTGTGTGTGTGTGTGTGTGTGTGTGTGTGTGTGTGTGTGTGTGTGTATGTGTGTGTGTATAGTAAATATATAAATATGTATTTCTGAGGATGGAATCTAGGCCTAGTCAAGCTAGGCAAGCCCTCTGCCAGTGATTTACATTTCCAGCCCTGGTGTGTGTGTGTGTGTGTGTGTATGTGTGTGTGAATGTGTGTGTGAATGTGTGTGTGTATGTGTGTGTATGTGTGTGTAAGTGTGTGTATGTGTGTGTGTATAGTAAATCTATAAATATGTATTTCTGAAGTCAGAATCTAGGCCTAGTTAAGCTAGGCAAGCCCTCTGCCAGTGATTTACATTTCCAGCCCTGGTGTGTGTGTGTGTGTATGTGTGTGTGAATGTGTGTGTGTATGTGTGTGTAAGTGTGTGTGTATAGTAAATATATAAATATGTATTTCTGAAGTCAGAATCTAGGCCTAGTTAAGCTGGGCAAGCCCTCTGCCAGTGATTTACATCTCCAGCCCCGGTGTGTGTGTGTGTGTGTGTGTGTGTGTGTGTGTGTGTGTGTGTGTGTCTCCTCTAGCCACCCTACTGTATAATAAAACCTTGGCGTCAATTTATACTACCTATAACTATATCTGGTTGCACCAGTTGGGGATTTTTTTTTTTTTGGAAATATTCAGGTCTCACAAATAAGTCCACATAACTCAAAAGAAGAGAAAGTTTAAGTCAAGATATTCTAACACCTTTATTGCTCAGGGTCCTTGGGGACCACCCGGGTGGAGATTAAAGTATCCATCACATCCCTAGGATCCCCTGGGATCTTAAAGCCTGCGTTACCTCCTTTTATCCAAGCAGGCATGCACAGAAGACATTTATTCTGCTGTGTACCTCCTTCCTCTGGGATTTGAAAATGGAACACAATTTCAGAAAGACGGTAGCAAGAGGACCTGGCCTACTCCTTTGTCATTGTCATTTGATTTGTAAAAATCCCTGAACAGGTGTCATGCTCTTCGGCTCCCTTGGGGAGATTTGGGACCCAGGTACTTTCCAGAGAATGCTGGACGCCTCAGGCAGTGACGAAGAAAATGGGCCAAGAAATAAACATTCTGACACAGCATTTGCAAGGATGGCACCCAGCATTTTCATGAAACGCAAACTATCTCAGACAAGCCGTGATCGTCTGGTTTCTGAGTTCTCTGAGCCTCTGTCCTTCATGTTCTCCTTTGCCCACTTGCTATATCAGCCACCAGCAGCTATTATTCTAGGTGTGTGAGTGTGTGTGTGCGCTTGTGCATGTGCGTGTGTGTATGTGTCTGTGTGTGCGTGTACACGTGTGCATGCATGCGTGTGTGTGTGTGTGTGTGTGTGTGTTTGTACAGAATCCTGAATTTGGGCCATAATTAATGTGCACAGGGCCCACTGAGCTGACTTCTTTTCAATTTCTCCCTCTTCTTTCCCTAGCAAACTGCTGTTTTTGTGCCTCTGTCGCAACTGGGTCATGTTTTTGGCTTTACCAAGAGGAAGCCAGGGGCCTTCAGTGGGAAAGCAAGAGGGTCCCAGTGCCCACAGAATACAGATGCTCAGGAAATGGAGGGCTTGTGTGGCTTACACACAGGGAACCTCTGGGCTGCCGGACGCTGACCTGTGTGGGAGGCCCCCTTCACTCCCCACTGTCTCCCAGCCTGCCTCACTCCATGCGTCCCTTGGAATAATTCAACTTCTTATCTCAGGCTCAGGCCAGCTTCCTTGAACCACCAACTGCTTGATTGTGCAATAAATCGGTTATCTAAGAGGATCTTAAGAAAGAACAGACTCCTGAGCACTGCGTAACCGCCTCCCTCCACCCTCCAGTCGCTGACTCAAGCAAGGGGGCCTACTTGGTCCACCCCACCCCCCACTTGCATGCAGAAGCCACAGAGTGGCCCGCTGGCTTTGCTTATGGGTGCTCAAGGGTTTCCCGCTGCTCGTAATATTTTACGTGACTCCTCTTCACCCCTCACTTCCACTTTAGCACCCCCAAATGAAGGCTCTAATTATCCTGGGTGGAAATAGAAGTCTCCTCATCATTTATTTAGCGTTAGCACTTGCTCAGACTAATTGCTAGTCCTGCAACCCATACATAATACAAGGACCTGGAAGAAACTGGCAGTTACTTAATGATGGATTATATTGTATGAGGACCAAGCACCCAGGGCTCGCTCAACACAGGGCGTTGTTGTTGTTGTTGTTGTTGTTGTTGTTGTTGTTGTTGTTGGACTAGAGTCGCTTAAGGTGTCAGACTTTCTGACACATGTGGTACTCAAGGGTTCCTACCTAAGTCGTACAGACAGAGACCAGTTGGCCATCATCATCCTCCCTCTACTTCCCCATCTGAGTTCCATGGGTGGGAGGCTGGATCTGGTCTTTAGGCAAAGGAACCCCCGTGCCACATAGAAGAGAGCTGTGCCCTCTAATCCTTTTCCAGCCCTGACACCCTCTCATGAAAACTCAGGAGGAGCCTGAGCATTGTGGGCATCATGGAGACAGACGAATCTGGGAGTCTTAGCTTGGCATTCCTTATCCACATGACTTTAGATTGACTACCTGAATTCTCAGAGGCTCGGTCTCCTTATCAGTCTAACGGGGAGAGTGAAACTTGGCCTCTAGTGTATTTTGGAAGACCCATGTGGGAACACCAGCTCCTAATGCCTAACGCAAGCTGATATGGCAAAAGAGCTCTTGCATACACGTCACCTGCAAGGACTACATATAAGATCTGTTCCAAAGACCTATTTGCCATGCACAGTGACAACAGTAAGACTTTCCTGTCCCTTGTTTTATTGGTGTGGTCATAAGAAGACATCAGGATCCTGTGCACGTGCCACTGAAAACACTTTGAAATTCTGTAAATGAGTCCCCTGGGGGTGGTGTGGGAGTGGTGGTGGTGCACGTGCTCAAGAGCCACGACATTAAGAAGGCTGCCTTTGATGTCCTGGGATAAACACATGACTGTGGCAGATTATTTAATCCCGAAGAGCCTTAACCTCATCTCATCTCTGAGCAATGTGGGGAATATTGAACAGATTATTCAATGAAACAGCTTTACTGTCATAAAATTCCTCTGAGCTACTTTATTCATCCTTTTCCTCAAGTCCCTGGAAACCATCAATTTTTAGAACACTTCCCTAATTTCATTTCTTTTCAGGAATGCTGAAATCATATACTACATATGCTTTTAAGATAATCATATTCCCCTTAGTGACATACCTCTGTCATTCCTCCATGTTTTAAAAGATCATTTATCTTCAATGGTAAGTAATATCCCACTATATGAATTTTAAAAATCAAATTATTTGACCCTTCACTCATTGAAAGACATCTTGATTGCTTTCAGATTTCAACAAACGTGACTAAACACCCCTGTGCCTATTTCTGTGTAAGTATGCTTTCAACTTATCTTTGAGCTCAATTAAAGAATTCGTATGGCAGAAACAAATTCTGTTTTTCTTTGAAACTGCCACACTTCTCTCCACAGGGTTAGTACCCACTGTGCACTCCTACTGCTCATAATGAGAGTTTCTTTTGCTCCATGTTCTTGTCAGCACTTGATGTTGTCAGGGTTTGGACTGGGCCAGTCTCAGAGCTGTGTGATCGTATCTCATTGATGCTTTCATTAATGCTCTCTTATGAATCAGGACACTGAGCCCCATTCATAATTTCCCTATCCATTTCACTGGATTGAAAAAAAAACTAAAATGGAATCTCCTTTGAAAAAATAATACTTGCCCCAAGATCATTATGCAAAGTAAAGAAAATGACTTGACTTTATTATTATTATAAAATTATTTTAGTTTATTAGTTTTTTTATGTGCACGACTGTTTCCCTGCATTGCATGTAGGTGTAGTACAGTTTTGCCATGCTCATGGAGGTGAGAAGAGTGTGTTGGGTCCCTGGAACTGGAGCTGTGCTCCACCACATGGGCGCTGTGAACTGGACCCAGGTCCTCTGCAAGAGCCACAGTTGTCCTTAACCAACGAGCCATCTCTAAAGCCCAAGAATGGGATGGTTTTGAAAAGTCTTCAGTGTGGAGTGGGACTGGCCATGCTTTAGAGGTCTCTTTTCTGGTTGCTTCCATGAAGATCGTTAGGTCCTCAGCTCTGTTTCTGCACTCAGTCGGTTGTGATACGCTTTCTGGGTTCAAGTATATGAAGAACATGTAATTTCACCCAGATGCCGATTTGGAAAAACATAAGATGTTCTCTCCTACAAGTCTTTGGAAAGCAAGAGCTGCTGGGCCACACTCTGAGAACTGTTCGCATTAGGGCATAGCATCTGGTCTATACCTTGACATTTTTGGTTTGGCCAATAAGTCTCCATGGACATGGCTTTGAGATAAAAGCAAGTATTTGGGTGAAGCAAAGGCTAGCCACTGATATGAGAGGAGGGTCAGATCTAGCCAATGGATAGGACATTCTTCACAGTTGAGTGGAGAGTGGGGTCTGACCTTCACACAAACCCTGGACCTTGACCACATTCCCTGGATGAGGAGGCCTGGTGGCACTCAGAGGAAGTACAGCAGGCTACCAAGAAGAGACTTGATACCCTATGAGCATATACAGGGGGAGGAAGTCCCCCTCAGTCACAGTCATAGGGGAGGGGAGTAAGGGGAAAATGAGAGGGAGGGAGGAATGAGAGGATACAAGGGATGGGATAACAAATGAAATGTAATATGAATACATTAATAAAATATATTAAAAATGAAATAAAATAAAATTCTGAATGTAAAAAAAAAGAAAAGAAAAAAGAAAAAAAATTCTCAGAGGCTTGAAAGCCCATAGCATGATACGTGCTGACAGCTTTCTCTTCTGCACTGAGTAAGGAATAGCAGTTGTGGATAAGCACATAGATCCTGGAGGTGGAAGAAGTGGCTCCACCCAGGCCCACCATATGTAAAGAGTGTGGGCTGATAAATAACTGTTTCTCACCACCTCTTAGCTTGTCTGGAAAATATCCTACTTCAGTGGGTTCTCGGGAGGGTTGATGAGGCAACGCACTGGGAGATTTGATATGGTGCTTGCTTATTTGAAATGCCTCACAAATGTCAGTCCCTAAGTCATCAACATTTTTCTCATAACTTCTAGTACGAGATCAGCCAGTATTAGGCAGCAGCAGGAGCCTTCTTCAGGATGAAACCAAGAACGCAGACTTATTGGCAAGTCAGTACTCAAAACGGCATTTAAAACAAGTGAATTCCACTACAATTTGCTTCTATTTATCTGATGAGTTTCTTTAAAGATCACGCTCAGTAGCTGAGTCTCCAAGGCACAAGGCAGATGAGACTGGGTATGGTTTCTAGGTTGTCTGTCCAATGTCCACCTTTTTATCTAAAGCTACTTCTCTAAAGAGTTCTGTGCCTGACCTGAACCACTCTGCTCCTTTCCTGGACTCCTCTTATCACTTCCTGGGTGCATTGGGCAGGGGTTAGCCTAAGAAGCATGCTAATAGGAGATACAGATTTCTCACACAGACTCGGTTTCCACAGGCCACATGAGAACGGGCTGAGCAGCAATCTGTGTAAGGTGTAGGTGCCAGGTCTGTGGATGGGGCATGAGGTCTGCAGGGAGGGCTGGTCACCAGCAGGCTGGGACCCGAGCATCCTCAAGGAAAGCCAGAGATGTTGTCCATCCTTGTTGCCACTGACCGCAGTGTCAAGGGAAGCAAGGGTGCTTCCCACTGAGTATCCTTGGTGCACACAATCCTCAGCAGGAGCCATGCGTGCCCTTGTTCTCTCAGTCTTACTCTATGCTCAGGATGGTCCTGTGCTCTGTTGATGGGTGGGAAGTTGAGTGTGCACCCATCCCACCAGCCTGGTCCTGTGTTCTGTTGAATGGTGGGAAGTTGAGTGTGCATCCATCCTACCAGCCTGGTCCTGTGCTCTGTTGAAGGGTGGGAAGTTGAGTGTGCATCCATCCTGCCAGCCTGGTCCTGTGTTCTGTTGAAGGGTGGGAAGTTGAGTGTGCATCCATCCTGCCAGCCTGGTCCTGTGCTCTGTTGGTGGGTGGGAAGTTGAGTGTGCACCCATCCTACCAGCCTGGTCCTGTGTTCTGTTGAAGGGTGGGAAGTTGAGTGTGCATCCATCCCACCAGCCTGGTCCTGTGCTCTGTTGAAGGGTGGGAAGTTGAGTGTGTATCTATGCTACCAGCCTTGTTGCTCTGCTAATCAGATTCTTCTGTCTTTAGTGACACTTCTGCTAGCTTGATCCATTAATAATTAAGAGAACTAGATTAAAAATTTAAGTTGTTAGGAAGGATTTGCTTCTCTTTTTTAAAGCTCTGTCGACTCGTCGTTTTATATTTAAAGGTTATGATGTTAAATGAACTAAATTATTTTTGTGGGTTTTTAAAAAAAGATGCTATTTTATATTTTGTGTGTATGAGTGCTTTGCTTGCATGTATGTATGTATGTATGTGTGAATGTATGTGTGTGTATGTGTGTGGTTGTATCCATCATGAGAGTACAGCACCCTTGAAGGCCAGAAGAAGGACTTAGATGATCTGAAACTGGGCTTTCAAATGGTTGCAAATAGTCATGTCAGTGCTGGGAACCAAACCCCTATCTTTTGCAAGAGTGGCCAGTGTTTTTAACCACCAAGTCATCTCTCTAGCTCCAAACTAAACTTTTTTTTTACTATTATTTCCCCCTTCTATCTCTGGTAACATTAAGCAAACAAACATGTGGTATTTGTTTATTTAACTGGGTAAAAGAGAGGGACCATGAAGCTCGCTTTTTTCACTATTGCCTGTTTTGACATTGAAGATGGTGGCAAGGAAAAACAAGTAAACAACAAGAACAAAATCATCCCTTCCCTGAGAATGACTGTAAACCTTTCATCAGATGGTGTGCACCCCAAATTCACCTCGCCTATGAAGCACAGACCCATAAGTAGACGACTTACTTATTTAGCATGTCCCTAGGTTGAGTTGCCAGTCTAGCCACACAACCAAACAACTGAAGGTAGCCGAAGCCTCCAGAACTCCGGTGACTAGAGTTATGCTGAGTGTTATGACATCACACAGGCATGCCCACAAACCCGTGCAGAACGAGTGAAAGTCACAAAAAACAACAAACATCGAACCAGGTCCATAAAACTTTTCATATTGCAGTTATTATTTTATATGGGATTATATAATAGTGAGCTTCAAGAAATCAGGGAGATTTCTGAATATGAACAGTTAGAAAAGATCATAAGAATGACTAAGCAGCTTCCCAAAAGAATGGAAGACCCACACCTAGAAATTAAGGTTGCAATAATTGCCTTCAAAAATTGCGTACATTTTGCGGCTGCTCAAAATTTAAACAGAGTTACTACAAGATCTACCAAATGCGCTTCAAAGATTTCACAAGCAAGCATCCAAGATCTTCTTCTCCTTCTTCTTCTTCTTCTTCTTCTTCTTCTTCTTCTTCTTCTTCTTCTTCTATACATTTATACATTTATAGCATTCAAAGTCTTAAAAACTAGAAACATCTTTCATGTCAATCAACAGATAATTGGGTGGACAAAATCACACACACACACACACACACACACACACACACACACACACACATACACACTACTTAGCAATAAAAAATTCTGGGGCTGGAGAATTCTGAGGTCAGCAGTTAAGAGCAGTGTCTGCTCTTTCAGAGCACCTGAGTTCAATTCCCAGTACCCGACTGTCTGTAGCTCCAGTCCCAGGGGACACATTGGGCCATGCAGGCACCATGGTACACAGACATACATTCAGGCAAAAATTCATGCACATAATACAAAGAATAAATAAAATCTCAAGTATAAAATAAAATAATTTGTACCATGTAACATGGAAGCACCAGGAAAGCACTGTGCCCAGTGAAAGGAGCCAGAAATGTCGTATTTTGTGGCTCTGTTTATAGGAAATATTCAACATATGCGAATTCGTAGAGGGAGAAGGTAATTCATAGACACAGGGGAAATCATAGAGACAGAGGGCTGACTGGTGCTGGGGCAGAGGAGACTTACAATAAAGAGTTATCTTTTCACTGCTGCAGGTTTCCCTTTGGGTTGGTGAAGATGCTTGCTGAGGGATGGAAGCAGTGTCCACACAGCCCTGTGAACATGCCAAGAGTGACTGCATTATGTGGTTAAATTAATAATTTTATGCCTTAATGTATCACCTTAATACAAATGTTCATTGGCTCTGCTGGACAGACTATTTGACATGGTTGAGTGGGGAATTAGTGAAGTGGAAAATAAATGTCATGAAATTACTAATGATGTAACAGAGACGCAAATATGATATGAAAAAAAACTGGTTAAAATACACAGGGCAGAATGAGACACCCTAGGGTCCTGCAGTGAGGTGAGTGAGCAGGCTTGGTGGGTAGTTGTTTGGAAAATGCTTGCCACTCAAACATGAGGAACAGAATTCAGATGCCCCGAACACATGTGAATGCTGGGTGGGATTGGTATCTGGTTTATAATCCCAGCTCCAGACAATGGAATTAGGAGATTCTCAGAGCAAGCAGTGTAGAACAGACTAGTCTATATGAGTGAGTTTTGGGTTTAATTTTGAAACCTTGCCTTGTCTCAACAAATGAGAAGGATTGAGAACAACTGATGTCAACCTGGGACCTCCACACACACTGGTACCCACATTCATGCAAACAGATGCATATGCACACAACACACACACACACACACACACACACACACACACACATACAGAGAGAGAGAGAGAGAGAGAGAGAGACAGACAGACAGACAGACAGACAGACAGACAGACAGAGACAGAGAGATAGACAGAGACAGACAGAGAAAGAGCAGTTTAAAAAAGAAAAAGCATACTTAAAGGGAAATAAGAGAAGTTTCCAGAACCATTTGTTGAAACAGTCTAATACTCAAAGCCAGGAAGCACCCCCACACACACATACACAAAGTCCCAGAATGGATAGATTAAAGGGAATTCACACCTGGGCACATGTATTAAAATTGTAGGGTGCCTAAGGAGATAGCAAGCCGTCAGGAAAAAGTGATTCCAGTACAATGGCAATTAGACAGGTGGCCAGAATCCCCAGTAGTAGCAATAAAGGACAGGAAAAAAAAATAAAGTGTGCTGAGAGAAAAAGTCATTGGCATAGACTTCAAAGAATGCAAAAATAGTCTTCAATAATAAATGAAAAACACCATTTTGAAGAATCGAACACAATCTCGAGAGTGTCGCCACCAGACAATCGTCTTGGAAGAAAGTTCTAGGTGGGCATCTGGTTTAGGAGTCTCTTCTTCCCCTTAGTCACAGCGAAAGCTGAGCAAAGGGGGAAATCATGAAGCCCTTCTCGAGTCCTTCAGAGAAGTGAGGTCACAGGACTAAGTGTTGCCTCAAAATTAAAGAGACAGAGTGTCATACAGGCCAGATGAATCCAGAGATTGAGAATGTACTAGAGAGACTCCATGACAGTAACCTCTCCGGGAGTCAGAGCCCCAGTAGGAGAGCTTATTGAGCAACGACCTGAAGCATGAAAGTTAAAATTCCAGAGGGCCCAGTCACAGGGCGCCACATTTTGGGGTCAAGCCTCCACCAACCTACACATGTCTTCACAAGGAATCGCCGGAGAAACATTCCCACAGACTTCCAGCCAAAGGAGGAAAACGGACTGTTCTGCAGGACACCAGACATTCCACTTTTCCTAAGAAGACCCAGCCTCAGGAGGAATTACACACACTCCATCCATGCCTTGCCTTTTCATGATTTCAACCACCGTGGTCAACGTTGGTTTGAAAATATTAAATGGAGGTTCCCAGGCTCTCACAGGTGAGGCCTCAGACTCAGGCTACATGGCTGCTCCCACCATCTGTGGATCCCTTCTGGGTACAGGGGCACAAGTCTGGCCCCCCAACTGCCCCGCAGATACTTTCTGGGTTCCAGCAGGTTGTGCCTCTAACCTTGGACTGTCCTGTGAAGTTGGATATCTTCCAGCCTCCAAATTCATGTGCCCACAGCCCCAGCCACTGCTCCAAAGTTCAACCCATCTCTGAGCTCACAGGCAGTCCACAATGGCTATGTCCAGCGAGCACAGTGTCTGGGTAGTGGCACTTCGTTAACCTTGGAGTAAGAAAGCCAATGGCGGGGCAGCCAACTCTAGGACTTCTCTTGGTGAGAGGAGAGTTCACAGGCTCCCGAGAAGCCCACTTGGTCCCTAGGATCATATATCTAAGAAGAGCTGCAGCTGAGTCCCTGAGAACTACCTGCCAGTCAGAGACCATTCCCGTCAATCTGAGGACACCTGGAGGACCATCCAGCTTCCTACCCAGGGCTCTTCCTACTCCACACCCCAGAACTCTAGCAAACAACAGGGTCTACCAACCAATGTCATAGACAACCAGATGGCTAAAGGACAGCATAAAAACACAATCAACAAAAACCAGAGTAATATAGCATCTTCAGAACCCAGTTGTCCTATGGCAAGCAGCCCTGGATGCCCCAACACAACTGAGATACAAGAAAATGACATTGAATCTGTGCTTATAAAAATGATAATGGAGGAAATGAATAAAATCCTTTAAGAAATGCAAGAAGGTACAAGCAAACAATCTGAGCTCTTTAGAAAGGAAATGAATAAATCACTCAGAGAATTACAGGAAAATGCAAACAAGTAAAGGAACTGAACAAATCATTTTTTTTTTAAATGCAGGGAAATACGAACTCACAGGTGAAGGAAATCAATAAGAAGGTTCAAGATCTGAAGATGGGAATAGAAACAATAAAGAAAGCATAAACTGAGGAAATTCTGGAGAAGGAAAAATTAGGGATAAAACAGGAACTACAGAGGCAAGCATCACCAACAAAATACAAGAGACGGAGGAAATAATCTCAGGTGTACAAGACAAAGTGGAATAATCAATGCATCTGTCAAAGAAAATGTTAAACATAAAAAGATCCTGACAGAAAGCACTCAAGAAATGAAGACACTGTGAGATGGTGAAACCTAAGGACAATAGGAATAGAAGAAAGAGAAGATTTCCGGCTCCAAGCCTCAAAAAAAGATTTTCAACAAATCACAGAAGAAACTTTCCCAAATCTTAAGAAAGAGATGCTTATAAGCATATATGAGGCCTACAGAACACCAAATATATTAGACCTGAAAAGAAAATCCTTTAGCCACATAATAATCTAAACACTAAATGTACAGAAAAAAGAAAAATTATTAAAAGCTGCAAAGGAAAAAGTCCAAGTAACAAAATGGCAAACTTATCAGAATCACATCTGACTTCTCAGCAGAGACCATAAAAGGCAGAAGAGCCTGGGCAAGCAAACCCTTAGGCAAGATAACTAAAAGGAAGAGAGACACTATCCAGATAAGCAAAATCAGAAATTAAAAGGGAGACATAACAACAGATACCAAGGAAATCTAAAGAATCATTAGGTTTTACTTCAAAAGCCTGCATGCCACAAAATTTGAAAATCTAAATGGACAATTTTCTCAATAGATTCCACTTACCAAAGTTTAATCAAGATCAGGTAAACAAATTAAATAGTCCTATATCCCCTAAGGAAATAGAAGCAGTCATCAAAAGTCTCCCAAGCAAAAGGGGTCCAGGGCCAGATGGATTCAGTGCAGAATTCTATAAAACTTTCAAAGAAGAGCTAAAACCAATACTCTTCAAACGATTCCACAAAATAGAAAAAGAAGGAACATTACCAAGCTCATTCTATTAGGCCACAGTCACTTTGATGCCTAAACCATACAAAGACCCAAAAAAGAAAGAGAGTTTCAGACCAATTTCCCTTCTGAACATTGATGCAAAAATACTCAATAAAATACTCACAAATGGAATCCAAGAGCATATCAAAAATATCATCCACCATGACCAAGTAAGCTTCATCTCAGGCATACAGAGGTAGCTCAATATATGGAAATCCATCAAGGTAATCCACCATATAAACAAACTGAAAGAAAGCAACCCACACAATCAGCTCCTTAGATGCCAAAAAAGCATTTGACAAAATCCAACACCCAATCATGTTAAAGAGTCTTGGAGAGATCAGGGATGCAAGGCACTTACCTAAACATAATAAGGCAATATAAAACAAGATTATAGCCAACGTCAAACTAAATGGAGAGAAACTTAAATCAATTCTACTAAAATCAGAGGCAAGATTGCCCACTCTC
Organism: Acomys minous; assembly: GCF_964271855.1. NCBI lineage: Eukaryota > Metazoa > Chordata > Mammalia > Rodentia > Muridae > Acomys > Acomys minous. The sequence continues at coordinate 59,842,927 of NC_140497.1, forward strand.
TATATCTCTTAAATATAGTACTTGAAGTCCTAGTTGGGGCAATAAGACAACAAAAGGAGGTCAAGGGAATACAAATTGGAAAGGAAGAAGTCAAAGAATCACTATTTGCGGATGATATGAAAGTATACATAGGTGACCTCAAAAATTCTACCAAGGAACTCCTATAGCTGATAAACACCTTCAGCAAAGTAGCTGTATACAAAATTAACCAAAACAAAATCAGTAGCTCTCCTGTATACAAAAGACAAATGGGCTGAGAAAGAAATTAAGGAAACATTATTTTTCACAGCAGCCACAGAAAAACATAAAATGTACTGGTGTAACTCTAACCAAGCAAGTGAAAGATTTGTATGAAAAAAAAAAACTTCAAGTCGCTGAAGAAAGAAATTGAAGATGTCAGAAGATGAAAAGATCTCCTATGCTCATGGATTTGTATGATTAACATAGTAAAAATGGCCATCTTACCAAAAGCAACCTACAGAATCAATGCAATTCCCATTAAAATGGGGCGCAGGGGCTCTCTCTGACATGGACCCTGTTGCCCACCTGTTGATCACCTCCCCTGGTGGGGGTGGCCTTGCCAAGCCATACAGGAAGAGAATGCAATCCTCATGAGATTTGATAGTCTGGGGTCAGATGTTAGGGGAGGAGGGCTCCCCTTTCCTGAGGACTAGGGGAGGGTAGTTGGGGGACGGGGGAAGGGAGCGAGGAGGCGACTGGGAAAGAGATGAGGGAGGGGACTACAATCTGGATGTAAAGTGAATAAATAATAAATACACTACAAAAAAAGAAAATGTTAAACGGATAATTCCAGAAGCAAGTTATTTACAAGTTTTACATATTGATGATGACATCGAGTTTTTAGGATTGTCTAATTTTTCCCTATTAGCTGCTGAGAATCTTACTGCATCTTACTTACAATATTTCTCTACGGGTGTGTTACAGGAGGAAAACATGCTCTTTGTAAGCTTTGGCATGGTCCGCAGGGTCCGCTGGGGGTCTTACTGTGCGCCGCTTGGATTGGATCAGGGAATCCTACTGTGCCATTCCAAAATAAAACAACTTCAAAGGACTTTGCTCGAAGGCTAGTTGCTTTTCCAAATTCTCATATTTGAGCTTTAGCCCCTGAACCCTAAAATGCAAGTGTGTTTGGAGACAGGGTTCCTAAAGAGGTGACTGGGTCATGGTGGGGTCATCAGAGTGCTTCTTAATCTAATGGGCCTGTGTTATTATAGAGATGAGCACAAACGTGGCCGCCCTCACACAGGGCAATGGAGACTCCGGCTGGCTGTAAGCCAAGGAGGAGGCCTCAGGAACAACTGCTCTAGGGACACTGAATCTCAACTTTTAACTGTAAGACAATGCATTTCTGTCCTATAAGTCACCCAGCCTGTGGCGCTTGGTTATGACAGCTACTGAAAACCAACACAGACTTAAAATAAGGGGAGTTAATTGTGACAGTCGCAGCCACTGACTGCGCTACAATCTTTTCAGTCCGTTTCCTTTACACAACTCCTAAGATCAAAAAACGTGGTCATGTGCTCTGGGAACGGTCTTCTGGCAAGCCTGTCTTCACAAAGGCACTTTTAATAGTGAGCCTTGGCACCACAGTAAGTTGCATGCCACCCCGGGGCGGGTCCCACCATTGTCCTCTGCCGCAGCCACGGCAGCCAAAGATGCCAAACTGTCCGAGGGAGTACCATCTGGGGAAACTGCTTTAAAGACAGCAGTGGCCCTGGCTTTTGGGCCCGCCCTTCTCATCCAGTTTCAGTGTTAACATCTTTAAGAAAAGTCTCCCTTTCTTTCATGTCCCGTGACGCTGGAGGCAAATGAGATTCCCTACGCCAAAGGCATCGGCTAACAGTGAGTCCATAATAATCAGTTTAGACAGCATCACTCACATCAGCTCTCGTGGATCACATTTCCATGCCAGTAAGAACATTGGCGCGGGGGAGCGAGAATATTTGTCCCTTAAAGACTTCAATTTCAGGACTTCAATTGCTCGAGGGCTCTTATCATTTGTCATTTATGTGCGTTAATCAAATTATTCAAATGTTTTCATTTCTTCCTATAAACACAGCCATTTAGAAGACACTTAGTATCTTTCCCCCAGCTAATTGTTTAATGAAAGAAAAAAAAAGGGCTCCTTTCATTTTCTGTTTTCTCATCTCTCTTCTTTCAACACTGAGGTCATGTTTCTCATCTGTGGCTCCGACATGTGCTAACTTTACATTTCTATGAATTCATACGTGGAGGGCATTTCATTTTTGGTCCAGTGTTTTCCCCCCTGGGAAGAGAAAGTGGTATTTATACCCTCCTAATAAATGCAAGACTTTGTTCTGTTGATGGTCTCTTTCTTCTCGTCCCCTGGGGGGGTCAGCTGGAAATCTGTACGATCCTTGCTTTAAAAAAAAAAAAAAGAATGAAAGACAATGCGATACAGTCAGTCTCGGTTGATTACTTAAGGAGTCTGGTGACTGTGAAAATCCTGATCAAAGGGAAGGCAAAATAAAAGCCAAGCTTGTGGGATGAGAAGCTGTAGGCAGTGGGACTTAAGGAGGGACCACTGAGTGCTGCGGTTTTTAGAATATTCTAGTGCCTTCTCCTTTCTGTTACTTGCTTCTCTTTTTGCCGCTCCTTCGGCCCCCCTGCCCCCCCCCCCAGGTCTCTCTAATTTCTTTTATTTTCTTATTTCTGTGTCTCTTGGTTTTCTGGGATTAGGGTCTCACACTACCATCTAAGTTAGCCCAGAACTCCCTCAGTGGTTCTGAACCTGTGGGTCACAACCCCTTCAGGGTTGCATATCGGACGTCCTGTATATCAGATACTTACATAATGTTACATACAGTAGCAACATTATAGTTATGAAGTAGCCACAAAAATAATTTTATGGTTGAGGTCACCACAACACGAGGAACTATATCACAGGGTGGCAACACTGTTAAGGGAGGTTGAAAACTAGTGCTGGAGTTCAGACACGCTTTGAACCTGCTGCCACACGTTTGCGCCAGCCTCCTAAGTGCTGGGATTACACATGGGATCCACCATCTCTGGCTTTGCTTTTTTTTTTTTCCAAATTTTATTTTATCTCCCTTTCCTAATACAACAGCCGCAATTCAGATTTTATACCTTTTTTAATACCAAGGAGAATACCAGCACAATAGTATTTAAAAAAAAAATAGTCATTTCTCCCATTTGAGAAGAAACATGTTTTTAAGGCAAAGAGCCAAGCGATGAGGTTGGTTAGACCTGAGACGGAATCACACTGTACAGCCTGCACTCTGCAAGGCCTGGTCAAGGGCCCTTTTCTTCCTAGGCTTCAGTTACCTTATCTGTGGGATGGGATAGTGCCTCTCTTTCTGGACCAACTAAAGACTGAGTTGAGATAAATGCAAAAGAGCATGCCACCTTGTAAAATGTCACAAATATAAAACACATGCTTCTATCTCATATCGTGCATACTTGCTTTGGTAATTTGTATGAACCAAATTAATCTAAAAACATTATTTATAGGAAAACTTAAAGTTTGGAGTTTGTATATACATACATGCACACACACACACACACACACACACACACACACACACACACACACACACATATCACGGTGATGATGATTCAAAAAGAACACACTGGGAAAAAAGCATGCCACTCCCTGACTGGTATGCTGACTTCCCATTGCTCTTACATTTCTTTAGAAAAAAAATGCAACTTTATTGAGTCCCATCCTGAAACACCCCTGCTCCCCCAAAAAAGAGGAAGAAAAAACAAAAATTAAAAAATGGAGGGTGATGGTGGTGTACACTTTTAATTCCAATGGATCTCTGTGAGTTCGAGACCACCAGGGCTACAAGGAGAAAGCCTGTCTTGAACCCCCGCCCCCACAAAAATGTGTGAATATTTTAAATAAATAAAAAATTTAATGTAAGAAAAGGAAAAAAAATAAAGAAAAGAGAGCAACAAGCAGAGCTGGCAGTCTCTGCTCCCCAGGCCCTGGCCTAGCAGTTAGCATATGGGAAGATGGCACTTACCAAGACCCTCCTTACCCTCTGGAGGAGGCAGGGAAAAGAAGAAAACTGACAGACTTCATTTTGCTCTCTCTCTCTCTCTCTCTCTCTCTCTCTCTCCACAGATAGAAAATGAAGTTGACTTTGCAGGTTGCCTCAACCTCAGGGATAAGACTTTGCTCATTTAAATAAAAAAAAGGTAATAACATCCATGTTGTCCTTACATGGCACTCAGAACCCATACAGGCAGCAAGTGGACACTTCCCCAAGAGTTCATGTACAAGTGTTCTGGCAGAAAAGTAAGGTTTTGATGTGTACGTTGGGGGGTGGGGGTGGGGCGAGGAGCATCATGTCAGGGCACATGGAAAGGTCCCTATTACTCCAGTCATCTTCAAAAAGTCTTCGAGAACCAAGCACTCTTGAAGGATGATGCTCGCTCAATTCATTGTGCAGGCCACAGTCACTTTAATGAAGGATTCTGCTGAAATAGTGACCCAATTTAGGACAGTGGTCCTCAGGTCCCCATCTCATTATACCCGTTGTCATTCAGTGTCTGGTGGGTGGCTTGGGGTCTACTTCTGGTGGGCTGGACCAGGCCCTGCTTGCCTCTGGTCAAGAACAGATGAACCCTCAGGTCAAAGTCAAAGGTCTCATTTCTCTTAGGACCAGCTAGAGCACTTTAGGGTGAGGGCCTTACTCAAGCACCCGAACACCGAACACAAGCCAGCCAATGTTTATTTATAAGCCTTGGACAGAGGGGAGGGGCTGGGGAGTGAGAGTGTCTGATTTGCTTGGGTTAGAGGTGCCGAGATACTAAATCTACATGCAGTGGTATAACACCCCATTTACACGAATTAACACAGGGTCCTATCACAAGAAGGAAAACATAGTACTTAATTATTATGTGGGTGGGGGAAGAACTTCCAGGTACGATTAAAGGTCGTTCGCTGAAGGCTAAGATCTCCTTAGCATAGGGTGGGGTGTTTCCAGTAATCCCCAGGTGCTTGATGAGCAGGTTCTATCTGGAAAGGGTCAGGCCTGTAATCTTCCCTGAGGACTATGCGACTCTCCTTACAAGATCTGAGATTCCTTAGATCAGGTAAAGAGGAACTAGGCTGAGAAAGGGCATCTACCATTACAGACGGAGCTCAGAGGCTATCTGGAAACGTCAGGCTTCAACCTTACCAGCAGGGCTCTATATCCAGTCCATCGCCTGAGGACACATCAGGATTCTCACCATCTGGAGGAAATAAAGGATTTACCATGGCTGCCGTAGGGAACACCAGTAGCATTTGTCTGGAGAAGTCTGGGAAGAGTTGATGTATGCTTTTGTTGCATTGTAGAAATCACTGGGATAGTTGCTTCAGGATTTTGAAGCTCAGTACATGTTATTTCACGAATACAATTAAACAATATGTTTTTAAGCAGGTTTCGCTATTGTGATTTTTCTCAACCATTTGACAGATTATGAATGACCCTGGCATCTATAAAGTGCATTCATATAATCAGGAAGTGAGGAACGTTAGCCCCCCAGCTAGCCCAGCTTGCGCACTCTGCCTGAGTGTGCCTGGAGTTGGAGCTGAGCTGACAACTTATCCTAACGTGGATCCCTGGGGTGGGGTGGGGGCATATCATGAGATATGTTGCATCCACACTAGGACGAAGTTCTCTAGAAAAATAGGTAAAGGGTTGCTGTCCCTGTGAGTGTCCCAGAATGCACCTGTGCTTTTATCAGTTCTTGAGAGGAACATCCTTAGCACCAACTCTACCATCCACTTGCCAAGTTGTCATTTCCTTGAGTCCAAGATGGAGATTTGGTTGTTGTTGTTGTTGTTGTTGTTTGGTTTTCTGAGACAGGTACTGGCTTGCAACCTGACTGCTTTCTGAGAGGAAGGGAAAAAAAATGCCCAAACTGAGTGAATCACTTGAGATCCTTGCTGGAAGCTACATATGGGCTGTCTAATTCAAAGATGCACAAAGGTTTCTGTCAAGCAAACCTTTAGCACAAACAGAATTGCTGCCCAACCTGCCTTGCCACCTTGCTGGCTGCTTCTCTGGAGCACCTTGCAGGCTTTCTTCCTCTTTCCTCTTTCTTTGTCCCCCTTTCCCTGTGTAGCCACCTCGGTGGCTGCCCTTTTGTTGTGGCTGCCCATTGTGTGACCTTCGATTTGCTCAGGGAATGGCTTCTTGTTGGGTTGGTAGAGGCAAAGGGCTGGGGCTGCTGAAGTAAGATTGTCTGACCACAATCCACCTGGCATGCATCAAAGACAAAGAAACAAGCAGTGCTTATCACCAAGCTGTCTGGTGTAGCCAAACTGTAAATTAGAAATATAACGGCCGGCCTGCTTAGCTGCCTGGCCAGACAAGGCAGGCCCTGGTGGTCCCTGGGTCTTTACTACAAACCTGTGTGCTATTGAACATCATCCTCAGTGTCTGGTAGCCTAGAAATTTCGTTTTATTCTGTCCTCCTGAACTGAGCATATGCACACACACACACACACACACACACACACACACACACACACACACACACACGTACACACCCAAGGCTGAAATCAGGTAGCCTAAATATAACCAGGCAACCTTAACCTGGTGACTAGGGGCATGTTTTATTTTGGGGTTGGATTACGCAACCTTCTCATTACGAACACTTAATGATATCTGTAATCTCAAAAACACGAGTCATTAATTTTAGTTTTGAAACTAAATAAGAGATCCTGTGTGCGTGAGGGATGATGATGATGGGACAGGAGCCATCTTAAAGGAGACAGTAACTCTGATTTGTCTAAAGTGGCAATAAGTCAGAGTGCAGGAGCGATCCCAGCAACCTCCCTTGGGGTCTCAGGACCTCAACCCTGTGTTCCCTGCGCAGCCTGCCTGCCGCAGCTGCCAAATTCCAACCCCCCTGCCAGGAGGGCGTTCACCTTGCACAATTTCAAACCGAGGAGTGCTGTTACTAAAATGTATTCTTCTACCTGCACTGCCCAAACCACAGCCAACTTCGCCAGAGGGAAAAGCAGCTCTGGAGGGAACGCAGCTCCTGAGTGGAGCCCGAGGGCTCCTCGGTTATTTTGGGATGCACCCTTTAGCTCTTCCTGCTTTTCTTACAGACTCTGGGTGGCGGGGAGGGGATGGTGGTGGGTGGGGGGTGGTGGTGGTGGCTGGGAAGGTGAGCTGGAGGAAAGGTGGTTTATCTGTCCCAGCGCCCTTCCTTTCGGAACACAAAACACAATCTTTATAGACACCCATGTCCTTCTGGCCAGAACCACTAACTAGCTCACACCCATTCATCAGTCCTAGGTATTTAACTGACACTTTGCGGAAGTTACTCCTGTAGGGAAATAAGACAGCCATGAGATGTGTAGCAAGACTGTGTGGATGCTGGGAGACTTGAACACACACCTCTAATCTGATGGACTTGGCACTTGGATTGAGACTACTGTCTCTAGATACTCTGATCCTGGGATATGGGTAAAGATTAATGGGAACCTCACTTCAAAAATAAGGATTTTTAAACAAAAGGACTTAAACCTATATATTTTGGAATTTATTCCAGAGACTTCGTTCTACAGAATCCAAAGTGTTAACTTTAAATTCTGAAGAGCAGATTCTCTTTTTATCTGCTTGCTGCTAAAATATCCTTACTGTAAGTTTTGCAAACAGATAATAATACGGCAAAACAAGAGAGATGCCCGTCTATAGGCAGACGTTGCCAGGGAAGGCCGAGCCACAGGCCTTTCAGCTCCCAGGAAGAGCTCTCAAATGCTTAAGTCATCTCAAATTCACCCAGGGCCCTTCCATCTGCACATCAATATATGAAATTGGAGGCTAATATGCAGGTATTGATTTCTCGAAGGATGAGTGTCAATATTTACGATCCCGAGAGGTGGCAACTGATTGAAGCAAGACCAAAGTTGTGATGGCGGCTGCCAAGGTCACGCTGAAACTTAGCCCTGCCCTTCACAAGACAGGGCAGTGCTCCCACCACTAAGCGGTGGCAGATTATTCAGATGGGAAGTAAACACTCAGCTGTTTCTTTGGATATGCTCGACTGTGTGTGTCTTTTACCTCATAAACCACAGCAAGTCAAACATCCTGGGACTGGGGGCTTTTACAGAGGAATTCTTAGGACTACCCTGTCCAAGATTGTAATGTTCTGAGGCCTGTATGTGTTCAGAGCCTCACTGCCATCATGCTGGGAATGGATTCCTTTCCTCAGATACGAGTAGGTAGACCAGAAAGCTCTGAACTCCTGGACTTGAGAAGAAGCCTATTTACATTAAGGGGGAGAACACAGTAAGGCATGATGATATAAGCCCGAAAGGAAAGGTAAAGAAGATTCTAAACACAAGGCCGTGCTGGGCTATGTAGCAAATTCCAACCCTGCTTGATTATATAGGAAGACCCTACCTGAAAAAAAAAAAAGAGGAGAGAAAGAAAGAAAGAGGGGAAGGAAGGAAAGAAGAATGAGAGAGAAGAGTAAGAGACCACGATCTCAGGCTACACACCAGACTGCCACCTCCATACAATATTAGCTGATGGCTGTGTGCCAAGGTGTAGGTATCAAGGTTTGTAAAAGTTCCCATGGTGATAATACGCAGTCTGCGTGGAGAACCAGTGGCTGTCCTGCAGGGTCCCCTGGCTCTCTGCCAATTTCATCCTTGCCCATCCACTGGAGCCCCGCCCTTGTCTTAGTCTGATGCTTGAACTTGCCTCTTTTATTTTTTTATAACCCTGTATTTTTTTCCTCACACTGTTACTTCTATACAGATCCCCCGCCCCCGCCCCCTCCCCGCCCACCCCCATCCCATGCATCAAACCATATCTTCTTCCTTTGAGGCACAGGCCAGCCCTTCTCTACTGTACATGCAGCAGCTTCTGACCAGGTCCCCCCTTAGAGCTTTCTCTTTTCTAAATTCCTTCAGGAGACTATTTGTCACACACCTAGAGTTGTGGGCTATCTGAGGCGAGAGGGCCTGCCTTATTCCTGTGGGCATAGGAAGCATTCCTTCTTGGCTGACTTGCACACGTCACAGAAGCAACTCCATAAATGCTTGTTACAAACATACTAAAGTGAAAAGTTACATTTGTGACCCCCTCGGAAGTCAGAGAAGACCTGGATCATTTCTGTATTTGGGAACAGCTACCATTTAAAAAAATTTTTATTTTGTTACGGTTATCTACGTACGTATTTGTGTGCACACATGGAGGGGGCATGCCACAGCATGTATGTAGAGGTCAAAGAGCCACCTGTAGGAGTCAGTTCTCTCCTTCCACCACATGTGTCCCAGGGACTGCCCTCAGGATGCCAGGCTCAGCGTGAGTGCCTTTATCTGCTGAGCCACCTGCCTAGCTCGAACAATTTGTTTTTTGTTTTTTAATCCTCAAAATTTAATTTGAGGTTCTATGTGAGAGTGAGACTTGAGCCAGATGTTCACATCAGGGCCTTTCCTTATGTTGTTCTTTTCTGGCTCAGTTGAAAAAACCCAGCTCAGGTCATCCCTCAGCACTCCAAGATGCCAGCAGTTCACACGGACTATACATACCTTTGTCCCCTACCAGGAAAGAAGAGAAACCATGCATGGCGACCAGAATGCAGGGGGATGCCAAGACAGAGTAAGGTGAGGTTGTAAGCCCCGCCCCTCTCCAAGCCCCGTCCTTCTCCATGCCCCACCCCCATCCAAGCCCCGCCCCAATTCTGGCCCTTCTTGCACTCAAACTTCTTGTTTTATATTCATTGTATAATTAATCATTGACATATAGAGTTTTACAAAGGGATTTGACACCAACATAGGCTTATTGTGTGCCTAAGCCAGACCTGGGGATCAAAACTCGCAGGATGTGTGTGAGGCTTGACACATGTACGCCTAGACAGCAGCCACACTTCTCTGAAGAGCTGCAGTGTCAACGCACTCTCCACCATACAGGAGATGCCTGTGTGGGAAATCAGGGCTTAATGACTGTGAACAGACATGCACTCCAGAAAGTTACATTCTACATGCGCACAAGTTTCTCAAACATCTTAATTCATATTTCATGAATCCTTCCTATGTATGTACAAAAGCTACATTTGATGAAAGTTTGTGTTTAAGACAAAACAAAATTATGTCAAAAGAAAACTCAAAGCCATGACTGAAATGTAATCTGCTCTCTCTTGCGCGCTCTCGCTCTCTCTCTCTCTCTCTCTCTCTCTCTCTCTCTCTCTCTCTCTCTCCTTCTCTCCCCCACCCCTTAGCAATAAATAGGGTAACAGTGCTTAAGCCACTGCCTTCCCAGGCTGCCATAACAAAGTACTATACACTGGATATCTTCAGCAAAATATATTTCCTCATAATTCTAGAAGCTTCAAGTTAAGGTCACAGTGCATGCAGGTTGGCTTTTCCAGAGGATCCTGTGGTTTCTCCTGTAACTTGTGGATGGCCACTGTCTCCAAGTGGTCCCCCTCTGAGTGTTGTGTGTTGTCTTAGTCACTGTTCCGCTGCTGTGAAGAGACACCGTTACCATACCAACTCTTAAAAGGAAAGCATTTAGTTGTGGTTTGCTTACAGTTTTAGAGGCTTAGTTCATTGTCATCTAGACAAGGAATATGGTGGCATACAGGCAGACATGTGTTGCAAAGTAGCTGAGGGTTCTGGATCTGCAGGCAAGCAGGGACAAAAGAGAGCTACCAGATTGATGGGCCACTGGGCCACTGGGCCACTGAGCCACTGAGCCACTTAGCCACTGAACCACTGAGCCTGCTTGAGTCCTTGAAACTTCAAAGCCTACCCCCAGTGACACGCTTCCTCCAACAAGATCATATCTACTCTAACAAGGCCACACCTCCTAATCCCTCCCAAGTAGTGCCACTCTCCGATGGCCAAGCATTCAAACACATGAGCCTATGAGCGCCATTCTCATCCAAACCACCACAGTGATCAAATCTTAAAGGCATCAATTATATGAGAAAGGCCCACTATAATGATCTCCTTTTTATTTTATTACCTCTTTAGGGATCCTGTTTCTAGCCAACCACCCATCTATATCCTTGGGGATGAGTTCTAGAACATTCTTCTCTTCCTCCCAGGTATCTAAACCCACAGATGCTCAAATCCCATTTTATAATGTGGTGTCATATTTTCATATTACCTATGTACACTCTTGGATAATTTAAATCAGTTCTGGGTGAGTTATAACACCAAGTGCCATATAGACATTCTGTAAATAGCTATTCCACTGTCTAGGCAATGATACAAGAAGAGAAACATCTGTACATGCTCAGTGCAGATGCACTCATCTTAGGCTAAAGTTGTTAGGGTGTGTGCAAGACACAGCCAAACAGAGCTCAGATGAGCGTTGGGTCTGTGAGGAGATGCAGAGGCTACTATGGAATTTTCTTACCGGGTACATAATTGTCACTGGAAAATTCAACTTTTGCTTTGGGAATTTTCTGGAATCAGTCCCTCCTCCCACTGGTCTGTGGTTGGTTGAACCCAGCACTGCAAAATACACAATTGTAGAGTCTTATTTTAAGGTTCTCTGAGGTTGGAACTATGAATTCTAGGGGAACATGATTTAGCTCATAGCAATGGCCTCACAAATGACACCTATCTTCTAAAGAATGTAGAGAGTGGAGCTAAGAAAATTGTAAGACTCTCAAACCAGTTCCAGGAGGCTCAGGATGCTCAACTGTCCAGTGCCCTTGTTCCTGGGATGACTGAGGAAGCATTCGCAAGGTGCCTACTTAGCACAGAGTGAGTGCTGGACCAGGGTTGGCATCTCCAGTCATTATGAATTGGAAGCATTTTCATATAAGTGAAGACAAGCTATTGAGAACACAAACCACAGTGTGCTGTAAAAGTAGGAAAGATTATTATTATTTTTTCAGTCTTAGATCTTGATGGCTTGGAAAACCCTAGTGTACAATTAAAGCAATAAGTCAGTAGCTGTGACTTCAGGCATAACACTTACAAGATTACTTTAATGTACAAAAGCATTTTGTAATCATCCAACTGCCTGGCCCTACCTTAATTCTTATTTTTTTTAACCCCTTTGCTGCCATGCTGAAGGCATTACCAGCAAGCGTGACACACCAATAAGAACACATTAAGCTTTTACAGAAGTCTCAAGACCATCAATAGCATTGAGAGATTAGTAATTAGAATGAGAAAGATAGATATCTTTTATGAATAATTTAACCTATCATTAGAAATGAGAAACTTAAGAGCTCCACTCCGCAGGCGAGTAAAGCCAATCCTGCTTTTAATGCGCTATAAACTTGAAAACAAGGGGGACATTGCCAGTTGTCACTGGGGTAAGCTGCAAGCATACTTCTCAGTGACAACAACTCTCTCAAAATGAGGTCACCTAGTTGAGTCAAGATTTTTCTAAACATTACTGACATGGTCTAAAAACTGATTAAAGTTGATTCTTTGTTGTGTTGAGCAAAATAAGCAACTTTATGAATAAACTTGAGTGTTTTAAAACCTACACGCATCTATTTTTCTCTCTAAGGAAAGCATCTCAACCAAGCCATTGTCTCCAGTTGCTTCTTCTTCCAGCCTCAAGACCCTCAGTTTTCCATTAAGTCGATCCATATTAAAAATTTCCAACCAGATCTGGAGCTTTCTAATGTTGCTTTAAAAAAATCTATTCTGCTTTGACAGACAAGTACTTGTGGTCTTGGAAGAGTTTGCACACGTTACATCTGGCCTTCACTCTGCAAAACTCCCACATTCATCACCAAACTAAAAGGAGTGTCAAAAATGATGGAATTACCCATTCAAGTGAGAGGACAGGAGTTTGTTGAGTCAAGAACACAGTGTGTAGCTTTCTGACTATCCAAAAACATATGGGTGGCATCAAGGTGTTCCCGCCTTCATGCTTTTGTTGAGTACCTGGGAACGATACATTTCTCAGTCTCACTCTGCAGCCATCAGGGCCTGGGGACCAAATTCTGATAGCACAACACCATTCACAACACTTCAGGCCTGACCGTAAAGCCTCTGAGCCCTCCTCTGCTCGGGTACCAGCTGCCACCTGATGGCAATGGAGGTCTAGACATTCTGATGTGAGGCCAGCCTCAAGAGAGAAACACCAAAAATGGCAGACCCACAGTCTATGAAGAGTCTGCATCCCCAGTAACTGCAGTGAGCCAAGTCCCACTCCCACCTGCAATTACCTTGAACTTGTCATTGCATCTTGGCACGAGAAAGAAGTAGAGTTCTATTGTGTTAAGGCACTGAGATGTAAGGGTATTTTCTCCACAGCAGCTGGGTTTACTGACTTGACCACCATAGAGAATGCTACTGAAAAATCATAGGAGACACTGTTTTAACCTAAGTTCTTGTGCTAGGCCTCAATAGGCCAGACTAAAATTCAAATTAAGCCAAGAGCTATATTATTAAACTTCAAACTAATGTATTTCCTGACCTTCTGAGAGAACAGTAGAGTGAAACAGTTGTCACATTTCTCAAATAGTCTAGTATTAATTAGCATATTTAACCCTTAATAAGAAAGCAACCTGATAGTAACCAATGAGTTCTCCCTCCCACCTTCTCTCTCTCTCTCTCTCTCTCTCTCTCTCTCTCTCTCTCTCTCTCTCTCTCTTTCTCTCTCTCTCTCAAGACAAGGTTTCTCAGCCCCAGCTGTCCTATAAATCAGGCTGGCCTCAAACTCTACCTGCCTCTGCCTCCCAAATGCTAGGATTAAAGGCATGCGCCACCACTGCCTGGCTACCTATTACTCTTTCTCCTGTCCCAGAGTGACTTTGAAATGGTCGAATCCAACTATTGTTCTTTGTTGCTGCTTTCTAGAGAGCTTTACTCTGTGTAAAACCAAACCCCTATGCTCACTCCTTCCCAGCGCTTAATCTAAGAGCTGAATTCTTGCCTAATTCCAGAATTACAAACAAAGCCAATTAAGATATTTAAACCTAAAACTTGTGATTTTGTGTTTTGACAAGTTGCTGACTCCTTTGATGGGATTATTATAAGAGTCAATTATTTGTTTGGTTTTTATTCATCCAACAAGGATCATCTCCAAGCCGCCGAGTGAGTGTTTCTCTGCTGGCTGCCAGCTCACAGAGCAATTTAACAGTAGTGTTTAACTTGGACTTTGGGAGTTGCATGTAAGCTTTGTATTCTGGCTCCCTCACCTACCTTCTGTGTGGCCTTGGACACACTATTTGACTTCTCTGTGCCTTGATTTTCTCACCTGTAAAATGGGGGTGACAATATCTATCTCACAGACTTGTTACCCCAATATTTAAATGAATGAATCAATTCATGTAAAATACTGTATTTGACACATGTCCCAATAAAAGCGTTGCCATTGTAAAGTCAGAGCGAATCTCCAACTGCCCAAATTAAACATGAAATAAGAGTCAAAAATGTAGCTTCAGTTTTTGATTGCTATGCAATTGTTCAGATTTGTAGGGTACAATGTGATAATTTGATGTCCTTGTTTTGATGTGTAATGATCAAATCAGGAAAATTAGCACAGTCATTGCCTTAAACATTTATTGTTTCTTTGTAGTTAGGGCATTTGAAGCTCTCTCTTGCAGATATTTTGAAGTTCTGATGTGTCTGCTGTTGGACATTAAAGCTTACAGTCCTGTCAGACTCTTGGCCAACCTCTCATTCTCCTCTAAAATGAACTAGTCTTTAAAAAATTGTTATTTGCTTGTAGAAGGGTTTCACTACATAACCCAGGCTTACCTCAAACTTACCATGTGGCCCGCAGTGGCCTCAAACCTGTGACAAACCTCTTGCTTTAGCCTCTCAGGTGCTGGCATTACAGATGTGCTCCCTACACCTGGCCAAAGTGAAATACCATCAAAAGGCACACTTGTAGTACGGCTTCTGTTAGTGTGGTCATGTGGCTCAAATCCAGTGCTAGAAGCAACCAGAGGAGTGTGATCCAGTGGTGACTTCTGCTGTGACAAGGCATGCTGGAAAATCTCAGGAGTTGAAGAGCAGCATAAAGTTGCTGATAAGTTCCTTTGGAATCTGGAAGAAGAGGTTGAGAGATGGTGGGCACAACTTTCTTTTTTTAGATAGCCCTCCCTAATCCTATCTTCCTTGGCATCCTGTGGCTCCTTCATTGGGCTGGGTCATTACATAAATGTTTTACTCTTTACTCTGAAAAATACAACAATACAAAGACATGTTTATTTAGTATCTTTCTATTTGTTTTCATAGCTCGAAAAATGTCTGCTGGCCAGGCGATTCCCTGAGAAGATCCTGTTTACGTTGGCCCACCCCCACATAGAGCATTTCTTGAAAGAAAACACAAAACGCCACTGTGAAGGAAGAATGAAATGCGAGTTCAGTCTCCAGGATCCCTGACGAAGAGTGACAAGAAAAGCCCAAGAAACTCAACAAATTTCCACAGGAGATTTCAACAACGCCCCTGTCTGCACCCCTTCGGTCCCTACTCCCACCCCACCAATACAGCTTGGCTAAACTCCCACAATTTCCTTCTGGGTCTGTTGCTCTGGTCACAGTTATCCGTTGTTAATGAATATGAACTTTTATTAGGCGAACAATGAAACGAAAAACGGGATATTGCATTAAAACAGAAAATTGCTGAGTTGCTTTGGGAAAGACGTAAAACCCAAAGCAGCTCACAAATAACTCTATTTGGTTATTAACAATGCCTGCAGGTCGGACCGAAGAGAAGCTTTGAGCAAAAATTTCAGTGCATTAAAAACTGAGGAGGTAGCAACTCCCTGCAAAAGACAGCCAGCCAGGTAGCTGAACGTCTTGTCGTTACAAACTAAAGGAACCACATTGTCCCAGACACCAAGAAAGGTCAGAGTGAACTTTCAAACCTACATCTGAGTTGCTCAGCAATTTGCATAGGACTGGGACTTTTGTGATAAAGAAACAGCCTGGTTGTGCTGGAAGCTCAGAAAAAGCCAGGCGAGGATCGGAGCAGCCTCCACTTGGCACTGCCCTGGTGCGATGGGGCAGGTCAACAATTTTCTGCCTTTGTTCTCAGGGACTGCATGCAGAAGAGGGCTTGGGAACCAGCTGCCCCTGTCGGATTCTAGCGTGCAAATTCTGGAGAGCTTTTTGAACATTCTTGGGTAAGGTGCAGTCATCATATTTTCTTTTCAAAGAAATGCTTTCTACTTGGGAAGAAAGAAAACTCAAGTCGGCTGTTTGTTAGCGTAAAAACCAGTGTTCAGCAATTGGCTTTTGGAGTCATTCCTTTTCTACTTTTTCCTCTATCTTGGATGCCTTGGGAAATATTTGCTGTTGTTAATTTTGTGTTTTGCCTGACAGACTCTTGCTATTCAGCCCTGGCTGGCCTCAAACGTGTGAAGTCCAGCCCCACTTTCGCTAGTGCGGGGATGATAGGGTACACAAACACCTACAGCAGAACTAACGGGTCTCACGGTAGAGAGCTCCTTCAACGCGTAGCTGTGCGATGAACAAAGAACTGGGTTCGTTTTCTTCACCCGGCGTCCATATCTGTGCATCCAGCTTGCAAGTCTTTGGGGGCTGTCTTTGGGTGACTTTTAGGACTAAACAGAACCTTAGGAAGGCTACACAGCAAACGGAATTTTCAGGCCCCATCTGTCTCTTTAGACTCATGACTTCACCAGAGTCTTTGCATGGCACTTCCATCCTGGGCTAGGTACTATATACTTCTCAGGTCCCTGCGTGATGCATATTGCTTGATTTAATCTTTTAATACTTGTAGGAGGCAGAACAATCCATTTCACAGACAAAGGCCCCAGAGAAATTAGTAACATACCCAAGGCTACACAGCTAACTAAGCAGAAAAGCTGAAATTCAAATTCAGGAGGCATGGCCCCGTAGTCTGTGGGTGTAGTCTTCAACTATGTCACCTTTGCCAATATCTGCAGTGCCTAAGGGCAGAAGGGATGGTCCCGTGATGCTGGAAGGCCAGGCAAATCCAATGGGGGGCGGGGCCAACACGACCAGGCACAGCGGTCCTTACATTCCTCACATCTCCCTTTGCATGAGTTTGTCAAGTCCTCCAGGAGCCTCAGGGTGAGATCCACAGGACTCCTGAGCTGAAGGAGCATTGCTCACGTCTCACAGCAGCGTACTGCCCCAGGATACCGTTATCCCCACAGATCAAGTGCCTCCAGACAAAACTGCTCTCTGTCTTCCCATCCAAACAAAACGGTTCACACTTCCCAAGATCTCTGCGTATATGCCTGAATAGAAAATTTGGTTTCTGATTAATAAGCACCCTTTCCTTTATGTTTCTAGAGAAAGCATTCGTGCTAATAATAAGATGCCTAATAATGGCGTGCCCATCAAAGGAGGGGAAACGGCAATGGGGAACAATGTCGGACCACGCTTAAATATCACTATTAAAAAAAAAGTGCCCACTTAGAAGAATTGTTCCCAAATCACTAGGTGCTGCAAAGTGGAGGGCTTTTTGTTGTGTTTCCCCCCTTTCATTTTATTTGTGATTCTGGTCTATGTTTGCATTTTTTCCCCAAAAGGTGCTGGATCTGGAAGTAACCAGGCCTCAGGCTGGCAGAGCTCAGCAGAGCGACACTGCTGCCAAGTTCAGGACAATCTATTTCTCCCTCTGTATCATCAGAACCTTCATCCCTGCATGCACAACCTGACACATGCCAAGCTGCCCAATTCATCCTCGCCTGTCATTAAAGCGTGTGGCGAGAAACAGTGGGTCGGAGGATACATCATCAAAACTGTCCAAACACAAACCCAAGTGTATTCAAGAGTCCCGGAGTAGATTCAGGGTGAGGGATGAAAATTATTCGAATTGGCCAACATTCAAAATGTCATTTAAAAAAATCAAGCAAAAGAAAGGCCGGGTCCGTGAAAAGAGTTAGATTGATGCCCATAGACTCACGCACGCTCAAGTCCTGTGGTTTCTGGTCTTTGGTGGTGCGTGCTTCCTCTGCCCTGCATCCCGTGCTTGTCGCCTGGGAAGGGACAGCTGCCAAGGCCCGTGCTGTGAACAAAACCTCACCACAGCCTTTCCCAGCTCCTTCTCTGAAACCCACTCTATCTCAGCCAGGTCAATTGGTGAGGACAGGCTATGAATGGATTAAAGCAGTCACTTCGACATTTTAATATAATCTTATTAAAAGCTTAAAACATAACCACCTCCCTAGTCAGTGAATAAGAAGCAACTCCAAATTTCCCGAGGCTTAGCCCAAGGAAAGGTTAGTACCCACTTGCCAAGCCTGAGAGTGTCCACCAGACACCAGTCATGTGACCAGAACTCCTTCATGCTTCCTGATCATCACAGTTCAGTGGAGAATCTCCCCTCACCAGGCTAACTGAAGGACCGTCTCTCCAATGCCATTCAACCAGAGAGCCTGGTGCACTTGCACAGTGACAGGAAAGTGACACCACTCTATCATCTCAATATTCACTGGTCAGAAGCAGTCACATGGACCTGTGTAAGCACAAAAGAGCTACAGTGTTTACTGCACGTATTGTCCTTGGCTGGTGCCATAGTTTGAGCAGAACCCCTGGGCCCAAATCTACCCATCATAATGCTCTTCTTATAGGTTTCAAGGACCTTCTGGATCCCCATTCTCCAGATCTAGCCAATGGACAGGACGTTCTCCACAGTTGAGTGGGAGTGGGGACTGACTTTCACATGAACTCTGGTGCCCCATATTTGACCACATCCCTTTGATGGGGAGGCCCGGTGGCACTCAGAGGAAGGATAACAGGCTATGAACAAGAGACTTGATACCCTATGATCATATAGAAGGGGAGGAGGTCCCCCTCAGTCACAGACATAAAGGAGGGGAATAAGGTGAAAGCGAGAGGGAGGAAATAAGTGATGGGATAACAACTGAGATGTAATATGAATAAAATAATTTAAAAAGTAAAAAAAAAAAAAAAGAGTTATAATATTCACTGCTTAACAAGCACAGGTGCCTGGGTCCCATCTAGAAATGTGACTATGCCCTATCTGTAGATGATGATTTTCACACACTCACAGGTTTTGACCCTGAGCCCTGAGGATATAGAAAGACCCCAGGTTGGGTTGCTCTCTGTAGCCTGAAGTCTTTGGCCAGAGATTTCCTTCTTGCCTCAGAAGAGATCAGAATCCCTCACTAATTTACAGAATAATCAAACTCCTTTGCTCAGCTTTTTTTTTTTCAGTTCTCCAGGCTAAAGAAAATATGGAAACTGCATTTCCAACGCCTTTCCCGCCTTAAGGGCCTCTGCATTTGGGTGGGGAAAGCAATCGGTCCCCGGAGTAGTGTGAGCCCCCAGAAGCCTGGATTTCGACTTGAGTTTTAATGTACAAATACTGCAAAAGGCCTGTGAGATCTGCAGCCCCTCCACGCTGCTGAGATCCACCTTCCCAGATCTCTGTGGCTATTTTTAGAACATATTCAGATACCGTGATTCATAAAAATAGACATCCAATTAAAAAAACGGCACCGCATTCATTTGCTCACTTATGTATTTTCTTAATCAACCGGCTTCTCTAAACATTTTAGCATAGTTTGAGAGGGGCGGAGGGCCGTGGGTGGTCTGGAGGATTATTTTTTAATTCTTGTTTTCATAAAGGCATAAAGAAGCCTCCATATTCTTGGAAACCTCTGCTCCCTGAATAGAAATTGAAAGCAATTTGTTCCCTACTGGCTTGGTGTTTCTGTATTCTGTACCTGTTTCCATATATTTTTCTCTTCCGAAGCTTTCCTATTGCTCTTTAAGCACCATTTTTTTTCTTTTTAATTTTGGGATCCAGAGGTGATGAGCTGCCTGGTTTTGCTTATTGGGAGTTCTTATTTATATATTTTTTTGCGGAGGGTGGGGGGAGGCGACCATTTTGCTAGGCACAGTACCTTGCTAGGATGCTTTGTGAGGGTCTTTCTTTCATTTTGTTTGCTGGGAAGGACATTTTGAAGGCCTCTTCAGTCTCTTTTAGTGATCTCTGTGGACAAAAGGAAGCGCTTACTTAGCCTTTCAAGAGGGTGGGGCATGACCAGGGCTGAGCAGCATTTGAGAGTATCAGCCTAAGGCATACAGATAGAACCCATGTCTGCTGGCGGGTCCTTGCCAATGATGTCTGGTCAGGGACACCCCAAATGGCTAAGTCAAGCACTGCAAGCTTGGACCCACAAGTCCTGAACACCCATGTGACGATTGAACACTGTTCTCATTTCAGAAGACCCAGGGGTCCTTATAAAAGTCCAGCTAGCTTGTTATTTTCTGCCATGTTCACATAGAAGGCAAACCCGACTAGCTGGTCACTTCCGCTTTTCAGTGTGGAGTGGGAGTGCAAAACAAGCCACTGCATCCAGCCAGCTTTGTTCATGTTTCTGAAGAGTCTTCTGGAGGAGCCGAGAGAAGAATTACCAGGGCAGGATACACAGACCAAGACAATCTGTTGCCGGGGGCGTGGCCCTCCTTGTAGGCACGCTGGTTCTGTGAGAGCTTGTCCTATCACATGGGCCTTGCAGATGAACCCTGGACTCTTCCACCAGTCACTTTGTGGTGCTGGACCACAGAAAGGTTCACGCACCGAAGTTAACTATTTGTGAGTTGGACGCAAGGAAGGCTTCTGCTCTGAGGCTTTCTCTGAACACCACGCCATTGGGAGACGGAAAAGGGGGGTTCTCAGGCACGACTGGTATACTGACTTGTGTGAGAAATGCCCTCCGTATGCTACGATGTCTGAGTGCTTGGTCTCTGGTGACACTCGGTAGGTTTAGAAGGCGTAGTCTTGCTAGAGGAAAGTACGTCACTGGAGGTGTGGGCTTTGAGGTGTCACAGCTACATGACTTTTTTTTTTTTTTACTTCATTCTCTGTGTCCTGCTTACGGTTCAAAATGAGGACTACTAACTCTAGCTTCCAGATTCAGCCACGTGACTGTTGCCTGCTGCCATGCTGTCTTCCCCATCATGGACCCTAACCCCCTGGAACCAACTGGAAGACTAAATAAACCTTCTTCTCCAAGTTACCTTGTTCATAGTGTTTTATCACAGCATCAGGAAAGTAACTCAGACAGCTGCATAGCCAATAAAATTAAGGATACAAACGTTTCGTGCTACTTGGTACCCTCATATGTGGATGGCGTGGGTTTTCAACTGTTAGCGTGGGAGTTCCTTTTTGGTCTCTCCTTGGAGATATAATAATGTTACTGTTTTTGCAACGTGTTTTTCTTAATCATAATGGCACACAGTAAACAAAAAATAAAGTCGGGCAGTGGTGGCATACGCCTTTAATCCCAGCAGTCGGGAGGCAGAGGCAGGTGGATCGCAGTGAGTTCGAGGCCAGGCTGGTCTACAAAGCAAGTCCAGGACAGCCAAGGTTACACAGAGAAACCATGTCTCAAAAATATAAAATAAAATAAAATAAAATAACACAACAAAAATGCAACCTTTGGCCCTTAGCTCTTCTAATTTTGGGTTTCTGGGTAAGGGATAGGATGGTAGGTAGCCCTAGATTCTCCTACAGGTCTAGGAGTCAGGGCTCCTAGGAAGGGGATATGGAAGACTGGATAGGTATATAGGTGGTGGACATGGATGAGAGGAGGCCAAAGGTAAAGCTCTAGAGAAAGACAGTTTTGGGAAGAAGGGACAATCCCAGCACTAGATGCTCAGGGGCTGGAAAACTCTAGAACCTAAGAGAAGCATCTACAACCTTCCAGAAGGATGGGGCAGTGGGGCTGAGAAGAGCATGGCAAAATTGTCAGGTTCGTGGATTCAGACTCCTCAGGAGCAGCTGCGGATGAGGGAGCTGTGAAGGAGGCAGTGCTAGGACTTCCCTTCCTGTGTTCACTGTGAGCCCAGGGGTCCCTCGGAGTGAAAGAGCATGGCTGTCCAGGGGATTGCAGGCAGCCTGCTCAGCGGGCTGGCTTCCAGTGAGAGCGCAGCTCAGTCAAGCTCTGATCACACAAAAGTAAACCACAGCTGCGGCCCTGGGGGGCAAATCCTGGCGCTAATCAAGGAGTGAAGTCGGCACTGTAGGCTGGGAAAGATGTCAGGACCCCACAGGCTAATGGAAAGACCCCAGATGAGGAACACGAAACTGCGAAGAGAAGAAGGAAAGCAAGGAAGATGCTGTTGGAGGTTCGAGTGATGTCAGTCTCCAGTGGGGCCCGAGAGCTGCACACGTGCTTCTCTTTCTGTGTGCATATATGTGGACTCCAGAGGTGGATGGCAGCTCTTTTCCTCAATCGCTCTCTATTTCTTATTTTTTACATTTATTTATTTACTTAATGTGTGTATGTGTGTGTGATGACACACACCTTTAATCTCAGCTTTTGGGAGGGAGGCTGAATTAGGAGGATGTTTGTGAGCTCCAGACCACCCTGGTCTACATAGTAAGTTCAAGGCCAGCCAGAGCCACATACTGATACCTCATTTTACCTAAAAAAAAAAAAAAAAAAAAAAAAAAGTAACTGTAAAGCAACTATCTGTCTGTCTATCTATTTATTTATTCACTATTGTAGTGATGGGAATAGAAGCCAGAGCCTAACACGGTAAGCTGAGCATGATGCTTGGTGCACGTCCTTCAAGACTTGGGAGGTACCAGCAGAACTAGCTATACAGCAAGTTGAGGCAAGCCTGGCCTACATGAGACAAGACAAAACTAACAATTAAAAAAAAACTTAATTTTCCCCTTAAAATTGGATTCGCTTGAGCTTTAGTCCTCAGGGGTAGTAAGTGGTCCTTCAGAGCTCTGAGTGAAGAGCCTGCACTCGGCCTCTGCTAACAAGAATGTGATCTTCTGACACCCTTCCAATGTGGCCAGCTTTGAATACAGGATATAGCAACAAAATTCTCCTGAGCTTCGTTGCTAGAGATGACCTATGGTGGAAAGTCTCTAAGGATGAAATCTATCTTGTGCTAATTGATTTTAATTGAATGACATCCAACAAGTATTTATTGAGCTGTGGTCTTGATGCTGTGACAAACAGAAAGCCCTAGGGAGGATTGGAGATCCTGAGCCTCTGGGGGGGAAAGTTATTGTGTAGTGAGACCATCTTCCCTGAACAGGAGATAGAAGGCTTCTCAGGTGGGTGAGTTCACCAGCATGACTGTGGGCAGTGGGCAGACAGGGAGAAAGAGGGAGGGAAGAAAATTTAAGCCTCTAAAGAAGAGTGAAACCATCCCTGCTAGCTTGCCCTGGAGAGAGTGGACTGAAGACCACACAAACACCATCTTGCAGCTTGAAGGATGAAAACCCTGAAGTATCAGAGTAAGCAGGACAGGAAACCCTGGATACCCTACATCTGCACTTCCCAACATTGGAGGAAAATTAAAAAAAACCCTCCTTTCTCATGCCAGCTTGGTAAAGTCCCTGCTGCTTGCAGTTAAATGCACTTTTTATCAGACCTGCAGAGAATACTAATCACTGTGGGATTACACAATGGAATGGTCTCTTGTAGGCAACTAAGAAATAGTTGTCCAGGAGAGGAAGAACGACCCTGAAGACATAACTGCCTTCCTCCATAGCTCTTTTCTAATTAGTCAACTGATGGAGCTTAAATGGTCATGTCAACCGGCCAACACTGCCATTAGAACACAGGGGAGCCACGTTTCCATGTGTCTGGACTAACAGTTGGGTGGAGGAATTCCAAGGCGTGCCATTGCTAGAGATGACTGAAGCAGGGAAGAGGCTATTTTAAACTACAAACTATGGTAGGAGTGCAGTTTAAAATTATAGAAAGTTATTGTAAAAGGCATGCCTCAGTCTATAGGCCAGAGGCGGTGGGTATAGCACCTGGCTCATAAATAAGAATTACAATCTGGTTGTTTTCTCCCACACTTTTCCTCAATTTTCTCCTTTATTCACCCAATCGCTCATTCATTAATTTATTTATCTGAGAAACATTTATTAAAGATATAGGGATAAAACAAAGTTCTTGCCCTTCAAAAAACCCCAAATTCAAGAGCCAGAAAGATGGCTGGGTAGGTAGGTAGGAAGGTAGGTGGGTAGGTAGGTAGGAAGGTAGGTAGGTAGGTAGGTAGGTAGGTAGGTAGGTGGGTGGGTGGGTAGGAAGGTAAGTGGGTAGGTAGGAAGGAAGGTAGGTAGTTAGGTAGGCAGGCAGGAAGGTAGGTAGGTAGGTAGGTAGATAGGTAGATAGGTAGGTAGGAAGGTAGGTAGGTAGGTAGGTAGGTAGGTAGGTAGGAAGGTAGGTTGGTAGGAAGGTAGGTAGGTAGGAAGGTAGGTAGGTAGGAAGGTAGGTAGGTAGGAAGGTAGTTGGGTGGGTAGGTAGATAGGTAGGTAGGTGGGTGGGTAGGTAGGTAGGTAGGAAGGTAGGTGGGTAGGTAGGTAGGTGGGTGGGTGGGTAGGTAGGTAGGTAGGTAGGTAGGTGGGTGGGTAGGTAGGTAGGTAGGTAGGTAGGTAGGTGGGTAGGTAGGTAGGTAGGTAGGTAGGTAGGTTGGTGGGTGGGTAGGTAGGTGGGTAGGTAGGTAGGTAGGTAGGTAGGTGGGTGGGTAGGTAGGTAGGTAGGAAGGTAGGTGGGTAGGTAGGTAGGTGGGTGGGTGGGTGGGTAGGTAGGTAGGTAGGTAGGTAGGTAGGTGGGTGGGTAGGTAGGTAGGTAGGTGGGTGGGTAGGTAGGTAGGTAGGTAGGTAGGTAAGTAGGTGGGTGGGTAGGTAGGTAGGTAGGTAGGTAGGTAGGTAGGTTGGTGGGTGGGTACGTAGGTAGGTAGGAAGGTAGGTAGGTAGGTAGGTGGGTGGGTAGGTAGATAGGTAGGTAGGTGGGTAGGTAGGTAGGTAGGTAGGAAGGTAGGTAGGAAGGTAGGTGGGTGGGTAGGTAGATAGGTAGATAGGTGGGTGGGTAGGTAGGTAGGTAGGAAGGTAGGTGGGTAGGTAGGTAGGTAGGTAGGTAGGAAGGTGGGTGGGTAGGTAGGTAGGAAGGAGGTGGGTAGGTAGGTAGGTGGGTGGGTGGGTAGGTAGGTAGGTGGGTGGGTAGGTAGGTAGGTGGGTAGGTAGGTAGGTAGGTGGGTGGGTAGGTAGGTGGGTGGGTAGGTAGGTAGGTGGGTGGGTGGGTAGGTAGGTAGGTGGGTGGGTAGGTAGGTGGGTGGGTAGGTAGGTAGGTGGGTGGGTGGGTAGGTGGGTGGGTAGGTAGGTAGGGGGTGGGTGGGTAGGTAGGTAGGAAGGTAGGTGAGTGGGTAGATAGGTAGGTAGGTAGATAGGTAGGTGGGTGGGTAGATAGGTAGGTAGGTAGGTAGGTAGGTGGGTGGGTAGATAGGTAGGTAGGAAGGTGGGTGGGTAGGTGGTAGGAAGGTGGGTGAGTGGGTAGATAGGTAGGTGGGTGGGTAGATAGGTAGGTAGGAAGGTGGGTGGGTAGGTAGGTAGGTGGGTGGGTAGGTAGGTAGGTGGCTGGGTGGGTAGGTAGGTAGGTAGGTGGGTGGGTGGGTGGGTAGGTAGGTGGGTGGGTAGGTAGGTTGGTGGGTGGGTGGTAGGTAGGTAGGTAGGTAGGTGGGGTGGGTGGGTAGGTAGGTAGGTAGGTAGGTAGGTTGGTGGGTGGGTAGGTAGGTAGGTGGGTGGGTAGGTAGGTAGGTGGGTGGGTGGGTAGGTAGGTAGGAAGGTAGGTAGGGTAGGTAGGTGGGTGGGTAGGTAGGTAGGTGGGTGGGTAGGTGGTAGGTGGGTGGGTAGGTAGGTAGGTAGGTAGGTAGTGGTGTGGGTGGGTGGGTAGGTAGGTGGGTGGGTAGGTAGGTAGGTGGGTGGGTGGGTAGGTAGGTAGGTAGGTAGGTAGGTAGGTAGGTAGGTGGTGGGTAGGTAGGTAGGTGGGTGGGTAGGTAGGTAGGTTGGTGGGTGGGTAGGTAGGTAGGTAGGTAGGTAGGTAGGTGGGTGGGTGGGTGGGTAGGTAGGTGGGTGGGTAGGTAGGTAGGTGGGTGGGTGGGTAGGTAGGTGGGTGGGTGGGTAGGTAGGTAGGTAGGTAGGTAGGTAGGTAGGTGGGTGGGTGGGTAGGTAGGTAGGTGGGTAGGTAGGTAGGTAGGTAGGTAGGTAGGTAGGTAGGTGGCTGGGTAGGTAGGTAGGTGGGTGGGTAGGTAGGTAGGTAGGTAGGTAGGTGGGTGGGTAGGTAGGTAGGTAGGAAGGTAGGTGGGTAGGTAGGTAGGTAGGTAGGCGGGTGGGTAGGTAGATAGGTAGGTAGGTGGGTGGGTAGGTAGGTAGGTAGGAAGGTAGGTGGGTAGGTAGGTAGGTATGTGGGTGGGTGGGTGGGTAGGTAGGTAGGTAGGTAGGTGGGTGGGTGGGTAGGTAGGTAGGTAGGTAGGTGGGTGGATGGGTAGGTAGGTAGGTAGGTAGGTAGGTTGGTGGTGGGTAGGTAGGTAGGTAGGTAGGTAGGTGGGTGGGTGGGTGGGTGGGTAGGTAGGTAGGCAGGAAGGTAGGTAGGTAGGTAGGTAGGTAGGTAGGTAGGTAGGTAGGTAAGTGGGTGGGTAGGTAGGTAGGTAGGTAGGAAGGTAGGTAGGTAGGTAGGTGGGTAGGTAGGTAGGTAGGTAGGTAGGTGGGTAGGTAGGTAGGTAAGTAGGTAGGAAGGTAGGTGGGTGGGTAGGTAGATAGGTAGGTAGGTGGGTGGGTAGGTAGGTAGGAAGGTATGTGGGTAGGTAGGTAGGTAGGTGGGTAGGTAGGTGGGTGGGTGGGTAGGTAGGTAGGTAGGTAGGTAGGAAGGTGGGTGGGTGGGTAGGTAAGTAGGTAGGTAGGTAGGTGGGTAGGTAGGTAGGTAGGTGGGTGGGTAGGTAGATAGGTAGGTAGGTGGGTGGGTAGGTAGGTAGGAAGGTATGTGGGTAGGTAGGTAGGTAGGTGGGTAGGTAGGTGGGGTGGGTGGGTAGGTAGGTAGGTAGGTAGGTAGGAAGGTGGGTGGGTGGGTAGGTAAGTAGGTAGGTAGGTAGGTGGGTAGGTAGGTAGGTAGGTGGGTGGGTAGGTAGATAGGTAGGTAGGTAGGTAGGTGGGTGGGTAAATAGGTAGGTAAGTAGGTAGGTAGGAAGGTAGGTGGGTAGGTAGGTAGGTAGGTAGGTGGGTGGGTAAATAGGTAGGTAAGTAGGTAGGTAGGAAGGTAGGTGGGTAGGTAGGTAGGTAGGTAGGTAGGTAGGTAGGTGGGTAGATAGGTAGGTAAGTAGGTAGGTAGGAAGGTAGGTGGGTAGGTAGGTAGGTGGGTGGTAGGTAGGTGGGTGGGTAAGTAGGTAGGTGGGTAGGTAGGTAGGTAGGTAGGTAGGTAGGTAGGTAGGTAGGTAGGTAAGTGAGTAACTACATGAGTAAGTAAACTATTCCTGTTAGACAAGCATCATGGCCTGAATACAGACCCCACCCTCCTTGTAAAATGCCATGATGGCACGTGAGGCTCTGCTGGAGAAGGGTGAAGTTTGACTTCTCTGGATAGCTATTTTGTGCTCAGTCTTTGAAGGAGGACTCCCTTTTCTTCCTGGGGTTCTCGCCTCACCTGATCTGGTAACCTCAGATTTTATAAAGAGTGCCACATCACGTATCCCCCAGGGAAGATCACACTTCTGACCCTTTCCTAATAAGGAGTTTGTTTAAGCAGAGGGAATTCCTAGAACTGCCTCACCCTGTGCTGAAGAGCTCCTGGCCGCCAGCAGATGGCCTTTAGTTGTACCTGGAGGTCACCCTCTCACACCTAGGATAATTAACTACTGTTTTCTCCTTTCTGTAGTAGGACCCTCGTGTTACTGAATCACTGTATGTAGATTAAGTATCCTGGCACCTTTGGCCCTAGCGAACCACACACATATAAATAAAGTCTCACCATTCCTCTACCATGACCATCTGAGACTCCATGTATTCTGGTTGGAACCATCGCTTGGCGCCCAGTGATCAGGCAATAATGGCGGAACTGCCTTTGCAGTTTCTAGGGCCTGCTCCGCCACCTGCCGCTAGCTCAGTGCTGACCCTCGGTGATGCACTGTGTGGCCTGCATCTCACTGGACCTGCCTGCCAGA
The DNA here is from genome assembly GCF_964271855.1 of Acomys minous. Classification (NCBI taxonomy): domain Eukaryota; kingdom Metazoa; phylum Chordata; class Mammalia; order Rodentia; family Muridae; genus Acomys; species Acomys minous. The sequence continues at coordinate 59,870,813 of NC_140497.1, forward strand.
GGGTTTCATCTGCCTGCTTCTTCTGCCATGCTTAGCATAGCAGCCAAACAAGGATCTGTAACACTTGATATCATCACGGGCTTGTGGGGTTCATGAGTCTCCACTGCTGTTTGATACCCGCATTCTTGTCCTAAAAGAGCTAGGCTGGGAACTTGACCTAGGGCTCAGGCTAGAGTCTCACCCTAAAGCTCTCTAGCCGTCTCTGAGCAAGGGTTGGTGGCGGGCTGCCCCCTCCTCCTGTTCCTCCTCCTCCTTGCCCACCCGGCCTCCTACCTTCCTGGCTGCCTGAACTTCTTAGACTGAAGAACTGCACTTGCTTCCAGAAGCCTTGGGGTCCTGGGTTCCCACTGCAACCCTTCCGGCGCTATGTCACAGGCTCAATGGTGACCAGCTAAAGCATCAGAATATCTTCTTGCCTCTCATTAGGACCTTTAATCCCAAGTCTGTTTGTTCTCGTCCAGAGGCAAGCAGTGGGACTCAGGCCACCCACCCGCTAAACACTGAATGATACTGGCACACTTCTGTAATCTCAGTATTGGGGAAGCTTGCTGGCCAGTTAGTCTAATGAGTCAGTGAGCTTGCTGATGACTAAGGGACTCTGTCTCAATAACATAAGGTAAGAAGCAATAAAGAGAGACTCCTAACTTCGACATCTGACTTCCGTGCACACGTACACATGTGTGCATGAACTCGAACTGCAGGTCAGGGCTGCCCTGGTTGGCACACTGGGTGCTGGGATCCAATCTGCAGCCCTCATGATTGAGCAGTACTCGCTCTTAAGCCCTTGGCCATCTCTCCAGACTCCCCACATCCCAAGTCTGTACCTAGCAGAAGTTTCTGTGAGTCTGATGATGAGTGCGGGTGAGCAAGAGTTAATGGAGAAGGAAGAGCATTCTGGGCGGAGGAAGCACACTGTGCAGAAGCCCACTGAGGTGGAGTTTGACAGGCAGGAGGAAATGGGCCTCGGGAGATAAGGTGGAGAATAACACGAGAAGAGGCCAAGGGGAGAAGTTAGTGGGTCAGGACCCAACAGAGATAGACATGTTATAGAAGGGGTTGGTGGCGGGCTGCCCCCTCCTCCTGTTCCTCCTCCTCCTTGCCCACCCAGCCTCCTACCTTCCTGGCTGCCTGAACTTCTTAGACTGAAGAACTGCACTTGCTTCCAGAAGCCTTGGAGTCCTGGGTTCCCACTGCAACCCTTCCGGCGCTATGTCACGGGCTCAATGGTGGACCAGCTAAAGGCATCAGAATATCTTCTTGCCTCTCATGGGCCTGTAATCCTTCTCAATAAAGACAGGCACACTGGCACACTTTAATAACTGTCAGGTCTAATTATGAACAGCCGGTACCCTTTAGACTTAAAAAGGAAACGCTCCCCACTGTGGAGGCCGCCCTATCACCGTCTGAATGGCATCTCGTGAAACCAAGTGTTAGACAAAGGGCCGGGAAGAGATGTAAATAATAGCAAGAGGATGATGATAGCTCCACATAATACAATCTCCAAAGAGCAGGAGCTCGAGCCCAGTAGATGCACTGCATTGAAGGCTGCATCTTATTCAGACCCAGTGAATATGCCATTTTCCATAGTCTGCATGTCAAGCTGTGACCTGAATTTCCAAGCACATCACCTGGCCCAACAGCTCTGAGCTGGACAAGAATTTAAGCATGGAGAGTCGGGCTCGCATAGCCAGTTCTTCAGGTAGGAAAGATGCTTTGGGCTTTGGGGGCAGCTAAAGAGCTGTCTTTCTTTTTCATTACTGCGTTCTTAGTTATGAGAGGAGGAGGTTTATCTATAATCACATGCACACACATACACTACATACAAAGTAGACTTTCCAGTGGGGGATGTCTTAGAAAGCAAAGCTCTTGAAAGATATTTTAATTGAGAAGAAGAAGAAAGGCTAACTTGCAGCGTTACAGACAAGAGCGCACGGCTGAGAAATGCTGCGCCAGAGACATGAGGATTCTGCAGGAATCTCAGATTTTTCTCTAGGGAAAGAAAGAACCAAGGTCAAATGGAAAAGCATGGGAAAAAATTAAATATGACTCCGTCTTAGATTGCAGCAGCGTCTGCAGGAATGCTTGGCTGCTTGGTTGGTAGGGGACAGAGGGGGATAAAATTCCTTTCCAGAATCCTGGGGATATCTGTGCATTTTCTGAAGACAAATAAAAATCTGGGGTTTTGTCTCAAACTTGAAAGGTCTAGGAGGCTAATTTTCCAAGCTTTTAAAATATTCCACTTTGGACATTGCCTATGGCAAGAAAGCTTCTTGGTTACAAGGGAGGTGGGTTATGATGCTAAAAAGTGAGCCAATAGGTCATCATTGCAAACTAGTTAACTTCGCTAAGAGATCAGTCCTGTCATCCACTGGAGAAGGAGGCAGGTTTTTCTGACTGACACCCAGAAGGGGTGAATACAGTTCTCTCCTGCTGAACAACAACAGTCAGAATGTCTGTCATCCCTTTTCTAGGCATCTTTTTCTCTTTTTCTGGTCTGACCTTATTTTTATCAAAATATTTCTGTGATGCTTTTTAACAATGGGCGATAGCATCTTGGGAGCCAGAATTTATCCTCTCTAAATAGCAATAAGAACATGGCTGGCTTGCTGGTTCCCACGCTGGGGTTTAGTTCTGTTCCTCAGTGAGCACCTACTGAGCAGTTTGGGGGGACAGGGGCTGTTCTTTCTTTCGTTGATTGGACCTCACATTACAAGGAGGGTTTGCCAGCTCAGCATTCTTTCCTAGCTAGTCCGTAACAATTTTACTTAGTCTGTGTGACTTACAACAAGTTTCCTTCTTCTCACTTCTCCATGAGAGGGCTCTTGGTTCAGCCCGGGCCAATTATAGCATTCTAGAAGGTTTAGCAGGGGGACTGAGTTGAGGATGAGTGTATTGTGGCCGTTGACACTGAAGGTTTCGGTTTCTTTTCAATTGTAGCTCTCTGTTCCCCACAACAATAAAAACTTCACTTAGCGAAGTAATTAGCTCTTTCTTTTGTTCACAAACAAAATTGAGATTGAAAATGGATGTGGATAAACCAATAGCTCCCCATTTTCAACAAACGTGTAAGATTGCTACTTATAACTGGAAAATTTGGCTGAGGTGGGGCCATGTGGATTTAAGACATAAAATCTACATGAGCCATTTTGATGAAAAGAGACTTGTTTTTTACTCTCCTAATAGTTATATATTATTTGTCTTTACAAACCTTGTGTGTGTGTGTGTGTGTGTGTGTTGTTGTTGTTGTTGTTGTTGCTGAGGACAAGACATTCCTGAAAATGTGCCTTTCTTTGAAGTACCAATCTCCCCTACTACACAGAACCTGGGTTGCAGGAAACTTTTAGTGAGCCCTTCCCTGTGAAATCCATAACGTCATCACAAAAATAGCATTGATCATTTTCCTTCACTTTCAACTTAAAAAGAATAATGCAAAAAAAAAAAGAAGAATGCTATCCAAATATTTTCTATTTCTCGTTCACATTCAGCATTTTTATCCTTCAGTGAGTTTAGCAATCTTTGGAAAATTGCCTCAGAATTAAGAAGAAGTCAACCAAGTGGTAATAAATTAAAATGCCTGGGCTCAGCCACGTTTGCCTCTTTTGATGGTATACAGAATGGATACTTCTTCATTGAAAGAAAAATATTCCTCTAGTTCATGCAATGAACTTAAAATTTATGCATAGTGGGGGCTTGTGTAGTGACTAAGAAAATGGTGTGTTATTTGTTCCTGGAACACCAAGGAGCAGAAGGCGTTAATTCTCACTCTCTGATTTGCAGAGGTATTGTGATCCTAGGCCTAGTTTCTGTCTCCATGAAAGACAAACGCTCTGGGTGAAGAAAGCAAGGACATTTGTTCATGTGACATGTGCAGAGCAATGAAGAACGGCCCAGGGTGGATGCTACCAGGACAGTGGCTCACGTCCGCTCCAGTTGTGTTTTCTTTCCTTGCACACGACAAACAGCCTCGATTGTGAGTTTCACAAATTTGCCTCTAAGGGAGGCATTTGCTGGCCAGAGGCCACAAGGTTGGTCCTCCTTGGTACCAGTATAATATTCTGCACACTTGTTTGAATATAGGACTGACGCTATAAAAAGGGGATCATGATGAGCACTTTTCACACCAGGATGCTGTATAAGTTTCTTTTCTGTTGTTATGATAATACACCATGACCAAAAGTGCCCTATGGGACAAAGAGTTGGTTTTGGCTTTTGGTCCCAGAGGGATAAGAGCCCATTATGGTAGGGAATCATGGAAGCAGGCGGCAGCCATAACAGGAGCAACAGAAAACTGAGTGCTCACATCTTCAAATGCAAGCATGAAGCAGAGAGAGTGAACCGCAAGTTTCATGGAGGGTTTTAAACTCAGAGCTCACTCCTAGTGACATACTTCCTCCAGCAAAGCTGTGCTACCAAAATTCTCTTCGGACAGCACCACCAGCTGAGGACCACATAGTATAACAGTCAAACGTATGGGGTACATTTCTCATTTAAACCACCACAGCCACATTGATGAATAAGTGATAGTGCATACAAAGTACCTAGAATATTCTTTAGAACATGATAAATCTTTTATTACTATCATTATGAATAAATCACCAGGAGTTTGGGGTTAAATATTTCCTTTTAAAAATGCTTTTATGCAAAATAGTCAAGAAAATGCAAAACCAGAGAGAAGTATAAAGAATCTCTATGCATCCATCAACCATTTAAAACAAGTCAACTAATAAGGCTTTGTTTTATTTATGCTAACACTCTACTCCACCCACTACTTATTTCTCTAGGAAATTTTGAGCATTAATCACTTCATCTTAGATATTTATTCTCCTTGTGTGTGTGTGCATGTGGGCACATGTGCCTGTTTGTGACTGGAGGTCAGAGGTTGACTTTGCTTTCCTCAGTTACTCTTCACTTTAGTTTTTGAGGCAGGGTCTCTCACTGAACCCAGATCTCTCCAGTCCATCTGGATGGGCTGGCTGTCAAGCCCTTGGAGTCCCCCTATCTCCCCTTCCCAGTGCCTGGATTGCAGGTAAACCCAGTTGTACTCAGCTTTTTGCACTGGATCCAGGCACAGGAACTCAGACTCTCAGGCTTGCAGAGGGATTGGTTTCTCCACTGAGCCACCTCCCCAGCCTCTGTATGCTTCTTGATGAGAGAGCATCTTCCCTTTGAGACCAATTGACTCTAGCTGTGTGCCAAGCAGGATTCTGGATTATCACAGTGAACTTTCCTATGCTGACCTTTTAAGAAATGTGTTCCAAAGGATGCTTTCCAAGGTGTAATGTAGGTTTGATGTCCAAAGAATAGAGTTCTCTGCTCAAGCAGATTCTCGAACCATGGAGTAATGCTGGGTACCTTTTAGGCATCTGATGGTCATTTCACCTGTTCTGAGAAGATACAATGTGTGGTTCTCAAACACATTCAACTCTATGAGTACTTTCTCAACAAGCATCTTGGGAAGCCAACACTCAGTGGATCAGAATTTGGCCAGCACAAAGCTAGACAAAGGCCACACTGTGGGAATTTTGCCCTTGTTTGGGCGGCCAGCTGGTTTTCTCTGGGCCACAATTTTCTATTTTATTGGACTTTGCAGACTTGTTTAGAGCAACTGGAAGCCAGCACTGTGCATTCTGGGACAACTGTCCTCATTAGGAGATGCGCTCATGATGGCTGCACTTTCTAGACACCATTAAAAGAGCCTGGGAAGCAAGAGGAGAGTGGCAGCATGGAAGTGGTCATGGGGTGTAACAGTCACAACCACACCTGGGTCCTAAGTCACAGCAGGCTGTACACAGAACGTTATGAACTTGAGACTATCTGCTCGCACCATAAATGACCTATCCACATCACATTGTAACTTGCGTCGATTGACTTAAAGAAGGGGAGAAATGGGGGAGTTATGTGATCTTGCATAATCAAAGTTCATTTCTGAAGAGTTGCCAACAAGAACACGGGTAGTCTACTTGGTTCCAGGATGATCGTTCAGGTTGAGTCAGCTTCCTTCGGGAGAAGTAGGAAGTAGCGGGAGGAGTGTGGTCAAGGTTACTACTGGCTCCACCCGTATCTAGTTCTCTCTGGAAGCTTGGGACTTTGCTGCATGGAGCCATTTGACTGCTTCTGGGCAGACAAACGCAAGAAGAAGCCCTAATTACTTCCAGGCTGAGTCCGTGAGGGGCTCAGACATGATGATGTAGGCTTCTGTCTTCTGGCCATGGGACCAGGGAGCTGTCTGCACACTTCAGTTGGAACAGTTACAGAATGGAGGAGCATCAGACAACACAAGGTTCTGAGTGTGTTTAGATGTAGCGGGGCTGCTGGTTGGCCGGTAAATACACACAAGGCGTGAAAGAGAGTAAATCTTCACTGTGTTGAGCTGCTGGATTTGGGATTCACTTGTTAGGGAAGCATAAGTGATACTCCCCAACTGATAGAGGAAGCATGGCTTTTTTCCTTGGTGCCTCCACTTGTCTTTTCTACACTCAGATGGATGGCACCAGCCATGAATTCTATCATAAAAGGCAGCTAACGACAGCAAATATTAGCGGAATAGACTCACGCTTTGAACTCAAGCCTAGCCTGTAGTGCCTTACAACTGTGAAAACCTACCAGGTAAAAGCACATTTTAAGCTTCTTCTCTCCATAGACAACAACAGCCCAGCCCATCATAGCTCTCTGACATCCCCTTTATCCATCATAATAAACAGATCAGAAGGAGGGCGTGTGAAGCTTTCCGTATCACCAACTCATAAACGTTAACAGCCAACGTTTATTGATGGCTGTACACCGTGTGTTTCCCAAGCACTTCTGGCGCTTTATCATCTCATGCCATCTTCTCCACAACCCAGAGGTTAGTTCTAACAGTATTATTTCTGTTTCACAGCATCTGGCCTTATAGAGAAAACCGAGGACATTTTATTATCTTGCCTAAAGACCCTACAAGTGGGGATCTGATGAGAGCTGAAGTAAAGCCTATGCGTTACCAAACTAGATAGTGCAAACTAACCTGATTTCTTCTTCTTCTTCTTCTTCTTCTTCTTCTTCTTCTTCTTCTTCTTCTTCTTCTTCTTCTTCTTTCTTCTACGTTTCAGTCCATTACTGCATTCCTACCTTCTTTCACTTCCCTGTTAATCAGCTGTTGTTATAACCACCAAATGCAAACTACTGCTGATTGGTTCAAGAATTGAAGAATAAGTTTTCAACTTCTCCTACTTTGTAAATTGCTATGTATTAACTCGTGCAGGCTGAGGTTGATCAAGGCCATGTATATTTTTGTAGTATGTGGCGTGCCTTTGTGTAAGATTAGAGAAGGTCAACAGCTTGTTCAAGATTGACCATGTGCATGGGAGAGCTTCAGATTCATGTTTAAGTTAGTATCTCAGTGAAAATGTCATAAAAATAAGCTCTAGAAATATTATATGTAACATATAAAATGAAGATTTCAATAGGTTTAAGAGCAAATAAGAAGCAGTGGTAATATCAGTAAGCTTGAAGAAAAACAAATAAAAATATTTCAATTAAGGGCTGGAAAGATGGCTCAGCAGTTAAGAGCACTGTCTGTTCTTCCAAAGGTCCTGAGTTCAGTTCCCAGCAACCACATGGTGCCTCACAACCATCTATAATGAGATCCAGTGCTCTCTTCTGGCAAGCAGGCATGCGTGTGGGCAGAATACTGTATGAATAATAAGCAAATCTTTTTTTAAAAAAAGCAAATAGAATTATATGAACACATAACTTTGGTTTTAAGCCTTGTGAGTGATACCCAATTTTCACTGACTTTTTGAGTTTTACTTAGTTTGGGACATAGGTTTTACGATTACAATACAGACCTTATGGCATAGCCTTATAAAGCCAGAAAAAGTCTCACACAACCCTGGACACTTGTTATAAAGAAATAAAAACTGTGGACACATAAAATCTACACACAAGTGATCATGGAAGCTGCATGTGTAATGTCCAAGAATTAGAAATGAGAACATATTCTTCGGCTTCTTGTTTGTTTGTTTTTCCCGAGACAGGGTTTCTCTGTGTAGCCTTGGCTGTCCTTGACTCACTTTGTGGACCAGGCTGGAGAACATATTCTTCCTCAGTCGATAGTGAACCCAATTGCTATACAGCTACACCATGGGATAACGCTTCGCCACACAAAGAAACTGCCAACAGATACTGTCTGGGTAGATCTCAAGAACAAGATAGTGAATAAAAATAAGAGATGGTCTTAAAGGCTCACGGTAGAATAACTACATATTTAATGCTCACATGAAGGCAGAGTTAATCTGTTACCAGGAGTTAGAGATGCCTGGGGACATCGGCATGACTCTGAGGGGTGGAATGACGGAAAGAGAACTCCGTGGTGATGGGTAGCTTGTAGCTTGATTATAGTAGAGGCTGCACAAATCTGAACTAACTCCCCAGGCTTTGGGTCTTAAACTATCTTCATGTTAAAAAAAACAAAAAACAAAAAACAAAAAAACAACCATAAGGAGAAACTGAGTAAAGACTACACGGGACCCATTTTTGTAATTTGCTATGAATTTATTATCTCAAGCTAAAATTTAGGCAGTTCTGAGGGTTTTTAACTGAGACCTTCCAACTTGGTGAGGTGTGACCTCTAAAGTTGGTTCCCCTCTGTTGGGCAACAGCAAAATTCGGCTCAGCTCCTCTAGCTGTCTGACGGCTGACTTGTGCTCAGAGAACTTGTATCGTTTCATGTGTTCAGATGAGCTGCACACTGAAAGCGTTAGCGAGCGTGTCTGCAGCTTCCTCCGTTGCATGCATCTCCTTTCAGGATTTCCTCCTTCGATTTCCAGCCATCCTTACAGATCCAGCCTGCATCTTTTGATGCTGCCACCCAAGATGACTTTCTGCTTACATCCCAACCACCTCGTATTTCATTTAATGCAGAAGAACAGAGTCAAACAGACCTCAGTTGTTGGAGTTCCTTCCCTCAAGGACAGAATTTGCTCCAGATTTGTCCTTTATTAGTTAGACTCCATTATCTTCATATCATATTATACCTATAAATAGCTCAATAGATAGATTTCTATTATATTATAAATATATGACCATATGTACACAAAATCAAATTAGAATGTCAGCTGTACCCTCCATCTTTACTTCCGAACTCACTTTCCAATTTTATGAAAAGTTATTCTAAGAACAAAAAGGAATATGATTATGCCGTAGCCACCCTCTATGCAAGTTATCCGGAGCCCCCTTATTTTCTGACCATATTTTGGTTGTTCACAGATACCTCAAGCCTGTATTCTCCATTGGCTGTTTTCCTCAGTCTCTGGCTATCCTCCCATTGCCTCATTCCCAGGGGATGACTCATTCGCTTCTGAAACAGGGTCCATCCCAGCTTCTTGGGCTGCATGTCAAGCCGTGACCTCTGACTAGAGTTTTGACTCATGCATCCAGTCTCTGCTTTGAGCCATGCAGACACCTTCAAGAGCATGTTCAAGTTCCAACACACCATGTCTTCCCCCGAGCCCTGCTTTTTCTTTCTCTATTTTCTGTTTCTTGGAGGGATATGATTATTCTGAGCACTCAAGTTAGCAACAGTGCTGTCCTACCTATTTGCTTCCTTACTGCCTTACTTATTTTTCAGGCCCATTCTCACAGAGTTCTGTCAACTGGATAGCTTATTCAGTTCTCACGTCCTTTCTCCCTTCCCAGGGCTGCCTCTACCCTAGTTCGGTGCTTGAGCATTTCTTGTCCAGACTACTGCGGTGAGCTCCTGATTGGTCTCCTCAGATCTGATCTTGCATGGACTGGGCCAGAGGTTGCATGCCTAGAAGTGATGACAGTAAACTTGGACTCCGGAGTAAGTTAAAGAGGACCCACGGGCTTAGTAGTTGGTTCTCTGACAACACAGCGATTCCTCACACCCACACGTTAGTGGCAGCCAAATCAATGTGATTCTTTTCTTGTAATGAAAGCAGGCAGGTGTAATGACAGCAGTGTTCTGGGTGGACAGGAAGACACTAGGCTGCAGCTTCTGGTGACCTGACTCTTCCCAGAAGACAGAGAGTAAAGAGTGAAAACCTGTGCAGAAGGTGCCCTATACCGGCAGAGAGAGGGCACAGGGTCCTAAGATGCATTTTCTGGTGAGCTCCAAAACTCAGTCCAATGAATCAATAGATCACTGCCATAATATAAATGTGAGCATACATAGGCATAAGTGGAAACAGAGAGAGAGAGTGCTTCTTTAATTATGAAACCCACTAAATGCAAATAAGTGCAAAAGTTCTGGTTAAGATAATTCCCAGCTTCTATGTTGTTCAAACAGTTATTTGTCATAGAAATTCTATATAGACATTCTTATTAAATAACAATTGAGATGTAATATGAATAAATTAATAAAATGAAATAAACTTTTTTACATTATACTGAGTGACTGATCTATAGTGCAAATGGTCCTAAGGATACCTCAGGGATGGGGAGAGGCCGAATAGCAATGTCCTGTGTAGCCAGTTACATGTAAGACACTCACATCAGATAAAACGGTCCTTTTACATCTTCAGTGAGTTCCATCTGTCAAAAAACACCAGACAATTATCCTGCTAAAAACAGTTGATGGCTTCTCATTACCGACATTATACACAATGTCTTTGGGGCCGTTAGAGTCCTCCATGATGCTGTTTCTCCTGCCTGTCAAGCTCCATCTAACCTTCTCACAAGATAAAGGTTTCCTGTTCTGGTTAGTCCCAGATGCTGCCCTTGACTGTGAGCTTCACAGGCAAGAAATCTCTCTGATCGATCTTCACGTCGTCATCATTATGCAGTATGAGGTGGGGCTCATAGCACATATTTTAATAGGTTTGTTGGACAATTAGTTTAATAAGGAATTAGCAAGGTTTTTTCCTGTAAAAGACTTGGAGTAAATATTTGTGGCTTTGCAGGCTTATGAGCTATCTACCTGTTGCAAGTATTCAGCTCTGCCACTGCAGTGCCGCATGCAACGTCCAAAACACATGGACAGAGCTGTGGTCCAATAAAATGTTATTTATATAAAAAGCAGGAAGAGGGTTGGAATTAGCCTGAGTGCTGCAGTTTGCTAACTCTTGATTGATAAATGATTGACTGTATGAATTGCCCTGGAGTCACAGAGTTAGGAGCTACAGCTCCCTTTTCCAGGAAGGCAGCATCCCTAGGGCCTAAATTTCTCATAGCCACCCATAGAAAGGCCAGAGAATGCTCCAAGTGAGAAAGAATATGCTTGTTTATGTATACTTGTTTTTTAAATTAAAAAAAAGAATTAAATCATGTTGGTGGAATGCCACTTGAAAAACAAGCATAAGTAGGCAATAGAGACACTTACTATCTACACATCGATGACAGGAAAATCTTCCTGATAATGAGGACTGTGAAATGCTGGGGGAAAGGTTCTCCCCTGAAAACATAGGTTCCTATAGAAAGTAAATACAAGAGTGGACAGAATAAAAAAGCAAGTTCAAAGCTGACTGTTTGATGACCCCAGCTGGGATTAGGGTGTCTCTGAGGTCTGTCAGGATACAAATGACTTTAATTGAGAGTTGGGAAATTTTGGGCATCCCAAATTACCTCATTTTGGGCCTAAATTCAAATACTAACTTCAGTACTTATTAGCAGTAGCACTTCCAAATCATCACATAATTCCTCAGAGCCTCAATTTGTATATCAAACAGAAGGAGTATGATAACATCCCCACTCCAGGATGACTTTAGAGGCTGCAGGGTCCTCATGCTGTGACGTCTGCTGTACCATGAGCAAAATGCATGATGTGCTGCTTCATGGCTGGGCTGTGTTCTAAGATGTGTTTTATTAAGAGGGTTTTTTTCATCATATGAATACCACAGGGCCTATTTACCCAAGACAGCTACAAAGTCACTAGGAAATAAAACACCATGAGACCGCTGTTGTACCTGTGATCTGTCATCCATTGACCAAGGTGTTGTTAGCTGGTGCGTGATTATACTTTTGCTTTGCAAGATCAAGTTTTGGGCAAAAGAAAAACCAGCCTGTGACTAGTTGGCCGAGTATGTCCTCTCTACCCCAAAGGGAAAGGCTCCAAGCTTTTGTTTTCTTACTTCTCCCCTCATCTAATTATAATCTAACAGCCAGTTTCTGGTTAGACACCAAACAGATCGGAGCCAAGCTCCATGCATGTCAAAACAGAACAATAAAAGCAAGGCACAAGGACGGAAGTCGGTGGGAACGAGGACCAGACTGCTGACATTTCATCCCTTTATGAGGATCAAATCCCATGCGTGGGGACATTGGAGGGCAGGATTGAATTCCACTTTGCAAGGACTATGAGTGTGTCTTCTCGTCTCCCCTTTTCCCTGTTTTCTTTTCCTAGGCCGTTTCCCCCTTCTTTCTTACTTAAATGAAGACAATAAAAGCATCTTCTGATGAAATCATTGGGTACTGGCCACTTAGCTTTTAAGTACATCGGAGTGGCTTACACAGGCTGAAGGGAAGGCAGGTCACCTACGTCAGTGTCTTCTTGCTTTCTGGGACGTGATGGAGGCAGTCCTGGGGACAGAGGTCGTTAGATCTTTCTCACCACAACCAAAATATCCAGCAGGAATTACTTAAAGGAGCAACTCCTTGTTTTAACTCATAGTTCTAGAGGGTTTGAAGCCATGGTTATCTGGTCAGTACACCAAGGCAGGCCACCGTAGTGGTTGAAGGGTGAGGAAAACAGGAGCTGCTCATTTCATGACTGAACAGGAAGGAGAAATCACGGTAGGACGTCTCTGAGAACAATGTGGCCCCAAACACTTGTCCCCAGTGGCCTTTATCCTCCAGAAAGGGCCCATCTCCCTGAATTTCAAACCCCTCCCCTTCCCAAGATAGAGCCATCCACCACAGAGCAAACATTGAAGACATGCACCTGAGTGGAACATTTTACAATCAAACCTTAACGGGGTTTCTGGAGATGCTGAAAGGAGCTTCACACACATCAGTGTTTCTCGATGAAATGACTCCGCTGGGGACCTTCTGAGTCAGTGAGCCGAGAAGATTCGCGGTTCTAACGCAGGCACAGGAGGTGCCAGTGCATGTTCCGTGGGCCACGCGTTGCATACCGAGGCTGGGCAACCACCACCGTCATATTCGCTGAGCATCATTTTGCGCTTTCCTCTCACCTATGTGATAAAGCAACACTCGTGTTTTAAACCAGAAACACTCCTCTAGACCTGGGGAGGCACAAAGATGAATACTGCTTGATTTCTGTACTCAGTGAGCATGTAGACCATGCCTACAGTCAGAGGCGAGGAGGTAAAGTGTATTATGAGGACTATACGGAAAACACCTGCAGCAAGGGCATGAGATCTGCTGTTGATACATGGTGCTCAACTTAAAAATACACACAGCACTCTCTCCGTCTATGTCTGTTACACACACACACACACAGACACACACACACATTCACACACACACACGTGCACCCTTCTTAGAACTTTTACAATCAGCTCTGCTTGGTGCTTGCATCACTTATTCAGATTCTTTGGACAGAGAACTGAAAAGAAGGGACGATTTCTTTAGACAAAACTCAAAGAGTAAGAAGGTCAAGTCCTGAAAATTTTCTCAAGTTAGAATTATCCTCACAAACCTGTCCTCTGAATCTCCAAAGGGGGTGTTGCCTACGTCTGTTTCAGTGGCTCATGTCTTGGAGTCCACTCTCAATTTTGACATAACCCCTGATCTTCAATCATGCAAGGCTTGGGGCCTAGCGTTGTACTTTCCCTTGATATCTCATGAAATCGAGAGGGCTTTACAAGGCCTAACTGTAAGTTCTGCCCCTCACCCCTCAAATAAGGTACCACAGTCCAACAACCCCTCCCCCACCAAGGGGCCAGGCATGGTCCCTATTTATCCTTGCATGGTAGGTTTCTTCCCTTGCACGGAGCAGGAGTCATCCCTGGATGACACGAAGCCTGCCCTATGCTCGTGGCTGTCCATTCTATTCCAGGGCTCATCTCCCAGGAGGCTCTGCAGAGTGTGTGATGTTCCACTCTCATAGATGTGACTTTCTGTGTTTGATTGCCCTGTGGATCTCCACTGGGCGGGCCTGAAGCACACTGTTTTCTACCCGGTCCATAGCCCTTTGGCAGGAACCTCTCCTTCATCAGTGATATGGATGTGACGTGACTTTTGCTAGAATTAGTCTGATAAGTGCATTAGCTGGCATGCAGGTATGGTTCGCTGTACAGAACGTCTCTCAGACAGCTCTGAGGCTCTTTTCATTACTATCTAGCCTTCCCTCACATGATTCAGCCACGGCCTTACGCTAACTCACAGATGTCTTAGTAGGCAAAACTCTTCCGGGCGGACATTAGACTTCGCTGTCAGTGACCCGCTTGCTTCAAACAATGATGTTGAGTGTTGAACACAAAGTTGGAAACATGTTAATGCTTCCTGCATACCACAATTTATCCCAAAGTCAATTCGCCATTGAGATTAAAGCATAATCATAAGTAAAACTGCCAACAGATGAAGAATGTCCACAGTGATATTACTTATAATTGTCCCAAACTGGAATGCCCACCAGCACGCAGTGTTCTAAGCCAAATGTCCATCGCAAGGCTGCACAAGTAAACCAGGATGTGCCTACTGGATGGGAAACTATCCAACAATGACAAATAACAACAGCCACATGAACAACTTTGATAAATCTCACAAAAAATATGCCCTGAGATAAGAAAATCACACACCGAAGAACACAGCTGTTTGAGTACATCACATAAAGTAAAATATAGGCAAAACGATTTTATAGTTTCAGGAGTAATCATGGTGGCTAACTCTGGGGGGATAAAGGAAGGAGATAATAAATAGGAAAAATGAGACACAACTTTTGGGGGTGCATTTAACGTTCAATTTCTTGACCAGGAGCATGGATTGATGGGCATGTTCACTTTGCTGTTTATACGTCTTTCTCTCTTTTCCCTCTGAACATCATAAAGCGGCCTTTCCCATTAGCAATGGAGACAAGCAGGATCGCTTCATCATTGAAACACTTATCTATCACCACATGCTTAATAACAGATTGAGCTTCCATGGCATATAAAACAGGCACGGGCCAATAACTCCTGTAGTATGTGAAGACGAGTTAAAATGGCTGCCCTGGGTAGCAATTGACAACATCTAGAAGAAATATATGCACTAATTACTGCAGGAGTTCGAAGGAGAAAAGGTCATTTCCAATTGCAGGCTTGTGGGGAAGATTCCAAGGATCAGGTGGCTGGGCCACGAAAGGCAGGTAAAACGTACCTGCGTGGATGTGGTGGAAGACACGGAAGGCAGAGATGAAGAAGCAAGTGGGTGTCTGTTGCCACCATAGAGGCAAGTGTTCAAGTGCTGTGAGGAGCTTAAAACCCAAAATGTGATGGAGAGTGATGGGGGCTGAAGACAGAGCCGCAGTCTAGCCTGGGAATGCTCTTGTGCTCCATTCTGGGTCCTGGGCAAAGAACTGAACTCAGGAACTTGAAATAGCCGCAGTATGACCATGGGATCCTCATCTGGGAAGAGACCCTAGTTATCCCCCAAGCCTGGGCTCTTTAGTGCCAGAATTCGCAGCTTTATGTGTGACAGAGATAAAGACTGACCAGGCACATCAAAGGAATGAGCAGGATGGGCCATCACAGCTTTATGTGTGACAGAGAGAAAGGCTGATCGGGCACATCCAAGGGGTGAACAGGATGGGCCATCACAGCTTTATGTGTGACAGAGAGAAAGGCTGATCGGGCACATCCAAGGGGTGAACAGGATGGGCCATCGGCTTCGATTCCACTTCTACCCGTTCAGTGATGTTTGAATTCAGATAAGGGAATTGACTTTTCCAAGAGTTAGTCTGTGAATCTATAAACTGGGGCCAACATAGTACCCATAATTAACACAAGTGAATATAAGACATGTGGCTGATACCAGAAATCTGGTAAGTTGTGGGTATGTTATAATTCTCAGCACCATAACCATCCTTAGAGTAATTGCCTCTAGGTTTTTTACCTAAGTTGTATTTCTCTCACCTGGAAATCAAGCATTAATCTTCAGAGAAGCAGTCTCCTTCAATCGACTGAGACACTTCTTCCCATCCTTAGAATCTAAAATAATAGAAAGAAAATCTGTATATATACATGTATGGTGTGTGCACATTAACCAAAGAGTAGCATCACTCCAGAAGCAGAAGATCACACATGACCCTCTCTTTCAACCAACGGATGACTATTCTCCACAAGTCCAAATTCAGCCTCCAGGTCATGAGTCTCCCAGTCACGATTCCAGACCTCGAAGGATGTGCCTTTTCATAAGGACCATTTTATTTATTTATTTACTATCAAACACCACTCCATCTACTCAAAATGTGGTTAGCGTATGCAACACTATCCATGTAACTAGGTCTCCTTTGGGCCACTGAACATCTTCAGTGAGTTCATGCATTATGGAAACTTGTGTAAGTGTGTGTTGCCTCAGGCGGGTGCCTTTGCAGCGCTCCTTGGGGCCGTCCTTGTGTCTTTTGTCCTCGTCCTCAGATGTTTGGGGTCTCGGAGTTATCATCCCATAGAGATGATTTCAGTCTTGGATCCAAAAGCAAATCAAAAAGAAGCAGGCAAAAAGTGAACATTTATTTTTTTCCCTTCAGGATTAATTTGTCTGATACGAAACTCACAAAATGAATGTCAATGAAATAGATAGAATTCTACCGAATAAAAAGGAGAGCTGTCTGTATCACATCATGAAAACTTAGGGCCACAAAATGTATTCTATTTACCAATGTTTATTATTTATACACAATATTCACTATATATATTTAAACAAAGACTAAACTTAGCTCTGGTTTAGTGTAAATTTGGGCTGAGTTTGACACACTCTTATATGATAACCTTATCAACCTAAAGTACAAAGCGTACACTTTCCTTGTTTCCTGTGTACAGTTCTAACCACCAGGATGTCTGGACCCTCCTGTTAGAGAATACTAGAAGCAGGAAGGAAGCTAAACTTATGCACGTTGACAATCAGAAGCAAGGAACCTGACAACTTGACAGTGGGATAATAAAAGATAAACCAGGTGTCTCAGGTCATTTAATATGGGGGCAAATCAATAGGTACTGGGCCCCAGCAGATAGCAAGAAATATTTCAAATACTGTAGACTGCCACAGAGGCCAGAAACAATGGGCTTTCCCAGAGCTGGAGTTACAGATGGTTCTGAGCTACACTGTGTAAGTACTGGGAGAGGACTCAGGCTCATGGCAAGAAGAGTAAACATTCTTAGCTGCTGGGCCATGTCTTTACCCTCCCCCCTTCCAGTACAAAACAAATATATATATATATATATATATATATATATATATATATATATATATATATATATATATATTATGTTTGGGTGTTTTACCTAAATGTATGCCTGGGTACCTACCACATGGGCAGTGCCAACAGAGGTCAGAAGAGGGCTTCAGATCCCCTGAACTGGAGTTACAGATTGTTGTGGGTGCTGGAACCAAATCTAGATCTTGCAAAAGAGCAGCCAGTGGCCTTAACCAATGAACCACTCGCCCAGCCCCCGTTATTGTATTTCCAAATTAACCCAATGGCAGTGTTTCTTGTGAAGGTGACTGCGTGTAAATTGGTGTTATATGGAAACCATAGCCAAGAAGTGCAAAGTAAGTCTCAATATATAGTATCTATGTTTAGAGCCTTTGAGATATTCTATAAGAAATGATTCTGGTTTTGCTGGATTATGACTTTCCTAAATTTATTTGGTTCTTTGATGTAGGCATTATTTAAATGTTTCAGTGTACATCCCCTTCCAACTGTTCTTCTGGAAATCTGGCCATCTGACCATGATCCAGTTTCCACTGGGGCGTCTCATTACTCACAGTGCTATAACTGAGGAGCATCTCAGGAGTGGACTATGGTGAGAGTGGAGCTGGCAGTAAAAAGATCAATAAGAACTCTGAAAGAAGAAAAGTGATATCACTGTCCCTCAACCTGAAGACTCAAGAGGAGAGCACAGTGGTTCCAGGTCCTTGTAGAAGCCAGACACAGCAGCTGTGGCTAGAGGCTTGTCTCTTCAGAAACGCTTGATGACATTCTAAGGAAAAGTAAACCCATTTGTAGTATCTGTTAGTTTTTGTGATGCCAGTCTTTCAGTTGACTCATATGCAGCTAGAAATGTACAGTTGGTGAACTCAGACTTAGGTAGAAATCTAGACGCACACTCTGTCATTCAGAAACACAAAAGACATACTAGCCACAAGCACAGACAACAGAAAAGTTGGAAAGTCCCAGATGTTGAGTGTCTGTTATTCAAATTCAAGTTACATAATTGTACATTTATATATATTTAATTTTTACAGCACTTGCTGCCTTTTGTAACTGACTCACAAAATTACTGAAAAATTAGCAAGCCAACAACAAGGACCTATTGGTGATGGCCATGGAAGAAATAGATACAGTCAAGACCAGAATCAGGAGAGGAACTCAGAAAAGAGGGAACAGGTCTTCTGATCTTCCATCAGGAGTGAGGGTAACTGCATCAATGAGAGGATATTTTCTGCAGAAGTGAGACTCCCAGGGTGCCTGTCATTTGGTAAAAAACAGAGAAGGATCAACGGTGGAGGCCAAGGATGATAGCCCAGGAGATCATGAATGTACATGTTTGAAATGTAGGATTAGATTGATTGTAAAAGGATCCCTCAAAGTATTATTGAAATATATAATTAGACAAATTTATATATGCGTATATGTATGTATACACATATATCTAATATATCTAATATAATATATGCAGGTATATTTAGTAATATATAATATATGATATATAACATGTATGCTATAGATTATTAATACCAGATATACACACCTAGATTATATCTACATATATATCATACATACACTATCATATATGTGCATGTATATATGTATACCATGTAACATATATACATATATCTAACATATCATATATGCACATGTATATCTAACAAATATATGCATAAGTATATTAGATATATGCATATGTGTGTACACATATGTCTAGTATACATACATGTATACTCACATACATATACATAGAAGTGTATATTTTACATGTATAGACATGTGTTTACACATCTTTGGTGATTCTGATATGTAGCTAGACTAGTCTCTTCCATGCATGTGGCCGTCAGGTCTTCATGGTTCCACAGCTGACTGTTTTCTTTCTGTTTTGACTCAATTGTCTTTACCGTCTAGGTCATCCCTTTGATGGATGGACTGTCATTTTGCTTCAGAAGACAGATGAGGTAAGCACACGTGTTGGCTTGAAGCCTTCTGGGGTCTCAGGTAGAGTAGTCATTAAGCAGAGGTTGGGAGGGCAGCAGGACTAAGAGCTACATAGGGGATCAGAGAGGCATGCAAACGGATCAACGTAATGCCGCCATCTTCCCAGACAGACAGCACGCTCCCTCCTAAGGAAGCAGAGGTCAGTATTTGGAGCACCCGAGACGCCTGGAATCCACAAGAGAGTTCTTTTCATTCACTCCAACTGTGATAACAAAAACCCTAGCCTAGGACTTTCTCAGGGGCCTGGAGGCTGGGAGGTTCAGGGTCAAGGCCCAGCGAAGGTCTTCACCCGGGCTGGCAAGGTGTCGTTTTCTCACTGTGTCCTCACAGCAGAGTGAGCTCTGATCTCACAGGTGCTGCTAAGGACACCAGTCCTCTGATTGGCCCCCACCCTCACCATGTCTTCTAAGCCTAAATACCTCCCAAGGTGAGGTTAGGGATCCAATTTATGAATTTAAGGGAGATATAAACTTCGGTCCATAAAAAGAGGGTAAAGAGAAGAGGGAGAACTCAGAATTTCTGTGAGTAGAACTCACAGAAATTCTGAGTTCTGTGAGTTCTACTCGTGTGTGTGTGTGTGTGTGTGTGTGTGTGTGTGTGTGTGTGTGTACACATGTGGGTGTGCAGGCATGTGTAACTGCATGTATGTGCATGTCAACCTTTGTGTGCTTGTGTATGGAGGTCAAAGATCAACCCTGAATGTCTTCCTCAATTGCTCCTCATCTTAGTTTTTGAGACAGGTCTCACATTGAACCCGGATCTCATAGCTTTGGGGAGGCTGGTTGGCCAGGGGGCTCTGTGGATCTGCCTGTCTCCCCCACCCACTTCCAATGCTGGGATCACACACACAGCACCACTGGGAGCAGATTTTTTACATGGTCACTTGAGATCCAACCTCAGGTCTTCACGCTTGTGTACCAAGCACTGACTGAGCCATCTCCCTCACATTCCCTTACACACTTGACCGAGAACTAGTGGATCTGTGCAAAGGGCAAGCCTCAGAGACTGGCTGCTAAGATCACGAAGGTCAAACCACGCTGGCGCCTGTGAGCATGTCAGCTCAGCTGCAGTGGAAGAGGAGCTTTGTTAGCACCTCCTTAATAACAACCGGGAGACAGCAAGGTCCACGCCTCAGGAGTGAGTGCCATTTCTCCCAGCCCGCTCGGCTCCGAGGTCCAGGGGACAATGGAGCCTGACTACACCAACAGGAAGGGTCGGCAAACGTGCTCTTAAAGGAACAGTGCTTTCATAGGCCTTGCAGATGAAAGGGCAAAGCCAAGGCTGTGATGTATGCACTTATATAACCACTTGAAGTGCAATTATTTACAAAGAAGAGGTAGGCGGTGAGCTAAGTGCTCCCCATGGGTTATGGGTTGCTTAGCTTTGGTTCTAGGGGATGGTAATACATACAATCCACTGGGGGGGAGGGGGGAAGAGGGGATAATAACAGAAACAATTCCTTGTGTCATATAGTTCAGATGGGAAAACCCTGGCTGAGGACTTTGAGGAAGACAGACTCCAGACCCAGCCTCACAGTCGTGAGCGGAGCCCAGGGGAGTCTGACTGGGAAAAGTTTTGGAGGTTGAATTTTACAAAGTAAAAGGAGCTTAGTAACTCCATAGTTTTTCAGTGTGTCTCTGCAAAGAACTCATGATGCAGTCAGCCCTAGCGAGTTCAAATTATCCAGCCAATACACAGGCAGCCTACAGGGAACTGAAGGGACCCATAACAGATCCCGGATTCTACAATCCAGCAGCCACAGGATCCAGTCTCAAGCAAAAATTGCTTGGTGTACAAAGAAGTGGGGGAATCTGACCAATAGTCAATAAAAAACATTAACAAATAAGTACTGATACTAGGAACCAGGCACAGTACCTCACATCTATGATCCAAGCACTAGGGAAGCTGAGGCAGGAGGATGGCGAGATTGCCAGGCCAAAACCTGGACAACCCAGCCTTGCTGCAGACAACCTGGGTCACCCAAAAAGAACCTGTCTCAAAAACAACAACAAACAAAAACAACATGAAAAGAAACAAGAAATGGCTGTGAAGGGCCCAGGGTGATGGCTCACTGGTAAGTGCTGGCTGTGCATGCCTGAGAGCTGGGAGTTCGGATCTCCAGTGCCCATGTAAAAGCCAGGCATGGTGGTGCATGTCTGTAACAATTCTAGGGGATCCAGTGTCCTCTTTTGGTTTCTGAAGGCATCAGGCAATGAACTTATTACATGCAGGCAAAACACACACACACACACACACACACACACACAAATAAATCTTTTTTAATTAGTTCTTTTAAAAGTCATCTCCCAATGACATTGTAAACACATTCAGAGGAGACTTCAATTCATTCTCTTTATTCTAAAATGTAAGCCCAGCACTTTGTAGACAGTATTTACTTGGTGAACCGAAATACTAAATTTTCTAGTAACAGATAAGCATGACAGTTTCCCAAGAGGAAAAAAGCTAGCTGGGTTCTTCGAGCTATTTAATAAATATTCATGCGTGGTACACATCAGGCCTCCACTTAACTAAAGACACAGTGAGCGGACACTTTAGTCTCCACCTTCAAAGAGATTTAATTTTAATGTTGAATGTAGAAAAATAATACACATAATATAACCTGACAGGACACTGTTGTGGAAATACCTGCGTGTTTGCTGACAGTGGACTTGCTGAGGCTGGGGCTTGTCCCCTTGCTCTCATCCAGGAAGATGAGAACATGTGAGATGAGTCTTGGCTAAAAGTCAGCAAGCCAGCGACAGAAAGATGAGAGGAAGATAGGCGCCTGGACACAGGTGTATTTATAAGCCTCCTACATTGCCTAGTAACTGTATTCATAATATACCTGTGAGGCACACTTAGCTGAGAAAGGAGATTCGGGGAGAGGCTGGAAGCACACTGTGGCGGGGCGTAAGCTAGACAAACACTCATGTTGGATGGTGGTGAGATTTAGAACCTCTCAGCTTCAGATTGGATTACTGGCCACTGTATCAGGCGGCTTCCCGTTACCGTAACAGGTACGTGAGATAATCAACTCGTGAAAAGCAAAAACTTCATTTTGACACAGGTCCTGTTCGGGCTGACCCATTGCTCCCCTGTGAAACGGCCTTTGGCAGTTTGGAGCTCAGAGCTTCTAGCAGGAGGCAGCACGTCCCAGGCAGGAGGGTCTGCTTGGAGGGAAACTGCTCGCCCTGTGGTGGGAAAGGAAGGCACTGAAGACCTGGAGGCCTCTAGCTAGGCATTCATTCTGGCATTTTCCTCCAGCTCAAGCCTTTGGAGGCATTTAAGACTCAAACCCTAGCAATTTCCTCCTGTTGAAATCAGCGCTTCATTGTCCTTAATATTTTTCCCTCCATTATAGTGCACAGCAGCACCATGTACTAAAAAGCAGCTGGAGCCCACACCTACTTCTGTCTCTAAAACACTTGCTTCTATCTATCTGCACCCCCAAACTCCAAGTGCAGTATCGAACTTCAGATGTTTCGCTAACACCAACTACTTTCCTTCTGTCTCCCATTGGCCCGTTCTCCACAAGGGAGCCACAGTCACTGATGCTAAAATGATGGGCTTATTTGTAAAGTTATTATTGTTGTTAGTATTTGTGCGTGTGTGTGTGTGTGTGTGTGTGTGTGTGTGTGTGCGCGCGCGCGTGCACACACACGTGCATGTGCAATCAGTGGTTGTGCTGGGGTCAGAAGACAACTGTCAGCAGTTGCTTCTCTCCTTCCACTGTGAATTCCAGAGACCACACCCAGGCTGTAATGCTCGCATCGCAAGCGCTTTTTACCCACTGAGGCATCTTGCAGCCCCCAAGGTGGGTTCTTAATGCTCTAAAATGGGTAAGACAAAACAAAGGAGAGCATGGGGTGACGCTATACACCCTTACTCAAGTTTGCAAGACAGTTCTGAAGGAGGGGAGGCAGGGGGAGTGGGAGGCTCTATGTAGGGCCCTGTGGGGTACACTAAGAAGTCTCCATTCTTTCCCAGGGGCTCATCTCTGGTTTCTATCCTTCCAGCCCTGTCCACCTCTAACGCATTCTTCATAGCTTACAAACACAGAACGATCACGCTATGTGTTGAAGACCCACCCAACCCCTGTGCACAGTGACTTCATAGGTTCTAGACATTTATAAGGTAGAAGAAGCCTTGGTAGCATATCCAAGGCTGCCGAGCCCTGAAGCTGGGTCCCTTCCCAGCACTGCGCCTCACCACTGTTCCATAATCAAGTGGCCTCTTAAATGCTAGTCCTTAAAAACAATCTTATAAAAAAAAACATTTATATATTTAGTGCGTTTAAATTAGACCTAGCTATAGATTTTGGTTCCAACTACGTGGTCATGGGATCTGGGGAAAATCCTTGGCCTCAAAACCATAGTTTGCTTATTAATAATACAGAGTAATAATATTATCTATTCGATAAAGTTGGTATGAAGATCAATACTGATCTCATTCAAAAGCTAGCACAATATCAAGCTTAGAAGTAGTTCATGTTTGGTTTATTATTAATATTATACCAGGTGGAACCCCACAAAGAACTTTTGCAGACATGCAAGGGCCTACCAGCCCCTGTCTTTTCCCCCCCAAAGTTGAATAAGCAGGCACATGCTACGTCTACACAGAGTACCTTTTCAACAGTTGTTCAAGACTCAATTCAAGTAGAGTTGAGCATTTCATAGGCAACGGGAGATGCTGGGTCCTTGCTCCTGACTGCATCTACTCATCAAAGACAACAGACCCTGCGCAGGTCCACGCTCGGCCGAAGGCTGCTGCTGACCTTCTAGCCTTTCTAGAAGTTCGCTCTGTTGGTAACTAGTGTCCCTGTCATTCAGCTCCATCATCCTTGGTTCCAAGGCTTTCCAAGTTCCTTGGCAGGGCACCGATCCTGAGGAATTTACCATCAGGCACAAGCCAAGTCTGCACTAGTATCCTGTCCGTGGGGACAAGAAGTCATTCCCTTTACTATCTGTCACAGGGCAGATAGCCAATGGTGTTCTTTCTTTTAAAGCTATATTTGGAATATAAAAGGACAAATTCTTAAGTTTTAGAGAACTACATAAGGCATACAAGCATGTGTAATAATGTGTTTGGTGTCACGGGACATTTCCCCTCGTGCATATGTAGCTAATCTTGTGAAATGTCAGTGCAGTACCAAGCCAAGGACTAATGGCAGTGGCAACAGCCTGCTCATGATAGGGTCAGGCATCTAAAACTCCATCCCATGGAATGTTTCTGAGCATCCCCTATAAAATGCCTCCTAAGCTATTTAATGACTCAGGGCTTCACCGTGCCAAGTCTTCTAATACATTCTCCCATGTTCTATGTGTATTGGTTTTCTGGGGATGCTGTAACACATTGTCATAATTGTGGGTGACTTAAAAAATAGTAGGACTATATTATCATGCAGTTCTGGATGTTGGATATCTAAAGTCATGGTGTTGTCATGTTGGTTCCTTCTGGGGGCTCTCAGAGGCCGTGTCAGCTTCCTGCCTCTCTCCTACTTTCTAGTAGGTGTTAGCAATCCTTGAGATTTCTCCTTTTGCATGCGTCTCTGCCATCTCAGAACATTTTCTACGTGTGACGGGCCAAACACCTCTCTTCTTATAAGGATGCTGGATCAGCCCACCCTGTCCACTATGTCTTCTTAATGTGATGTGGTCCACACAGACCATTTCCAAATCAAATCACATTCCCACGAGTACTGGGGATTAAGACTTGAATATGCATTCAGAGTAGACACGATTCACTCAGAATCCCATCCTCATGGCAGATACCCAGAGGCTTTTCAAGTTCACCCTAGTGATAATCTTAGAAATTGTGAAAGATAGTTTCATGTCAACTTGACTCATGCTAAAGCCATCTGAGAGGAGGGAACCTCAATTGAGAAAATGCCTCCATAAGATCAGGCTGGAGGCAAGTCTGTAGGGCATTTTCTTAACTATTGATTAATGGGAAAGGCACATCCCATTGTGGTCACATGCCATTCCTAAGCTGGTGGTCCTGGCATCCATAAGAAATCAGGCTGCTATATACTCAATTATAATTGGGCACTAGCCCAAAAGGCATGTCCCATGAAAGCCTTCACTTACCAGGAGATTGGGATAGATGTGAGGACATCCTACTGAGATGCTAGGTAAGAAATATATAGGAGATGGGGAAATAGAAGGAACCAGAGGGTCCTAGAAACCTACAAGAAGAACATCATGATGGGTGTATTATGGCCCAGGGGGGTCTGCTCAAAGTATTGCACTAACCAAAAACAATACAATAGTAAACATTGAACCGCTACTCTGATCAACCCAATGGACAGGACATTCTCCACAGTTATGTGGAGAGCAGGGACTGACTTTGACATGAAATCTGGTGCTCCATATTTGACCACCTCCCCTTGGTGGGGAGGCCTGGTGGCACTCAAAGAAAGAATAAGCAGGATACCAAGATGAGACTTGATAGCCTATGACCATATAGTGGGGGAGGAGGTCCCCCTTGGTCATAGACCTAGGGGAGGAGAATAGGGTGAAAGCAGGAGGGAGGGAGGAATGGGAGGATACAAGTGATAAGATGGCAATTGAGTTGTAATCTAAATAAATTAATAAAATTTAAAAAAAGAAATCAGGCTGAGCAATCCATGAGGAGCAAGCCAGTAAGCAGCACCCCTGCATGGCCTCTGCATCAGCTCCTGCCTCCAGGTCTCTGCCCTGTTTGGGTACCTGTCCTGACTTTCTTTGATGGTGAGCAGCAATCTGTAAGTGGAAGCCAAATGAACCCTTTCCGATCCAAATTGCTTTGGTCATGGTGTTTCACCACAGAGTAAGCCACATGCGTGACTTGTGTGATAGAACCCAAAGTCAAGATGGGCTATCTGAGACTTGAGTCCAACACAAGCTGTGTTTGCTTTTGGTTCATCAGTGAATAGCACGCTGTCTGGATCTTGATTGTTAATTAAGGAACACATGATATTAATCTCTGGAGGATGTCAAAAGATTATCAGGGAACAGGAGAAGAGGTGTAGGATAAGACTTGTGCTTTAAAAAAGATCACTTTGTCAACTGTGTAGATATAGCCTATGGTTCCAGAACTCAGACTTCTTCTACCTTCTGTAGGTGGTGTTTGGTGTCAATGTCAAATATTTCACCTTTCTTTTTTTTTAATTAATTTATTCTTGTTACATCTCAATGGTTATCCCATCCCTTGTATCCTCCCATTCTTCCCTCCCTCCCATTTTCCCCTTATTCCCCTCCCCTATGACTGTTCCTGAGGGGGATTACCTCCCCCTGTATATGCTCATAGGGTATCAAGTCTCTTCTCGATAACCTGCTGTCCTTCCTCTGAGTGCCACCAGGTCTCCCCCTCCAGGGGACATGGTCAAATGTGAGGCACCAGAGTACGTGAGAAAGTCATATTCCACTCTCCACTCTTTCTTGAGTACTGAGCCTCCATGGGGAAAACATCAGAAGAACCCAGACATGTTATAGAATACCAGCCTAGTCCTCCTCATAACTACGGGGGTCATCAAACACTGGGAAGCATGGAGAACACTGTTAGAGACCAGCTGAGGCTTCCAAGATGCAGCAACAGGTAATGGATGCCTTGCCTAGGACAGAGAGGAGCATCAGCGAAAACCACTGCAGTCTGAACACTGGCTAAGTGTTAGACTAAGTCTGGTTCATGAGCAACAGACCTATCACAGTAGATGAAAACATAATTATGGAAGGGACTAGAAAAAAGGATAGGAAACCCTCCGTGCTGTCTTTGCATTCTTTACTTTAAAGCTATTGAAGACACTACATTTAATTTGTAATTATGGGAATTTTTATAAATAAATCCATTTTCCTGCCTTACTAGATGCTGCAGACATACATATGGCACTGGTTTCTGACATCTGGGTATCTTATGTGAGAGTCAAGGTCTTTGTTCTGTCAAGGTCTCCTGAAGAGGATCCTGTGATCATAGTATGAAATAGAGGCCTGTACATTCCAAGGCTGGAACCCTGTCAGGTGACCCCTGCACTCCTGCTCTTTAACAATCTCCCCTTCAGTGAGAAGGGACCTAGTGATCCTTTGCCTATCACCTAGCATAGAGCTGTGAGCATCACTCTGATGTTGGATGCCAAAGAGACTGCATCTTCCAACATGAACTCTGTCCACTCCACTGCCCACTCATGTGAAGACCACCAGAAGCCACATCGTGAGCTCCTTCCTGGAAGGGCAACAAACAGAGGGAGAGTTCTGCCGCCTTAGGGACTGTGGTCTCCATCAGCCTTTTAAGTGAGTTTAGGTGAGCCCAGACTGCTAGCTAGCAAGAACTTGTGCCTCCTGAAAACCACACCCAAAGTCCTAACCCCCAGGAACTGTTCGGTCATGTCTGTGGTTTGAAACTCCTACGTGCTGGTGTTGTTTAGTATCCAACAATAGATGACTAGTGCATATGCTGACCTTGCAAAACTACCATGAAAAATGGAAGGGGAAAGGCACCTAATTAGATTTTGTATGCTAATGAACTCAAATGCCTGAGTCAGCAAGCTCAAACCCTCACCCAACTCATAGGAGGCAGTCAACAAAGTGAGAGTCCCTCCCCACCTCCCTCCAAGATGAGAACAAAACCTGCTCCATTGTGGCTATGTTTTGAAAACTGTAATGTACCACGCAATTAGAAAACCCGCAGTAATGGAAGGTGTTACTGCAATAGGGAAGAAAACATTATTATTTTCAAAGCTATTTGCAGTTTAGGCTGGTTGGCCCAGGAGGAAGGCAAGCATTCTTCTTAGGAAGAAAGCAGCTCTTTTGTTAAGGGAGGGGGGAAAAGTCTAAATAGGTAGGTATGATTACAAAAGGACAAATAATTCAAAGCAGGAGGTGACCTTGATAATGTGGGACCTAGGGCAAGCTTTGGCAAACTTGGGGAAATGGCAGCTTTTCCATAACACAGGAGACAGGGTCTCATGCTATTTTAATGCCTGTGTGTTTTTTAAAGCCCATTTCTGGAAAGGAGGGGTCTCAGGGGGCCTGGGCAGAATTACTTAGATTACATGTATGTATGAGACTTCAATTTCGCCCCAGAATAAAACCTGGCATTGAATTGGGGTAGAATATAAAATTATGTACAAATCAATTTATATCAACAGTCAAGAAAAATGCTTTTCCCAAAGCCTGTAGGACAATCTGGTTCTTAAGAAATGTGTTCTCACTATGTTTTATTTATATTAATTTTTATTAGTCTTATTAATTTATTATTAATTAAAGTTAATAATTAAACTGCCTCTGTTGTATTAATAATTAAAATCTCTTTAAATTTTTTTATCAGCTAATGATAATTAAAATTCATTTCTTTTAAGGAATATTTGTATTACATTTATTTCTGGCTGTGGAGGGGGTGTCGAATATGAAACAGCATGTGTGTAGAGGTCGGAGCACGAATCATTGAGTCTGTCCTCTTCTTTCACAGTCTGGGTTCTGGGGATCAAATTCAGATTGTCAAGCTTGGTAGCAAGCACCTTCACCCAGTGACCAGCCTCACCACTCCTAATTCCTTTACCGTCAATCTCTTATGAATATGAAATATAAACAAATTTGCTACTCATTGAGGAATCAAGTGAGCAAGTTAAAAGTTACCATAACTTTTATTAATTAATCTCCCTGGTTCCTTTTTTCCCCCCTTTTTAGATTCATTTATTTTATTTTATGCATATGAGTGCTTTGCCTAATGTGTGTAAATGCACCACAGGTGTGTGGTGCTGAGGAGGTCAGAAGGGGGCGCTGTATCCTGTGGAACAGGGATAACAGATGGTTGTGAATCATCAGATGGCGCTGGGAACTGAACCCTGGTCCCCCGCAGGAGGAACACGTGCTCTCAACTCCTGAGCTCTCTCTCTCTCCAGCCCACTCCTTCTTGTTCAAAGTTTCCAGTCCACAGCGGATTGTTTCATTTCTTTGTGCCTGTGGCCGACCAGCATATCATATTGGGAATGTGTGGCACATTTGGAAAGCAAAAGAGAGGAGGCCTGGATCCCATAGCACCCAATGAGGGCAGATATGCAATGACCTAAGGACCTCTCACCAGACACTGCCTCCTAAAGATTATCATCTCCTAATAGTAACCTGCAGACCTTCAGGGAACACCCAATATCCGGTCTATTAACACTCATCTATTCGTCACATTCCACACCTATACAGTAGGGGTAACAAAAGTGCCTATGACAGGTTATGGTGAGATGGCATGAGTTAGTGGAAAGTGTTTAGAACAGTGCTTGCCACACACTGAATGCCCAAACAAAACAAAACAAAACAAAAGTACCAACCAGCTTTATCAGAATTCTTAATTAACTTATCTTGTTTCCCTGATTATGAATTCCTTTAAGTTAAGGTCAATGTAGTGTGTCCAGCCCATGGTAGAATCTGAGCATACATTTCATGCTAATAAAAACTGATTATGAGTAAAACGAGAGTGTGTGTTTCTTCTTTGAATTAAAAGCTTTTATGGCTATTGATTCCTTAGGGCTTTCTAGTTAATACCCATATGTTAGAAGCACAAGCTAAATTTGTTTCTTGGATTTCATGGGCATTATTGATAATGGTATAATAATGGAACTCTATTTCTATTTAAAAAAAAAAAACAAAGCCCAAAACATACTTGCCACAGTCCACAGGGAAGCAACCAAGGTGTTCCTTAGGAATGTTTTTTTCTTTTCTTATACAAACAAAACAAAAATGTAGTTTGCATCTGCATAAAAAAGACTTTGTTTTGATTTCTTTTAAAGACTTTCATTAAAAGAAGAATATGGGGGTTTAGAGAGGACAATTAAATATACCTGAAACTCAGGTGATACAAAGAAATGAAGAATGTTGTAATAAAAACAGCTCTGTCAGGTGGCCCACTCCCAGTTTAGAACACAGACGTGCACAGAAGACAAAACGGACTCTCCCCGGGGACTCTGGCGTGAACTTTAACCAGAAGCTTTAACACTAATGTTCCTTGTCACAGAAAAGGGCTTGGCCGACAGGAGCATACTACGGTGCTCAGCTCCCTTGCCCTTTCACACTTCTTTGCTCTCCTCTCCTAACTGCAGGCTTGCCGGTCCCCTTGCCCTTTCTCTCTCCCTCCATTCCTTATTTCCTTCTCTTGTCTCCTACCTTCCAGCTTCTTCTTACTTGTTTATTTATTTACTTATTTGCTCATTGACTCCTTTGGGGGATGTTCACAGAGCATCACTCAATGCAGTAAAAGAACACCCGCAATGGCTCCTGACAACAGGCATGCAGCCCGAATCCCTAGTACAGCATAGTACAGCACGCCAACATCCTCCGTGCAGTTGTGACTGACTCCTTCCCTCCCTCCCTCCCTCCCCCTCCCTCCCTCAAGCCACCTATGTTTCTTTCTTCACTAGCCTCATCTTCTCTGGTGTAACTGGCCTCGTATCTCTCATCCTAAGAGCCTTACTTGTCTCCTCTACACCCTCAAGCTACACAGTACGTTTTCCTCCTTTATGTCACATTTCCTGAGAGTGTTCATGAACATGTTTGTGGTCCCTATTGCCATTTCCTTAGTAACTCCTCTTAACATCATTGGCCTACCAAAATCATCATCTAGAGCAGTTGTTCTTGGATTTGGGGAGGACTCCAAGTCCCTCCCCAAATCTGATGGAAGTTAAAGAGCACCTTACCAGGGAAGAAAATGTCTTGCAACCAACACTCTCTTTCCCTTTTCCTTTCCACGGCTGGACTACGGAGCTCCCATGCCTTCCTCCCATTCACCTTCCTGAACCACACCACAAAAAAAACAAAAACAAAAACAAAAACAAAAACAAAAACAACAACAACAAAAAACCCAAAAAACAAAAACAAAAAAAACCAAAAAAACTGATTCTCCTAAAAGTATCACGTGACTCCTCCAGTTCCCTGTCACCTGTTGCTCTAAACCTAACTTTCTCTTCCAGTGTCTCTTGTTCTGAGAGCACCATCCCTGTCAAACAGATGTGGGGCTAGAGG
The DNA here is from genome assembly GCF_964271855.1 of Acomys minous. NCBI lineage: Eukaryota > Metazoa > Chordata > Mammalia > Rodentia > Muridae > Acomys > Acomys minous. Next base: position 59,902,097 of record NC_140497.1, read on the forward strand.
ATAGAAGTGATGGCGTCGTCTTTCTCCACTGGGGGCGTGCCCAAGTATCTTTTACAAATATATGAGTGTAGTCTCTAGGGAGAAAGCCGAGCTGTTCCAAAACCAGAATAAGAAGGTAATGAAGACACTGATGTTTTTAATGACCGCAGATGCCTATAAGGTGATGAAAATAAATGTCTGATTCTTGAAGATTTTTGAACCACAGAGGCATACTGTGGTTTGCCACAGTCATTGCGGGCTGCCGGCTGCTGGCTCCAACCGTACAGCCCCAAGCACCAAACCCTCTCCAGACTGAGATGACAAAACGAGATCTTGTTGGGAGCTATTGACTCCTCAGCTCAGAAGTAAAATCCTGAGCAGGAGAGTGTGTGAAGTTCAAGAACCACCAAGGAAAACTAGGGTTTCAAATAAATGCAAAATCTAAGCATGAGCTCATTCATGAGTGTCAGGAAATTTTTATGAGCGATCAGTGAGATGACTCACAAGGTAAAGGCTATCGCTGCCAAGTCTATGGACCCGAGTTCAATCCCTGTGACCCACATGATGGAAGGAGAACTGACTTCTGCACCGACTCTTGCAAGCTGATGTTGGGCTACTACAAGTGTGTCAAGATGCACAAGCCCCTCCCCCCCCCACTCACACTCATACAGTAAATAAAGTTCAAAAAGAAACATTTATGCAGGCAGATACAATGCCTCCTCCCCACCACATCCTTTAGGAGCTGTCTGGAGAGATAAATCCTTGAGATGATGCCCGCAGTCACACCAGACTTTTGTGGCTTCTTTTCTGAGCTCGTGTCTATGATCTAACCCAGAGATTTCCAGAACTTTCTTTTTTCCCCATGTCTTAAAGTTTTCTCACTTTGCCCTACAGTGTAAGCTCTATTATACCTTTAAAATTTCTTGCATTATTCAGTCTTTCCACATGACCTTCCCAAGCACACACCCAAATGGAAAGCAAGAATATAATTATGGTTTTAAAATTGAACAAGGTGTTTTGACAGAGTCTTACATAGAGCATGATGCTCAATTCTTGATCAAAGAATGAACCCAATGTTTAAGTCTCCCAGGTGTCCTTGGCTCAACTATGGGGTTTTTTTTTGTTTGTTTGTTTTTGTTTTTGTTTGTTTGATGAGAAAATGATTGGCAAATCCAGATGTAGGCAATATCTCTGAGGCACTGATAGCATTCTTCCCAGGCTTTAGAATGGATGTGGCTCTTTTTGAATCTCTGCTTTGTTTGTTATTCTTTCTGAAATCAGCATACCCCATGGTGTGGTGTCCCAGAAGAAGGAAATCATCCCACTGTTCAGCCTGATAAGGAAGGTAATTATATTTTAGGGATATATGTCCAAAAACTACTAGTGAAATGACTAAATACAAATGAAGGCAAAGTATACATTGATAAAGGTTAGCTAGATCTCATTTCCTGAAAATATAATACGCTGAGTATTCTAAGACAATCCTGCCATTTACTAATTGCACTCACGAATCACATCAATGCCAAGCTCTGAATGCGTACAAAATGTCATGGAAATTGGATTGAGCTCTGTTTCAAACAGCTGTCTCCACTACAGCCAAACTGAATGTACCAAGTTCTTGGGAACAGTTTTGAGTGGGAAAGAAAGTGAACTGTTGCTGTCGGAGAGAGTTTGTGTTTCTCTAAGACGCCATCACTTCCCACTTGTTTTCACCTCCCTTGGGAGATGGTTCTCACATTGGTCATCCCATTGACTTACTGAGCTAAAACACCTTGTTAAAAGGATTCCAGGTTTCCCTCAGATCTCTTGCAGGGTTGGCATGAAGGTGTCGTGTAGCCATCTACCGCCTTCGCTCCAATCAGCCATCTAAAACACACAGGGGGGGGGGAGGGGGCAACTCAGCAAAGAGCATAGAGCCATGTAGCTCAAGAGGTCAGAGCCATTGACACCCAGGTATTATCTACGTTTGTATTGTTGTGACTAAATACCGGAGAAAAGCAACGTAAGGAAGAAGAGATCGATTTTGGCTCATGGTTTCAGATGGTTCAAACAATGGTTGTTTGGCCGCATGCACTTAGACAAACTACCATAATGATGTGAGCCCTGTGGCAGAGGTGCTTCTTTATCTCACGGTGGGTAGGAAATAGAGCCAGGAAAAGATATATAGACCTCAAGGACACACTTCCTGTGACAGTGACCTGTTTGCTCCAGCTAGCCACTCTGCCCCCCCAATTCTATCTCCTCCTCCACAGTCTATTCAGATGTCAAATGCATCAATGAGTTAAACCATTCATTGGGCCAGAGTCCTTGATACGCAGTTGTCTCTAGAAATATCCTCACAGACGCACCTGGAGATCTCCTTTGGCAAGCTCTTCCAAGGTGTTTCTTAGTCCAGGTAAGTTAAAAGTCAAGATTAACCACCTTGCCTTAGCAAGTGCTCTTCACCCGGCCATTCACTCTCCTCTGCTTTCCCGCTGCCTCCATGGCTCCCCCGTCTCTCACCCAGACCCCAGCAGCCTTTCCTCTACTGTCTCTGCTTCGTTCTTACCCTCAGTGTGGGTCCCACATGACACCTGGAGTAATAGCTAAAATAAGATAAGGACAACTAGGGCTGTCCCATGTGTCATAATTATTCCTGAATATTAAAATAAGATGCAAATGTATACGATCTGGCCATTGTCTACGTCTTACAGCTCTTTTCATACTGTTCTCGGTTTTGCTCTGTGTGCTGTGGCCTGGAATGCACCATCCTCTTCTTAAGCTTGGCTGCTTGCACCAGTCCTACCCTACCTAGGTCTTTGTCTGGAGAACTTTTTCTCATCATCAAGGGCTCAGATTGGTCTCTGAAGTTATTTAGACTACTCAGTCTTTAGAATTATTTCCAACACCTCCTCAGGTTCTCTCCTTGTGACACATTTCATTTCCTTCACACACACTTTCCCCTGAGTGTCACCTGGTTGTTGGTAATGCTAGTTTACAAACCATGCCCCCCACCCCACAGAGACTATGATAGTCACGACTGGGGACCTTATCTATTCTACTGACTCCTATGCTCCTTGTGCAAGACATGCACATTCTAATGGGCGCATGCCTATCTTGGCCTTAAAAAAAAAAGATCTATTTCTGTTCCCTTGTTTTCTGAGAATGATTGAGATCCAAAAAAGCTTATTGGCTTGTGACGCAGCGCACAGCCAGCTAAGGAGGGAGCCAAAGCTGGGACTTCATTTCTGGTCCTTTGCTGTTTCTATCTCAACCGCTGGCTGTTCATTCAAATGAAAATTAATCCTATCCCAAGTGGATAAAAATCAATCAAAGTAAGTTCAGATGACTAATTCAGCAATGTCCCGTCTTTGAACATGAAGAATGGCCTGTGAGTCCCGTCATCCAAACCCCTTGTGCACTCCCTCCTGCACCAGAGCTCCTTGCGATATTAGTGTGCGAGTTGGTTTAGACTTCAAGGTGCATTTTTCCCTCTAAGTTTCTTCTTCATTATTAAAATAAATCTGTTGACGAAATTAACATATCAGATGGAACAACAAAACTAGAAATAACTTAGATCTCTAAAGATAATTTATTCATTAAATTAGAACTTTTAAATACAGGCAAAGGAGAAAATAACTATTATTAAAATGTTCCAACCAAATTGCTGCTTATCTTACACGATGCTAATTAGTAACAGCACCCAAAATTCACTCTTCCACAACAGTCAGAGAATCAGAGATTAGAGAAGACTGTGGGGGAGGGTGACAGAGGGCACTACTAGTTAGTAGCAAGGCTAAATACTTACCACTGAGACTTGAGTTCAAATTCTACCCCAGGATTTTTTTGTATTCAGGTCCTTAGTACATGTCTTCCCATCCATCTGGAGACAGTCATGTGTGTGTGTGTGTGTGTGTGTGTGTGTGTGTGTGTGTGTGTGTGTGTGTGTTAGGTTCCTCATACGAGTTCCAGGCCAGTTTGGTTTGCGTAGTGAGTTCCATGAAAACCAGAGCTACATAGTGAGACTGTCTCAGAAAAACCCAAAAACCAGAGAAACAGAGATGACGAGGGCAGGGAGGCAGGAAGAGTGGGAGGATTCTGGGACCACACTGACCACACCAGCCGTCCCCTCACTCAGACCCTCAGTCTTACTGCTGGCCCTTAGGAGAAAATGAGAACTGTCGCCTATGTATTGTCCCTGGCCCACGGTTACCTGGCATCTTCTCAAGCCTAAGCCAGTGTTGCTCACCTGCCACACTGCTCGGTGTTCTGTGTCTCGCCTGGAGTTGACTCCTTATGGATGCTGACTCCTCTGCTGGAATGCATGTTTTTTTTTCTTTTAAAAGTTTGTAAATATAATAATTATCTGCTGAAGACTGAGTTATAGTTCTGCTCCCCACCCTGTGCGCGTGTATTTAGACAGAGCCTTTAGAGGATATAAAGGTTAAATGAGATCACAGGGCAGAGCCATGATCGTGTGCAATTAGCGTTCTTATCCCACATAAAAGGAGACATCACCATGTGCACCATCAACATGAAAACAAGGAAGTCACTGAACTTACGGTGAGCTCTGTCCACCTATGAGGCAAGAGAGACACCCTTTGAGGGAAGCCTGCCTTTTGACTTACTGACTCTAAATACCTATTCCCCAGAACTGTAAGAAATAATTTCTGTAGTTTGTTCCACCCAATCTATGTGCTGTTAGAATAGCTCAAGATAGCACATACAACATTAAAATAGAACAATTTTTAGCAAGTGTGTGTGTGTGTGTGTGTGTGTGTGTGTGTGTGTTGGGCATTGTTATAGCAAATTTTATAGAAGCCTTCATAATCTTTAAGACTACGTGTTTTACAAATTAAATAACTGAAATGCTCAGAAAAGGTCGCTCTCAGAAATGATGAATGAACCTATAGTTGGGAAAGACTAAGACGGTCAGGCCCACACTTTTAATCCCAGCACTTGGGAGGCAGGAGAAAGTGGGTCTCTGTGAGTTTGAGGCCAACCTGGTCTACATAGTGAGTTCCAGGAAAACCAGGGCTATATAGTGAGACTGTCTCAAAAAGAGAGGGGAGAGACAGACAGACAGACAGACAGACAGACAGACAGACAGACCATCGGGGTGGAGTGCACTGCTAAGCAATGCAGATGAATTACAGAGACTTCAAGGTACAATGAGGGGCTGTGTGTCTTGTATTCTTCATTGCTGTCTGACCCACTACCTAAAGGAGATTAAAATGCTAATGTCCCATGAAGGACTAATGAAGGACCTGTTGTGTTCCCTAGAGAGATGCCATAGGTGCCTTGACTATGGGAAGAATTTTGAAGAGTGATTAGAGTTATTTCATTTGGCAGGGAAGTTCATAAAAACAATTTTCATATATATATATGAATTTTCTCAGAGTATATAGATGGAATGGGTTTTCTAAAGGTTTGGGCCCCTCTTTAGGGGTGAGTTTAAAAGGAATTCAGAAGGTAATTAAAAGGCAGATGTGACAGTGAGGTTGAATCAGATGGCCTCTAAGGTTCCATCCTGCTCCAGGAATAAATGTACTTGGTTCTCACAAACAATAGACTGTTTGAGACCTTGAACTTGTGATTGGTGCAATCATTGAAACTGGCAAAACACAATGTCCTAAACCAGCCGTACCAGCCTGGGGAAGCTGTGGGCGCATCTTCTGGCACGGTTATAATACATTTTGTCAAATGTCTGAGCATAGGTACAACAAAGGCCCCATGCTTGTCCTGAGTCACCCGGCTTACCAGCTGATGTGGACCACGGAGCCTCCCGTTGCCTTGTTGCCTGGTTTCCAAAGCCTCAGTCGGACAGTGAGATACAACCAGGCTCAAGGAAGGCTGTCCACATCTCCAGGTTCCATCTTTAATGATCAGAAGCCATTGTATTCTTTCCTAAAAACTAGAGGAAGAGCACTGGAGCAGGCAGGGGGTGGGTAGCTCCGGCTTCTCAACTTTCTCTCTGCCAAGTTGGCAGCATGGTTATTCCTTCTCTGGACTGTTTTATTGTTACGCTCTCATTGACTCACACAAAACATCAAGCTCTTGTTCTTTCAGTTCACAGCAGTAACACTGGGCGCTTTCTTTTCGTTTTCCAGCACAGTTCTCAATAAACTAATTCAACTGGTTTATAATCTGCCTCAAAACAGTAAGCATCTGCAGTGCCCGTATTGTCCTGGCATACCACGAACTTGTACACAAATGAATATTGACTTCTGCCTGGGAAAAAGAACCTTACAGGGTTTCCGGGTTCAGCTCATAATATTAAAAAAAAATTTTTAAATAGCTGAAGCAAAAGAGAAATTCATTGACTCGCACACCCAAACTGTAGACATGGCTGCAAGGACGTGAACCAGAGCCCTGGACGCTTTCCAGATTTTTCTCCTCATATTTTATCTTATCTTTGTTCTGGCAGTTATAGTCTTGAGGATGAGTGCATGATAAACAGAAACTTCAAGTTTTACCTTCCTAGATCTACCAACTAAGAGGAAATTCTCCTCCACACAGGGACCATTAGAAGCTAATAGGACCGTGCTTTATGGCCTCAGCTTAAGCCACACATTGGCAGCTATTAGAGTTAGGGTCAAGGACTGGAATCTCGTTGCAAAGTAGGGAGTTTAGCAAGGGTTGAGTGAGGAACTGCTCCCCAAAAAGAAGGGGCAGGGTGACCGTCCCTGAGTAAAGGCTGGCTACTCCACCTTAGTGGCTTTACTCTTATAACAAAGGCGCACACCAGCCAGGAATAACAGCACATGTAAGGACGTTTAATGAATAGTGCTTACGTGCATTCAAGCGTTCAGCTGTAGGCCATCAAAACATGAGAACACCATTCATTCTCTCCGGGACTTCAGGCAAAGCCAGAAGGAAGTGAGTTTTCAGTTACCAAATTCACGAAAGAACCGAGGAACCACGAGGACTGGGCTAGGACAAAGGAGTGTTAGGCCTTGGACCCTTAAGATGAGTAGTTTCGATGGGACTCAGTGGGGTGCAGAGTGGACCTCAAGAACTTTATCCAGACTGAGGGTGTAGTATCGCCCTCAGACTGAGACAAAAGCACCCTCCACGTGTGATCCTTTAGGAGACTCAGCTCTGAACCCCCCTGGATATTTTAATTGCCTGTGTGTTCAGGAGCTAACACTCTCCAGGCGTGATGGCTATTCTTGGCCGTCAAGTTAACTGCATCTGAAGTTAACTAAACCCTAAGCTAGTGGGCACACTTGTGAGTGAACTTCCTTAGTTAAATCATTTGAGTTGGGAAGATCCTCCTTTAATCCCGATTTTTGAGGTGGGAAGTCCCGTATTTAACCTGGAGCTTTTGAAGTGGAGAAATCCACCTGTAATCTGAGCAACACCTTCTTCTGGCAGACCGTACAGAGGGCATGAAAGAAGGGAGTGCTTGCTCTTTGCCTGCTTGCCCTTACTCTTGCTGTACAGTTCATTCCTTCCCAGACATTAGAACCCACATTTTCCAGATTCCACTGTGTACAGAAGACCAGCTGAGACACCCAGCCTTATGCACTGAACAACTACTGGACTTTGCATTGGTAGATAGCATTGTTGAATTAGCCTGTAAGCCACTCTAATAAATTTTCCACACATACATAAGTATATGGCTATATAAATATATAATACATGCCATATATATCTAGTTTCACATACATTTATCATATATAAAACTAGATATATATCTAGTTATATATATTTAGATATATAAAGATACATGCATATATGTACATCTATATGTATATATATGTATATGTATCTGAGTATGTGTATGTATACATGTATGTGTATGTATACATGTATGTGTATGTATATGTATATGTATATGCTATCAGTATGCCAGGTTTCAACTTTGTGTTATCACCCAGAGGTCTATCTTCTAGGCTCAAGAACTAGCTGTTTGAAAGATTTTGGTGATGTAGACTTTGATGTCCACATGTAGACATGTAAAACCTTTTCAATGGACAATACAATTGGCTGGGAAGACAAAGGTTGAGCAATGTGTTGGGAGAACCCTATCTAGACTGGAAAACAAGACATTAAACTGTCTTTATTCACAAACACTCATTAGCTTGACATAGAAAAATCTCAAGAACTCAGTAACAAAACAAAAAACAAAAGTCCCAGTAAACATGTTCAACAAAATTGTATATTATACAGGATAAAAAAATCAACTGTACTTTTTATGCTAACATCAATAAAAAATGAAATTAATAAACCAATTTATTTTATAATAATATTGAAAAGAATAAAGCATTTAAAATCAATTTAATTTAAGTATAAGTGTTGTCCCACTGAGCTATATTCCCAGCCCTTCAAAACAAATTTTTATCAGAATCTTGATTACATCATAGAAATCAAGTTGACTCAAAAACTTGTATGGAGTTGCTAGAGACAAGAACAAACAAAACAATTTCAAAAAAGAAACAAAGATGAAACACACTTCTTGATTCTAAAACCTTTTACAAATCAACAGTAATTGAGACAGTGTGGTACCAGAAAGTGGATCAATGGACTAGAATTGCAAGCCAAAAATAAAACATAAATCTATCATCAACTGGTTGATGACAACGGGCTCAAGACCAAACCAACTCTAAAGGAGTAATGTTTCTAACAATTGATCCAGGCAGGAGGATAAACTGAAATAGAAAAAAACAAAAACCCTGCAGACTCAGTCACAACACCGATCACTTCTGACAGAGATTCCACACACCACCCAGCCGAGTCTGCAAAAGTAGAAACCAGCTGGGGACCCTGTAGCTCCACTCAGTTCCCACACTAATGGCTGCCTGCAGAAATCAAGCAGGACCCAACCGTCCGACTTCCTCTTTCACTCTTGAGTTGCTTCTTGCACACCTGGGGTTCCGTTGCCAGTGTTGCACACACTCAGAGTTTCCAATACACTCCACAGGCTTGATTGGTTTATTCTAACAGCTCTTGGAACTCATGGAAAGACTTTGCTTACTGGTTTGTTATACAGACAGACATGGGGCTTCCGTACCCTCCCAGGCATGCCAGTTCCAGGAGCCTAACCAAGTTTGGCAATCTAGAAGCTCCCAGAATCCCGTCCTTTCAAGTTTTGGTAGAGGCTTCCTGACATAGGTGTAGCTAAGAAAGTTCTTCACTCTTGGAGACCAGCTTAGCTTTTATTTCCCTTCTTGCTACCAGAGGTTGCGGGGAAGAGCTGACATCCCAGCAGGACAATCTCACCTTTCTGCAGAACAGTTCTCATGATCATTAGCATGTGCAAAGAAACTCTCACAATGGCAATTCCATGATTTTAGGCACTCTGTGCCAGGAAATGGGCGCAAAGATCAAACATAAATTTCACAGTATACCTCACATTGTAAATAAAAGTTAACTCTTAGTAGGTAAAAGACCTAAAAGCAAGAGTTAAATTTTCAAATTGTTAGAAGCTAACATTGAAATAAGTCACTGGGACCTCAGATCTGTCTATAGATTCTCAGATATGAGTCCAAAAGCATGAACAACAAAAGAAATCCAAATAGCTAATACTTCATTGAAATTAAAAACTGTTAAACTTCAAAGTGCATTAGCAAGAAAGTGAAAAGTCAACCAAATACCAAAAAATAATTGAATTACACACTTTAAAGGAATCAGATTGAAAGAAAATATTTGTAAATCAAATATCTGAGAAGGAACATGAATCTAGAATATATAACAACCCAGTAACAAAAAGGCAAACAACCCAACATAAAAGTGAGCAAAAGGCTAAGCCTGTTCTGTGTCCGCTCCAAGTCACCCTGGCTTGGAAAGATCAGTGGCTTTCAGCCTGTAACTTGTCTTAGGTGTCTGGGTCCCTTTCCTAAGTAGCACTTGGCTCTGGCTTAAGCGGCATTGCAGAGGCAGGATGTGCATCTTCTGTGTGCGTAGACACCACCACCCGTCAAGAACCACTTCTCAGGCTCAGACTGATTAAACAACTGAGGTGGTTTGAGTAAAAAAGGCCCACCATCGGCCCATAGGGAGTGGCACTATTAGGAGGTGTGGCCTTGTTGGAGTAAGGGTGGCTCTGTTGGGGGAAAGTGCCTCACTAGGCGGAGGCCATGGAGGTCTCAAATGCTCAAGCCAGGTCCGGTGTGACATTCATTTGCTGCTGCCTGCTGATCTTGATGTAGAGCTCTCAGCTCCTTCTCCAGCATCATGTCTGCCTGCAGTTGGCCATGCTTGCGGCCATGATGATAATGGACTAAACCTCTGAAAATATAAACCAGCCCCAATGACATGTTCTCCTTTGTAAGAGTCGCCATTGTCGCAGTGTCTCCTCACAGCAATAGAACCCTAAGACATTTTGTGCACGTAGACACCACAAGCTGCCTAGCCCCACCTCTCAGGCACAGACTGATGAACATCTCAGTCTCAAAAATAACGGAACCCAAACTACATGCTTATCAATTTAGATTGGAACAAATGAGCACACAAGCGTGTTCAAACCACACAAACAGCAGGCACAACTCCCTCACATGGATGCTATAAAGTGGAGAACTAGCAGTGTGATGGTGGCAGCCTCCTCACCTGACATCTGCCCATCTATGATGTGTTGGTGTCAAGGGACCAACAGGCAAAGAACACCTGACTGTCCCTAGGGCCTCTGCTCAGCCCTCACAGTGATACTCCTTACTGGACTACCATCCATAGAGAGACAGGGAGGTAACAGAAATAGACTTTTATGTGTGTTTGTGTTTGTGTGTGTGTGTGTGTGTGTGTGTGTGTGTGTGTGTGTGTGTGTGTGCGCTCGCGCGCGTGTTCCAGGATGTGTGTATGGCATGCATGCCTGTGTGAATATGGGTGTATTATGCACGTCTGTGCATGTGAAGATGAGGAATCAGCCTCTTGTCATTCCTCAGGCGTGATCCATCCTGTATGTTGAGACATAGAGACCCTGGTCTCTCACTTTTACCTAGAGCTCACCAAGTTGTCTAGACTGGCTGGCCGGCAAGCCCCAGGAATCCATTTGTCTCTCCCCTTCCAGCACTGTTACAAGTGTGCACAACCATGTCTGGCTTTTTTACGCAGTTTCTGGAGATTGAACTTGGTCCTCACGCTGTGGCAAGCCTTTACTCTTGAACCAGAGCTTCTTTTAAAGATGATTTTAAATGCTCAAAAATTGCCCGTGGGAACATTGGATGCATTGACTCTACCAAAAATCACTGATTTGTAGACATTAAGTGAATCAGATATATGGTGTGTGATTTCAACCTGTGACGAAAAGTAAAGATTGTCAAAGTCAAAATGGAGTCCCTTGTGTAAATTCTAACAAAAAGGAAAGTTGGGTGGTTATAAAAGAAGGCTCTAGAATACACATGTCCAGCAATAGCCGTCACAGAATATTCTTCTGGAATCATAAGCTTGCAGTGACCACTGTAACTTCATACAAAAGTCCTTCTGTAGGGACATCTGCCCAATGACCATCTGTCCAACCTCAGACTGGTTGGTGTCACTCTTGTTATGAGCAAGAACACTTCCTTCAGAATTTATGACATAAGCATCATTTTCTCTAAACATCTTCCAATTGAATATGTTCATAGTTAGTTCAGCATGTGTGCCGTCATTTTGAGCTTGCTATTCCCAAGATTCTTTGCAGGATCTTTTTCTCTGTTTTGTTTAGGCTGAGGTTGGCATATCTAAATAAAGATGCTTAAACATGTTAAGACAACTCGGTGAGCAACAAAGAACAAGTAAACAAGTGGATATAACAAATGAACACATAATAAAAACAAAAATGCCAATATTCTCTTTGAAAAACACATTATTGTGGAATGGAACACACACACAGTATTTAGGGGCCAAAATTCAACATTTCTTAAAAGTTTAAAAACAAAGTACATGAGTCTAACCCAGTGGTTTTCAACCTTCCTCATGCTGCAGCTTTTAATACAGTTTCTCCTGTTACGGTGACCCCCAACTATAAAATTATTTTCATTGCTACTTTATAACTATGATTTTGCTACTGTTACAATTATAACATAAATATCTGATATGTGACCCCTAGAAAAGGATTGATTGATCCCCTAAGGGTCATGACCCACAGGATAAGAACTGACCAACCCACCCATCTAAACAGAGTGATTCAGATGCCCCAGCCTGCGTTTTCTTAGAGGAACATCTTTTAGTGTGCCCTCTTACATTATTTTGGTCCCTTCTCTCCAGGTCAGAAGCAGATTATCTGATGGGTAAGCTTGAAAAGGAAGTTGAACACGCCGTCTGATGGAGACCTAGCTCTTACCAAGCTCTTTGTGGGAACCTTTGCTGTTATGAAAGGTATTGTATATACCTTACTGCAGGGGGCGGGGAGTGTTAGAGAGCCATGTCAGCACACTGTGCCATTTGAAAACATAGCTGCATATCTTTGATATCTTGCCCACCAAGAGGTACGCTCCGTTCCTTAGCTGTGAGCCTGGGAGGAGCTTTGTGATTGTTTTGATAAATAGAGACAATCTGCAGAGGTGGTGGCTCCTGTGTGGCCCCCAGGGTTGGCTCAAGAGCTGTGTGATTTCTAGAGAATTCTCTTGAAGTTCTGTCCTCAGGACCCTGCAGCTGTTACGGAAGAGGCCTGTGTCCTCTTAGGTCTCCATTGGAGACAGAATATTGGATAGATGAAGAGGACTATTCTAGCCTTGACTGTCAGAGTCTCCTGCGTAACTGCTAGATGCACGGGGGGCGGGGGGAGGGGGGGAGCTAGCCCTCTCCAGTCATTGTGTGATGGCAACCATATGCAAGACCCAAGCAGAATGTACCCAGTGCCTTGGCCAATTCTATACCACAAGCCGCTAAATGAGTAGCATTAAACCACTGTCTGGGGTTAGTACATAAGAAAAGGGAATCCATCCAGAACACACATACCCTCTACTCTAGGCTTTGAAAGCAATGAAATTTTCTCTCTCTTGTTTTTAACCCTTCTTTCTCACTTGTCAGTTTGTCATAAACAAAAAGATTCATACTTAACTGGCCCCTCAAAATTCCAACGTTATGCACCTATTAAAGAATTCCCGGTGTCCACTCTGTAGACGCAGTGGAGCTTTTGGTCCCACTCTAACAACTGGGAGTGTCTCCTGGGATGGCTAGTCTCCATTGTCACCTTGGTGGGGTTTAGAATCATCTAGGAGACAAACATGTTCATATGTGTGCATGTGTGTATGTGTGTGAGTGAGTGTGCATATGTGTATGTGAGTGTGTGAGTGTGTGTGAATGGGTGTGTGCATCTCTGTGCATGAGTGTGTATATATGTATGTGCATGAGTGTGTGTATATGTGTGTGCATGAGTGTGTGTATATGTGTGTATGAGAGAGAGAGAGAGAGTGTGTGTGTGTGTGTGTGTGTGTGTGTTTGGGTGTGTAGGTATGTGAGAGAGAGAGAGAGAGAGAGAGAGAGAGAGAGAGAGAGAGAGAGAGAGAGAGAGAAAGAGAGAGAGAAAGGGAGTTAATGAGGAGGGAGACAGAACGCATGTGGGCACCACTCTTTCATGGGCAGGGAGGGATCTGGAATACATATAAAAGGGAAGAAAAGAGAAGGTCAGCTGAGCACCAGATCATCTCTTTCTGCATGCACTGTGACCAGCTGCCTCATGCACCTGATGCCATGACCTCCACAGCTTGATGAACTGGTCCCTCAAAGCTTGAGCAAAAATAAACCTTTCTTTCCTTAAGTCGCTGATGTCAAGCACTTTGTCACAGCAATGAAAAAAGGCACTAGTAAATCTCATGAAATAGCCAAAGTCCAGCAGATGCAGTTAACTTAACTGAAACTCTGAAGTGATGTTAACCAAAGTACATCTCTCTGTTTACTGTTTTTCAAATGTCTTCTGGTAGATGCCATACTCTCCATGGCTGGAATAATTATTTACTTAGAAACTCACTCTCGTTTGAATGAACTCAACTTCCTTCAGCTCTTCCTCCAGAGGAGTTTCATGTGAGGCAGAGGGACCACAGCTGAGCATGTGTGAGTGACACATGGAAGGCCTGGTACAGCATGGCTCCCTGGACTCCTCTGTGGAACGGCTGCGTCAGGGAGCCTGAGGCGGGACTAGAGACTTCATATCTAACAGCTCCCCAGCTGCTGACGCTGTGACCCAAGGACCGTGCTATGAGGACTGGCCACTAACTCGTGTGAGCACAGGTGAGCACATTGAAAGAGCTGGGCCAGCACTCTCACGGTCTTGTCTTCTCATGAAATACAAAGATTCCAAGCAAAACAAAGTTCCTAATAAAAGCAAAGGCCCCTGCACATATCACACAGTTTTGAGGACAGACACTATAACTACATAGAGTTCTAAGCTGTCTGGGGCCACATAGACAGGAAACGTGGCTTAATAAGATTTGCTGTGGACTTAAGTGTTAATATCCTTCTCCGAAGTGCCATAACAACAAAACAGAATATGACAGCTAAAGACGCTGGCAGAATCCACTAACTCGTTTCTGTCGGTTCCCTCACAGATTCGTTTTCTTTCTCTTTCTTTCTTTCTTTCTTTCTTTCTTTCTTTCTTTCTTTCTTTCTTTCTTTCTATTTTGAATTCCAGAATGATGCTGGCAGGTTTCAGATACTAGTCATTCTTTTTTTTAGATAATTTATTCAGATTACATCCCAATTGTTATCCCCTCACTTGTATCCCCGTTTCCCCTTCACTCCCTCTTTCACCCTATTCCCGTCCCCTAGTCCTGTGACAGAAGGGGACCTCCTCCCCAACCATATGATCACAGATTATCAGGTCTCATCTTGGTAGCCTGCTTCCCCCTTTTTCTGAGTGCCACCAGGCCTCCCCACCTAGGGAAAGTTGGTCAAATATGGGGCACCAGAGTTCATGTCGGAGGCAGTCCATGCTCTCCACACACTTGTGGAGAATGCACAGTCCATTGGCTAGATCTAAATAGGGGGTTTAAGTTTATGGCATGCATTGTCCTTGGATGATACAGCAGTTTTTCCAGGCCACCCCCCCTGGGTCCAGATCCACCAGCATTGATGGTCTTCTTGTAGTGTTCATGAAGCCTCTGGGTCCTTCTATCTTCCTATTCTCCCATACCACTCTCACCTGGAGTCCCAATAGTGAGTCCCAGCATCTGACTGGATCCCCTACTGAATGAACACTCTCAAGGGACATCCATGTTGGGTTAATATCCAACTATAAGTGAGTATATACCATGTTTGTTTTTCTGGGTCTGGGTTACCTCACTCAGGATGATCATTTCTAGTTCCATCCATTTGCCTGCAAATTTCAAGATTTCCTTGTTTGTAATAGCTGAGTAGTATTCCATAGTGTAAATGTACCACAGTTTCTTTATCCATTCTTCGACTGAGGGACATCTAGGCTGTTTCCAGATTCTGGCTATTACGAATAAGGCTGCTATGAACATGGTTGAGCAAGCGTCCTTGTTCTTTTGAGAAAGTCCTGCAACCCAGAAATAAAAGGGAAATCATTATCACGGACTGAGTGCTAAGCATGTGCTACTTTCCTAGGAAGAGCAGTGCCACTTCCTGGGTGGGACAACTATTCACCCTGAAGTCCAACATCACTCGGAGAAAGGGGCAACAGTAGCCAAGCCCCCTTTGTAAGCTGATAGTATGGAATGAGTTAACACAGGTAAACAGGCTAACTTCATAGACATTACTTGTCCCTCCATTTTAAAGATGGAGACCGGGATCCTCAGTATTTACGAAATGGTTGGAACCTTTCTACCATCACAGGCCGTTTAGGGCCAGATGCCTATCACCTCCATCTGGGAGAGGTATTGCTAGTTGAGCATAGCACTTGTCCCAGACAGACTCCTCACAGAGCCTGTGCTGCTGCTGCCGGCAAAGGCTGTCTGGAAGACCATGAGGCAGAGCGGTTTGGCCACAGCAGGAATGGAACGGGACAGGACGTTGGATCCTGAGGCTCCTCTGGGACATGGTAAAGGATCAAATACAATAACGAGCCAGAAGTAAGGTGGCTGTCACCTGTGGGTGGGGGGGGGGAAGTCTACTGCCATCTTCCCTCAGCTTCTGGGTCCCATCTCTCACTTCTGGCCTTCCACATCTTGAGACAAAACAAAGAAAAGCCTCGTCTACTGCCATTGTGCCTTTGGTACGTGGGACAAAGCTTCCTTTGCCAGTTAAAACTGACGCTATTTCACAAGATGTCCCCTGGTGGCTCTGTTTCATCCGAGGCCACTTCTTATTAGTTGATTCCTGATCACCGGCAGGAACTTCATTAAAACCAAATAAAAACTGGAACACACTGTAAGGATCAAAGCAGATGAAACCATAAAGAAACACCACAAGCATTTTCAAAGGCCTCTTGGTTCTAGACCAGGAGCCCAGATTCCTTACAGTGGTTCTACCCAAATTAGTGATGTCATCAGGTAAGGCTTGGCTATCGGTAACATTAGTTAATTTTGCCTCGAGCCTCCGTCTTGTTCCTCTGCCACATTGTGAAGGAACCATCTTCAAAGGGGCAGTTTATATTTTCCGGCTCCTCTCTGGCAACACCCCAGAGGCCCTTTCTCTTACAATTGTCCTGGCTGTCTCCACATCCTAGTTCAAGGCCTGTATGGAATTAAGTTCTCCTTGAGCAGGTTTATAATCTCAGCTGACTTGTTTTACTCTCAGAAGCTTCTGGTGTGTGGTGTCTATGCGAGGCGTCTCTATACCTGTTGTGCGCCAGAGGCTCTTTGCAAATATTAATTCACTTACTCATCACAACAGACCTACTGAATCTTACAGAACAACCTAGGCACAGAGCTGCCAAGTACTGCAGAAGGGTCAAATGCCTTGCCTGAGGCCACATCAGGAGAATGGCACAGCAATTACATAAAAAGGATGATCAGTCTAGGACAGTGGTTCCCAACCTGTGGGCCATGACCCCTTTAGGTGTCACATATCAGATATCCTGAATGTCAGATGTTTGCATTACAATCCATAACAGTAGCAAAAAAAATAGCTGTGAAGCAGCATGTGGTTGGGGGTCATCACAACATGGGGAGCTGTATTAGACGGTCACAGCATTAGGAACTACTGGTCTAGGGAGTGTGTGATATATATGTTCTTGGTTAATATATATATATATATATATATATATATATACACACACACCCTTCACCTTGACACATTCATATATATATGAATGACATCTACATACATTTTCTCAGTAGTTGTAGCTAACTCTACTAGGTAGACATTTTTTTTCTTCTTCCCCTCATTTCAATCTTATTAAGAAGCAAGGCCAAAGAGGCTAAGTACCTTGTCCAAAGCCACATAACTAATGCTTGGGATTAAAGCCCAGGCATTAAGACCCTGGAACAGGGTCCTTTGCCAGGAGGCTGCACAGGAGAGAATCCTAGCTTAGACATGCACTCCCTGGTCCCGGATCTCAAACTAAGGCTTTTGGCCACCAATATTTATCACCCTATCTCACCACACCGCCACCACCATACAACCACTACCGTCCCGTCCCCACCAAACCCCTACCATCCTCCCACCACTCCCTCTCAGCCCCCCCATCACATAACTAGTACCACACCACACCATTCTCATCCTCACCCCCCCCCCCACCACACCACCACCGTCCTCATCACTGGCACCACTACAACACTACCATACACAACCACCGCAGTAACTGCCACCACTCCACTACAACATCATCATTGCCGTCCTCACCATCAGCACACCGCCGCCGCCACTGTACCACCATCACTGCACACCACCCTCCTTTTCCTGCCACCACCACAGCTGTTGCTTGAACGGACACTCTCCAGCATTTGGATAGCCCAGCTTTCTCTTCTTGTATGCTACACACAGTCCCTCTCAAATCAAGTTCTGACCCAGGAGCCAGTCGGCTCCCCTTCAAGCATGAGGAAGAGGTTTCGTAAAATGGTCATGCCCACGACAAGGCACTCCCCAGACCACATCATCACCCTTGCTGAAATACAGTGTTGTGCCAAGAAAGACAGCTAGGTTCCCATGGCCTCCGACCTGAGTGTTCACATGTCTCCAGCAATTACAATTTCTTGCATATGGAACAGGGAATAGCAGTTGATGTCAGGATCTGGAGCAAGAGTTAAACCAAGACTTGTTTTAAATAAGACATGAGAGGGGAGGCCCGGAAGAACAATGTGCAATGGGGACTCTGGCTTTGTGACCCCTCAGTGTCACGTTTAGCATTTGAAGAAAATGGACTTTCTTGGGAGGTATAGAAAAGAACCCCCATGCCTGGTCAAAAGTCCATAAGTGCTAATTCACATTCTCTCCCTCCCTCCCTCCCTCCCTCTCTCTGTCTCTCTCTGTTTCTCTCTCTCTCTCTCTCTGTCTCTCTATCTCCCCCTCTCTCTCTGTCTCTGTCTCTCCCTCTCCTCCCCCCTCCCTTTTCTCTCTCTCCCTCCCCCGCCTGCCCCCCCCCCTAGAAGTGAAGCAGCCATTCTGGCTCACTTCCTGCTGGAGCACTGAGAAGAGCTGGAACTAAGATATTTGTTATCAGTGTCGTTTATCTTGCAGTCTCCTTCCTTCCTGGGCAGGTGGCATATAAATCTCCCCACTTTCCAACTTGCGTCTTATTGGTTGAGTTTCTGCTTGCTTTGTTTCCTTGCAGAGGACAGGGCTATAATGTGCTGGTTAAGATGATGCTGGGCCTCATTGCTTCATTGACTTTAAAAGACTCAACTCTGCTTCCTTCACTACGAACCACCTCCCTGCCACACTTTGCTATTGATTTTTTTCAGACCCCCAGAGGGCTGCTCAGCAGTGTTTTGTCTAGGATTTGGTTTTAGCCAGAGGCGGAAGACATGGACAGGAAGCTTAGAGACATCTGTGTGATGGCCAGAAGGCCAAACCCACATAGCCAATGGGATTCCCAGGTAACTCCTTTTCCAAATGAGATGTTTTAAAGCTCCATAACAAGTTATAAAACATAAGTTAATCTAAGAACATTTCCACAGCCGGGTGTGGTGGTGCATGCTTTTAATCCCTGCACTCAGGAGGCAGAGACAGGTGGATGTCTGTGGGTTTGAGGCCAGCCTGGTCTACAAATCAAGTCCAAGACAGCTAAGACTATAAGAGAAATCCTGTCTTAAGAAAAAAAAAACACAAACACAAGCAAACAAGAACATTTCCACCTTAGCAATCTTCGGAATTTAATCAATTGTTTTCCCAAAGTTGATCTCACATAAAAAGTGAAATATTGTTTTATGTAACCAAATTAGAGAAACTAAACTGATCTGAGATCACGAATTTTTTTTTAAAGAAAGAAAGATCGTGTAAAACCATGTAACATGACCTTTCCAAAAGCAACAGATTTGGTAACTAATGAAGTTTATTTTCTCTGTTGAAACTAATTTTATTGCATGTCCCATTGTCCTAGTAAAAGCTTAGTGAGGAAATCAGCAAGGAAGTTAAGACAGAGGAATGCCATAATGCTGATCCGGTTGCTTTTTTGCTCATTTATTCTTTTTCTCTTTTCATCCTTTGGGGCCAGGGATGAACCCAGGCTTTCCACGTTCCAGGGCAGTGTTGTACTAGTGAGTTACATTCTTTGTTCCTCGTTCATGCTGTTTGGTTCAGTGTTGGGTGTTGGTCTTCACTATTGTCTTGAGACGGGGGGGGGGGGCTCACTACGAAGCGCTGACTGTCCTAGAACTCACTACATAGCCCCAGCTGGCCTCAGATTTACCACAGTCCTTCCCGCCTCTGCCTCTTGAGTGCTGGGAGTTACAGGCGTGACACTAAGGCCAGCTCCTCGCTCATAAATTACTTATTTCCACAAGGTTCCGCTGGCCAGTAATAGGCACTGCAGGCCAACCCCATCACGCTTTAACAAAATATATGTTACCTAACTTTTGTGGCAAGTTTATTAATTTATATTATGTATTCTGATTACCCTCGCCTCTCATGTCCTCCTTTGCACCCCTCTCCCTCCTGCTGAGCTGTTGCTTTCCAACCAGTCGCCTTCCTTGCTTTGATTTCTTTTCCTATGTGGCTCGCTGAGCTTGATTAGGGTCCTTGCATGTGCATGGGTGAGGAGTTATTTAGTGGGCAACTTCCCAGGGTCTATACCACTGAAGAGAAAATATCTCCTCCCCTCAGTGGCTATTAAACTTTCAGTAGCTGCCTGAGTCATACCCAGGGCATGACCCCTCCCTACGCCCTTTGCTAAGTCCAGCTTACAAGTCGATATTTGGTTTGTCATCACCCTGCTATTTCCGAAAACCTGTCAGAATCCTAGCACGACGTTAAACCTCTCAGGCCCCTTGTAAACTCAGTGTGGAAGGCCGGAAGAGCCCGCGATGTTTTCAGCTCAGTGCTTCAGCGTCATGGCCTCTGTGCTCCGTCTTCCTGTCTGCTTGCCCTTGAGCGAGTCCCGTTGGGAATGCCGGACTTTTCCAGAGCTCAGGCACCAGAAAGACTCTTGGCTCTCGGATTTTGAGTGACCTCTGGGTCTCGCACTTGCAGCTTCCCTCTCCAGTCTCCCATCCAGGTGCTAGAAGCGACAGCTGTTATTATGTTGGCTCCTTTCCCCTCTTTTTTAACAGAAGGCACTGACTCAAGAACTGCCAGGTGGTGCTGTTGATAAACAACACGTTCTAATACCAGATTTCCTCCCGGGGAACCGACTCAGGCTCTTAAACTTGGCTGATGACTGAGATGGAAAGAAACTTGGCTACCCCTTCCAGATACTCTTGGTTAGCTCCTAGATGACGCCCACTGGGTGACAGGAGTAGCTGGCCGTGCAGGAGTACCCCCACACTCACTCTGACTTTGCTCGACTTACTAAAACTAAATTCTGAGGCTGTGCCTAAATTCTTAGCCTGCCCCTGAGATCCTGATCTTAGGCAGATACCATGTGACTCTAGGAGTCTCTTGACAATGCTCCCTCATCTGCCTCCACCTGGAAAGATCTGTGGACGTGTTGTCGGGCCGATTTCTAGACATAGCGAGTGTCCAGTTAGTTCTGTAAGTTGACTAAACTGCAGGCATCCATCCGGTTTCATGCCACTCCCGCATTCTAGAAGGAACATAGCAACCCAGCAATTGCTCTCCTTGTTTCTAAGCTTTGCAAGACTAGGCCAGAGTCTAGAGGGTTGTCTGAGAACAGCCTGGCCAACTCTTCCTTTTGGTACCAATTTCTTTGAATATATAAACAAGTATTATTTGAGCTACTGGAGTCAAGGATTATGTTGAATATAGGAGGTGGGTAAATGAAAACAAACAAACAAACAAAGAGCAGTGCCTGACGGCAGGCTGCAAGTGTACCGCTTTGTAGTGGGAGCAGAGGGCACAGATCAGCAGTTGCTGACAGTGTGATAGAGGCGTGAGACAGAGAGGCCACGGAAGTAGTGTGAAGGGTCTGAGTCCAGAAGTTGGCCAAAGGGCGTCAGGGAAGCTTGTCAGAGGGAATGGCACTTTGCATTGGTTGACGCTCTGAACTAGCCACTAAGAAAAGGCATGAAAGGCCTGTCCAGTACAGGAAACTGTGCACAAAGTTGAAAAAGGTCAGAGGTGGCTGGGAATATAGTTTAGTGGTAGAGAAGTGGCCTAGTCTCCAGGAGCTTACTGCTCTGTGCTATACAGACTTACAGCTTATAGATTAGCCTGTGTGAATCAGTTTCCATAAATCGAAAAGGAACACACACACACACACACACACACACACACACACACACACACACGTACATACCCCCCAAAACAAAACACCACAAAACAAAGGTCACAGGTCTCAATGATATTATGAAAAGGTTGAAGCAAGGCATTCTCATGGAGGAGTGGCCAGGGGTGGTACCAGGTTTCCCTGTACTAAAAGGTCTAATCTTTACCCTGAGCATGGCAGGGGATGGAGGACAGATTTAACAATAAGGCCATCAGGTACGGGTGTTTTCTTTTTTAGAATGCTTATTCTAAATAAAGAAGAGATCAATGAGGAATGAATCCATTTGTTCAACCAATATTCTGTGTGGCGTCTTCCATGTGCCTGGCAGGCACTTAGCAGGCAGGGCGTCTGCCAGGCAGAGCTTGCAGCCTCTTCAGGAGATGAGAAGAAGCCCTGGGAACGAGGAGAGGGACGTTGATTTGAGAAACGTTTAGGCAGCAGAATGAACAGGAGTCAGTTTCAGCTCAGCTGGGTGGGGCGTGGAGGAAGGAGAGGAAGGGATCTTGAATGGTGCCTAGTTTTCTAACTTGAGCAGTTGGGTATCCAAGCATGGCATTTGTCATGTTTCTTAAAAAGAGGTGCTAATGGCATTTCATACAGAAAAAATGTGTGGGAGTCTCTCATACATTTAAAAATATTTGATACCTTTGGCCACACTCCATGAAATACCAATAGTATTGCCTAGTTATTGCAACAAACCACCCAAAGTCCTCAAGTCTCCACACAGATTTCCAAACACTCCCTGAGAACAATATTTAGATGGACGAAAGAAATAGGCTCGGGGAACAAAAGTTAAGGTAGTTTAGGGACATGTTTAATTTGTGCTCTGCTCAGATTTCTATGACTGTGGAGCATATGCCTGAGTGTTACCACACTGCCCTGCTCAGTTGTCAAACAGGCACGTGCCAATGCCACTTTCCATCCTGGAAGCACCAGTGTTGTTTTACCCAAGCTCCACAACTGGACAGACAGACCTGACCAGTCACTATGGAGTTCAGTTTCTTTAATCTAGAGATATCCCCCCCAAAAAATTATGCATTTCCTTTTTATTGCTTTGTTCTTCACATTTTCTATATTTGAATATTACCAAAGCAGGGCTAAGAAGAGACATAAAAGGACTGGCTCCTCCCACCCTCAGCTACCTCACTTTTCCAACCTCATTTGGTTCCATTTCTCAACTGTCTCACCTTAAACTTTCATCTGCTAACCCCCTTACCGTGCTGCTGGGGTTGTTTGCACTGTGGCCTTTGGACCTGATCTGGTGTTTCCCTCAGGCTGTGCTACCAGCTTAGACTGGACTGTTTTGAGTCCTGTTGGCCTCACCTGTGTATGGATGAAGACAGGTCCGGGAATGTAATTGCCCAGAGCAAATGTCTTAGGCAGGATGACCCGAAGCCAGCCCCTTGGTGAGCACCAGCCTTAAAGAGAAAAATAAAGAACTAAGTACCCGAAGAAGAGCCACAAAGCAACAGCACATATTAAGAAGAAAACTAGAGGATGCCAAAACACCCCAAAGATTGACTGAGTACTTAAGAGGAAACAGAAGTGAAGGATAATAAAACTAAAAATGGGATTCTGAACATAATGTCCAGGAGAAACTTCATGTCACGATCAGCTACACTGTACTGCATCGACACCAGACCCCAGGCCCTGGTAACTTAAGAGCATCACAGATTGATTCCTTGCTCTCCATCCGTGACCACTGTGGTTTGTTGGCTCCAGATCCGTGCAGAGCCTCCATTCATCGCCAGGGTGACGGCACTGCCTCTCTTTAGATGGGGACGATCAATGGAGGACCCACACAGAGGGTTTTAACATGCTGGAGATGGCAACCGTTGCCTACATTGCAGTTCTGCTGGTAAAGCAAGTTCTGGAGTGGGCTTGATGGCGGATGAACGCGTGTAAGCAGAAAGTTGTCTAGAAGTAAGAACTGATGAGGAGAGGCCCCACACGGAACAACAGGGAAAATACATACATAAAATGTATTTACTGTGTGTATGCATGGCATATGTATCCGTGTACACACATGGATGTACATGTACGCAAAGGCCAGAGCAGCATTTCACCTTAATCCCTCAAGACAGACTCTTTGACAGAACTTTAGGCTCCCCATTTTTTTTCCCAGATAGGCTGGCAGCTAGCCAGCCACATCAGTCCTTCAGTCTCTGTCCACCAAGGCTGGCCTCACAAGGTCCTGGTCATACACAGATTTTTAATAAAAGTGTTGGGGATCTGAACTCAGATCCCCGTGAGCAAGCACAGTAAACACTTTTGCTCACTGAGCCGCACCCCCTACCCCCACCCCAGCCTCAGAAAATATTCTTGCACCTTCATACAATCCTACCATACTTGGCAACACAATTTCTCTCTAACCTCTAGTCTTTTCCTTTTATAAGATGATTTAATTCCCACCCCTACCAGATTGGTGCATGGCGTGACTAAAATGGCGTCTGTGGAAAAGACACAGTGGGAGATCAGATTCATTAGTATTTTATCCTTCATCTGCTCATACGCAGCTATCACCATGCTCTCATCATTATAATAATAATTATTCTCCTTCCATAGTTTCACGCCCAAATTCGAGAGCCCTTTCTCCCTATCTCATTCAAATTGGGACCTGAGGCCATTTGAACAACTGGCTTGTTTGCAATTCATTTTCTTACACCACTCATTGAAGATAAGAAATTACTTTTCATGTCAAGCGACTTTCTTTCTCCTTACCCCAATACATGCTCCTTAACATTTTTTAAAATGATTCACTTTACATCTCAATTGTAGCCCCCTCCCTCCTCTCCTCCTGGTCCCTCCCCTCCATCCATCCCTCATCCCCCTAACTCTCCTCCCCTGGCCCCTCCTCCACAGCAAACCCATCCCAGCACTTCAAGTCTCATCAGGACCGTATCCTCCCTCTTTCATGGTGTCTTGGCAAGGCAGCCACACCAGGGTCAAGTGATTGGAAGGCATGCAACTGAGACCATGTCAGAGACAGGCCCCATCCCCTTTCTGGGGGACGCACACGGAGGCTAAACTGCTCATTGGGTGCATGCGTGTAAAGGGTCTAGGTCTAGTCCATGCCTGGTCCTTGGTTGGTGCTTCAGGCTCCGCAAGGCCCTCTGGGGGCCATGTTAGTTGGGACTGTTGGCCTTCTTGTGAAGATCCTGTCTCCTCTGGGTCTTTCTATCTCACACCCGTCACCCCTCCACACACACACATACTCTTCTACAAGGCTCCCTACCCTCCACCCAGTGTTTGGCTGTGAGTCTCAATTTCTGTTTTGCTTCTGGGCAGAGCCTCTCAGAGGACAGCCTTGCCAGGCTCCCATCTGCAGACACAATAGAGCATTATCAATGGTGTCAGGGGGTTGGTTCTCTCCCATGGGGTTGGTCTCAGGTTGGGCCAGGCAGAGGTTGCACATTCCCTTGATATCTGCTCTTTTTTTGTTTGTTTGTTTTTGGTTTTGTTTTTGTTTGTTTGTTTGTTTGGTTGGTTGGTTGGTTTTTCAAGACAGGGTTTCTCTGTATAGCCTTGGCTGTCCTGGACTCTCTTTGTAGACCAGGCTGGCCTTGAACTCACATTGATCTGCCTGCCTTTGCTGCACCACCACGCCCGGCTTCTCTGCTCTATCTTAATCCCTGCATACCCTGAAAGCAGGGCAAGTTCTGAGTGGAAGTCTTTACAGGTGGGTTGATGCTGTTCCCCTCTCTCCAGCAGGAGTCCTGTCTACTTAGAGGGTGGCCTCTCTAGTCTCCATGACGCCCACCACGAGGGATGTCACCTAGATTCACTCCCATACCCTTCCAGGAGCCCACCCTGTTGAGGTCTCCAGCTTGTCATGGAGGTGCCCCAGCCCATGCTTGCTCCTCCAGCTGTGGCCCTCTGTCCTCTCGTGCCCACTCAGCACACATCTGGTCCCCACCCTCATTTCCCTCAGTGCTCCCTCTCCTGTCCTGGTCGCTCTCTTCAACCACTTCTGCTGACTATTCTATTTCCCCTTCTAAGTGAGATTCCAGCATCCTCCCTCGGCTCCTCCTCGTTTCCTAGATTCTCTGGGTCTGTGAATTGTAGTTTGGTTTTCCTGCGATATATAGCTAATGTCCCCTTTAAGTGAGTACACACTCCGTGTGTCTTTCTGGGTCTGGGTTACCTCACTCAGGATGACCTTTTCTAATTCTATCCTTTCACCTGCAAATTTCATGATTTCTTTCTCTTTAATGGCTGAGTTTAGCTTCTGATAAACTACTTCAAAACCCCTCTCTGTAAGAATGGTCTCCCAGCTTCTGCTGATGCCAGGAGTGAAGGGGTACCCTCATGTTCAGATGATGGGAGTGCAAATTCATCTAGCCACTGTAGAAACCACTTTGGAGGGCCCTAAAAAAATCTAACTAAACTTAGGACACTGGTTGTGGGTGTTTACCCAAAGGAATCAAAGTTAGCTTTCAGTGCAGATACCTGTGTGCCACTGTTTATGTAAAGCTATTCACAGCAGCCAATATACAGGATCAGCCTAGCTCCCTATCACTGAATGAATGAACAAAGAAAAGTATATGCACATATATGTATATATATGCATATATTATTCAATTATCCATAAAAGAACAAAAATTATGTCATTTGCAAAAAATGGGTGGAACTGGAAATTATTGTGTCAAGTGGAATGACCTAGACTTAGAAAGAAAAAAAATGAATATTTTCCTCGCATTCAGAATCTACATTTTAAAAAAAAGACATGAAACTAGAATGAGGAATTGTAGGGAGCTAGTGGGAGAGGGAGAGGCAGGACGGAGAGGGGAGTGAATATGAATAAAGTGTGCTATGTGCGAGCGTGAAGATGTCACAGTGAAAGCCAGTACTTTGTACAATGAATATACATTATTGATTTTTTTTTAAAGAAAAATAAAAGGTGACAGAAGGGAGGGGGCTGGAGGGAGGGAGGGCAGAAAAGAGAAGGAGGGAGAGAACGCAGCTGCCTCCTCCCCTCTTGGCGCTCTCTCCCACTGGAGTGAAGGCTCAGTGGCCCCACACCCTGCCTCTGCTGAGAACACTTCTGGACAGCCAGACTTGGCACTCACATCCCTGGGTTGTATCAGAGGAAGACCCAAGCCCCGAGGCAGAGATTTGGGCACTATAGGTTTCTTTGGAAGCAGAGTCTCTGGAACACTTCTGCTAAAAGGCCTGGACTGGAATTTTGTAGGTTTGGAAACAAACGGAAATAGGTAGAGAAAGGCAGACCACATGCCCTACCCTGCCCCCTTCCTCAGAGATCGCCAAAATTTAACCAATGTATTCAGTGGGATGCAAATACCAGTTATTACTGTGAAGAGAGGTTAAAGGTAAAGATCGTCCTGCGTGCATGGGAGCGTACATGCGTATGCACGCGCGAGTGCATGTAACAACACATCCTGAGGTTAAGTCCTTACTCTCTGCTCTCCATCTGAATCCTGTTCCCACATACACGTTTGGCCAACTTTCCCGTCTTGCTAGACTCTGTTCAAATTTCAACTGTTCAACAGCTGAGTTCCTTTCCTTTGGTTGACTACAATAAAAGTCCACAGA
Source organism: Acomys minous (assembly GCF_964271855.1). Taxonomy (NCBI): domain Eukaryota; kingdom Metazoa; phylum Chordata; class Mammalia; order Rodentia; family Muridae; genus Acomys; species Acomys minous. Next base: position 59,929,251 of record NC_140497.1, read on the forward strand.
TTTAGTATATGACAACGGAAGTTTACCCTTTCAGAATTCTAAAGCCCATACCTCCAAAACCAAGGCGGAAGCAGGGACCCACTCACCACCAAAGCTTCTAAAAGGGAAGCCATCTTTGTCTCACCCCAAAATAGCCCTGGATTTTAGAGGCTGACAACAGTCCTCAGCATTCTTTGTGTTGTATATTCATGGCTTCTCCCTCTGTGGTTGTTTCTTTCTTTTTTTTTTTAAGGTTTATTTTTATTTACGTGTAGGTGTGTGACCATGTGAGTGTCTGCCGTACATACGCAGCTACCTTAGGAGACCAGGAGAGGACATACACAGTCCATGACAGTAGGAGTGTGTGGACCGGCTGTGAGGTGCCTAGTCAACTTCCGGTTCTATGGAAGGGCAGCAAGCTCTCTTAGCCGCTGAGTCACCTGCCTAGTCCCAATGTTTTCTTTTCTTACCAGGACACCACTCACTGGGTTAGAGCCTACCACAACTCACCGGAAACCATAATGGATTGCATCTGCAAAAGCCACACTTCCGAATAGATCATGTTCTGATCTATTCATGTCCAAGGTCGACATAAACTTGGAGGACAGCAATGTCTGACACCTGGCTTCTAAATGTTGTATCTGCATAAAAAAGTGCATTCACCTGTCCAGCATCTTCAAGATCCTTAACCCGTTCAAGGACTAATTTTCTGAACCTGAAGTATAGTGTACTCAGAAAGTCTCAAGTCTTGTCTATTTTAAACGAGCCTTGGCTGAGACTCCAGCTATGGCCCCCTTTCCCGTCTTTAAACTGTGAAAACTGGGCAGCTAGACACAGTAAGTGACATAGGGATCAGAAAGGTATCCCCAGTCCCAAGAGGAGAAAATGGGAGGAATGAGAGGATACTAGTCCAAGGCATGTTCAAGACCCCACAGGGCAAATTCTACTAGTTTTTTTAGCCTGAGAATGATTAAAATTCAATGCTTGTAAACACTGTTTTCACTCAACAATGAAACACAATAAGCCAAGTTTTCTGCCACTATTTACAAAGTTCTGCTTTCTCCAGCGTCTGACAGCACGTTCCTCATTCCACCAGAGACCTTGCCAGGAGTATGTGCTAATATTCCTATCTGTAGCAATATTCTGTTAATGACTGTTATATAATATATACTGATCTATTATCTATCTATCATCTATCTGTATCATCTATTTATCAATCATCTATCTATCAACCATCTATCTTCTATCAATCATCAATCATCTATATTTATCTCTAAGATACTGGAAGCTTTATGATTCTCCTTATTTCTGAAACCTCAGCAGAATTTTGTTTATAGTATCTTTGTTTTTTGTCAACGATCTGTTCAAGGTAAACAGTCTATCCATTTTATTTCTTGTTCCTCAAAATTTTCTACAATTTTTCATTATTTAATTCTAAAACCACACCCATATTTTCAAGCATTTATTTCTGTAGCACTCCACTCTTGGTACCATCAACATCAGACAGGGTTCATTTGAGATTTATTTTAAGGAGTTAGGAAACTTGCACATCCAACAGCTGTTAGGCAGTAGCCTGAAAACTCATGTAGGAGCCAGAGCTGAAGGCCTCGGTTTTTCCTAACATCTTGAACAGGCTGGGTGAGGCCTACATATATCACTAAGTTATTAGTAAGCTCCTTTACTTAAAGTCAACTAACCTTAAGTTGTAAACACATTTACAGAATATCTTTCTGATAATATTAAGATTAGTATTTGACCAAATGACACTATAGTCATTTAATCAAGAAAAAAACTAGCACAACTGCTAATCACCACCACAGCCCTTTCATTTGTGCTTGTTCATGTTGAGAAATAACACTTAATTGCTTTTTACACACTATGTTATTTATTTATTATACAGTTGTATAAATTTGCAAAGGTAAGAGGTCTTTTCCTGTTTTGTTTCCTAATGTATTTTAAACACCTATGGTAGTGTCGTGTGTGTGTGTGTGTGTGTGTGTGTGTGTGTGTGTGTATGTGTGTGTGTCTGTGTGCGCGCGCACACGTGCATGCACACATACACATGTGTTTCATGAATGAATTTAAACTCTTTTGCTCATTAAAGAGTCACCATCATTGACTTCAATATTTACCTTTTGTAAGTCACTGAAGGTTGTCACAAGGAGTAAATGAGACGATGTTTATAAAGTGCCTTGTTAATGGAGAGCACTCAATGACCAAATCAGTGACAATCTTGTGTCTTTACTGACAGCTCCCCCCTCACGTTTATTCAGTAAGTGCTTAAAAGTACCTACTACGTGTCAGATCATTTCCATGCACCAACAATTCTACCTGTCCCAATGCAAGTCTTTAATGAAAGCAACAGCTCAGTTGGTAGAAGCCTTGCCTCGCATGCATGAAGCCCTGGCTTTGAGTTCTCGCAGCACACACAATGAGATGTGGTAGTGTAGAGGCAGGGAAATCAGAAAGGTCAGGGTCATCCTGGGGGACACAGCAAGTTAGAGGCCAGCCTTTAGCACACAGTAGACCCTGTCTCCAGAACAGAAAAGGGGAAAATAAGATCATAAATAAATCCCCTGACCTAGACAACGAGTTGGTCTATTTTTATTATTACCTATGGCTTAACTACAAGATTAAGATCATAGGCCTTAAACAGCTTTTAAATAGATTGGGCATAGTCAAAATCTTCAGCTCTTTTTCACTAGCAATTACTCTGCTGTGTCCAGAATTTTCTTTAGCATCCATATTCTTGTAGACAATCTCTTCTAGGCAAATAGTCCATCTTATGTCTGGACAGTTAGAATAACACTTAAGCCTGTAATTCCTGGTCAGAAAGCTGGGGTGTGCAACATCACACTAATGCCTCTCTTTGATCAGAGTGCAATTTTTAAAAAGAAGAAAAGAAAAAAAAAATCAAGTCACTGCAGTGGGATCAGAGGGCGTGGTCAGGGCTGTTCGCTTCTATTACAGTGATTCCTCAACTTGGAACACTGCACAGGGTGGGTGAGCAGCGCTTCGAGGAGGATGTTCTAATTCCCCGGAGACAGGCTCAGATGTCTGAGGCTGAAGACGCTGGTGAACCCCAAGGACTTGTGAGGACATTGAGGTGCCCTGAGAGCCGTGGTTCTCAACATCAGTGCATGGGGGCGGGGAGGGGAGGAGTGTGTGAACTCCTGCGACATGGAAGAGGGAGGTGGGGGCGGGCGGAGTAAACCTGACTCCCCGAGAGTGGGCCCAGGCACCCCCACCCGTGCTTTGCAAAGCCTTGCACTGTGGGAATTCTACATAGGGAGGGACCAGAAGGACTCACGTGTAGCTGAGATTCGGATCCGTGCCTCTGGGTCCCACAGTACAGCAGGTTAATGTGCCTGGGGGTCACTTGGGGAGCTCGCTGATAGTGCAGACTCTGATTCATCAGCTCCGAGGGCCTGGGCCTTCCCAGAAGCCCCCGAGTAGATGCTGAGGTGGCTAATCAGAAATTACATTAGCACTAGCAAAGTCATTAATTCCTGATCCGAAAGAGACCCTGGAGATGCAGGGAAGTTTGGGCACTAATACTGGAGTTGGTACTGATTCCAGAGAGAGTTTCTATAATCCTAAAGGAATGGGTCTGTCTGAAAGCCTTCTGCAGCTACAGCTGCTGCCGGAAGGAAGCAAGCAGGAAGGCCGCCACTTGAATATGTGACCCCAACCAAGCAAGGACGAGGCACCTACCTGTTTCATCAGCACTCTGAAGGCCGAGGAGGAAGGACCATGAGTTTGAAGCCAGCCTAGACTACAAAGTGAGACACTATTTCCAGGAAAAAAAAATGTATATATTACAATAAATATAAATAAAACTTAAAAATATATAAATATCAGCCAATACATTAATATGGTATAATAAAGTATGACATAATAAAGTAGATAATAATTTTATATTATATAAAATATAGCATACTAAATTAATGGATATATTAAAATCCCTAGAATTAAATTACTGAAGCTCAAATTTAAGACTCGGTCTCAGCCATCACCAGCTGTGTTCTCTTTGGCAAGCCAGTTGATGTCTTTACACCTCAATATCTCTACCTGTAAAATGGAGAGATTAACCATACTGTATGAAATGGTAAGATAGTATCTTATAAAAATTAAATGAGCTGTTACAGAAAACACACCGAGGTCTGCACCTGGGAATAGCAAGTGCTCATTAACTGTTAGTTATTGTAATTATTGGAGTGGGAAGGGGTAGGTTTTGGAGTCAATATAGACATGTACGAATCTTGGCTGAGTCACAGAATCAGGGCCACCCCCTCGGTCTATTCCTATATCAGATACTATGTTTGGGAGTAGACGCGAGTCCACAGGAGAGCGCTTTGTAAACTGAGGAAAGCTGAAATCGCAAATGCGGGTTTTAGTCTGGTAAAGCTATTTTTTTTTTCTCCTTACCCACTAGAAAGAAAAGCAAGTCAGCTTGTTGGGATTTGGTATGGCCACGCACTTCACCCAGAGACATGCTTTCAGTGACTCATGACGTGAGTACCCCTTTACACATATATTGGTGCAAGATCCCTCTCAGTAAGTCCATTAGAAAAGGAAAGAGGGAAGGCTGTGTGTTTAATGGGTATGTAAAAGGAACATCGGAGCATGCACTGCAGTAAGAGTCCTCAGAGAAGACAAGGTGGCACCCAGAGGTGCCCGGTCACTTTTCTCTGCTAACAAAACCTCCCCAGACAGGCACCTCACATGCCCCGTTCTAAAGCACCATCTGGCAGCCACATCCTGAGCTCTGCGGCTCTAGGGTACCATCCAGACAGCCCAGTTCACTTCCATCTAGCACCGTGAGTGTATTGACATTTATCACTGGCTTCCAGAGAGGCAGCCTGGCAGGCACAGGGAATGTACTTCTCCGTGGCATCACACCCAGCAGCTGACACGGGGGATTACTCCTATCCCGTCACCCTTTGGCACATGCTCCTCTGCTCAACACAAATGACAGCCACTGGCTTGTACTTAGAAGAAGGGAAGAGGAGAGTCTCTGAGAACCCACAGGCCACACAAACCCTTCTTTCTAGGACAAGATCACGATGGTTGCAGACGTAATTCACATTTTTAGGTATACATATGTTTCTGGTTTTTTTAAAAAAAATAATGTGGTGTTAATTGCACAATACCTGTGCATGTGTGTTCACATATGGAAGTCTCGGATAAACAGCATATAAAAATAGAGGTTATTTTCCTATAAATATATCCAAATCTGGCACTAAGCCACATGCTTGGGATTCCATTATTAGGACTTGGATTTGTGTCTGTTCCAGACCCTTCTGAAGAACGAAAATTGTGCGAGTGAGCCAAAACATCTTCCTTCCATTTAAACTCATTGGAGCCCTAGTCAGACCATCAAACGAGCTCTAAGCAAAAGGGAAAAACATGACTCAACTCTTGAGGCCCTGAAAATAGTCTAGTAAGCCAGCCTGTCACCTCGTTTACTCAGGTGCTAATTCATTATTCTGGTCTTTTTTTTTGTTTTTCAATCGCAAGCCATTGTTTCGAAGGTGAACAATGCGTCTTATGTAACCCACGCTGGCTGCCTTCGTCACAGGAGGCACCTCTCCCCTGTGGTATCAGTGAATCTTGTTTACTCTGCTCTTGGTGTCAAACAGTCAGCCTTAACTGGCCGGTGAATCATGCTGTGGTCACAGCAGGAAGATGACGACAGCCACAGGCTTTTTCAATGCTCTAGAGAGCGGACCAAGAAGGAGATGCTGTTGAGTGGACAAAAGATGCAGAGAAGGAGAAAAGAGAAGGAAGGAAGAGAAAGGAAGGATGCATGTGGGCTTCGGTTATGGTGGGAGTGTCACCATGAACCATTGAGCGGCTCACTAGGTGACGTCCAAGGTGAACCGGAAGATGTCAGCCTGAACAAAGGCACAGGCAGAACTCAAATTTATAGTAAGAGCTGAATTTGTGAGCAGGGGTCATGAGGCAGGAGGATTCTATCCAAATATATTTGATGTTGTGGTGACCTCGCTGTCCACAGGTGTTGAGGATGAGCTGGCAAGGATGGTCTGTGGAAGAGGAAAATAAATGCTGCTTTAGGACTGGACTTTCTAACAATTTAAAAGTGGCATCCGAAGCCTTCTCATGAGAGGTTAATCCTTCTAGCCCCTGTGGATCAACAACCAATAAATGCGAGCATATATTCTCACTGTGGAAACATTGGGCAAGAGTCAGAAAGGATTTAAGCAGTCTTCCAAGGTAAATACTTTTTTAGGGGTCATAGTAAAAAGAAGATTATGTGGAGACCTGGGCATTATTATATATCCAACCAAGAGGGCTATAAACTGGTGAAATATTTCCAGAGGGCAGCTTGGCAGTATGTACCTAAAACCTACCCTTTCATCATTAGAGGGGTGAACTGTCTAATAAAGCTAGAGTCTTTTTCACAAGGCAGACACACAATCATGGCTCTGACAAAGGCAGCTAAGTTCCATCCACCCGTCTATTGTTTCTAACAGTAAACCCTGAGACCAATTGAAACTTTGCATCATAGGGTTAGATGATGACTTAGCATATATTTGAAGTAAAACCTATATAGTCATTAAATTAATATATCAGAATATTAATTAATGGGAAAAATGCCCATGCTATATCATTTAATCACCATGCATCCAGTGTGATCTCATTTTTGTATCAGGTATACACGGAATGATACATACTTAATTATTCAGAAAGGGTTTTTTTTAATAAGTAGGAGAGTAATAGATAGTTTCACTTTCTTACATTTATTTTTGACTTCCAACTTTTCTATTAAAATGTATTATATTAATTTTGGATGCGGATTCCTGCAAATTTGGGTACTTACCTAGATGTCATCGACTGAGCTCTGTTCAGTATTCGGTCTTCTCACCTGGTGTCTCAGTCTCTTCTCACGACACAGACGTCCACTCCCTCCCTCTGCACTTGTGTTGTACCGTCCAGTTCTACGTTCTCCATCACTGACCTCCTCCTAGCTCTCAGCTCAACCACACCCGTCTCTCTCTAGTCCCATATCTTTCCAGCTCTTGGCCTCTGTCCTTCCCTAAGTCTCCCGACCCACAGACACGGACAACAACCTGAGCCTTCACCTCGCTTGTGTCCTCACTCCCCCCACCCCACAACTCGGCTTAATTTTCAAGATTAATGACTAAGTAGTTTCTGCATGCACACTGCCTCGCTTGCCTCTCTGATGAATTTGGGAGAAAACAACCCCAGTCCTGGCTGACTGTCACTCTCTGCCTCTTCTGTGCCTGTACCTGAGCACCTGAGCACAGTTGGAGACGCTACGATCATGCTAAATCTTACTGGAAATTCAATATGGCTGACATCAAGTGTGAACCTCCTCTCATCCTTGTAGTGTGAACTTAATCCTATTTTCTCATAGAGAAAACAGAAGCTTAAAAGATCTGCAAACTCCACACCTATAGCCTTCTAGCACCCACAGATGTACATACGTGTCCCTACTCTCCAACTGCTGTGAACAAAGAAACCACACTCCCAGCCAAAGCCACGCCTTCCAGCTACACACGAAGCCCGCACTGCTGTGCCCGTCCCAGTGGCATGAACACAGCGGTTCTCCCTTCTCTTGCACAGTTTTTTTCTCTCTCTTGGCATCATCCAACAGCATATGAACATTGTTATTTCTCCCACCCAAACTTTCTAATGCCCCAGTTCTTCCTTAGTTCATAATACCACGCATTATTCCCCTGGGCACTAAACTCCTTGAACAAGCTGTCTGTCCTGGCGTCGACTTCCACACTCAACACCCAGCACACTCTCCTGACGCCACATGGCAGGGCTTTTGCCCCTGTCAAATGTCTCACTCTTCTTTGCTTTGCCGAGTCCAGCTGTTAACACTCAGGCCTTATCCTAGTCCCCATCAGCAGCGTCAATAAGGCAGGTGACTCTTTGCTCCTGCTTGGCATGCTCCGTTCAGTGGGATCATAGGCCACGCCATTCCCTGTTTTTTCTCCCCGCCTGCTGGTTTTCCACAGCCTCCTTTACTGCTTCACCCTAATCCCTTACCCAAGACCCAAGTGGCCTCTCCAACTTCAGCAGAAATTCTGCAAAGGATATTGGTGTTTGGCAATAGCAGAGCACTATGGGAATACTTGCCCTACAGCTAATTGTGGCCATGTTCAAAGAGGTCCAGGTGGGAAGTTACTAGCTTTTGGGTTTTGTTTTGTTTTGATTTTGAGATGGTCTCCCTCTGTAGCTTTGGCTGACCTATACCTTGCAATGTATACCAGGCTGACCGTAAACTCACAAAAATCAGGCTGCCTCTGCCTTCTGAGTGCTGGGATTAAGGGTGCATCATCTATGGCAGTTACGTGTGGTCTTTAACTTAGTTGAAAAGCCTTCCGGTGAGAGGCCAGGGCTCTTCCTTTCCTGACTCTTGAGCTGGCCTTGATGACTCCTTCACCAATGTGTTCTGGCGCTCCCATGCTCTGTCATGTGGAACACTTGCTTTTGGGACAAGGCCACCATGAGTAAGGCAGCCTTGGCCTGGGGAGCATCTGTAGAGATAGAAGGAGGACCCTAGCTAATAGTCCACACAGAGCTTCCAGTACACGGCCAGCATCTGCTTGCCAAGAATGACCCAGCTAGTGTCAAATGGAATGAAGATAAGCTGCTCCCACCAAGTTCTGCCCGTGTGGAAGACTTGTGAACAAAATGATGCTAAGCCATTAACCTTTGGCACAGACTATTACACAGGCATAGAGAGCACCACCATTTCAAATACCCTCACTTACTCCCTGTTTGCCACTTGGCTGTCTTTGCTGTTCCCTTAACACCCATAAATGCTCTTGTCTAGAATTCTTGGCACTTGCTCTTGACTTCATGTCCAGTATACACACCGTTCTCTCCCTCCCTCTCTCTCTCTCTCTCTCTCTCTCTCTCTCTCTCTCTCTCTTTCTCTGTTGATCCCTCCCTCCCTCTTCCCCCCTCTCTCCACACCTCTTTTGAGTCTGTAATCACTGTTATCTTTTCAAGAAGGCCTTCCCTCCTAAACTGGCAAACCACACATGTTCTCTGAGCGCCCACCCCCTCCTTTTCACCGGGTTTTCTCTGGAGAAGCCGTCAGCATCTGACACACTGCGTGGTTTACTTATTTGGATAGACCTCGGGTGACAGGAACCATCTGTTTCATCCCCTGCTAGTTCTCTGTGTGGAGGACAGTGTTTCTCTCACTGTCCCTCCTCAACTGATAGGCATGGCCTTGCTGCAGATCACAGAAAGTCTTATAAGTTTGTCCCCTCCTTCCCACCGTATTTCCTCTCCAGGGAACTGACTTCACTCCTCAGGCTCTCCACCTGCCTCCTCGGCTCTGGAAGTCAGAGGCCATAGAATATTCTCCACACTGGAAGATGTTCTCCTCTGTGCTAGAGAGAAATTTTTTATATAGTAGCCCGTGCACATTTCCCATCAGGCAAAGTTTTAGGTTCAGACCGCCAGGCTTCTGAAAGTATGCAGGTGCATGCGTGCATGCATGTGTGTGTGTGTGTGCATGCATGTGTGTGTGCGTGCATGCATGTGTGTGTGCGTGCATGCATGTGTTTGTGTTGGGGCTGGGGAGAATATTGTTCACTTGTGTGGGTATATGTGGAGACCAGGGGTTGATGTTGAGATATTTCCTCAATTACTTTTCCACTATATGTTTTCAGGCTAGGGTCTCTCACAGAACCCAGAGATCACCATTTACTGCCCCACTGCCCATCCTGTCTCTGCCCCCATGGTACTGGAATTATAGATGTGAGCAGCCAGTGCCCAGTGTTTACACGGGTGCTGAGCATATGACTCCAGATGCTCACACTTGATCAGCAATCACTTTCACCACTGGATTACCTCTGCAGTTCCCTCAAGCTCCATTTTTACTAGCAAAAAAAAATAAGAAGAAGAACTGAAAGTAGATAATGATGTGCAAGAATGAAATAAATGAAGGGCTCTGCCCACTGACTGCCGTGTGAAAACGACCCTCGCGTTCAGACACTTTAAATGACAAGCGTTTACTTACCATGTTCTTGACTCTGCCATCTGAATAGGGCTCAGTAGGGACAGCTTGCCTCTGCAACACATGGTGTGAGCTGGGGCAAATCAATTCAGAACTGTCATGTGTGCTTGCAGATTTGTGCTTTTAGCATTTAAAGGGCCCCTGTCTGTCTCATCGAAGTCTGGCTTCCAAGCGTTACCAGGCTTTATTCTCAAAGCAGTTCTCATTGGAAGCTATGAGAACCCACTCACTTTTCTCAGATGGCATAGCCAAGGATGCGAAGGACGCCTACGGCCCACGGGCTTAGCATCATTTTGTTCACGGGTGGTCATTTATGACAATAGAAAACTGTATCAGTGTAGCGACGTGAGTTATTTTAAAACCATATTGTTACTAATTCTTGGAGAATTTCATGCAAAGCACGTTGATCGCATTTGCCCCAAGTCCCACTCCTACCCCACCCCCAATAACCCATCAGGTCCAGTTTGTTCCGCCCATATAGTCACGGGTGCAAGGCCACCCACTGGAGCTTGGTTGACCGACCAGGGACCATCTCCTCAAAGAAAACTGCTTTTTCCTCCCCCAGAAGCCGACAACTGTCAATGACGTCTCGGAACACCTGCCCACTCTGTGCTGGCATGTTGACACACTTATCTCGTGCAGGTCGTCCCTAGGCAGCCACAGCTGCTGAGGATCGCCAGTGCAGCAGTCCTGTCGTGTTCAGAAGTCGCTTTCACTCTGATTCTCCCCAACCTTGAGCTCCTATAGTTTTCTGTCCACTCCCCTGTGACGGTTCCTGAGCTTGTGGGTGTGTGTGATATAGAGGATCTATTTGTGGCTGAGATCTCTGCTGACACTCTCTGCACTTTGGCCAATTGTACTTGGGTCATTTAAAAAAATACCTATTGCATTTTGATCATATATTAATTCATTTAATCAGTAGAAAATGGAATTCTTGCTTGACTTATCCCTATTTTGAAGAACCCTGGTGACATATAAATTCTTTAGTAAATGAGTAGGTAAATTAATCAAAAAATAGTCACTAGATTTACAATGGACAAATGTATTATTGACGTTTGCTAGACACAGTCCTTCACACTGCACATGAACAACCTTTTTATTTTTATTTTAAAAACATTCTTAAACATGTATTTATTAACAGCTATGGGTTCACGAGTACCAAGGCACTCATACTTATGACTTCTTTTTAAAAATTATTGTTACGTGTTTATGTGTAATAGTGACATATATACATCCATATATACATGTCTTTTTTAAAACATGCAGAAGGCTTATGAAGTACCAGTGTTGCTCTGGTTTTACAGAGTAGTAAACTGAGGCACACTGTGACCCCCTGAAGCTGGGCCAGGAACAGGCACTCAGGCGTTAGCATAGCCCTGTCAGTCTGCTCACAGGCCCGCAGTGGCTGTGCTGGGGCAGGAGAAACACAAGAGCCCAGCTTTGTGGGGTGATGGTGGCTTCTACAGCGGCTGCTTTCTAAGTTGAATCCTAAAGGACAATCAGAGTCTGATAGAGAGACTGAGACAGGGCTCACTGGGAAGAATTTGCAAAATTGCCAGCTGGTTTCCAGGCAGTATATATATATATACTAGGGGCAGGAAGCCAAAGAAATATAAGATGTGGCCCTTGACTTGTAGACAGAGGGGTTCCATTGTTTAAACACGATGTGCTAAGGGCTAGTGTAGACACGCATAAGCTGCTCTAGGGAGATGGATGAAGTCAGAGGGAAGGCCAGGTCCCTGGTTCGCTGGAGGCAAATGAGGTGGCCTCTGAGTTACGAGCTGACAGATGAGGAAAAGTTTGCCAAACAAGGGGTGGGAGGCACATCTCTACCAGAGGAAATAACATATTCGGTGCAAGAAATGTTTAAAAAGTCTTCCTCTTGCTATATGCAAGTTGTTTAACTGTTTTAATGCCTCAGTTTTCCCACTTGATAATTGGGTATTGTAACTTATCTGGAACATTGCTGAAAATAGCAAATATTTGTAAAACATTTAGGGCAGGGCTAGTGCATTAGAAGTCCGGCATGAGGTTCCCCTACAGATAGCAAACTGACTGTTAACTAAACTCTTTCGTCTCTTACACGTATGGTATGCCAGTCCAGTCTGCTCCAGTCTAAAATCCTGCCATTCAGCTACTTCCGCCCAGAGGAAATGTCGCATTAGGGACTTGACCCCGTTGGACTTCCTTCTGGCTCCTCAGGCTTTCATTTCCTTTCAAGTCTGTATCCCGCTCACCCAGTCGTTGTCCCAGGTGGAACAGCAGAAGGGAGTCCCGTGGTCTGAGCTGAGCACGAATCCCGTGGTCTTCAAAATCCACTAGAGTCTTCACGCGAGTGCCCGACCAGCCCTAAGTGGCTCTAATTACATTTCAATGGAGCATATAGTCAAAATTTGACAAGCACGCAAACTTAACAGCTGAGCTGCAAGCATAATTACCACCAAACTGATCTGTAACTGCCAGCGAATAAGCCCACGAGGCTGTTGTTCAAAGTCCTCCAGTTAAAAGATGCAAATGTGAGAGCCGGAGTTGCCAGAATGAAGGTACCACAGCCGAGGTGGAGTTAAGTGTCTGCTCGGTGGAGCTTCGTGGATCCAGACACAATACAGGGAAGCAAGCCATCCAAACGCAATCACTCAGATCCTGTTGGGCTGTTCTGATGCAGAAGATAAGAAAGCATCAGTGGGGGGAAAGGTAAGATGCAGAACTATAAAAATAAACCGCGTGTCCCTGACATCTGTGTTTGCAAACGCACTGCTTGAAGCAGTGGTCTTCCCTCTAAAAGACCAATCCCCAAATGACGACGTCCTCCACGTTTGTTTGTTTTTCCCCCTTCGGCCCTCATCAGAAGGGCTTTTCCAGTGACCTCTCCACTTCCAGCTTCTGTTTGAGGTTCTCCATAAAAGAGTGGGCAGAAGTACGGACATTATGCACAGGTGATTTAAAAAACCCAGTTCCTCACCTGCTCCACTGTTCGGCTCCTGAGGTGAGTCTGCGCGCCCGCTTCTCTGAGGGAGCCCTTCCCAGCCTCTTACGCCAGACGATCACTGCGCATAATCCCAGGACAGGTTTGAATCAAATAAATGACACACACAGAGGTGCGGTGGCCAGATGTTCACGGGGTGAGAACCGGAGCTAAGTTCACACAATTGTTCCGCCTCCTTGCTTCCCGCCGAGGTTCTTTCCTGTGGGCTGTAGTTGGTGTTGCCAGCAGCTTGGCTCTGCTCTCCTCCGCCGCCAGCCCAGCCTGTGCTCCCGGGGCTGCTCACAGGCTGCCTTCCTCTTCCTGTGCAGCTGGTGTTTGCAGAAGGACATGATTTGGAAGTTGGTTTATTTACTTTGCTTTATTTATTTGTTTGTTTGTTTTATGAATGGGCATAGATGTCTGTTCTTTAAACAATCAGTCAACTCCAGTGATATGATTAGAATTTAGCAGAAAAACACCAAGCGACGTGCTGAGACTTGGGGTTCTGGGATGTTCAAATGAAGGATCTGTAAGTGTCTTTTACTCTACAGCCTGGGGCTCACCAATAAAGCAACACTTTGGATTGCCAAAGCCAACGGCTGTAGTACCAGTCACTTCCTTTTTTCTCTGCTGTCCTTCCTTACTCAGAGATTTTCGGGATATTTTTATGGCCTCAACTACAGAGAGAAGGAGAATACTCTGGAAAGTACTTCCTTCTCTTCAGTTAATTCCTTTTCTCAAATCATTTTGTAAAAGTCTGAAGACCTGGGACAGGAGCATGGAGTTCATGTGATTGACAGGCAGGCTGGGGCAGACACCTTGCCTTTAAAGAGTTTGCCCATAATTGAAAGCAACATAAAAAACACCAAAGGCACCGTTGACCAAAAGTCATCCTCTACCGTCCACCATAGCAGCCACCGAGTTTCCCTGTCAGAGGAAAGTATCGCATTTCTAGAATATTCTTCTGGGGCTATCCTACATACATATAACATTCAAAGCTGGATTTGCTTCTTAGATATACAGATAACTACACACAATACACATTACTCTTCGATTTGCTTTCTTCCCCCTGAACAATACATCAGAAAAAGTTTTTTTTCTTCTTCTGCCCACAAAGCAGTCAGGAGAGGAGTTGCTCTTGGGCTCAGTGATCTGCATCTGGTTTTGGCTTATTGTACTGACAACAAGCAAGGTGCCAAGCCAAACACAGATATTCCCAGCCCAGAGAGATAGGAGTTCTAGTAAGAAACCTTAAAAACTTTTAACAGCAGCAAGTATGGAGTGAGCACAGGAGGAGGGGAAAATCTAATTGTGTTGAATAGAAAGTGGTGTGTGAGCTGACAACTGGAAAGAAAGGGTATTTTGCAGTCTTGCAAAAACAAACAAACAAACAAACAAACAAAAAACTGGAAGCCCATTGCTTCTGTCTCTGCTTTGATAAACAGAAGAAACGTGCCTGCTATCGTAGCATCATTTTTGCTAAACAGAGATCTTCAGTGGAAGAGTTGGTAAAGTGCTGGCTGAGCAGACATGATAACCTACCTGCATTTGGATTTTCAGGGTCTACGTAAAAGCCAGCAGAAGCTTGCAGCTCTAATCCCACCCCCACCCCCACCACTCACACCACCCCTGCCCTGGACAAAGACAAGCAGATTTCCTGACACTCGTTGGCCATCTATCCCAGCCCAGTCAGTGAGCTCCAGTGCAGAAAGAGACTCTGTCTCCAAAGAGTAAAGTGGCCTCCCGGCCTCTACATGCAGCACATATGCACACACACACATAGACACACACATATATGGAGCACATGTGCACACACAAATATTTATATGAGCACATTGCACACACACACACACACAAATGTGTACATGCAGTACATATGCACACCTCCCCACAGAAACATGTACATGAAGCACATGTGCACACACACATATGTGTACATGCAATACATATGCATACACCAACACAAGCATGTACATGAGCACATATGTACACTTACAAGCATGTACATGCACCACATGCACACACTTAAAATAGAAAACAAGCAATTAATTAATTAAAAATATGTTTAGGAACAGTATAGCCTTAACAATGTGAGGAAGGGAGGCAGGGAACAGCTAGGATAACATACATACAGGTTGGGTAGACCAGATACCAGTTTATGCAAGTTATTTAACTTCTCAGGGCCTTTATTTTCTTTTATACAAGATAGAAATACACCTTATGGTGTGACTGAGACAGTTTTTGTGTATTCAAATTAGGCAAAACTAAGCTTGGCGGTAGACTGAGGCAATCCTACCACTTGGAAAGATGAAGCAGGCGGGTCGGGAGTTCAAGGTCATCCTCAGCTATGTAGCAAGTTCCGAGCCTGCCTGGGCTACAAGAGACCCTTTCCTCAGGCAATAGAGAAGCTAACAGTTACTGTGATAGTGTGGCAGAAGAAACAGCCCTGTCATACGCACTTGTTCTCTGTGATTTGTCTGCACTCAGCTATGTACACGTATGTACACGTTTTTGTGGCCAGCCTCAGGTCTGACTTAGGTTCTCGGTACCTGTCTGATTTCAGAAAGCAGCAATTACCTGAGGGTGTGATCACTGCCCTCACAGGACACAGGACACAGGACACAGGACACAGGACACAGGACACAGGAAGGCTGGTGGGACATACCATGTTTCACATAGCCTCGGTTTATAACTTGCACATTACTACTCTGTCAACTTTGTTTCCTGTTTTTTTGATCCAGGTTCTTGAAATGTAGCCCAGGTTAGCCTTGAACTCACTGTGTAGCCTAAGTTAGCAGTGAGCCTCCCACTTTGGCCTTCCAAGTGCTGGGGTTACAAAAGCGAATTACTATACCTGGCTGCCCACATTTCTGTTAACCAAAACGTCACATCACCAGGGACAAAGTCAATATGTTAGGAAAAATAGATTCTGCCGCCTCCAGATCATTCTGTCTTTCCCTTCACTCTTCCACAGGAAGACCAACAACTCCAGCTAACCAGGACCCAGAGGGGCTTGCGCAGACTGAAGCACCAACCAAGGACCAGGCATGGACTAGACATAGACCCTTACACATACATACCCAATGGGTAGCTTAGCCTCCATGTGGGTCCCTCAGAAAGAGGTCATCTCTGACATGGTCTCAGTTGCATGCCTTTCAATCACTTGACCCTGGTGTGGCTGCCTTGCCAAGACACCGTGAAAGAGGAAGTACACAGTCCTGATGAGACTCGAAGTGCTGGGGCGGGTTTGTGGGGTGGTGGTGGGGTGTTTCCCCTTTTCTGAGGGGCAGGGGAGGGGGGATGGAGGATGAGAGAGGGACAGAGGGGAGGGGTTGGGAGGGGAGGAGACAGGGGGCTAAGATTGAGATGTAAAGTGAATAATTAAATAAAAATTTTTAATTAGTCAAAGAAGAAGAAGAGGAGGAGGAGGAGAAAAGGAGGAGGAAGAAAGAAAGAAAGAAAGAAAGAAAGAAAGAAAGACAGCTTCCCACTGAACAGATAGCGTACCCTCCCCCCTTAGACAGCCCCAGGTGCCTAGTAGACACACAACACTAAGCTCTGGTATCCAATGAAAAAGCAATGGTACTAAATGCAAGATAATTCTAAAATAGACCCTTCAACTAACAAAAAAAAAATTAAACATGTTTAAAAGTCAGTTTGTAATTTTGTTCTAATCAGATTTGACATATATAGCTCCTCTGTATGAATTTGAAAACAGGTGTCCCTTCTACACAGATGTACCCTCCGGGCCAAGAGCATGGCACAGACATAGCAACAAAATGTTCCGTCCATGGGGACAAAACCCAACTCTGCACAGCCCATGGCTAGAGGCTGGGTGAGCAGGAGAGTGGGCCCTTCACTGTGAAGTGTACAACGGGTGCTCCTGAGAATGGATAGTGGCTCTAAGGTCACATCCTGCATAGCCCTCTGCATCTGAATCCTAGCAGGCAACATGGTAACCTAGCAGCGTGCCTGCAGCTCTGGGGCATGAGCTGGCACCACAGGGAGATGTCCAGACTCACACAACTTCATCTCTTTCATCCTGATTGACAGGATAAGTGCAGGAAGGAAGAGGAGGGAATTCTGAAGAAGCTTTGTAAGACCCTGATGTTATAAGCCTCTGGGTGGATAAGCCGTTCCCAGGGAGCAGGGATGCTGGCAGCAAATTATGGAGCTGCTATCTCAGGGCGGGAGACCCTCCTGTGTACACATGGAAGGTATGGGAGAAAGATCTAGAATTGCATCCTGAGTTGCTTATTTGGAGATTAACTAATGAGAGGTTTGGAAAGCAATGACTCCATTGGACAGGATATGGTTCCTCACCAAAGTCATGTGGGTCTTAATCCCAGAGGGAATAAGGAGAGACAGAGGAGTCAGAGGGAGGGAGAGGAGCAGGGAGGAAACACCCAGCGGAGGAGGAGGACAAAGATAGGAGCTGTGTCTGCTCTGCTCCCCAGCATCAAGCCTGGGACTTGGCCTCGGGTGGGGGTGGGGGTGTGCTCACAACATGAACATACATGTGTGGAGGGGGAGAGGGCAGAGAAATCATGGCCTCTGTGACTTTACAGAGAGCATTCCCCGGTGAGAATGGCAGAACATCTCCTGTCCCCAACCGAACAGTTACACATCTTATTTGCAGAGCCAGCATCCCCCTCCCCCACTTAGCATCACTCACCCATCTGGTCCATCCTTGCTTATCAGCATCTGAGATCTGCAGCCTCCCCCACAGACATAGCAAAGATGAGCACCAGGGCTCGCTTGTCCTCCACTCTCTCTTTGGTTTTCCTGTTTGCTCACATGTAGGAGACTGTTAGAGCCTCCCTCTGAGGCTTACTTGCCAGCTGACCTGGCGGTATTTGAATATACTCCCTCAGGGCCCCTAGCCCCAGTGACACAGCAGTGACACTTGAGGCTTCCTTCAGCAAGGCTGAGACAGCTCTTCTGGGGATGAGAATGGCAAATGCTGACCCTGCTGTGGAGACAACGACTCCTGGAAAGAGTCCACACTGTGGGGACATCCTTGGATGCTCTCCAGATACAAGGCGCTGCCTCTTCTTCCTCTTTAATATGTGGCTAGGTCCAGTCATATCCAAAGCAATCTGAGAAAGGAGTCCCATCCCTGGGCCACCAAGACCCTTCCAGAGGTATTCAGGGTCCAGCTGTTGGTATGGGATGTGTGTCTGTGTTGGGCGGGGGGTGGGGGGATTCAACATTCTGGGAATGGCATGTTTATTTCGAAACAATCATGAGGCTTGATTTGATATAGTGAAAGAAATTAGTGCTTGCTGAATACGGCCCAATTATTACTGCGTTAATTCTTCCCGATTAGCAGCTGACATCGGCTGGCAGTCAGTCAGGACATTTCAACGGGTTCAGCTGATATGTGCTACGGCTGTGGGGTCGCCCCGCCCTGACCTCAAAGCCAGATGATGACCTTTTCCTGGTCTGGATGACTTTCCCAGCAAGGGTGAATGGCATTATTTTAATGTCAAGTGGAAGCAGACAAACCATGATGAAAGTTACCCATCATCTTGATATCCTTGAAATCCACATTGGCCCAAGTCTGGGCTCCATGGTTATCTGAAAATAGAAGGAACTGTAGCACGCTATGGGGAAGTAGAGCCTCAATCTTCTCAGGGACCATTCGACTTAGGTGTATGAGTTCATACCCTAAGGCAGCAGTCAAGCAGACAAGGAGGACAGAGAGGCCTGTCTGGTTGCCATTACGAACCAAGTTGGATCCTGCCCAAGTTCATGTGGAGCCCAAACCCCCACTGTCCAAGAGTGAGGCCTCACGGACATCCAGGCCTCACAGAGGTGAATAAATTAAAACGACTCTTAGGTGCTTGAAGGAGGAGCAATAGGAGAAGGACACGAACACACACACACACATACACACACACACACACACACACACACACACACACACACACACACACACACACAAACTTGCTATAAGGAATTGGTTCACACATTTAGGGAGGACCAGAACAATCTCAAGGTTGAAAAGCTACAGGGTAAGCCCGGAGACCCTGGGAAGCTGACGGTATAGCTCCAACCTAAGCAAAGGCCAGGATGGATACCCAAGAGACATAATACTGTAAGTTTGAGCCTACCGGCTGCCATGTACAAGCTTGGGGAGAACTGATGTTTCCATGACCGGCCCAAGGTTGGCAAAAGCCAAGGCCCTGCAGAAAAGGCCAGCAGTCAGGAGGAATTCTCTCTTACTCAGAGGAGAGAAGAATGCTTTGTAGGTCTCAGGCTTTCAGTTGACTGGGTAAGACCCAGCCACAGTAGGAAGAAAAAAAAATCAGTCTATGATGTGAATGCCAAGCTCATCCAGAAGCCGCCTCCCACAGCACTCCAGACGAGGCCAGATATGAGGGTATCTCATGGTCTACTTGAGTGGACACATAATATTAACTCAGCCCCACTCTGCTCTTACTGCAGTCCCTATCAAAGGAATATATCTGAGCACGCAGACATCAAGGCCTTATGTGTTTAAAGACCCCATGAGGACACAGCAAGGGGACAAAGGAAAAGGCTTCAGAAGACAGCCAACCTGCTGCCAACTCGACCTTGAATTTCTAGCTCTCAGAACTGTGAGAAAATGCGTTTGATGCTAAGACACTGTTGTCTGTGGTATTTTGTTAGGTGGCATTAGCAAACCAACACACGCTCCTACAAGACCAAGGGTAGGTAGCCTCTGCTGGTGGTCTTGCAGCCCAGTACTCCTGGGCTCATGTCTTCTTATCAACTCTTTCGGCTTCTTCTTATGCACTGGTCCCATGAACACAAACAGGAAATGCTATTGCCTGCTGGAAAAGAAGCTGAGATGTGGAGTTTCACCTGTGGTACTTCAAGATAGAAGGATTAGTCTAATGTACAGGGGTCCACGTTATCATGTCCCGTGATCACCTGTCCTGTTAGAGAAGCTCAAAACCCTAAGTCTTTTTGTCAGACTTTAGACTGAGGCAAG
Source organism: Acomys minous (assembly GCF_964271855.1). Lineage (NCBI taxonomy): Eukaryota > Metazoa > Chordata > Mammalia > Rodentia > Muridae > Acomys > Acomys minous. The sequence goes on from NC_140497.1 coordinate 59,949,204, forward strand.
GGGGCAGGCATGGGGCGGGTACCAAAAGAGCTGGCCTGGAGGCTGTGCTTTTAGCTTGGTCATCTGATGTGACACTACATCAGGCAAGTGGTAGCTGGTGGACACTCTGCCCGACCTTTGGGGCTGAAATGGCTGGAAGAAGGTTTTCTGAAATGGCATCAGTTACTTTTATTTTGTGCCTCCTGGAATGTCCTCGGTACCATGCGATACCCCACTGTTTATTGCGTCTTGTGGCTCCTGGGACCCATGACTTCTACCTGGGGCTGGGCAGCTTCGGCACCCAGGCCTGATCAGATATCTGGCCATAGCCTCACTATTCATGTGACCTGCTTCTAGCGTCCTTTGCCACGTATGTGGTCTTGGATGAAGCACTTCCTTTAAGGGGATGATTTCCACTTTTCGAGTAGCGCCAACCCAGACCCTGTAGCTGCTGGCGGCATGAGAGAGGAAGTAATCCCCCTACGGAGCAAAGAGGAGCTTCACTGCAGATAGATGAATGCCCTCTTTGTTTCTTATGTGGACGCTCCTTGCTTCTTAAAATAGACTGTGTGGAGGCATCTCACATGACTGAGTACATGACGTTCATTTCCGGAGGCCATTCAAACAAGGTGGCCCAAACAGGGTGACTTTAAACAGAAATTTTACTCTCTTGCGGATCTGTAGGCCAGAAGTACCACTGTGTGAATGGCACATTTCATATAGGTTCTGGGTCAGTGGTTCTCAACCTTCCCAATGCTGCGACCCTTTAATACAGTTCCTTGTGTAGTGATGACCTCCAACCATCAAAAATTTTTATTGTACTTCATAACTGTAATTTTGTTAGTTTTGAATCATCATTTAAATAACTGTGTTTTCAGATGATCTTAGGTGACCCCTGTGAAAGGGTCATTTGACCCTCCAGAAAAGTCACTACTCGTGGGTTTAGAACCACTAATCTAGGGTAATTCTGTCTCTTTCCCCTTTCAGGTGAGCCTTCCTTGTGTGGACACTGCCTCCTCTTCCGTCTGTCCATCTGCCCCGTAGATCTCTTGATGTTGGATGGAGGGCCCGCCTAGATGGATGAGCTCACTATTACAAAAGACTGAATTATACCTGGAGGAACTCTGGGTCTGGATAAACTGTCGTTCATGGATTACAAGGTTTAGGGTTAGACACACCGTAGCAGAGGTCATCCGTGCCATTGCAGACGGCCTTGCTTAACATTCACTCACTCAATACCCTTCTTAGCTCTTCATCGAGCTGTGGCCCACACGAGGACACGCCCGTCTCACCTGTTGAGTTCCTTTCTTCCTACCCAGACTATGTCACTCCCAAAGGAAGTCTCAGTCCTTCACTCTTGCCTCCGCCTCTACCGCCAAGAAGAAGAAGGCAAAGGAGATAACGAAACATAATTTGGCAGATGGGGCGTGGTCTCCTAGTCTGTTCAAACTGCTACAATAAATACCATAAACTGAGTACCTTGGTTTTTTAAACTTTTTTTCCTTCTCATTCTAGAGGCTAGGAAGTGGTAGAGCAAGTCTCTGGAAGATCTGGTTTCTAGGGAAGACCCATTCTGCTTCATGAGCCATGCCTTCCAGCTGTGCTAGCGCGGGAGAAGCACGTTCTCTATTCAGGACCTTGAGGAAGGGCACTATTCTCAGAGCGCTCCACCTTCGTGACATAGTCACCTCTTCAATGCCACTTCTTACTACCATCACCCCAAAGGTTAGGGCTTCGCCATATGAATTTGAGGGGACATAAAAAGGTCACGCCAAGAGGGTGTGGACAGCCACAGGTCTAGGGTCAGAGGGGGCTGGATTTAAGTATAGGTTCTGCCAGCTACTACCTATGTGACCTTGGGCAGGTCACTTATTTGTCACCTTGGATTTTCACATTTAAACAATAGTGGTAAGAACTCTTAGCTGCAGGGAGGCTACAAAGACTAACGGAAACGCCTAGCAGAAATGCCTGACCCATCATAGGTTCCAAGTATATATCTCCTATTATGATTAATGTTTGAGCAGATGTGTCCTCTAGGAGGCTGCCCTTACGTGTACTAACCTAAGTATTCTAGGGTTCTGGACAGTGAGGAAGGCAGCCACAAACAAGATGGCTTCATCTGGGCAATGTGGTTGGTAGGCCACTATTTTTTCTTAATCTCCCATTTGAAATGAGCAGAAAGAGTTTGCCCACAGACCTCTGTGTCGGTGTGATCCGAGGTCATCAAGTTTTCAAGGCCTTATGTGACTTGTCCCAGCTGGTCCGTCTCATTCCCTGCACTTCTCGCCCTGGGTGCCGGGTTCTCGGTTTGCTGAGACTTGGATTCACTGACTGTTGTACTGACTGCCTCTCACGCCCTCCCACCGTCCATCATGCATGCATGCACACAGGGAAAACGTGAAGTGCCACCAGAGAAGGGTGATGAAGGAAGACTGTCCTTGTCTTTATATATAATGCATAGATTGGAAGAGAGAAAGCCGTCCGTGTCGTTCTAATTAAATGCAATTAAATTTCTGAAAGGAACGCTATTGGGGAACACAGGAACCAAGGGTAGAGACTTCTGCCACACAGTCGGTCGCCTCCCTGAAATCTCCTTCTCTTGTAGGAGCGGATGGGGGGAGGGGAGGTGGTTGGGGTGTAGGAGGTGGCAGGGGAGTCCTGGTCCCTCTCCACCGAGCACTCACTTCAAATCCATCAGGACAGACCACCTCCCTGGGTTTCGGTATTCTACTAAAAAGTATTGAAGAGCAGTTCCCTCAAGCTGGGCTTTGAGATAAATAATTTGTGTTTATGTACCCTGTGCTAGAAACAGGACCCCGGTGAGGGTGAATCCTAAGGACTCAGGCACACTCATCAAGCCTTCTCCACTGAGCTACACCCCTCCAGCCCTAAATACATTATACACGTTGCCTCATCAAAACCGCCCACCACTCTCATTAAGTTGATATTCCGCACTCATTTGCCACCACGCTGAGCCGTCTTGCCCATCTGTCTATTTTCTTCTTTGCCCCACCGCTCCCAGAAACTGAATTTATTTCCGTATTTCCATGTTTTCTTTTCTGTCCTCCCATTAGAGCACGTAAACTCTACCGGAACAAGAAAAGGGACCTCCATTAAGATACGGTACACATACTTCCTTGATTCTTGGCTATATGGTACCCACTGGGTCTCCAATCAATGCTTCTTCAATGAGCTAATTAATGAACCAAACCAGTTTTTGCCAAATATGGCTGAAGTAAGATGTAACACCCAGACATGTTTTGCGATTCCCTTTGTGGTCCCCTTTCTGTCCATCTTACGTCACGGTTGTTTCTCTACTCCTGTCTCTGCTTTGTGGCTTTGAGGGCAACGGCAACCACACCACAGTCATCTTCCGAGCCTCATCCCTCTGGCTTCTGCGGGGCCATGCCTTGCTCCTCAGACACTGCCCATATTTGCTGAGATGAACTGAATATGTTTCCATGACAACCCTGGAGCAGGAGGGAGGATGTGAGGCCCTGTATGCTTTCCCTATCCTCTCCATTGAGAACTGAGTGACAGACTGTGGAAGATTCCTCCTCGGAGCTCCCAGCATAGAGGTCCCAGGACCACTCCTGGCCCAAGATGGCTTTGGGAGAGAGGCACCATTCGGATATTAATGTTGGCTAGGTCTCTGTGAGGTGATGCCACAGTGTCCAGCCTGAGTGGTCACAGTAGAAGAAGGCTTCAAATGTACATGTGACAATTGGGGTCCATGTCATTGCGTTTCTTAGAAGATCATAGTTTTTATGGCACAGTGACTTACCAGGACCCTTACATGGGCGGGGTTCACTGCTAGTGTGAGGCAGCCTGGGCACCTCAGTGGGAAGGCAATGGATAACGCATCTTTGTGGAGATTCCCCTGGTGTGTGGGAGCTTCCTGTCTGGCTGACCCTTGACTTCTCACATATCCCCTCAGCTGTCAAAAGTCAAGGGAACCTCACAAGCTCCTGCTCCGTCCCCTTCATCTACGTCTATGGAGAGACACAGCAGCACGAAGTTTTCTTGGAGCTCGCACAAAATTGCCCGCTGTCATCAGAAAACCCAGAGGACCTAAAGAGACAAAGTCAGGGGCTCTGGTCACCTAGTAGGCAAAGGACCTTGCTGGAAAGGTAGGGAAGGGAGGCGTGGGCAGCACGGCAGTCGGAGAGGTCTGATTTCCTCTTTCAGGGGACCAGCCGTAGTGACAGGAGCCACCTCTACTTTCCCGGGGGCACAGATTAGAAGAGGCAGACCCCACTGCTAAACTGAAATAGAAGGCAGGTGCCCAGAAACAGTGACCTCGGAGCAGCCAGATGTCACCTCCTTTCCTTGCGCTAGTCCCCTGTCACCTGAATTTCCTCCGTTACCAGAATTCCTAGAAGCCTCACACAGAACTGGCTGTTAAGAGAGCAACTCTCAGATTCAGGTTCCAGGAAAAGACTCAGAATCCACTTGAAAGAGGCCTGCAACTGTTTCTGTACAGGGCCAGATAGATAGCCAGGCTGCGTGGACCACAGCAACCCCCTGCAACTGTCCCCTCTGCAGCTCCAGGGCCATAACAGCTGCAGCAAAGGGATGGGCAGATGAGTGAAACGGCTGGAGGAATGGCTGCCTTCCGGTGAACCTTATGTACAAACGCTGCGGGCGGCTGGATTCGGCCGTGAGCCTCAGTTTGCCAACAGAGCTCAGGCTTGTAAGTGGGAGACCTTCCCTCACCACCTCTTTGTCCCCAGGGCCTCTCACAGGCGCATCCAGGGGCGAGGTGTTGAAATGCAGTGTGTTGAGGCACTTACCAGCTGATAGCAGTTCAAGAGAAATCAGACTAGCGACAGGCTTCTCAGAGTCTAGGGCAGATGGAGAGGTGCCGAAAGGCAGGCTTCCAGCATGAAACCCGCCACCTCAGCTCTTCTAAGCAAACAGATCCCACTGGTTGTGGCCCCAAATCCCCAAACAGAGACTCATTTGAGAACGCTTGGTCCCCTCTTGTGAAGCTCACAGGAAACAGAGTCTGAGAGCACAGGGACAAGCCAGAGACACGCAGCGTGCTCACCCTCCTGGTTTTGGTACTTTTTCCTTATGACCCCACACTCCAGAGACCTACTCTCTCTTGCCATTTCATAGGGTGAGCCAGGGCCACTTCCAGACTCAGATGAACCGTCAGAGCCCTTAAATGAGAATTAGCTGTTCTAAAAAAAAAAAGCATGCTTGTAGAGTTGAGTCCTAATTACCTCCTCCCCTCCCTCACAGCAGTGACATATCCCTGGCAATTATGGAACCTGAGATCAATCCAGTAACATCTTTCAAGACAGACGAAGCCACACTGCTGGTAATTCACCATGAATTTTATGAGACACTATACTTCAACTGTGTTCTGACGCTTGTCTGGGCTTACTGGAGGCTGGAATACAAAGGCCTCTGTGGTATACAGGCTTTACAAGTCCAGGCATTTGGGGACTTTGTGTAAAGTCAGGATAGGCAAGGTTCTGCTACAATAACAAATTGCTACTTAATGCAACCCAAGTTTACTTCTGGCTCATATCACATGTCCAGTGTGGATTAACAGGCCAACCCTCCTCGCCGAAGCTGTTGAGGGTTCTAGCATCTGCAGGCTCCATCCTAGCCCAGGCCTTGTGAGAGGAGCGGGCCTGGAAAACCTTGTTCTGGCTTCTAAAGTCTGTCTGGAGACCTTATCTGTTTACCTTGCATTGACCAAACAAGAGGCATGCTACACGGGTGAGGAAGTCAACCCAGCCATATGCAAGAGGCCATGAAAGGACTGTGGGCAGGCCTAATGCTTGCTGCCAGACCTGGATGAAGTCGGGGAGACTCAGCTGCCTCGTAGGAAGGGTACCCATGGGACATCGTCTGAATAGTTTAGACAGCGCAACAGAGCAAAGGTCATCCATTGGAAGGTTGCGCCTGACTCTGATTTCAACCATACTCTTCCTTCCGGGTCTGTGTCACATGAAAAAGTCACAGGCGGCCACTGCCTCACACAGGGGCCCCTCCAGTTTGCCTTCCCTGTTAAGATGAAGGACAGCTTTCTGACATTGTGACCGCCATAACCATCTCCTTCTGTAAGTGGCTTCTACCAGGCATTTTGTCACTGTTATGAGACAACTAATTAAAACGCCACACTACTTCCCAAAGCCCTACCTCCTATGATGGTCACATGGATTGGGCTTTCGACACATGGGCTTTAGAGGTCACACACATCTGATCGCGGCACCCTCTTCTGTGTGACACTGGCCCCTCTGTGCTCATTGGGGCAGCCACAGCTTAAGGACTCAGGGGCCTGGCCCAGCCCTCCCCCCCTCCCTGCACCCCCCTCCCCCGCCGTCCAGGCCGCTTCCCTCATTAGCCCTGCTCCCTGGCCTGACCCTGGCCTGCCTTCCTTTCACTGGAACACACAGCACGGACAGGGGCTGCTCTCAGCGCTCAGCAGTGCCGAGCAGATGTGTCCCTCAGGAGTGCCTAACGTAGGTGACCCTAGTGAGGAGAGGCAGAGTACACACTCCACCAGACACCCCAGGCTAGAAGAGGGGCTCGAATGGGCCTGGGTTTCCCATGAGGTCATAAACCAGGGAATTAGTTTTTTGTTCCTGCTTTTATCCTGCCAGGGCCAGGAAGGCTAGCCTGGCCCGCAGACACGTGTGTAACGAACGGGGTGTTCAATGCCTGCACCATTCCTGGTGTACAATAGATTCTTATTAGATGTTTTTTTGGGGGTGTGTGAATATGTACATTTGAAGAATAGCTCCATTTTCTTCTTTCCATCTTCACAAGGTGATAAGGATTTGACTACAAAGCAAGCTACTGACATGTGAAAAAGTCAATTAAACCAAAGTGAAGGTGGAGGTTTTTGTTCGATGCAAAACCAAGTGCCCATTCAGAATTGGACTGCGGCCTGGGGAGCATCCGCCCCAATTACAGAATGAGTTCTTAGTGGCTTTATAGCCTCTTTAATTTACTTACGTATCTTTATTTATTTATTTATTTTTACACAGGTGCTCACTCTGCAGTGTAGGCTTCTCTGGGAATCACTATATAGTGGGCTGGCTTTCAGACTCAGGGCAGTCCCACTGGCTCAGCTTCCCCAGAGATAGAATTACAGCTAATTCCTATATCCTACCACAGCACCTTAAACGTTTGTGAAAGTGCCAGGCAGAATTAGTGTGTGGTCTGCCTATGATGCTGGGTTCCGAGCTGGTCCATCTTGAAAGCTAGCATTAAGTTTAAAGACCACCGCTGCCTCAGCAACACAAAGCAAGCCGCGGGAGGTTGTTCCGGGCCTTAGGTCCTTTCAATGAAAGGATTGTATTCACCTATGTGTGTATGTCATATGTAGCTACGCACTAGAATTAGATGGACGTGGGTTTCTTTTTTTTTTTTTTTTTGCTGATGCCACAGTGATGGGGAAAAGGCTGGAGGCAGGTCCAATTCAAGCCAGCATCTGTCTAAAGTGCAAGGGCGCCCTCAGCTCTTCCTCCCTTTCTAGCTTTCTTCCTGACAGGCACCTGCTGAAATGAAGACACGGTGGTGACCTGACCCACCTTGGCCTATCACCTGTCCTCAAATAAACACAAAAGCGGTCAATGGGCAGGGCCGGTGGCACATCTACTACACTTGACATCTGCTGTGCGTCTGGCTTCATGTCTATGACACTGTCATTGGCTGCATTCTTTTTCCTGCCATCCCCAAAACAAAGCAAAACAAAAAGAACCAGCAATTAGTGAATCTCTAAAATTTAATAGTGTGAAGCTTGACTCTCCCCCCCAAAAAATATGTTAATGGAATTGGAAGGTGGGCCTTTGAGAATTGGTTAATATTTCATAAAGTTATGGGCCTGGTCCCCCTGACAGCTGCAGTGCCTGTAGAAGATGAAGGAGAGATCTCTCCCACCAGCGTGTGACAGCATCAGGAAGGCCTTTACCAGATGCCAGGAAGATGTCAACATTGTGATCACGGGTTTCCTGGTCTCCAGAACTGTGAGCTAAGTAAACTTCTATTCTTGGGTTTGTGTGTGTGTGTGTGTGTGTGTGTGTGTGTGTGTGTGTGTGTGTGTGTGTGTGTATCAATCAGAGGATAAAGTTACCTGCCATCAAACCCAAAGACTAGAGTTCAATTCTTAGGGCCTGCATGGTTGACCAACACACATGCACTGTAGCATTCCTCCCAAGAAAGAAAGAAAGAAGGAAAGAAAGAAAAGAAAAGAAAAGAAAAGAAAAATGGGTTAAGGCTGCTTTCTAGCCTTACATTTTTCAAAGGCCCTTCTTCACGTGCATAACATTTTGCAAAATATTGACTCTGACGCCAGGTGTATTTCCAGTCACACACACGCACAAAGCACAAAGCACACATGAACGTGCATGTCCGTGGAATGTACGGTTTCGGTTCCTACTCTCCAGGAGCAGGCATCTTACAGAAAGCAGACGGCTAAGGGAGCCTCAGTGTGGGGGAAACACCCTGGAGGTTGGATGCCACATGGACTTTGAAGAAGTGACCAAAATGGCCCATTTTCCCTGATGGATAGAACTCCTGGGTCCAGGCATCAAGGAGGAGGTGGGGGGGCTTCTCTCACTGTTGTGCCTACAGCCGCTTACCCAGTACAGACCTTTGTCACAGACACTTGAGCTCTTCCGGCGTGGAGATCTGTCTTTATAATAGAGAAATACTTCCACTGGATGACAAAAGTTGCTCTTCTGATTTTAAAATGGAGACAAACAGCCAGTCACTTGGAGGTTCTGATCTTCCCGAACTAGCAGGCGGAGAAGGGGTGCTGGTTGGTCCTTCGTAGTAAGAGAGATCACATCTCTTTTTCCCAAGTTCTATGCCAGGGATCCAAGGCATTCTCTGACGCATTTTCTAGTAAAGGGAGATAGAAAATGTTAGCGTCTGCAGCCTGAGCCTGAGGCTACTGTGTTATGTGAGCAGAAAGTGTGGACTGAATATAGCTGAGTAGCCAACGGGAACATTGGGTGAGTGTTAAGCTAGTCCCTCCTACTTCCAAAGCTGCCATCCTGAGTTCTTCTCCGCCGTGCACCCGCTGAGCTGTCCAGGTCTCTGTCTACAGCTGGCTTTCTATTAAGTTATGCCAGTGAGTGGCCGTCATCTGGCCATCGACAGTGCCTGTCCACGTGGCTCAGCAGCCGCAGAGCCACACTCACTGAAGCTGCTTACCAGGATCCGTGCCAAGTCCCTTCCCCTGAGCATCCAGGTTTGTACAGTACTAATCTCTTTGCAGTAGTTACAGTGCAGGCTGGTTTGGTAGTTCTGCCCCATCAGCCCTCTCTTACCTGTTAATATTAATCAAGGTTAGTCCCCCTGATTAAATCTCCTCTGTTGAAACAACACACATGGCATTTGCTTTTCTGACCTGCCACTGAATGGCATAGAAAGAACACAAAGATCATCTCACTTGTTACTTCGACTGCTTTTCCCGAAGTTTTCTTTCTAAATCAAGACTTCCAATTTCAAATAGCTTAGAAGCAGTGCTTAAGAAAATACAAAATGGAATTTTAGCTTTTCAAATGCCACCATCCAAACTGGAATGGAGATTTTTCCAGTGAAGATCTTCTGCAAAACTAATTCATTTTATTTAAAGGCTTCCCTCTTTGTATTTGGAGGTTAAATAAATGATAGAATTCATTATTCCACCAAACAAATCATTTCATTTATTTTGGGTAAATTGCACTAAATGTGGTTTAATTACTGTGTCCAGAATAGCATTTCACATCTGTGGCCCCAGAAGTGGTTATGGCTATGAACATCTAGAGAAAAGAAATGGAGCCCTCTTGTGGCCAATTTAAATACTACACCCCTTGCCCCGAAGACACCTTAGGGACTGCAGCCTTGCGACACCACGGAACACAAGTGGGGCTGGGGCATGCTTTCTCATGCTTCTTAGCAGGATGCAGATACAGCATGAAGACACTTGTAAACTGTAAGCAAGGTCATTACTCACTGTTAAAGTTTAGATGAAAGTCTAGCGAGTGGAGAGGCTCCCAGCCTGGGCGGCATACAAGGTGAAAGATATCCAAAGCCCTGTGTTGTTAGAAGTCCTAACACAAGCCATAGGTATTTCCAACTTGTGGCCCCTACACAGGTAAGGCCTCGAGGCACAGTAATGAGGGAGAACTCACAGAAGTTAGCAAGCGATTGACGAATGGGAAAGATGTGCTGATCTGCACAGTTACCACAAATTACTGCAAAGGACCCAGAGGTGTGGCCTGGGGGTGAGAGAGGACAAGGAAGGGGCAGGCACGGGAGCTTGGGACCCAGTGGCACTGATTTCCAATGCTGCCCGAGCTTGTTCCTAGATGAGTGACTTTGGGCAAACTATTTAATAACCTTCATCTCCTGGCTTTCTTTGTAAAATGAAAATAGCAGACATCTCATTCCAATCAACTTACAGGAGTGGACGCTTGCAGAGCTGAGCTGGCTGGCTTCAAGGGGTGACCTTGCTGTGACCTTCGGTGAGTTTCTTACCTCTGTGTGCATTGCAAGGCTGTTGGAAAGATTAAATGACCTCTCTCTCTCTCTCTCTCTCTCTCTCTCTCTCTCTCTCTCTCTCTCTCTCTCTCTCACACACACACACACACACACACACACATACACACACACACACACACAGACACACACACACACATACACACACACACACAGTCAGTCAGTCAGTCAGTCAGTCAGTCAGTCAGTCCAGGCATTATGGGAGAAAATGCCATTGTATTGCTATTTAAAGAGCTATAGGAGACGTTGTAAATGGTGAGTGTGGGGACAAATGATAGCTTTATTATTGGCTGCCAATCATCATGGGCAACGTACTTACCTTTTTCCTGCCTACTCCTTTCCTGCTCGTCAAATCACATGAAACTGCCATTTCAATAGGTCAAAAATCCTTGAAGGTGACAATTCCTCAGTTGATCCTGATACAAACCAGTTTTGCCACCATTGGGACTGTTGGTGTAGGCCTCAGTCGAGGGCTGTGGTCATGCCACTGGGCCCAGGAACTGACAGAGTATGTCTCCTTGCCTGCCTGTGAGGACTAATATTCTGGGAGGCTTTAAGGGGACTTGGTCCATCAGCTTTCCAGTGCTGGCTTTGGGAGGATGTTGAGGAAGGATGTTGTCTGGAAATCTGGGTCAATTAGGCCCCAGTTGGAGACTTGGGCTCCATTACAAGTAGCTCAGTGGGGAGAATTTACTATAGAATTGGAAAAGGTTAAAATTCTATGGGCAACACTGGAACCATCACAGATTTGCAACAAAGGGAGGGTAAGGGGTGGCTACAGCCTTGGTTTCTATATCTAGAAGGATATAGAAAAGAGATAGCATTGTGGGGGGGGAGGAGAGCCACGGCCACTAGCAGGAGGCGAATAAGGTGAGCCCAGTGGCCACTCCCAGAGCAGATAGAAAAGAGGTGGGAAGACTGTCCCTCCCTCCCTGCTAATCTACCTCCTGCCTCTGTCACCAAGTCTCCAAGGCTGAGAATCCTATCCCAGTAGGTAATGGAATCTGGCCCATGTGCTTTGCAGAAAGAGACCCCTGAATTCAGAGGAGACCAGAAAAAGAGTGGAGTCAATGTGAGAGCACAGAGAAAAATGCCCAGGGGATGGAGCAGGGAGGAGAGGAAGCCTGGAGCTGACTCCAGGTGGGAGTCCCTGTCTGCCATGATGCCTCTCCACAATGCCATAAAGGAAGAGGTCGGATGCTTCCCTGCTCCCGCCAGCATTCCCACTTGGAAGCAGGGGGTTACCTAGCTTGTCTGAGCCAGTTTGAAGAAAGGGACAGGCACAGATAACTGTGGCAGCCCGCTCTGGGATCTCCAGGGGGATTCGGTGCATCAGAGCAGAGAGAGACAAAGGGGCTGCGACCTACCCTCATGGCCTGGGCCCTAAATCAGTGCTAAGCCCCGCATCCGAGGAGCTGCGGGTTCTCTCCCTCCTGCTGTGGGTACCAGACGATGGACTGCAGTGCAGTGTCCTAGGCATGGGACAGAACAGGGTGGTCAGAAGAGAGACTAAGGTCGGTTGTCATTGAGCTCCGAGCAGTGCGCCTGAATGCGCTTCTTGCTTCTTGCTTTTGACAGGAGCACTCTGAGCACCAAAGATGCTAACACTATAGGGTAACCTGGAGGTCTGGGAAGGAGGCTCACTCAATAAAGTATTTGTCCCATAATCACCAGGATCTGACTGTGAGTACCAGAACCCACATTAAAAAAAAAAAAAAAGCAAGTCACTTATGTGTCATCCCAACACTTGGGAGGCAAAGACAGAAAGCTCTGTGGGGCTAGCTGGTCAGTCATCCAAACCTAATTGCCGAGGGCTCCAGGCCAGTGAGAGACCTTGACTCCAAAACAAGGTGTACAGATCATGCAGAACAGAACCTGAGGTGATGCCCTGGCCTCCAGGGACAGGTAGGTGCACACTTGTGCACACACGTACCCTACCCATACCCAGAGAGGAAAAATAACTAGATAGGGGTTAACCCTTTAGACCCTGAAGGTGTATGGGAGCCCTCTTTACGATTCGATAAAGATTGAAATCTGTTTAAAAAAAAAAAAGTATCGATCACCTCTGGGATATTTCTCCCAGGAGCTCAGCCAAAGCTCCAGAGTCGTCACTGTATGATCATCAATGGATGGAAGCCCCTTCACACCCAGGGGCATCAGAAAAGGCGAATCCCGGATCAGCGCGGAGGGCGAACGCACCCACAGCAGCCTGCCCGTGAGGGGGGAAACCTTCCCTTCATGTGCTCAACCACGCTGCCTCCTGCTCCCACCAGGGGCTGCTGCCGGGCCCCCCTACACTCAAGCTCTCCGATGGCGGATGCTCAAGTCTCAAGGACCACGTTCATATCACAAAGGACTTCTGGCTTCCAGATGGGTAACGATAACTGGGCACAGACATTTGGGGCTCGTCGCTAAATGAAATGGCCCTACCTCAAGATGCATCTTAAAACTGACAAAGAGCAGAGTGTAAACAGATACGCTGGTCTCAGTGTATATGAGCAGTTTAGGAAGGCAGATAGCTTACGGCCTATGCAGGGAAGGAATTGTTTCATTTTTCAGCTAACGGCTCCCACCGTCTTTTATCAAAGTCTCCACCCCCCCACCCACTACGGTGGCCTTTTGAGACATTTTAATTCAGCTCAACAGTTTTGTTTTCGTTCGTGGGAGTTAAAACAATGGTATCTGCTTACTTGAGTCAGGCCTCTGCAGCTTGCATGTTCAGCGTTGTTTTTAATGCAAAGGTATCTGCTTCCAAGCATAGGCTGTGGCAGCCTCTCTTCTTCTGACATGTTTGTAATAATGATTTCCCCGGCTATGGAAGGATGAGAAGACGGTGAGCTTTCCCTGGCACACCTGAATGGCCAGGATATTTACTTTGGTAAACAGTAGGCTGAAGGTCTGTGCTCCCTAAAATCCATAGGCTCAGATCCAGACCTCCAACCTGGTGTTATTAGAAGGTGAGGCCCTTCAGAATGCTGAAGCCTGGAGCATTCTTGGAAGTAGAGACATGGCTCAGGAGCTGGCTCAGCGGGTAAAGTGACTGCCCTGCAAAACTGAGGACATGAGTTCGGGTCCCCGGTAACCATATAAAAGCTGGGAGCAGTCCTACAGGAGGCAGAGACAGGGGATTTCCAGGGCCTGTTGGCCAATGTAGCTTAGTCAGTGTGCAAGAGAAGGTTGCTTCACTGAGTCCCTTCAGGTTTAATGAGGAGAGCCTGTCTCCAAGCTAAGGTGGAGAGCAAGTGAAGAGGACAATAGGGTACCAATTGGTAGCCTCCATATGTATGTGTGCAGATGCACGCAAGCGCGCACACACACACACACACACACACACACACACACACACACACACACACACCACAGAAATAAAGACACTGGAGCACTTTCTTCACAATCTTCTGTGCATGAAGACACAGCAGAGGGAGAAGAGCCTGCAGCCTCAACAAAGTCTCAAAGGAACCCAGCCACACGCCATCTTGTACTTCTAAGCTCCAGAACCGGGGAAGCAGGGAGTAATTGTTAGTAATTATTTTGTAGGCTACTTGGTTTGTAGTAATTTGGTCCTAAATAATGCAGAGGCTTTTCCCACTAGAATATCTGCTCAACCCTGTGCAACTCCCGTGGGACCTCCCACCAGGCTGCTGTACACACACATGCACACACACACACACACTCGCGCGCGCGCGCACGCACGCACGCCCACACTATCCAGAACACAGCTGCCCCCTTTATATGCCCAAGCTCCCCATGTCTCTGTAGACATCCTGTCCGAGGTGGAATGCAGATGCTATCGATCTGTCCCACCTTGAATCCCCTTTGAACTGCCTGTGTGCTCATAAAACAAGAGTGCTGGGGGCATTTGGAGGGCAAACATTAGCAGAGATTGCTTGAAAGTTGCATCCATATAAAATCCAGAGGCTGGGAGGGGCTTGTCTTCAGGGAGGAAGGTGTCTTCAAAGTACTTGGTCAAACTCATCCAAAGAACCCACCGCTTCATGGCAGCCACAGCAAGGGCTCCCCAGAGGCTCCGGCCTCATGTGTAGGCCACTTGTGAACTTAACAGGCCGCCTCTGCCCCTCTCTCTCTCTCTCTCTCTCTCTCTCTCTCTCTCTCTCTCTCTCTCTTTCTCTCTCTCTCTCTCCATCTGTCTCATGCCCTTAGAATGACAACTCAATACCAACTCACTATTTCTTTCTGTTTTGTTTGCTCTTTCTGGGCTTTTAACTAGAATGGAATAGCCAGGAGATGGGAAAGTTCTCTCGATGCCGTCCAGAGACAGGAAGGAGACCCTCCCCTCACGGCACTGAACAACTTGCTGTAAGCAGTCCCTGGAAGCCTACTCAGTGATGAAAGGAAAGTAACTATTGGGAAATGAAGGTGAATGTGACCCGGTCCTGCATCCTGGGGGCTCACAATCTGGCAGTGGGAATAAGCAAACGAATGCTCAAGTGAAGTGTGCCTGCCCTGGGCCAGTGCGCTGACCCAGAGAGTAAAGGCATGCTCCAAGCCTGGCTACATGGACTTCACAGTGGAAGGCGGCCTCTCGCTTGCATACGTGCACACTAAGGCATGTTCTGGACCCGCCACCACACACGCCCGCCCCGACACACACCCACACACACACATACACGCTCAAACGATCAATAAATGTAATTTAACTTTTTTTTCAGTTTTAAAATATTCCACCTTTCTCCTAGGAGATGCCCCATTTATTTTTTAATCCCCGAGTGCCAGGGGAGGGCTATAAGAGGGAGTGCTGTGTGAGCAGGGCCCTGGGGGACAAGAAGCTGAGAGACACAGGTGAAGGGAGCTCCAAGCAAATAGAGCAACCATGCCGATCCTGGAGAGGTGAGGGTCTTGGCTTTGCCCACGGTGGTGCTGTCTGTCTGCCCACTTGAGAGCAAGTTTCCTGGGGATCTGTCTTGGGATGTGAAAAACAAACAGACATGCCCTGATGCCCATGGGAGAACCAGATAAAACCCGCAGGCCCTGAGAGCGCTGCGGTCCTCACGTCTTCCCCACTGATCGCACTTATAGAAGCACTGACTTGTGGGTAAAACATGAGTAAACCTCTGTACTCTGTGTGTGTGTGCGTGTGACTGTGTGTGTGTGTGTGTGTGTGTGTGTGTGTGTGTGTGTGTGTGTGCCCCATCGTAATTACACAGAAGGATGGAGGCTTAGCCACTGAAATAAATTTTTCAGAGTCATAGCAAATGAGTAACAGGGCACGACTCAGACCTCACATTTAACCGCCGCTGGCAGAAGCATTGTAAAACATGGCCATCCGTGGATGACTGTGAACCTTCTATTCTGTTCACTTGACTTTACAGCTGACATTCTAGTCACGTGGCCTCATGACTCTTGCTCTCAGGATCACGTGACTTTTTTGCCAGCTATTGCACAAGGGACCAAGTAGCTTATGTTGAAAAGGATGCTTGCCCTCTGCAGCTGACTCGGTGTTGTTCGGAAGCGAGGTCTTCAGTCCTCCCTGAGTCACTGGCTCAGCTGATGTTACTGCTGGCTCCAGGTAGGCAGGGCTCATAGATGGCTCCTTTTCAAAAAACGGTCAGTCAGTTTACCTCAGCTCTGTGTTTCCCCCATCCCACAGCCAACATTAGCAACTGGTGTTTTTGTTAACCACGAGGGCCAAAGCAGACTCTCAGTCAGTGCTTCTCAACCTTCCTCACACACACACACACACACACACACACACACACACACACACACACACCGCCGCAACCTTTCAACCTTACAGTTCCTTGCGTTGTGGTGATCCCAGGCATAACATTATTTCACACTTTATATGCTTTATAACTTTAGCTGCTTTATCACTGTGATTCTGCTGCTGCTATGAATTGGAACGTAAACACCTGATATGCGGGATATCTGATATGTGACCCTCCCAAAGGGATAGTGACGCACAGCTTGAGAACCACTGCTCTGAATAAGCACAAGTTTAGAGCTGGTGCTCAGCTCTATTGTAGGATACATCTGCAATGTCCCCCGCCCCCCCCCGAAAGGCCTTGTGTGTTAGGGACCTGGCTCCAACTTAGGACTGTTAAGAAGAGCTTCAGTTAGGCTACGTGGCTTGTGGGGAGGCCCTGGGGTGGGGAGTGTGGATATAAAACATCCCCGCCAAGGCCCTCAGGCAGGCATGGGTGTAAAACATCCCTCCCAAGTGCTGGTCTTTGACTCTGACTCCCAGCTGGCCGTGCTGATGTGACCAGGAGGGTTCGCCCTGCATCTGCAGCCACACCCGAGGCTTCCTCAGGCAAGAGCAGTGTGGGCAAGAGCAGTCTCTCCCTTCAATAGCTCTATCAGTTTATTTGTGCAGATACTCTTGTGGCAGGGTGGGGCCGGGATGGGGGTGGGGCCGAGATGGAGGGTGGGGCAGGGATGGGGGTGGGGCCAGGATGGGGTGGGGGATTTGTCCTCACAGAGTCTACTCCTCTCACCTTAGTTTCCTGGTCACATGGGGAGCAATTTGACTGCATTCACCATGATGCACTATTTCCCCCACAGGCCCGCCCCAAGCAGCAGCTTCAAGACTACCTGTGAACAGGAGCTTCCAGAAGTGAAAGCTAAAGCAACGTTTTCTCTCTCTAAGTTGCCTGTCTCGGCTCTCTCCTATAATTAACTAAAACAAGCCCCAAGCAATAAGCCTCCTCTAAACGGATGTCTGGAGAAAGTAGGGAATCTTGTTTTGTGCAGGTTACAAAAGAATCTGGCAGCTGGAGATCCAGGGTGGGGATGGTGACCCACAGTGTACCCTAGCGCAGTGTGTCAGAGACTTCGAATCCTTGTCTATTTCTGCTTATTCTTCCTTAAACAGCACCTGGACCCTCGTGACCACCGGAAAGCCACTGGAGCCCCAGCCATCACATCATAACATCGAAGCTCCAGACATAAGAATGAGAAGAGCAAGGGAAAAAAGAACAGTATGTCTCATGAACTGGCCTCCCACCCCCCCCCAAGCCCCTATACCCCATGCCCCCCTGCCACCCCCCTCCGCCAAGGGAATTTGTTTGGGAAACCCCACACAGCGTCTACGGTTTTCACCAACCAACAGTTGGTCATGCCAGTCTGCAAGGGAAGCTGGGAATTCTGAGATTGCTTTGGGATTTCTAAGCTAGGCATGTGGCTACTCCCAAGGGCAGAGCTCCATTAACTCAGAAGAAGACACAGGAGGAGGGACAGGCCTGGCTAAACCAAGGGGGGGCCCAGAGAATGTTCTCTCTGAGTTAGAGGCCTTGGGTGCTGAGAGGCACAGAGGTGTGTGGGGCCACATGTGCCACAGAGAGAAGCCTATGGCCCTGCCCCACATTTTCAGGCAGGGACGAGGAATAGCTCTTTTACGAAACAGGATGATCAGAGGCCAGGAAGATGGCTCAGTTGGTAAAGAGATTGCCACTCAGGCGTGAGGACCTCAGTTCAAATCCCTAGCACCCATGAAAAATCAGGGTGTGGTTGGGGCTGGAGAGGTGGCTCAGCAGTTAAGAGCACTGGCTGCTCTTCCAGAAGGTTCAGTTCCCAGCACCCACATGGCAGCTCACAACTGTCTGTAACTGCAGTTTTCAGTGGTCTGGCACCCTGCACAGACATACTTGCAGTCAAAACATCAGTGTGCATAAAAATAAATAAGTCGTTTTTTAAAAGGCAAATAATCTTTAAAAAAAAAAAAAGTCTATCACCTAGTCCTGGAGGAAGCAGAGACAGGATCTCTGGGCTCACTAGCCAGTCAAGTGGAAACAGCAAAGTTCAGGTTTGAGAGAGTCTAGCCTCTGTGGGCACCAGACATAGGCATGTTGCACATATAGACAAGAAGACTGTCTCTCTCTCTCTCTCTCTCTCTCTCTCTCTCTCTCTCTCTCTCTCTCTCTCACACACACACACACACACACACACACACACACAAATAAAACATTTTAAAAAATAAGGTGGAAACTGAGAAAAACGCTGTCAGCTTCTGGCCTCAACACACTTGCTGTACCTATTCACACAGATAGATACACACACACACACACACACACACACACACACACACACACACACACACACGCTGCACACACAGGCACCCCAATATATATATCCTTATCCTCATTTTCTCTAATAAAATAAAATAAAGGAAACAAAGAGACTAAGTGCTTTAATTTCAGAGAATGATCAAGGATTTATTTCTGGTCAGTTGTGAGTCTCCCGAGTCCTCTTTACACTCTCTCCTCCCCTGCCCCTCTCCTGGGTGTGTGCTTTGCACTCAATGACTCTACAGCCTTTTCACAGGTGAGCGCATATGCGAAGCTTGGTATAAGAGGACAAACAGTCATGTTCCACCTTGTCACGTTACCAGACAGAGAAGGGGGGCTTTCATTTTAAAAGGCCCCGCCATCCTAACCACCATCAAAGCTCCAGCCGCCTTTGACTGAGGGGTTGTGCCCTCAAACCACGGCTTTCATTGTGCTGCCAAGAGCTCACGCGGTTATTAATTCAGCTATTTCAGGATGAAATACTTTGCTGAGATTAGCAAAAGACTGGGAATTGCGATGAGGAAAAAAACAAGCCCTGTCTTTAATCTTATTTTGAGAAACCATCCATCAGTTCATTCCTTTGTTCACTCACTTGTTTGTTTGTTTTACTGAAGCAACAATATTTCTCCTTTTAGGGCAGAGTCCAGACAGTGGTAACACTTGCCACATCCTTTGAAGCATGTGTGCTCTAACTGGGCAGCCATGTACAATCCAGAGAAACAAAGTGCTCACACTCATAGTTTTAAACACACAAACTGGGGCCATCACAGTACGGCACAAATATAGCCAAGGAAAGAGAACTGCAGTTTCTTGAAAGATGTAAAGTCCGAGCCTGTAACCACCTTGCAGGAGCATGGAGCACCACCTTGCAGGAGCATGGAGCCACACTGTCACCACAATCCTCATTTAAAACTGACGTGACCAAGTAGGCCTTCAGCCTTCATCTCGGAAATAAGAGCATGCACTGTGCTGTTAACTAAAGCTAAAATCACGGGTAAAGTCACTTCAAAGCAAATATCCAAGCAAGTAATCTGCCGTCCCTGCACCCAAGAGGACACACACCAGTAGACAAGAAAAAAGAAATCCTTGCCTCCTGCCGGGCTAGTAGAGCGGCAATGTCAAAAATCAGACACTAGGTGGCGACCTTAACACAGTCTGCTGTTTATGACAGTTGGGACCAGTCTGTGCCGTTTCCTTTCTAGAAAAAAAGCACACCCACACGCTGAGGACGCACCAAGAAATTAATTTTATAAGGGGGGAGGGAACCACATTATACTTTTAATATATACTTCTAATTGTTTAAAACAAGCAATAACCTACAGTTTGTTGTTATCACAACAAAGATTAGCTGGAATTACTGGAGGGAGGCCCCCTGAGTCTTTTCAGCCAAGCTCTCCCGTCAAGGGGAGCAACAGCCTTTGCGCATAGAAGCCTGGAGTCCTGTGTTCAACCAACTCCCTGCAACCCTGACTGCCGTCCAACCACAGTCTCAGGAGAAACTTCCAAAGCGGGAGCAAATGATAGAAAGCCTTAATCCCTCAAACTGCCAAGGTGTGATGGTGCACCACTGTAATGCTACCCTTGGGGAGGCAGAAGCAGGCGGATGTCTGTGAGTTCAAGGCCAGCCTGGTCTACAAAGAGAGTACAGGACAGCCAAGGCTATACAATGAAATCCTCTCTAAAAAAAAACAAAAACAAAAACAAAACAAAACAAAAGGCTGCTTCTCCCTCCAGCAACTACCTGAATGGGGGAACGGGAGGTACTAAAGAAGGAAAGATGAGCTCTTTGAGTAAAAGAAGTCATAAGAATACCGGATATGGGGGCTGTAGAGATGGCTCAGTGGTAAGAGCGCCACTCTTCCAAAGGTCGTGAGTTCGACTCCCAGCAACCACATGGTGGCTCATAACCATCTGTAATGTGATGTGGCACCCTCTTCTGGCTTGCAGGAGTACATGCAAGCAGAGCACTGTATACATAATAATAAATAAATAAATCTTAAAACAAAAAATCGGGTATAAACCATGAAATTTCAAAAGCACCAAAAGGCAAGGGGAGCTCTGGCCTCTCGAAGATACCCTCACAGCAGAGCCAGAATCAGACCTCACAAGGCAGTGGAGAAAGAAGGCAATGACAGCCAACGAGAGCTGAGGCAACACAAAGATCAGGGGCATTTATTGTGAAATAATGGAATGAGGACTTCTGAAGATGCCACCACGAGACAAGGAGGAAGAGCAGACTTAGACTCGGAAATATTTCAGGAAAATGGTTCGGCACCATCTGGTTTCCAGATTCCATCCACAGTAACCCCAACCTGTGACAATGTCCTCACTGGCCTATGAAGAAAATGAAGTCAGCCGCCGTGTGTATACAGCACAATAGGGTACTGCAGAGATGGCTCGGCCAGGAAGAGTATTTTATAGTGAAACAAGATAGCACTTAATTTTTTTTTTTGGCTCAAACTTTACTATATAGCCAAGGACAACCATGAACTATGAGCCTCCTGCCCTGTCTCTTGACTGTTGGGGTTACAGGCATTTGCCACAATGCCCACTTTATGAGGTTCTGGGGGTCAAACTCAGGTCAGCTCTTTACCTAGTAAGCTACATACCCAGCCTTAGAGATCTTACCTGTGTTCTCACATTACTATTTCCTGTCTTGTCACAACAGAAGATTCTTTAAAAAAAAAAAGCCCTCTTCTATGATGTGGACATGCAGCTCTGTGTGCGTGCGTGCATGCATGCATGTGTGCATGTATGTGTGTGTTGTTGTTATTGTTGTTGCTGTTGTTTCTTCCATTGTTAGGTCTTGTCACACACCGGTACTCCTCCGTCTTTCCTTCTCTCCCTGGGTCACAGGGTAGCTGGCTACCTCATGGTCCCACAGCCATGCAGTCCCAGGCACAAAGGACTGTGTCCCCTCAAACCACAAAACGCAATACATCATTCCTTCCCAGTTGCTTTCATCAGGCCACAATAGCGAGAGGAGGAGGCCTCACTTGGTAAAGCCTAAGCTAGTATTATTATGCATACAGTTTTGAAATGTCCCTGCTGTGGGGAATCTAGAAGTCTGGGAAATAGAACATTTGCAGTCTAATAAAGAGAGAAATAGCCAGCTAGGTGCAACTGCCTCATTGACTCACTGTTCTGAGCCGTAAGCAGGACACTGCCTTCTAGAACTATCCAACACGGAGGCTCAGGGAGACCATGAGCCTAAGGACACAGTATTTCAGGAACATCTTGAAAAGAGAAAGCAGGCAGACAAAAGTACTTATTACCCAGTCCTGGAAGGAGGAGCGCTCTGAGGGATCCTGAAGGACAGGGAGCTGGTCTCTGTGATTCTCATGTGACACTCCTCATCTCCTGGTGTCACAGGATGTCACATGGAGCTCATCCTGGCTCTTGTCAGCGTTTCCCATCTTGACAGTTAAGTCAGCACGAGGAATTTAGGTACAAGAAACTGATAGGACACGCCCCAGCTTGGGCTGGTTTCCATAGTGACACACTGAGTACTTACTGGTCCTTTAAGACCAGCAACATTGCCTTAAATATATCTAGACACTTCTGCCCCTCTGGTCCAGTGCAAGCCATCAGTGCTGTGGCGAAAAGATAGCCTCTCTACTGCACTGTGCCTCATGTCCCTTGTCTCTCTCTGCTGGGTCCCGCAGGTGACATTTACCCAGGCCTCTAGCGCTCACTGTGCCAGGAGTCATCCTGCTTCCAACACTGGCATTCCTAGCCCTTAACTGTGCGCTTTAGGCAGTCCGGTTCCTATCCTCTTCTTCTGCCTGGATTCCTCTGTGAAGAGGTCAGTTCCCCAATTCTCCTCTTTCCATCGCTCTAGCATCCTATGGGCCCAGCCTTTCTGCGAAGTCCCTGTGCCCCTAGCTTTGATGACCACCCTTGACACAGCCCTCAGAGGCACTGACCAGACAAGTAGGAGAATCGGAGTAAAAGCCATTTCTCAGTTTCCTTCCTTCCTCTCTCCCTCCATTCCCCTCTCTCCCTTTTTCCCTTTCTATGTAAATCTAGCATTAGATCTCAAATCAAAACTCCTTTCACGATGCGTCATCTTCCTGGGTCCACACAGACCTTCCCTTTGATACGCACCTGCGTGTTTACTTATTGTAGCAAATGCTGGGCTCTGTGGGAGTGTTTGCAGTGGACCCGAATGGCCACCTTCACAGCACTGGGGGCTTTTCATGTTGCTCTGGGTACCACAGGCCTGCCGCTTGCCCACTTTATAACACCCTGCCATGTCAGCGCTGCGTAAGACCACCTCTGGGGTGGAGACCCAGGCATCCACACACAACAACCTGCGGACTCCCCAGCAGAACATCCGGGTCATAGGGCGTCAGTACTCCGGATCTGACCTGACGGGACCAGTGGTGGACGCCCGCATCTGCTGCAGTCCACATGTCCAACCACAGAGCCCGAGGAGCTGTGTACCCTGTGTTTGAAAGCTGGGCAGGGCTGCAGATTTGTGATACATCTTAATGTCATGGGTTTGCCTTTCTGACTTTTGTTTTTATGTGTATTTCTTGCAAGCCTGGATGCATCTGAACATTTAGTGCTAAGATTGACACCGTTTTCCTTTCCTATGCTCATGAGCCACAAGCACTTTTCCTTTCAGAACATTCGCCTTGGAAATGGCGAGTGTCTCTCTCTGTCACCGTTCTGTTATCTTTGCCCGTACAGAGTATGTCTCCTCGTTTTCACTAAACAGAAAAGCTTATTCTGACATCATTAGCCCAATCACTTTGAGCTTCGTGCTTTCTATTTGGGGAAGCTTTTATTTCAGAAGTCGGTACTCATCTCAGAAGCACAAAAACTACTAGTCTGCACATCTCTGACTTAGTGTTTTATCATTCATGCCTTCAGGTCTCGGATGGACAGAGTCTGTCCACACACGCAGAAGGAGGCGGACTGTGGGTTTCTCTCCCAGCTGGAGTGTTTTGGCGCATTGGGTCTTTCATCAGAACTATCCTGCTTGTGTCCCTGTGACTCTGGTAAATCAAATTCTCAATGCCTGCCTTTTCCCCCTTCTTTTTCAAAGCTGTCTTGGGTATTCCTGCTCTTTTAGCTTCACAGGGATCGTAAGTAGCGATTTCTGTAATCAAATTGTTTTGATTACTTTTCTATGTAAGAGTTCTAGCTTTCCAACTCTACAGAGGCTGCTAGGCAGAATCCTTTGGAGCAAACTGTAAATGCATCATGAAGCTATAGGAAGGAATAAAGGACCCTCACTCACTTTCTCACAGCCTGTCCCTCCCTTAGAATGACAGAGGACACTGGTCTTCAAGAGGACTGACTGCCTCGGGAACACGGCTTGAGTCATCAGTATGTGTTGAATAAATGAATAATGAACAGTTCATTGAGGAAGATTTAATAAATA
This sequence comes from Acomys minous, assembly GCF_964271855.1. Lineage (NCBI taxonomy): Eukaryota > Metazoa > Chordata > Mammalia > Rodentia > Muridae > Acomys > Acomys minous. The sequence continues at coordinate 59,973,108 of NC_140497.1, forward strand.
TGAATATTCCCTTTGGGGACATTAAACTTCATTTTTTTTCTCAAGTATGTTTAATGGCATCCAAGTCCCAGGAGAACATTAACTAACACAACCAGTTCTCTAGAGACACATTTCCTGTCCCCCTGGTCTTTCTGGAATGTAGACAGTTGATCTCTGAGTGGGAAAACTGCACAAATCCAGTCCACATAAGATTATGAATTCTCTGAGCCCCATTAAAAAACCAGATTAAATAAAGTATGTGAACAACAACAACAAAAAAGCCTGATGATGCCTTTTTCCACGCCTCGTCCATACCATATTTAGCCACCAGTATACGAAGGAAAAGGTTGCACTTTTGAAACTAATTCCAGGATTTCAGAGGCTTGCCTTTCTGCTCACGTGGTACCTAACCCTGCATTATACAGCTGCAAAGGAGCAATTCCCCCCCCACCCCACCCCACCCTCCGCTGCCCGGGACCCACGGCCAGCTATTCTGATTCTTTGCAGGTTGTAGCCTCTGTGTTCCAGAAATTTTTCTGGAGATAAGCATGGGAATGGTGGAGGAATAAGCTATATTTATAAAATAATGAAAACAATTTTTCTGCACAACGTATGGATAGCATTCTAGTGACGCTTGTCTGGCCAGTCAAGTGCTTTCCCCTGTACTCTGCCAAGCCTTTCAGAGATTTAATTAAAAATGGCTTTGATGGTGGGTAGCCAAGGGAAACCAAGTCCTAGGGTTAACTAAGGAAGAAACCGAATACCTACAGCGGGCTGCTATGGAGAGCGAAGAGAACACAGTAGTGTTTTGAGACACTGGAACAGCGCCGCCAAAATACAGCTGACAGCTTAAAGAATTTGTCACGAAGCAGAAAATATGAAGCAATCAATAAAAGGGAAAACATCTCATCCAATATAACATTTTTTTTTAAATTTTGCTCTTTGAGAGAAGGTGCAATGAATGGTTTTGTCAACTTGAACACAAACCCTGACTTCTCTGGGAAGTTGAGAAAAATACCTCTAGGAGCTTGGCCTATAGCTAGGTCTGTAGGGTATTTTCTTGATGAGTGATTGATGGGAGGAGCACAGCCCACCGTGGGTGGTGCCACCCCTGGGCAGGTGGGTCCAAGTTGTATAAGAAAGTGGACCGAGAAAGCCCTGAGGAATAAACTAGCAACGGTGACCTTCCATGGCCTCTACTTCAGTTCCTGCCTCCATGTTCCTGCCCTGACTTCCTGCCCTGACTTCCTGCCCTGACTTCCCTCAGGGACGGACTGTGACCTGAGAGTTGTGAGCTGAAACAAACGCTTTCCTCCCCAAGTTGCTTTTGGCCATGCTGTTTTATCACAGCAATAGAAACCCTAACTAAGACATAGGATCTAACTTGTAACCCAGGCTGACCTCAAACCTCTGGCAATCCTCCTGCCTCAGCCTCCTGAGAGGTACGTTTCCAGGCACACACCTCCATACCCACCCAACCCAACTTTTTTAAGGGGAGTCCCTCAAATATTCCTTAGCATTGACCCCTCGAGCCTTCTTTGTCAATCATTCCATGGTCTGAGTTTCAGTAATAATCATTGTTTCAATACCTTTTATCCAGTCCATTCTTACAAAGCTCTCCAGAGTGCGTCTGTGGGTTGCCTTGGACTCTAAATATGTTTTGTGAAAAAGAACACAGCTTGTGTTCAAGTTCAATTCGAGCAGGTTAAATCTTCAGCTAGCACAGGGGTTGGCAAAGATTTAATCCTTCTGTGGGTCAATTTGTGAGACTGTAAAGTGGAGCGGGGGCTATCGGGTTTCTGTGAGCCTGGATGAGCTCACACATCGGAGCGTTTGCCAATCACCATCTGCTGTGAATCAAGCCAGGGCCGGGGGAGAAGGGGAAGCCAAGTTCAAGGGGCACTGAGAAATTCAGCATCAAAGTTATATTTTAATGATATGTTTCCAAAGAGGAGGAGGAGGAGGGGAAGGAGGAGGAGGAGGTGGAGGAGGAGGAGGAGGAGGAGGAGGAGGAGGAGGAGGAGGAGGAGGAGGAGGAGGCAAAGAAATCATGATTGACAAGTACCCGAAGCATTAGCTCTGGGACTGAGAATATAAAAGCCAACATCACATGTTTGATGAGGGTACAAGGCAAACACTGGGCCCCCAGCCTGTCACTGTCAGCTGGTTTCCAGCAGCTGGCTTCAGAGATGGCATTGCTCTGACTCTGGCCTCCTCAGTGTCTAGCCAGGAGCTGTTTTCTTCCCTGCCCTTTGCCTCCCCGCCTGCTTTCTCTCCCTGACCTCTTCCCAACCTTTCTTCTTTACGTTTCCTCCTTGTCCCGTAAGGGGCGCTGGAGTTCTTTGGTTGGATGGAAGAATGTTTTCACCTCAGTTTTCCCGATGCTAGGCTGATGTCCCAGTACTGTCTCTTACTGGGTCTCCAAAGTGAAGGGACACAGCAAAAGGCACAGCCTCTGAGGTGAGATGCCCATGTACCATCCAGCCTGATGCCAACGAAACCAGACGGCAACCAGTGTTTAAATGTGAACTGTATGAAACAAGACAAGAAGCCTAGGACGTGTGTCCTTGCTGGAGACCCCTTTCTCTTCTGCTGCAGGCACAGGGACACACTGCCTTACTGCCATTGCCACCATCAAATCCTCGTTTTAGCAGTGCTCACTGCAGTTTCCTGGCTCCTTACCATATGCTAGCTGCTTAACATACAGATTTTCATTCAATCTGCACAGTATCCTTTGTAGAATGGAGTTATTAGCCCACTTATCAATCAGGAGACTCAATATTAGGGAGGTTTTTATAGCTAGGGATAATTCTTCCTCATTTGTTCATTCAATAAACGTATAATATATGCTTATATATTATATGTGTATATAAACTGACTGTGGCTCTATGTATCTCTGGGTGCTAAAGGAGTACAGTCAAGTGTTGAGGATTGAATGTGTAAGTCCGTCCAAATTTTATCATGAAATGTGATTCCCCAAGCAACAAGCAACGGTATTGGGGATAGGGTGACAGCAACAAGAACTCCACTTCGTGAGCATGTGCATTGGTTCCTTATGAAGACTTGACCTTTGTGTCCCTTCTATCCTAGAAGACATGGGCTCCTTCCCTTCAGGAGACTCAGTCAGGGTTAACAATGCTGGGATCCGAGGAAGAGCCCTTACCAGTCACCAGACCTATCAGCCTTGACATCGGACTTCTAGCCTCAAGAAGTGAGTAATAAATGTCTGTTTTTTGTAAATTACTTAGTCCAGAGGATCTGGCTACACAAATGGAGTAAGATCACTGAGGTAAATGAAGGACGGAAATGGTAGAAACTCACAGAATGCTGTAGAGATGTGGCTATTGTACCCAGGAACAAAACCTAGAGTCATCACAGATCAAGACCGCTAGGAGAACTGTCAGGATGGACTCCACAGTCCAGGGCTCTGGAAAATGCCATCAATGCTGCAGCCACTGGACCCTTGGGGTTCACATCCCTAATCGTTACCTTCACTGGAGAGACACTTCCATGTTCTTGCTGTTTTGTGCTGTTAGCTCGTCCTCCTGAAACCTCATCTGATGCATTTGTTTGGGAAAGTGTAAGTCACCTGTCCACACTCTTAACTATACGGAATGAAGGAATCTACCACATCTATAAAAGTAGGGGGATCTGGCTGTCCAACAAGGCTGCATCTCAAAATAAGAGCAGGGACTTCAGATGCTGGTAGAGACAAAAGAATGACAGGCGACCGCTGCGCTGAGTCACTTGCACCCTAACAAAAGACAAGATGTACACAGATGACCACAGTATGTAAGAAAGGCTAACAGAATAACCCAGACAAAGAATGCTTCCTAGTGAGAGAAGAATGCTTTCCGATGGTGTGGCGGGAGGGGGGTGGGGGTGGGGTGAGAGGGTGGGGGGGAGGGGTGGGGGGAGCGGTGGGGGGGTGGGGAGGGAGGTCCATTCCAGCTGGAGGTAGCATGGCTTTAAAGAAAATATCAGGTCTGGGGAGATGGCTCAGTCAGCAAAGTGCTTGATGGGTAAGCACGAGGGCTTGGGTTAGGATCGCCAGCATGTACAGAAAGGCTAGACACAATGGCACCCCACTTTTAATGCTAGCATCCAAAGGAGCAAAGGCAGGTGGATCCCTGGAGCATCCTAGTCATCCATGCTAGCCAACGAGCTCCAGATTTGCTGAGAGATTCTGCCTCAAAGAACATCAGGTGGAGAGCAACTAAAGAAGACACAGGGCAGAGACCTCCAGCCCCCACATGCATGTACACATACATCACATGTGTGTACAGGAACGTGTACACATGCCGCATATATGCACATAGCACACATGTACACTAAGGAAGGTATCACACTCTCATGGGATCTCAGGGAATGGTAGAGTTTGCAAAGATAACTTAAGAGTTATTGCAAGAGCGGGAGACATAGACACAGATGCACAAGATGTGCTGGCAGCGCTGAGCACTGAGCAACTGCATTCTGCTGAGTGAGAGAGAACGGGTGGTCTACAGCATCATACAACATGAGACCACACCACAGAGGTCCGGCTGAGGCTGTGGCCATGGCACAGGAAAGAGGGACCGGACTTGGGGGTTGTCACAAAGGAAGGTTCATTCGGGCCCTTTAGTGTTTAACAGTTACCCTCCATCATTGGCATCTGAGGATTGTGTGGGGCCATTTGTCTCCTCCATCAGACAGGAGATTTCACGAGGCAGGGACGATTTCTTTCACCCTTCCTATCATATATACAGTGCCTTCCATGGCTCTAGTTTCAGACGATGCTCTCAGTAGATTATTTTTTGAAGGGGAGATCATCTGATTCCCAAACAGAACACAGTAGCACATAATTAGGCGAGCCCCGTGGAAGGGTCATTTGACCCTCACTTATAGGGGTTGCGGCCCACGAGGTGAAACTGTTGTTGTAGCTGTTACATCATTTCGGTTCCCTTGTCCCCATTTTGAGCTTATTATAATTCCCTGTCAGTGGTCCTTATATTCATGCTTAAGTTTATATGTAATTATATGTATTTCCTATGTTTATAGCATAAGATGTGATATATTGATCCGTTTAGAGCTAGAATAACAAGATTTTCAAAGTGTGTAGGTACTTTAGACAAAAGAAGAAAGAAAGAAAGAAAGAAAGAAAGAAAGAAAGAAAGAAAGAAAGGAAGGAAGAGGAAGGAAATCCTCCGTGAATGAAACAGGTGAGAGACAGAAATGGTTTCTCCCCCACAAGGCACTCCTATCCTAGCGACGGGGCAACAAGAGCACTGCTGGGCTTCTGTCCTTCCCACAACAGTTGATGAACATCCAGGCCTGTCCTCACTCCATTTGAACTTGTTGCTTGTCCTGGTTGGATGGATTTTGTTGTTGTTTTTGTTTATCTGGAAACCTGATACAAACTAGAGTCATCTGAGAAGAGGGAACCTCGGTTGAGAAAATGCCTCTCTCATGTTGCCTGTAAGATGGCCCATGGGGTATTTTCTTCATTAATGATTCATGTGAGAGGGCCCAACCCACTGAGGGTGATGCCACTCCAGGTGGTCCTGGAAGAGGGCATCATTAAAAAGCAGGCTGACACTAAAGATCAGCCTAGCATTGTTCAAGCCCGGTGGATAGTCCAGCCTCCTGGCTTGCTTTAGGGTCAGCTAGGAGGAGCAAACCAGTGAGCAGCTGTTCCTTCAGGGCCTCTGTTTCAGTGCCTGCCTCTGGGTTTTCACTTGGGTTCCTGCCCCTGACATCCCTCAATGATGGACTATGAACTAGAAGCCAAATCCCAACTTGCTTCTGGATAGGGTGTTTATCACAGCAATAGAAACCCTAACTTAGACATTGTCCGATGTGTAAAACCATTTTGAACATAATATATTCTGGGCCAGACACTCAGTGGTCACCCACCTTCTTCTGCTCAGAGACTAGTCCTGAAGGAGCACGCTCAGAGCATGTCTATTCTGTAACCTTGAACCCCTGAGTAGCTGGCTCAAATCATTGGGAAAACCTCTGGATCTCCCCCAAATTGATCATTGCAAAGTGCCTTCCGCAGGAGACAGTGACCGAGGTGACCCTGGAGATCACCATTTCCAGCATTGCTCAGGAGGGGAATCCCCGAGGCTGCTTTTGGTAGATAGAGAGACTTGAGCTGGGAGGGTGGAACATCTCTAGCCCAAAGTCCTTTAGGCAGCTCCCAGAGGTCAGAGACTCTGGCATCTGGTGCTCTTCGCACCAGTAGGCAGTAGGCAGCCTAGATTGACTCAGAGCCGAGAGCGCCGCACCGAAGAACCCGTGATCAGGAAATGCAACCATGGCTGCTTCTGCCACCTGCCAGCAGTTGGCCACTTTGACCTCGCAGAGGTATCAAGATCATCAGAGGTGAAAAAGCAAGCAGAGCCCGTGGCTGAGGGATAAACAGTTGCTGATGATCTGTAGTCTGAGCTTGGAAAATATGAGCTCTACAAATGTCACTCGACGGATAATTAGCCAGAAAAAAATGAACCCAGGAGTGCCTTGGACTGCTTTGGGCATGAGAAGAATGTCTCTCTTTAATTCCGCGGGGTGTGGTGAGATAGGAAGAGAGGAGAGACCGGCAGATGGTTCCTGCAAGTCTGGCCAGCTTGGTGAACACACTCCTGCTTCTCTGGGCTGACTTGCTCTGCGTGTTTCCACTGCATCTTCGCCGGGTCATAGCAGCCTCACACTGTTCCCTAGAGGGGTGGGGGATCCCATTCTACCACCTCGGAGACCCTGACACTAAAGATCGGCCCAGCGTTGTTCAAGCCCAACGGATGGCCCATCCTCCTGGCTTTCTTAAAATAACAAGAGAACATTTGCTCGCTGGAAGTCCAAGGCTGCATCCAAACTTAAAAAAAGAAAACAGAAAAAAAAATTGGGAGAGGAAAGCATTCAAACAAAACTCTTGGAAGTGGGCTCCTGCAGCAACACACAGAGGAAAACAGGAAAGCAATCGCATATCAAAAATAGATGATTTCCTGTGTGGAGTTAGTTCCCTGCTGACCTTGTTGATTGCAGGCTGCCCGTGTTGGCTGGCCTGCCACCCTCTGTCTCCATGAGAGTTCACACCACCACACAGTTCTCAGGCTTTGAAATCCACCTTTGGGTTTCAAAGCATTTGCCTCCACAGCTGCCTGCTGCCATCGAAACACACACACACACACACACACACACACACACACACACACACACACACACACATCCTATCAGAGAACAATTCATAGTCCTTTGCTTTATTCTTGTGTGTCAAGGAGATGGCGGTGTATCGGAGATGCTCCAGGGGTACATCAGAATTTGTGTGGAGTCTGTACCCAAGACGATGCATCTTAGATGACAGAATTGTCCACCACTAACATAGCAAGAGAAAGATGATGGTGACAGGCATACTATGATGTGCTGAGAGAGAATGGGTACAAATGCTCTCCTAAGGAACCGCTCCCACATGCCAGATGTCAGCAATGCTATACTCTTGGGTAATACCAAATCCCCAGTGAATCTATATTATAGTTTGGAGAAATAGACAATAAACAAGATTGCCCGGTTAATAAGTCAGTTGCATAGGTTGCTATGATAGGGGGACAGAAAAAGAGGAAAGGAAAGTTGGCTAAAGAGAGTTAGGAAATAGCATTAAATAAGATAGAGCGAGCCTAGGCAAGGAGGTGGTATTTGAACAAAGACTTCATGGAAAGGAAGAAGCTATGTAGGCATCTCGGGGGGAAAGTGGTCAGATGGACATAGCAGCCTGTGCAAAGGCCCGGGGGGGGGGCAAAACTATTATGATCAGTGGACAGTGGGTTTTGACATATCTCCCCTTCGACATCATGAAAGCCTTAGGACATGCTAATAGTCACTTCCTGTTGACAGAAGAAGGAACAGCTTTCAGCAGCCCAAGCAAGGTAAAAAGCAGGGAATCGGTCAGCTGTTAAAAATCGCTATGATCTGGGCCCAGGGATCCTGCTCAAACTATGGCACCAGCTAAGGGCAATACATGCAGTAAATTTCAAACCCTTGCCCAGATCTAGCTAATGGACAGGACATTCTCCACAGTTGAGTGGAGAGTGGGGTCTGACTTTCACACGAACTCTGGTGCCTCATATTTGACCACGTCCCCTGGATGAGGAGGTCTGGTGACACTCAGAGGAAGGACAGCAGGCTACCAAGAAGAGACTTGATACCCTATGAGCATATACAAGGGGAGGAGGTCCCCCTCAGTCACAGTCATAGGGGAGGGGAGTAAGGAGAAAATGGGAGGGAGGGAGGAATGGGAGGATACAAGGGATGGGAAAGCAATTTAAATGTAATGTGAATAAATTAATAAAATATATTTTTAAGAAACATGCCAAAACAAAAAAAAATCACTATGATCAGACGCAAAAGGAGAGGTTAAGAGATTAGAATAAAATTGTGAGTGTTCCAGGATTCTACCCCCCACCCTTGGAAGGGGAAATAAAATCTGGAATTCAGAGGGCATGCCTAAGACAATCACCAGGCAACAGAGGAGCCCGTCCATCCTGGCGAGCTGCCCCCCTCACAGGGCTCGGTGACTCCCAAGGCACTCTTGGAATTTGGCGTAGGATCACAGCCTCTCCGGGCTAAATTCTTCCTTCCCACTGTGCTTGCTCCCTGATGCCCTTCTCCATCACCTTGGCTGGGGAGTTCTCTTAATAACTTTCTGTTCGGAGCTACTCTTGAAATGGATCCCAGCCAGGGTGAAGACGGATACCCCCGAAGGCTTCTATGTTCCTCTGTCATCACCGCAGAGGACTGGCATCTCCCCAAGCTTCCAAGTGAGCCCCATTGTCAAACGCCTGTAGGAGGCTCTGCTGAAATTCCTCAGAACTTCATCTTGTTCTTGGGAAAGTATCTCTAGACCTCAATAGCCTCCACCTGCCCACAGCCTCTCTCTCTAGTCCTCCTCTTTGCTGCTGCACACTGGGTGGCATTTTGTCTAAGGCTTTGCTTTCTCCCGTGGCCAGGTGTGTGCTCTCATCTTAGGATCCTCTTCTGCCGCTCTCTTCACTTGGCTCACGCCAGCTCACCTTCCAGATGCCTCAGCACCCTACGTTAGCCGTTAGTCACTTTTCTCACTGCTGTGGCCTGAAAGGGGGGGAAATGTTTAATTTGGCTTACAGTTTCAGAGAGTCTCAGTCCATCACGGGAAGGAAGGCATGCAGACCACACAGCACTTGGAAGGGCGTGCTGGGGGCTGCACTGTCTTAATAGACCAGGATCAGACAGGTAGGTAACCGTCAAAGGCTTGCCCCTGGTGGTCTGCTCCCACCTGCACAGCCTTATGTTCCCAAAGTTCTCCATCTTCTCACTACAACGCCCCCAGCCAGAGATCAACTATTCAGACACATGGGCCTGTGAGCGACATTTCCCATTCCAATTATAACACCTGCATCCTACCTGGGAGGGGCTCCTATACTTCAGAACACAGTGTCTCACTTGGGACACAGCAGGTGCTCAGTAAAGCTCGGCACCTTACAAATCCATTTGTTGAACAAATAAACAGAAAAAAAAAAGAAGCTAAAATTAATATGAAAGACCAAAGAGCAACATCCCCACTAGGAAGAGAAAGATTACCATGTGAGTTTTTATTTAGGAGAACGCTCAGGCTTTTGAGAGTCACTTTCTAGCTCTAAATCAAAAAGAAATGAGGCTGACAGTGACTCAGGAGACAGGCTAGCAATGTGCATCCCGAAGAGCCAAGCGCACAAGAAAACACAGCTCACCTAAAGAGGCTAGACAGCAAGACTGTCCTCTTAGCGTCTCACTCTGTCTCCATCCACTGCAGAAGATTCCGGCCAAGCCACAGAAACCTTGTCCAGGACAGAACAGTGAGGACACTAGGAGTCAGAGATAGGAGGTCAGACGTCTGTATGACAAGGGCTGTGGCACAACCCTGCACAATAGGGGCACATTAATGATGCCGGGAGCTCTCCCCAGCTGTTGCCCAGTACACTTTTATTAGTCCCACTGCGGTTTCCTGACTGGTTCCCATTCAGGAAGCTTGAAATAATGGTTAGCAGAAGGGCATGTTGCAAAAAGAAAGAAAATTTCTCCCTCTTTTAACTTTTCCATCTCCTTTAATCCGACTGCCCGTCCTTCCTCTTTTCCTAGCCTCCCCTGGAGCTCTGCCATGCCTGTGATCAATAATAGCACACTCGGAAGGACCTTCCCTGTGGCAAGCTGGAGCCCAGGGGCAGGGGGAGCTCTGACCCAGCGTGTCTGCAGACTGTGATGTCCTGTCGCAGTGCCCTCACAAACAGAACGGAGGAAACAGGCCATCATCTACCATGGGACTTTGCAGAGGATGTTGATAATGGGAAACAGTCCCCTGAGGTCACTCCTGTGTGGTACGGAGTCAGCTGTTGAGGGCCCGAGTTGGAAAGGGGAGCTCTCAGTAAAAACCTGGCCTGCCTGGAATCTCTCTCATGAAGACTGTAGCTTTGTGGATAGGATGGAGCCGCCTTTAGGTCACTTGAAGGCACATAGCCTCTTGCCTTCTATGCACCCACACTTTTGGCCTCTAGGGGGAGCTGAAGATTTCTGCCCCTTCCAGACTCAACAAGCCCAACGCAAGTGCGTGCTTCTAGGTGTGATGGTGGCTCCGTGGTACTTGGTCAGATCGCTGGAGTAAGGGAATGTAGTATCATGGTTATGCAATATAGCTCACCTGCCCCCTCTTGGTTAGGTGAGGTGACCTCAGCGTGTTCAGACCACTGAGAAGCGTGTTTCTACAAGTGAGATGGAAGTGTAGTGGTGTGATGGTGCCCCCGGGCCCTGTGTCTCCTTTGATCTGAACACACCAGCACATGTACCATCATAGCTTTGCCCAAAGGAACGTTTATCTAATGAGCTTCCCGCAGAGAAACAAGGGCAGCCATACATGAATACACGTGAAGCTGTACAGACCCAGCTAAGCTCAGGGCTCACGGCTCAGGACTCATCTGGCTTGTATTCAAGGTGCACCATGAGGTCCTGTGTCCCAGAGATAGATAGATGATAGATAGATAGATAGATAGATAGATAGATAGATAGATAGATAGATAATAGGTCGATCACCTCCAGGAGGGCGTGGCTAGTGAGGTAAGAGCAATCAGGGAAGGACTCTCCAGAGGCCTGAAGAAGAAAGAGCTTTGAAGGGAGAGAGCTCATCATCTGGGTCAAATGATGCTGACAGGACAGGACCGCTCTCCTGCACATACTGAAAAGGTCAACTCATTCTTTCAACTCCCGCAGCACTTCCCTTTCAAACTCTTCCCTGAACTCTCCGGGTGGAGGGAAGGGCTCTGTGCTGTCTTGGGATTTGGGGGTACCTTGTTTCAGCATTATTCTAGCTCTCCTCATGGTTCGCTAGCACCCCTGGGTTGTTCTGATCTGCCAGTTGTATGACGCGGCGTAAGTAACAGAGCCTCCGTGACTGTCTCAGTGTCCTTCCCTGTAAAGTGGGGACAAGAACGGTTCACAGCGTACAGGGCTTTATGATGATGACATATAGAAAGATGGGAAACAGCCAGAATAGTGGATCCACTGGTGGGGGCATGAGGGGGGTGGTGTGGGTCTGAGCAACCCCTGATTTTCTGTCTACTTGATTTCTGTAGGGTGAGGCTTAAAGCTGAGTATCTTTTTTTAAACTTTAATTTTATAAAGTAATGAGTTTCCACCACCCCCCTCTCTCTGATAGTTTCTCAACTTGGAAGTGCAGGAAAATTAAATCTATGATCAGTGATGCTTGGTAGTACGTACGAGTTCATTGACTTTATTCTATATACCCAGTGAGTGACAACGAATGTTACACTGAACTGAATAGAACTTTCCTTTATTGGATCCAGTCCAACCCACTCTAAGGGACAGAAAGATGAAAACGAGGCCCTAGCTTTATACATACGGTCATTCTTCAGTGTCCGTGGGGGAACTGGTTGTGGCTCCTCCCTTCTGGCCCATTGCCAACATCCTCGGCTGCTCGGCTCCCTCCTGTAAAATGGTTGGGATTTGTGTCACCTCCCCTTCTGCGTGCTTTAAGTCATGCCCAGATGTAATACCTAAGACCCTGTAAATGTTGTGGGCATCCTTTGCTGTGCTGCTCGGGTAATAGCATTGTTGTGCAGTGCTGCTGAGGTAACGGTGAGTGAGCAAGGAAGTCTCCAGAAACCCTCACAGCAGGTACAACTTAGCAAAAAATTACTGGCTGAGTCTGTGGATGTGCAGGGCCACTGTGTGTGATTGACTCCTATGTTCTTTGTTTTGTATTATTAGGCATATCTATTTTTCTCGTCTCCGGGGCAATTTTTCAAAATAATCTTTTTAATTCATTCGTTTCTTGTTGTAACACAGAACACAGGATCTTAGGCACAGTTCATTACTGTCCACTTACTGAAATCCTGCCCCTCAATCCTTTTTGTTTGTTTGTTTGTTTTGGTTTTGGTTTGGTTTGGTTTTTCAAGACAGGGTTTCTCTGTGTTGCCTTGGCTGTCCTGGACTCGCTTCGTAGAGCAGGCTGGCCTTGAACTCACAGTGATCTGCCTGCCTCAGCCTCCCGAGTGTGAGATTAAAGGCGTGCGCTACCATGCCCGACTCTGCCCCTCAATCTTGAATGACAAGGCTATGCACAGTTCCTGTACTCACTGAATCATTAGATCACAGATCAGGGCTACCTATGAGTTCTTGGTCCAGTGGGAAAGTTCGGGCTGGAGAGATGGCTCAGCTGTTAAAGGCGAGGCTCACAACCAAAAATATAAGAGAGTGGGGAGGCTCTAGAGCAGTCTCCTCAGCTTCTGAGACTGAGCTTGGCTTCACGCTTTCCTAGCCTGCCCCCCCTGCCCCCCCGCCCCCCCGCCCCCCGCCCCGCTCATGTCCTACTCCCCACACTCCACTTTGCTGTTCTTGGGTGATGCGATCTCAATCACATCTGCTCCTCATTGTGTTGCTAATGTGATTTTGAACTTACTTCCCTAAGTATTTAATCAGGTGTGTAGGTGAAGAGACAAGAAGTGGAAGATGGATGCTTCTGAGTATTTATTCAGAAAACAAATTAGACGATATTTGCCCAGTCTCTTCCCCAGGCATCAATACCCTCTACTCTACACTGGCCTGAGATCCTTGGTCCCTGAAGATGAAGCCTGGAACTCCAGCTTAATACCCATGAAATTAATTGTGTTTTCGCTCCTAATAGTATGCTCACCCTACACTGTGGATAAACAGACACTGGAGTGCTTTATACACTGGATTTGTTTTACTTCTGAAAGACGATCCTTAAAGTAACTCCAGAAAACAGAAGGTCAACACTAGAGATAAAAAGAAGCAGTCGTTATGGTTTTTTTTTTCAAAACCCAAATTCCAGTAAACTAAGATGCTGTTGACAGAGCTGTAAAGTAATCTCCTAACAGTTGATAATTTTAGAGTATTTCAGAACAATAGAAGTTACAAGAGATTCCAGTATCTAAGCTCATTTCCCTAAGAAGGCTAAGAGGAAATAAGTAAGTTTATAGTGGCTACTGGGCCACGGTAGGATGTATTACCCTGGATGTTGAACTCTTGAGACAAAGGCATGTAATATTAAAGTTTGGCTCATGTGTGGAATGCTTGGCTCTCAAATAGTCTTTGGGGAGTGTTGGCCATGAAGCCTCTGATCCTATGAAAGGATTAATCCACTTAGAGCATCATGACTTGTGTTTTGTTTTCCCCCTTTTATTAAGCATAAATTCTTTAATCATGCAATATAACCTGAATACAGTTTCTTCATTCTCTACTGCTGGCAGTTCTTCTCCCATCCAGATCTTTACTGTCTCTCATTACACGAGAACAGGCAGATACTCGTGCAGTAGTATAAATGACTGCAGACTCAAGCTGAGAAAGGGGGACATAGAAGGCTTCTGTGACAACTTCTATCCCTCACCCCCACACAGACACACAACAAGTAACAGACTACACAGTAAACCATTGAAGAGAACTCCTAAAAATTATGATAAGGATGCTGAAGCGTAGCTCTCCACAATCAATGGCTCCTCGCAAGGGTGCAGGTAGGGATAGACTCAGCTTTCTTTCAGGGGCTGGCACTTAGGAGTTTGGCCATGCTCCAGTGAGTATATGAGCAACACAAAGTTTTCTTCTTCTTCTTCTTCTTCTTCTTCTTCTTCTTCTTCTTCTTCTTCTTCTTCTTCTTCTTCTTATTCTTCTTCTTCTTCTTCTTCTTCTTCTTCTTCATCCTCTCCTCCTCTCTTTTCTCCTCTTCTTCCTCCTCCTCCTTCTTCTTCCTCTTTTTCTTCTGGGGGAAAGAGGTTACAAGGGTGGTATGATGGACCTTGGAATACTGGGAAGTGAACATGATGTGGTTCATGATGTAAAATCTCCCAAATAATTAATAAGAAATGTTATGGGGGCGGGAGGGAGAGAAAATAACAGATTTCTAGGTGATAACAAAAAAACATAAAATAAAATATAAGATAAAACAGAAACTCTCATATTAACATTGGGTTAGGCAAGCCAACAGAAAATTAAGAGAGCCCCAAGAAAAGGCACAAGAATCAGAGACCCACTTGTTTACACACTTGAGAATTCCATAACAGTACAAAACTGAAAGCTATAGTATATAATTAGAGGACCTGGTGCAGGCCTGTGTAGGCCCTTTCCTTCCTGCCTCAGTCCTTGTGAGTTTATATAAGCCTTTCTCGGCTGTTTAGAGGGACTTGTTTTGTTGTCCTACATCCCTTCTGTTTCTCTAACTCCGTCTGCCTCTCCTTCCACAGGGTTCCCTGAGCTTTTAGGGAAGGAATTTGATGGAGCTGTGTGTTCCAAAGTCTCTCTTTCTATATTATGTCTGGCTGTGTGTAGGCTCAATTTTCTTAACCAATATATTTTATTAACAACTTAGTACTGAGCATATGTCACTTATAACCCGACTAACCAAAACAACAGGAAATGGGGATTAATGGACACAATAACAAAACCTTAAGGATATCAGTTCTGAGGAATGATTCTCTGGGCGTGAGCTGCAGGATTTCTTCTGCTGGAACCTGGGGTAACCAGAACTCAGAACCTCAGCAGGAGCCAGAGCCCTGAAGCCTTCCCTTGAGCGGTTCTCTCTAGGAGTGTCTTGAAGTGCAGCGATGAACAGCCAAAACTACCCCAAGTCTCCAAAAAGCCCCGCCTCCAGTTCTGGGCTCATTTATATATCTCCTCCCAGAGTCTGTTCACAGGATCTTTTCAGCTGGCAACAATTAAGCTCCTGCACAAGGTGGTTGGTCTTCTAGTGAATTAACCTCACCTGTTCTCTCATAAGACCATTCCGATCCCACACTTGGAATGCTAAAAAACAGATTTATCTCTCCTTCAACTGTGGGTCTCTGTATTTGTTCCCATCTGCTACAGGAGGAGGCCTCTGTAACAATGGCTGATTAAGACATTGATCTATGAGCAAAATATAATTAGGAGTCATTTTATTCATACTTTTTCTTAAAGGCCAGTAGTATTTGGTTTTATCCTAGGCCTCCGGGCTATCTAGTCTCTGGTTCTTGGTGTCAGGTATGGGTTCTATCTCATGGAGCGGGCCTTAACTCAAATCAGACATCAGTTGGTTACACCCACACGGTTTGTGCCACCATTGCCTTACCACATTTTGCAGGCAAGGCATACACACATCAAAAGTTTTGTGGTTGGGTTGGTATTTAGTTTTTTTGTTTGTTTGTTTTGTTTTGTTTTGTTTTGTTTTGTTTTAGCCTGCAAAGTATCCTTGCATGTCATAGGCACTAGAACATGATGGTGAAGGTTTTATATAGGCAGCAGCTCATCTTCTCCAGTTCAATGAGTTGTGTGTGTGTTGCCTTCAGCAATAGAGCCTTGATGCCAGTGTCTTGGCAACAGCCAGGGTTATTTAGGTATTTCCACGAGACTCTTTTGTCCAACAACTTAAATGAATGAAACCCAGATAAGAGATGGCCAGTAGTGTTCCATCTCCTCCACTATTTGGAGGCTTCATTAGGACCGCCCTCTCCTTAAACACTCCTCAGTCCCATCTGTCTCTCCCCGCATTCGCTCCTTCCATCCCATCTCCCCTTCCCCTTTCCACCTGACCCTGCAATACTCATCCCCCCAACCCCACCCCACTGCTCCAGTCCACCCATAACATCTACAGAATCATGGAAAATGGGAAAATTAGGTGGAAACGTTAGAGATGATGCCTACCTTGAAGAAGTGGTAGTTGGCCCCTGAAGTGTATGTGGTGTACCCTGGTCCCTATTCTTTATCTCTCTGGATAATAATGGCTACTTCTGTGCTAACAATCACAAAGGGAAGGAGCCAAGCATGAGCCAACAAAAGGCTCTGGGCTGGAGATGCTTGGGAGATCCCAGGAAGCCATGGGGCTCACTGGGTGTGGTTGTGAAGATGGCTTTTCCCATTTAGAGTCTCTCCTCTCCCTTCCCTTTCTTCCCTCTCTTCCACTTCTTCCTTTTTCCCTTCCTTTTCTCTTTCTTTCTTCTCTTCTTCTCATTATCACCCATCATCCTCTTTCTTTCCTGACTGCCATGAAGTGAGAAGTTTTGATTCACCATGTAATACCTCCAAGATGCTGCATTTCATCCCAGGCCCAGAGACAACGGTGCTAGTTAATCATGGATTGAAGTCTCTGAAGTCAGGAGGCAAAATAAGCTGTTACCCATAAGCTGTCCTAACAATGTAAAGCTGGACGACACATGTGAGGGGACAACATGAGGGACAAAGGTTATGACGGTAACTTATTCTTCTGAGGAGTCAGCAAGTCTAGCCAAGAGAGAATGGCCACTCCATGTGTGCGGCCTTAGCAATACTATAACATGAAGTCTTCATGTTTAACATGTCTTTGGAGGCCAAGATCAGGAATTATGGCATAGTCAATCATTCCAAGTGCTGCTGGCCCCATATTAACGACAAAGGGAAGGAGCCACAGACAGACAGATAGACACACACACACACACACACACACACACACACACACACACACACACACACACACACAATCTGTCCTGGAGATGCTGGGTATAAGAGAATAGGCGCCCCTGAAGTTCATCCTGGGTAGATTAAAAGATGACTTTTCCTACACTGGCTATAACTGAGCTATGACCAGAAGGCTGGGCCGAGCCATACTCTTCACCAGGCACTTTTATGCCTTAATAAAGTGGTATACCACTTACAAATGATAAAAGGGGACCACATGATGCTCCAGGACCACTGCTCACGACCTATGAGTTTAGTGGTCACAGTTAAACCGAGATTTGAGATCATCAACCCCAAAGAGATAAGTAAGGTAGATAAGAGCATCATGGGAGCAGATCAGGCAAAACCAGTGATCTCTAGCCACATACTCGGAAAAACGAAGAGGTGTCAGACAAGATGCAGCATTCCAAGGCAGTGAATGCAGTGACACTGTCATGTTGTTGTTGATGATGATGAATAATAGTTTTCGATAACCGCATCAGAGCAAAAGAGCAACTTCCTTAATCAGAAGACTTATCAGCTCTGTACCTCACTGGAAACTCAAATCAACACCCATTAAGATGAGGGTGGGTTTCTTTGGACCTCAGTGGAAGGCACTGGCCGAGCAGCAGGAAGATGTTCTTTTGTGAAAAGAAAACAAACGTCCCTGGGCAAAATACTCACATTAAAGAAAAAAATTCTAAACAGCTAAAGAAAGAAGGAAGGAAAATGGGCAGCACTGAGTGCTCAAGGATGGCTCTTTTAAATCTTCTCAACAGTAAGGGAGGGTAGCAAAAAAGGAACAGGTCCGTAAAAGCAAAGCTATTTAAACATATGGACCCAGACAGTAGGCCCAGCACTTAAACCCAGTATTAGTAATTTAATAAGCAGTGCCCCCACACATCCCTGTAACGTGCTGTCTTCACTGGAAGCTGGACTAAAGAAGGGGAGGGGCCAAGGGCTCTCAAGCTGTGTGGGTGGGGCTTTTCTGCTGTTCAGTGCTACCTCAGCCTGGAGCTGGGAATTGCAACCCGTTCTGCACATGGGTACTACTGAAACCCATTGACATAGGAACCCTTGCATCCCAGAAGCCCCTATCCATTGACCCGCAGGAGCCCTACTCCCTCCCCTTCAGAGGCTCAGAGAACAGGCAGGTGGCACGCTGCACAGGGGACCAGTGCATGCAGGCCCCTAGTCACACTGCGACCACATCTTACATCCCAACCACTCCCCACACCCCTCAAGGTCACCCGCAGCCCTTACATCTCATGTTGAAAGCCAATGCTTTCCCCTGCCCACCTCCGGTTCTTCTCCACACGCTCAGAGCTATGCATCCAAATGCTGCTCAGGTATAATTTTAAAAGGCATTGTAAAGCCATCACAGGCACAGCTCAGCCAAGAGGAGATTCTTCTCCACCCCCAGGTCCCACAAAACTATCATAATGGAACAGGAAACTCTCTGTTCTTACAATTAATATATGCCAATAAAATGAAGGAAAAAACTAATAAAGATGAAGAAAAGGAAAAAAATGATAACACTGAATGATAAAACAGATGCTGGAGAATCTGCAAAAAAAATCCACACAGGCAGCAGAACAAAGCACCACCCTGAGGAAAGGAAACAGTGGTCAGCTTCGGTCAGGCTTCCCTGGGGACGCGGAACATCTTCAGGACTGACAGGAGGTGAGAAGACAGGGCAGGGCGTCTCTTCTCAGAGGCACGGAGTTTACCGAGGCAGAAATTACTGTCTTTTGACATGAATAGAACTGCTTCTTACCAAATCTGCCCCAAGTTTCTACATCCATTTGGGATCATTATCTCTCTAAAGCCACACGGTGTGTGTGTGTGTGTGTGTGTGTGTGTGTGTGTGTGTGTATGTGTGTGTGTGTGTGTGTGTGTGTGTGTATAAGTGAGTATGAGTGTGTAAATGTGTGTGAATGAGTGTGTGAGTGTATATAAGTGTGTGAATGTGTGAGTGTGTGGAACTGTGTGTAAGTGTGTATGTGAGTGTGTATATCAGTGTGCATGACTTGTGTGAGTGTGTGTGAACCCGTAACTCACCAGTTCCACCAGACTGGTTGGACAGGGATCACGGGGGACCTGTCCCTCCTGCAGTCCTGAGGTTTGAGTTGTGAGCCGCCTCATCCACTTTTTCCATGGGTGCGAGCTCTAAGCCCGGGCCCGCACCCTTGTACAGCACTTATTTATCTCCCAAGGCCCCCCTTCCCAAAGTAATTTAAAAAGTTGCATAAACTTACCTTCAGGCTAGATTTAGAAGTTGTATATGAAATATAAATTAGTTTTGTGTTTAGATTGGGTCACTGTCCCAAGATATCTCATTATAATATGTGCAAATATTTCAAAAGCTGAAAGACAAAACAATTCTGGCCCCAAGCACGTCAAATCGGAGCTACTTAACCCCTAATAATAAGAACAGAAGGAAATTTAATATACTTTTTATGTCCTAATTAGTTTTCAGAATGACCCTATATTGGAGTAGCTGGAATGATGTTGTAAAAAGAAATAAAAAACACTAAGGGTTGAGGAGAAGGCTCAGTCTGTAAAGTGCTATAGGGCAAGCATGGGTACCTGAGTTTGTATCCTCACCTATGTAAACACTGGGTGTAGAGGTATACCTCTGTAAGAGCAGAGCTGGGGGCTGGGGGACCATGGAGACAGGCAGATCCTTGAAGCTCATTGGCCAGACAGCCTGGCCAAAGTGATGAGCTCCAGGTTCACTGAGAGGCCATGTCAAAACAAAGAAAAGCAAAAACCAACAACAAGATGGAAAACAATTGAAGGAGTCACTCAGCATCAACTTCTGGGCCCCATTTTCATGTGCATACATGCACCCAAATACATATGTTCACCCATTCACATGAACACATGTATGCACCACACACACTGACACATGACATACCGCCATAAATCTCAGTAATAATTTATCACAACACATGTGTATTTTTTTCCTCTGCAGAGTTTGACTTAGGCATGCCGAGTTCTCCCCATGGTAGCCCAAGGATCCAGGCTCTCTCTGTCCGCTGGTGCCACCAAGAGAATCATGGGAGAAACAAGCTCTTAACACCTCTGTCTACAGCAGCCCAGGATGTTTCCTCTCTCAGCCCATTGGCCAGAATTATCCCAATGGCCCCACCCACAACAAGCAGGGCTGGGAAACGCTGGGGCAAATGGAGATGAACCAAGCTCAGGAGTGATTAGCCAAATTCACACCGCCAGTAAGATCAGACCTGATGTTTAAACTAGGTTTTAAAGTCCAGGCTTTTAAACATTATATTGTGTTGTCTTTTCCTCTGGCTTTATTTTATTTTATTTTATTTTATTTTTAACAGATTGTCTCTCTAAACAGTCTTGGCTGTCCTTGCCATATAGACAGGCTGGCTTCAGACTCACAGAGCATGTAGCATCACTTCCAGTTTTGCATTGCCTTTTGAAAGGAATGGAAGATGCACTAATGGTTTCACTAAGGATTGATATCACAGCAATGAAAACCCTGCCAACGCCACATCACCTTAGCTCCATAGACACTGGGAACCAGAAAGCGAAGTGGGCAATCTCTTTTCCATAGTCCCGAGGTGGGATTCAGTAAGTGGACTCATAGCAAGGACCACCAAGCGAAAACCCCGTGTCCTACCTGCTGGCCACCAGTCTCCCTTCCAACTTGCCTTGAGAAGTACTGTAAATGTACTTCCCTAAAATCAGAGAACACCCCTTCAAACTCCTGTGCAAGTCCTCAGGGGACCCTCAGAAAATGACAGTCGTTAGATGACACCATGGTTGTGCCAAGTGCAGTTGGCACAGGGGTCACCTTTTCTCTCTTTCTAGCACGGTGTGAAGCATGTCGTATCTTCACACCGACCTCAATTGCCACACGCATCATGTTCACTCCCTAACACCCTCACACACCCAACATCCACTGGGCACCAGGGGCAGATTGGCCAACACAGGTGCTTCTTGGCTCAACCCTTTGCTTGTCAGTTCCGGTGGCCCTCTCTCTGACTTGCTGGGAGTTGTGACGCCAGAGCCAGAGTTTTACATTCACATTATGGCCGCCATGCTCTGCAGGAGCATCACCTGTGTGCTTGTTTGTCCTGCCCACTAGCCTGTGAGGATGGTAGTGTTGTCTCACAGGCCACTGATGCTGATGTTCATACACCAGCGCAACTGGCCTGTCCTGACAGCCTCACTTCATCATGCCGCTGTGGTCCTCTGTATCTGGCATAGTTCTTTAGGACCTATCTTCTTGCACACAGGACCGAGTGATTTCTGTATCATGTAGTAAGAAGCAACAGGGCGATGCAGGCAGCAGAAACCAAGCGTCACAGCTAGGGTTTCTATTGCTGTGACTAAACCCCATCACCAAAAACCAAGTTGGGGAGGAAAGAGTTTATTTGGCTTACACTTCCACATCGTAGTCTATCACTAAGGGAAGTCAGGACAGGAACTCAAGCTGGACAGGGACCTGGAGGCAGGAGCTGATGCAGAGGCCATGGAGGGGATGCTGCTTACTGACTTGCTTCCCTGGCTTGCTCAGCCTGCTTTCTCATAGAACTCAGGACCACCAGCCTAGGGATGTCCCCACCTGCCAGGGTCTAGGTCCTCTCCCATTGATCACGAATTGAGAAAATGCAGCTGGATCTCATGGAGGCATCTCCTTGACTGAGGCTTCTTCCTCTCTCTTGACTCTAAGCCTGTGTCAAGCTCACACCAAACCAGCCAGTACACGTCTCCCTTACCGAAAGTAAGGAGAAAGGGGAATTGTCTTGAGACAGTTGCAGTTAACGTACTATCCCAAATCAGAGAGGAACACCCCTCCAAAGTCCTGTGCACGTCATCAGTGGGTCCTCAGCAAATGACAGTCATCAGATGTCATTTGTAGAATTGACATAATGTAGAATTCTGAGTTGGCACTGGGGCAACAAAGAGAACCTGATTACAAAACAACTTCACAGCTTCAACTTGTGCCGTTCACCCCTCCGTCCTCCCTTTGGTCTTTCTCTGCAACCCTGGAGCATTCTCTTCCAAAGGCTACGCAGAAGAATGCGGGAAGTCGGCCTGACAACCTCCAGTTGAGGTAGCCAGGTTTTTTTTTCATCTCCATTCAATTTTCAACCTAAACCTTTGGCTCATATTTTCGGTAGTAACTCAGTAACCCATTCTTGGAGGTAAAAAGGAGTTCTGCCAATGAGGTGATCAGAGCAAACGCCATCCATAGAGCACTGACTACAAGGCTGTTATCATGCTAGGAACTTTACGAGCCTTATTTCATATAGTCCTTGCTACAAACCATTGAGATGCCTGTTACTGTCCCAGCATCACACACGAAGAGGTGGAGTTTGAATAACTTACTGAAGGCCTCGAAGTTGAAAGGAGGTAGTGAGGATTTAAAACAGTCTTTCTGCCTCAGCCAGCTGTGCTTCCAAGACACACACACACACACACACACACACACGCACGCACACACGCATGCACACACACACGCACACGCGCACATGCACACGCACATGCACATGTATATATGCAGTTACAAAATGCAAGATATTTATGGAATATAGACAACACTATGAGGGTAAGACTTTAGGAGAAAAAAATCTAAGCTCAAATTCCATGCTCAGCCATGACAGTGAATAACTCACTGTGACTGATCGAAGAGACTGGGAATCTGACTGGACTCTTGACAAGCGTGCAGCCTTTGACAGACTTAGGTTGTAGTGAAAACAACCACAGACCTAGAAAACTTGTTGGAGGCTGACCCCAATTAACACCGCCGGGCACAAGCGCCCTGGCTGTAATATCATGTGACGGCTACAGCATCCTTAAAGCTCCGGGTGGTTTTCTAGGGTCATTGATGACAGTTTTGTTTTCAGAGCAAACAGCTAGAGAGGGATGAGGATCCCAATGGATGCTTGGTCCCTAGAGGTCTCTGTGGTTTACATTTTAAGCCGAACAAACAAAATAAATACAGTCACTTCATTTGTCCATCATCTTAGTTGAGACAAAGAAAAACCCAATTAGGTATAGTCGTCAATATGACGGAAGTTACCAAGTGGAGGGCAACTCCACTCCACCAGAAAGGCAGGGAGACAAATCTTCTCTGTGGGTTTAAGAGGGCCTGGGGTGAGCGGATTAACTCTGACATCCGGGCAAAGATTTGAACCTTTGGTGGAAGAAAAGCTTATGGCTTAATTTTGCAAGGCTCAGCATGGATCTTTTGTTGGCCTGTAGTGAGACCAGGTCTGATGAAATTGGATTTGAGCCCCTGATATGATGGACCTGAGAGGAAAGTGCAGTTATGAGCAACTGCAGCGTGACGGTGCTGGGTAACTAGCTCCCGTCTGAGCAGCTCCGTGCAGCAAGTGATCTGACCCTGGATGGTAACAGCTGATGCTCCAGGTGACTGAGGAAACAACCCATTTACAGACAGAGATGGTGATTCTGAATTCTTATCCCCTCCACCCACCCAACATACACAACTTTTAGAAAAAAAGAAACAGTTACCCAAGGAAAGTGAGTTTTTAGAAGAGCAATTTCCCCACCTTCACGTGTTATTGATGCCCCCACCTCGTCTTCCCATCCAAACTACGGTCAACAACCAACCACCTTTCTCTTTCCTTCTCCAGAGCTAGCAGCAACACACATACAAATGCACCAGTAATTAAAATAGATAAAGGACATTAACATTCTTGCTAAAAGTCAAGTATTACTAGTCTGAGTAAGGAACCAAATCCATTTAAAAATTATCTAGAGACACAGTGAGAAAGAATACAAGTAGATGGACACTCTGTGGAGGAAAAAGAAATATCATGAAAATGCTAATTAAATCTAAGTCGACATCAACAGCTTTTGGTATGTGTGCTGTATGTGCGCTGGTACATGGTGCATACGTATGTGGTACTTGCGTATGAGTGTGCAGGTGTGTATGCCTATGTACATAAACGTGGGGCCATAGCAGGATGTCTGGTGCTTTTCTCTACTGCTCTCTTCCGTATTTCCCCAAGACAAGGTCTTCCACTGAACCAGAAGTTCCCCATTTCTCAAATGCAGACACACAACAAACACACGAATAAATGATCAATGAGAGAGAAACACAAATCAAAACCATAATCAAGTATCATCTCATGCTCGGTATCCTGGCTTTTCTGTCCATAACAACAAATATTATTGGTGAGTTTGTATGAGAAAGGCAACTTTTCCGTAGTATTAATGGTTTAAATTAGCACTGCCATTTTGGAAAACAGTACACAAAGCTCTTCATTAAGCTAACAACAGAATTACCATATGATTCCTGCAATCCTTCTAATGGTTGTTCATCCAAACTAATACATACATATAGTCATCTATATATGGCAGTGATATATATACATATATACATACATACACATATATATGTGTATACACACACACACACACACACACACACACATCTGTGAAGAGACATCTGCACTGCCATGCCTTCTGTAGCCTCATCCACAGTAGCTAGGACACAGAAATAACCCAAGTGCCCATTGACCGGCTACTGGGGTAAACACATGGAAGGTTCATTCCACAAAGCATGAGGATTCTATATTTGTGATGACCAGGCACCGAGAGAAAACTACTGTTTGCCATCACTGAAGTGTGGAATGAGAACATGTTAAGCTCACAGAAGTGAGGAGTAGGATGCTGGGTACCCGAGGCTAGCAGAGAGTATGGGGAAGAGGAAGTATTGATCAGTGGATACGAAGTTATAGTTAGAAGGAATGAGTCCTGACTGTCTATTGCACGGTAGGGTGACTACAGTCAGTAATGATGTATGTTTGCATTCTTAATTTTTATTACATTGTATTTAGTGTGTGTGTGTGTGTGTGTGTGTGTGTGTGTGTGTGTGTGTGTGTATACATGTCTCACAGCACACATGTGGAGGTCAGAAGGCAACTTGTGGGAGTTGCTCCTTGTGGGTTCTGCGAATGCAACTCAGGTCATCAGCCTTGGAGGCAAGCACCTTTATCCATTGAACCATCTCACTAGCCCATGTGCTGTAGATTTCAAGCTATCTGGAAAAAAATAATTTTAAATATTCTCCCTACAAAGAGTTGATGAGTACGTGAGGTGACAAATCTGCTAATTTTCATAATTTGATTCTGTCACAATGGGTGTACGTATTGAAATGATATTCCATAAGTATCCATAATTACCATGTATTATTAATATTACCAACTAACTGACATTAATAGTTACAATAGCCATACTATTAAAGTTAGCCAGGCTCTCTTCCCTAACTCCCGTTCCCCTGCCTTCTATTCTCATGTCATTTTGGCACATTTTCCAGTGGGGTCTGGAAATTCTTTCTCATTCTACATCGTAGCCCGTTGTCATGAACCCTGGTGGTATTATATCCTTGCTTTTAAAAACAGCTGGCTACCTGGGAACTGTCCCCTAGCAGTCTTTGCTAGTGTTGCTGTGTGCCTGTCAATACAAATGCTGCTTATATATGCTTCCTGGTGGACATCTGCCACAGAGTCTCCAGGGCAGTGTCAGGATATACAAATGTCACTTTCATTGTGCTAAGTTAATAGGTTGTTTCTCACAGATTCTCCCCTGGCCTCCAGTGCCGGCGGCCGCTCATTACAGCCGCCTGCCCTGCATCCTCTTCACAGTTACTGCCGTCTTCATTACATTTTTATTCACGAAGTGGATGTCAAATGACGTGTCTTGATCTAAACCAGCATTTATCCAGGAACTAATGAAACCGACGGCCGTTTAATATGTTGATAGCTTTGTGTATTTCCTGTGTGGATTTCTTTGTCCTGGTTTGGTACATTTTCCAGAGGCTTCGGGCATTCTCAATCCTAGACCTCTGTCATCTGCGTGGGCCTGGTCTTTTCACTCTCCGTGGTACTTTTAGCAAAAGCAAGTTCTTCATTTTAATAAAGTGAAACTGATTCCCCGCCTCCCTTTGGGTTCGTGTTTTCCTTATCGTTTGGTTCTATAGAAAAGCATGAGATCGTATGAATAGGAAACCTCTCAGTCTTTTACAGAATGCATGGGATAGCACACATTTAAGGGTCACGGAGATGTAACGAAAGGGTGCAAGCTCTGGCCACTTTGATTGCTGTTATTTTTCTTGGAGAACTAGGAGCCTCTGGGCTGCTGTTGAAGATGGTCTTAGAAGAAATCATCAGCTGAGCCAAAGGGGGCCGAGTCCCACCAGGTCCCCCTTGCCCTGGTGACCATCACCGCCCAGCAAGGAACAGAGAGACCTGCTGTGATCTCTTTGCCTTTGGTTCTTTGTTCAGAGTGCAGCCGGGGGTCTGTTTCCGCTCATCTCAACTGTGGCAGAATGCTCCAGGATGTCTATTCTTCTGGGCACATATGGAATTTCCTGGACTTCAGTTGATTGCTGGGGATGGGGGCTGATTAGATGCAGCTATTTCCAGGCATCCTTGCTTTTTCTTTCCCGAACAAAAAAGTTGTATTAGCGACATATTTTAGGTGGGGCTACAGGTTCACACGTAGTTTCTTTTTTTGCCATACAATTTCACATTGTCTTTCACACACACACGTCCATCATTTATAACAGAATTTAGATTTTTTTTTTTTTTTTTTTTTTTTTGCTTTTCGAGACATGGTTTTTCTGTGTAGTCTTGGCTGTTCTGGACTCGCTTTGTAGACCAGGCTGGCTTCAAACTCACAGCAGTCTACCTGCCTCTGTCTCCCAAGTGCTGGGACTAAAGGCGTGTGCCACCAATGCCCAGCTCAGAATTTGGAATTTTACTCTAGTTTTATACAATCTCTCTTTTTATCTTTTCAAGCCCCTCCCCCCTTTTTCACTGTGCAATTTAATGATGATTTATCCATGTTCCCTACCGCCTCCCACCCCATTTCTGGGTCATCTCCATCAGCATCTTCTCACCGTAGCTGAATGCCTCGGGGGCCTGGGATGCTATGAAGCTAGCTCCTCAGTGATGAATGGATTTCTTTTCGCTCTCCATTAACTAGCTGTCTTCCACCAAGGGCAGCTAATGTCTTTGTCGCTACTTGGGATAATTAGATTAGGTTCCCACTGTTACTGCTTATCTCGTTCTAGAATCAAAGATCAAATCCACACAGCCACTGACAGTAAATCTGTGACACAGAATTCTGTGACACAGAAGCCTCAGTAACTGATTAGTGGGTATTTCCTGAAATGAATCATTCAGAGGGCAACGCCTTGGTTTCCAACCTATCTTGAAGGTGGCTAGGGATTAGTCAGCTGCTTGTTAGTTTACTAATTGATAACAGCCTTTTCTTTCTAGTTTAATATTTGACACTTATCCACAGTTTCTCAGTGTTCTGATCACCATCTCTCTCTGTCACTCTGTTTCAGGATGTCTCTGTCTCTCTGTCTCAGTCTGTGTCTGTCTATCTGTCCATCCGTCTCTCTCTCTCTCTCTCTCTCTCTCTCTCTCTCTCTCTCTCTCTCTGTGTGTGTGTGTGTGTGTGTGTCTGTCTGTCTGTCTGTCTGTCTCTGTATGTCTCTGCCTCTCTCCTCCCTCTGTGTCTCTGTCTCTCTGTCTGTCTCTGCCTGTCTTAGTCTGTGTCTGTCTGTCTGTCTGTCTGTCTGTCTCGTCTGTCTGTCTGTCTGTCTGTCTGTCTGTCTGTCTGTCTGTCTCTCTCTCTCTCTCTCTCTCTCTCTCTCTCTCTCTCTCTCTCTCTCTCTCTCTCTCTGTGTGTGTGTGTGTGTGTGTGTGTGTCTCAGTCTGTCTCTCTGTCTCTGTCTGTCTCTCTCTCTCTCTCCCTCTCTCTCCTTCCCCCACCTCTAACCTTTCCCAGCAGACACTCAGTTTACAAAACTGCTGAACGTCAGCCTCCACCTGACTGCCAATCCTTACTGTGCTGAAGTGTGGTCATTTTGATCCTTAGAGAGAATCATTTGTGGGATCAGTTGCCTTCTGCCTCTTTCCTTGGGTCCAGCTGGCCACGCCAGAGATGGGCTACAAGATGAGTTGAGGACACAACACGTTCAGAGATGCTCTGACTCTCCCCACAAGACCTGCATGGTGATGGGCCCTGGCCACGGAGAACGGATGCTCTTCACAGTCAGGGCCTACTCAGGCTGGAATCCCTGTGCTTTTTCAATCAAATAAACATAAGTTATTTATAATATTGTAATTTTGTCTGCACTGATGAGCAAGCTGTACCTAAGATCTGAGCAGGGTTGGGGCTGGGTTATCATTTCTATCAAACACTGTGTGCTTTCTATGAGCAAGACGTGTGTGTGTGTGTGTGTGTGTGTGTGTGTGTGTGTGTGTGTGTGTGTGTTAAACCTAGTGTCTCACATGCACAAGGTAAGTTCTGTGTCACTGAGCTACAAACCCAGCCTTCATGTATTCTTAAAACGATTGCGTGTCCTGAGTGTTCTCATCTATGCAAGAAATCTCAACCCGAGAGAGAGTCTGTACATCTGCTAAGTCATTGAGCTAATGCATGGGGGGGGGGGCAGGGAATTCAAACACTTATCTAATTCAGAAAGGTACCGTGTCCCTTACTTTTCTTGTTACTGTGACAGATTGCCTGACAAGAACAACCTCAGGAAAGAAGGGTTTGATTTGGCTCAGAGTGTGAGGGTGTGTACAGTGCAGCATGGCGTGGAGGCAGGAGCATGAAAGGCTGGTCACACTGCATATGCAGTCAGAAGGCGGAAAGGGATGAACGTGGCCCCTCAGCCCTCGGGATTCTTGCAGACCCCGGTGCAGAGGATGTCGCCACCCACATTTAGAGAGGATTTTCTCAATTTAACGAACCCAGTCTAAACTCTCACAGGTTTGTCTCTTGGTGACTTTGGGCCCTTCGGAGCAGACAACAAATCTTAAACTTGACTCATACTTTCAGCCACCCTACCATTCGGCACGGCACACTCTGAAAGGCCCCGGAAGGCAAGTTCACAGTAAGAGGGAATAGCCATATGTGTCGCAGTACAAGGAAAGGTTGATTAAAAATTATATAAGCCCATGCTTTTCGGACCAGTCTTGTTTTTAAATGCACAGGAACTCTTCATGCAATTTTGCACATTGACTTTGTAGTCTTTGTCTCTGGCCAGCATTAGTGTGTGTGCAAAGCCAGTGCTCTCATACTTTTTAAAAAATATATTTTATTACTTTATTCATATTACATCTCGACTGTTATCCCATCCCTTGTATCCTCCCATTCCTCCCTCCCTCCTATTTTCCCCTTACTCCCCTCCCCTATGACTGTGACTGAGGGGGACCTCCTCCCCCTGTATATGCTCATAGGGTATCAAGTCTCTTCTTGATAGCCTGCTATCCTTCCTCTGAGTGCCAACAGGCCTCCCCATCCAGGGGACGTGGTCAAATATGGGGCACCAGAGTTCATATGAAAGTCAGACCCCACTCTCCACTCAACTATGGAAAATGTCCTGTCCATTGGCTAGATCTGGGTAGGGGTTCGAAGTTTACTGCCTGTATTGTCCTTTGCTGGTGCCATAGTCTGATCAGGACCCCTGGGCCCAGATCTGCCCATCATAATGTTCTTCTTGTAGGTTTCTAGGACCCTCTGGATCCTTCTATTTCCCCATTCTCCCATGCTTCTCTTCCTCAGTAGAAGAATGGATAAAGAAACTGTGGTACATTTATACTATGGAATACTACTCAGCTATTAAAAACAAGGAATTCCCAACATTTGTGGACAAATGGATTGAACTAGAAATGATCATAATGTTTACCCAGAAGCAGAAAGACTCACATGGTATATACTCACTTATATCTGGACACTAGCCCAAGGGGCATGTCCTATGAAGGTCTTCACTTACCAGGAAAGTGGGACCGAGGGGAGGACATCCTACTGGGGCTCTCACACTTTTAAATGTGACTCTACAGCATGGACTCATTTTACATGCCACATGTCAGACTCCACACATGTGTGTAACTGAAACAGCTTTGCTCTGGAACGCGCTATCAGGCACTCCGCTTTCGACGCTATTGCTGAGGTAGTTCTGGTTACAGTCGGTTAAAGAGACCTTATAACCTACAGAGACTGTCCCAGAAGGGACAACCCTAGTGTCTGCCTGGTCTCCTTGTGTTAGTGTACTGAGCTCATGCAGTCAATGTCTTGGTGGCAGAGCTAGGGGGAACCCGTGTCCCAATTGTCCTGATTCAAGCATTTTCAGTCAAGGACAGTCTATCCAAGAGGTAGGTAGGATGCTCTCACGTCGCTCTTTACAGCAGAGGACACTTGTGGAAAGAAAGAGTGGTAATGGGTGAGCCATCCACTCCATAATGGGTCTTTGCCCAAGGTCACGGGGATGCCAGAGCAGGACTGACTCTCTCCAAAGCCACCCTCTCTCAGCTTGTCCTCTTGGGTTGCTCAGTAAAATCACATTGAAAGTCTTTTCCAAGAACAAGGTCTGGGCTCCGACCGATTTGCTCCTCCTCCCCAGGCCCCCCCCCTTTTAAAGAGTGGGGTGTTTTTGAAAAGCTCCCCCAGCTGATTTTAATACAGAGCTCAATGCAGTGCAGACGATCTCTCTTAAAGGTTTTCTCACTAATCCTTGCCCCCGGCCTGAAATAGCTCCCTTGAAGTCAAAAGAACTGCCCTCCTAGCATGTTCATCTGCTGGTCCTGATCCCTTTAGCCAATGTTTATCCCCCTTCTCCCTGCTCGGTACTGCTCTCACTGCACGCTAGCTAGCTCATGCCTTAACTCAGAGCTGTATCCAAGTGTGCAGTAAATATTTACAGAATGTCCTTTGCTTGGATGGATCTTCACTCCAAACCATCCAGGCTTTGGGCATCAACTATGATCCTGCTGTCATCCCCGACGAAGGTGATTAAAATGGTCCCCAGGGTCAGTTCTACAGAGGACAAGAGAAACCCTCTCCAGTGGCTGCACCCTTATCAGTGAAAGCAGTCCTCCCGAGAGACCGAGCTGCTGTGGTTCTTGGGCTTTCTCTCCCAGGCTTTCCCCTCTCTGTGTCTCCCCTGGATTTTGAAGTTGTCCAGGATTGCAGACCAGGCAGTGTTTCTCGTGGCGTAGAACTCTGGACAGGAAGTAGGGAAGAACTTCCTGTCCTGCTGGTGGCCGGTGGTGTGCTGTTTGATAGAGCCTCGCCTTTCCGTTTTGTTAGCTGGGGTGGCAGCATCCCCCACTCAGTCATCACCCTCTGCTCTCTCGCCCCTCAGGGGGATTATGTAAGAACTCTTTCTATATAGGAAACAAGCTTGTCCTTGAGCCTTTCAAGGGATGGCTTTGTATAAATATAAGATACCTTTTGTTACTGTTTGTGGCCCAAGGGATTAGCAGAAAGGTTGGGAACCAGCAACGGCTCATTTTTATAGGCAGAAAATAGCTGTTGGAAAAACAGTCTGGTGTGTGGAGCACAGTGTTCTCATCCAGTGGACAGAATTATCTTTCCCAGGCAGCCATGAACACAAAACACCTGGTGCACACGCTTCCTGACCCTTCACATAGTTTGAAAGCAAGAGACCTCTACCCTGACCCACTCTGCCGGGGAACTTCTGTTCCCAGCCTCCGACCATTGTCTCCATCTGCTTCTTGTGGGTTCATATGGTAAACATGACGGACCCTCTGTGATCGGACATCTTCTCCTGCCATGCCCAGGCCCTATCAGATCTGGGCCCGCTGCCTCTTCCCACCAACGCGGCACCAGATGGGGACTCACTGGTGTCAGCGACCTTCCTGTGTTCAGCCCGGCTTTGAGGTGGATGCTATTTGAAGAGATAGGGTCTCAAGACTTGATCCCTACCCAGAATACATTTAAAACCTTTTGAGAGAGAGAGAGAGAGAGAGAGAGAGAGAGAGAGAGAGAGAGAGAGAGAGAG
Source organism: Acomys minous (assembly GCF_964271855.1). Classification (NCBI taxonomy): domain Eukaryota; kingdom Metazoa; phylum Chordata; class Mammalia; order Rodentia; family Muridae; genus Acomys; species Acomys minous. Next base: position 60,004,876 of record NC_140497.1, read on the forward strand.
AGAGAGGGAGGAAGGGAGGGAGGGAGGAAGAGCTCATGCACAAACCATATTTGCTGAAACCCTTAGGGCATGACACAAACTGATTCCCTATATAAGGCTATTCTCCACCTGGGAGCAAACCTCTCCTGTCAGTGTAAGGAATCAGGATAGAACATCTTCACAGAGAGCAAGCGCAGGCGCACGCAGAGGAGGCACAGGTGAGTGGACGATTCTTGAACTGGATAAAAAGGACAGGAAACAATGGGAGAAGCAATGACCAGCCGAGCTTGGGAAGAGCATGAACACAACAGGTTAGGAGCTGACATGGGGCTGAGCAAGCCAGAGTGAGGTCAGTATGTCACTCAGCCGCTACATGGCTTGGAGTGAGCTCTGCAAACTCTCTGCACGTCACTCACATCCATAGTGTCCAGGTAGTAATGACATTTATACCAACTTGAGGAAAGAGCTGAGTGAGTTGAAATAAATATAGGCAAAGCACCAGGCACACACTGATGTTCACATGGTGGTTGGTATGTTTGTTGGATAGAGGAAACCATTTTCCCAAAGACAGGAACTCATAGGCTCATTTTCCTCCTTCCTTCCTTCCTTCCTTTCTTCCTTCTCACTCTTTCTCTTCTTTTCTCTTTCCATTTCCTTTCTTTTTGTTCCCTTCCCTTCCTCACTCCCCAGTCTCCTCCCTACAAAGACAGAGGCTGAACCAGACCTTTGTATATGTTAGGATGCACTGAACTATTAGGCCGCATCTCCAGGTCAGGAATTAATCTACACAAGGGATAGCCTATACTCTTTACAACAAGAAAATAATTCAAATACTTGGTACTAAGCGTTGCTTAATTAAATTTGGACTGTACCCTGTCACTGAAACATTATCTACAAAAGAAGATATGGATTTGTTACCCACTCAAGCTCTAGTTTCTTTCTCTTTGTCTCAGCACCTTTGCCCATCCCAGCGATTTCTACCTCCATACTGCTCTGTGGGAAACTCAGTCCTCTCTTCCCAGCCTCTGTTTCTACCTCTCCCTGCTCTGCTCTCCTCTCCCACCTGTCTTTATGATCTCCTCTCCCAGGCTAGATGAGAGCCTGGGAACCATTGAAGAGGTGTCTGCAATGGTGGCCTCTGAGGTCTTGGTGGCAGCATATAAAGCCCAGGGATGGAAATTGCTTCGGATGTATCTTGACCTACACGGCTGTATATAAGTACCTCCCTCCCTCAAACCCAAGGGGGAGTTTAGGCTTCCTTAAACACCAGATGTTCATGAGTAAGAACTTAAAATGTTTCTCCATTTTCTTTCTAAAAGACACATGCATTGGACCACAGAGTCCATAAGTAAACCATAATGGCACAGGCCGTCTGGGTTGTCATGTACTGCTGGACAGTTCCTGCTCTTCATCGGCCCATCAGGCTGAGACCAAGGGACCCATGAGAGCTCACCCTGCCTCTTTCCACTTCGCTCTGTGGCTAACGGTCACACTCCTGATTAAATGACCGTGGCCACAGTTGCCGGGTTTATAGGGTTCTTTTAGCTCCATCTCACCTACAAGACAAAGGCCTGAAGTTCTTAGCATGGCAGATAGCCCTCCCACATCCACCCCTCCTTCCTCTCCATCTTCTTCACTCCAGTTTCCCCACAAACCCCAGACATCCTTTCCAGACCTGTCTGTCAACCTGAGCATCTGCCCTCACCTCCAGCAACATCACCAGAATCATTTCTAGGGTAAAGCCAAGGCATTTCCTGCAGCTTCCATAGCTCTAAACTTGTCCCTCACGGTTCCTTGTACCTCACAGCCTTAAGCACAAGGTGGAAGCTTAAGAAATATTACTTTAATTTATTTATTCAGATTACAACTCAGTTGTTATCCCATCTCTTGTATCCTCCTGTTCCTCCGTCCCTCCTGCTTTCACCCTATTCCCCTTCCCTAGGTCTATGACTGAGGGGGAGCTCCTCCCCCACTATATGGTCACAGCCTATCAAGTCTCATCTTGGTATCCTGCTTATTCTTTCTTTGAGTGCCACCAGGCCTCCCCACCAAGGGGAGGTGGTCAAATATGAGGCCCCTGACTTCATGTCAGAGTTAGTCCCTGCTCTCCACATAACTGTGGAGAATGTCCTGTCCATTGGGTAGATCAGAGTAGGGGTTCGGTGTTTACTACTTGTATTGTCCTTGGTTAGTGCAATAGTTTGAGCAGACCCCCCTGGGCTCCGATCCACCTGTCACAATGTTCTTCTTGTAGGTTTCAAGGACCCAGGTCCCTCTATTTCCCCATCTCCTATATTTCTCTTACCTAGAGTCCCAGTAGGGACTATCCCTATCCCAGTCTCCTGGTAAGTGAAGACTTTCCTGGGACATGCCTTTTGGGCTAATGCCCAACTATAAGTGAGTCTTTCTGCTTCTGGGTTAACTCACTTATTATGATTATTTCTAGTTCATCCATCCCCAAATTTCGGGATTTCCTTGTTTTTGATAGCTGAGTAGTATTCCATGGTGTAAATGTACCACAGTTTCTTTATCCATTCTTCAACTGAGGGACATTTAGGCTGTTTCCAGGTTCTGGCTATTATGAATAAGGCCACTATGAACATGGTTGAGCATATGTACTTGCTGTGTGATGGAGCATTTTCTGGGTATATTCCAAGGAGTGGAATAGCTGAGTCTTGAGGTAGCCCTAGTCCCAGTTTTCTGAAAAAGCACCAGATAGATTTCCAAAATGGTTGTACAAGTTTGCATTCCCACCAGCAATGAAGGAGTGTTCCTTTTTCTCCACATCCTTGCCAGCATGTGATGTCACTTAAATTTGTGATCTTAGCCATTCTGATGGGTTTAAGATGGAATCTCAGAGTCGTTTGATTTGCATTTCTCTGATGACTAATAAATGAAAATTCTGGCTCAGCTGGTAACCCTTATCCTGATGTAGGGCCATCATCCTATTTGTTTTGTTTCCTCCTTGCTCTTGGTGTGGTGAGGCAAGAGGACACTGGATCTGGGTTTTTCTGCCTTCTGGATCTATTACACATGTAATCCTTTGAGTCAGTTTAACACATTAATGAATCTAATTTTTTAAAAACATTTTTCCTCTCACCCTGTGTTCTTCCGTGATCAGGCTTTCCTCCTCACCTGACTTTGGCATGGTAGTGGGGAAGGACAGGGGACAGGGAGAAAATCTGAGCTCGTGTGACTGTTATTTCTCTAGAACACAGCTAAGATGGAGCTGTTGCAGAAGCTGCCTGCCTTAGGTCAGGGTCCCTGGCCCAGACAGAGAGTCTTCTGCAAGTATGGGCAGGGAAACCTTGGCAGGGGCTACAAAAGTAAGATTGGGTGGGAGACAATAAGCCTCACCCACCTATTCCCCTCCATCCCCACCTCCTCCCTCTGTGGGATCGGCAGACACCCAGTCTCAGCCTGGCTCCCAGAGGAAGAAGTTTAAACACAAGCACAGTCCCCCGTGCTCTTGACTGGACCTAAGAGGGCTGGGCACTCACAGGGCTCTGTTCGTAGCTGTGAGCCGCATGCACAGGTAGGAGGTAATCTCCTGAAGGCCCTGGGCAAGGCTTCAGAGAAGTGTACCACCACTGGTCATCAGTAGTCAGGACATCTGAGTGAAGAGGGAGCTAGCGTGAGTGATAAAGGTATCTAGGCAGCCTTGCCACAGCCCCTTTGCACACTTGAAAACGAAGATGGAGGAAAGGTGTTTTCCAGAGAGATGCCCAGGCCTTTATTTAAAACCTACCTACCCCTGAGTCATCAACAATCTAGGCAGTGTGTTGTCTGCACTGGTTCTCTACTTCAGAACTGATTATGATCCAGAGCTAGAGGCGTGCGCAGGCTCAAAGGTAAGAGTCCCTGTAGAATCAGAAGCTAAAAGACAGAGCAACCTGGACCTGTGGGCCACAGATTCTAATCTAATCTAGACTAAATGACTGAGAGTTACAAGGATGCTCTCAGCCCACAAACAAAACTTAATAAGCTGCTTCTGGCTTTCTGTGCTCAAGAATACAGGGTGATGAACGTCTTACTTAAACATGTTTTTCATCTGAAATTTGGAAGCTTTCAGTGTGTCAATAATTACATACTCATCTCATTTCTGCCTTGAGTCTCCTTCTCTGTTGCTGACGGCAAGGAGGTGAGGTGGTGCTCTCAGCCACACCCCTGAGGTTCTCTAACATCCAAGGCCCTCTTGGCTTTCCAGGGCCAGAGCATAACATCAGGGTTGGTTAAATGTTCTGAGAGTGTCAATTCTGCCTCAACCGTGAGCTGAAGTGATCAGAGCTGAGGAATCCTTCTACGCTCATTGCATTCACACACAGCTCACTAGGGAGAGCGTTTAGCCTGGCACTAGACAAATGAGAGATCAAGTTCCTCATGTCTTTAACATCTGTGTGACCCTGAGAAAGCCATATATCTGCTGTGAACCTGATGTCATCATCTGTAGGGGAGAAAGGCTGAGACTTATATCACAGTGCATGCTAAGCCAATGTGCCATATGGTGGCATTATTATACTAACACAGCACTCATGCAGTAACGGTGTCGCATTACTCCACCATAGGGAACAAGTGAGACCATGTTTGTAAAGTTGCTTCCTAAGAGGTAATAAAATGACTACAAAAAATGGGAATACTGGAAAATATCACCTTTAGCCCCATCTTCCTTCCAATGTACTTTCCCACAGTCCTTCTAAATCCATAACATTAAAGAGCTATCCATGGGCACCATTTCCTTCTAGGCTCATTCATTCTGTCCTGTTCATGGCAGGTGGCCTCCTGCACTGCCCTCCCTGAGGCCGGCCCGTCCCCCATTTCCTACTGCCATTTCAGGGGTCCAGGCTTTCTGAGGAAGGATGTTGCACAATCCACAAGGCTGACGGGCCAAGGCTGCTACATTGTTTTCCTGGAGCTCTTTCAGGAATGTGACACAGGAGGTGGGGGAGACGGGCAGAACAGAGAGTGCTAGGCACCAGGCACCAGGTAATCAAGGGTCCAAGAATTCCTTCTCAAAATCTAATAAGGACGTAGATCTTCATTAAGTCCAAGGAGCTGGGGTCTATGGGGCTGAGATTTTCTGACTGCTTCAAGAAGCCGAAAGAACAATGACCAAAAGTCAGGCAGTAGAGCCAGAGGCAGACAATTGTAGAACTTGATGATGTCTGTTTTCAACAAGGATTTGCCGTGCCAATAGCTACCCTCCCTAAGTCATGAGTCTCAGGCTGTGTGGTGTCCAAATTCCAGCTCACACAGGCTCAAGAGAGCCACTTGCTTGTGGCTGTCAACTCTCTGTCCACTGATGCCTGGCAGTGGCTTGTCATCTGCCCCAGTGGCAGCCTTTATACCATCGAAATAATTTTTTTCTCCTTAGAATCATCTTATGAGCATATCACCACTTGGTTGCCAAATGCCAACAACATGTGTAGAAGCTTAAAATAGCTTTTTGAAGGGGCGTGTGTTGCTCTTGAGTTTTCATGTAAGCCACCGGGGCATCCACCGGGGCATCCACGGGGGCGTCCACCGGGGCATCCACCGGGGCATCCACGGGGGCAGGAAACAATCAGGAATTCTCTTCTTTACAGTGCACTATCTTAGTATAGTATTTTTCTTTAGGCAGAATATGGAAAAATGGTCATCACAGACATGAGAAATGTCCCTGACATTATCCACTTGACCTAGTTTCCCCTGACTGTTTCCTGAGGTGTGTCCTCCGCAAGTTTAGAGCCTGCCACCTGAGGGCATGACATGGTCCACACAAGGACATGCTCCTCTCAGCTTGCAGGTGTTTTCCTAAAACAGCTGGAATCTGTTAAAAGTGCCTAATTTCCATAAGAAAATGTGAATTCCTTTTTTTTTTCTTTCCATAGCATGGTGTAGCAATAATGGAAGAACGTGGCTGATGGAAACACAGTCAGGTGCAGTGTTGACCTCTCACACAATTGTGTAGCTGTGGCCGGTCACTTTCACCACTCTTTTCCATCACTTCCTTAGAGGCCAAAAGTAAAAGAGAGTGACTGAAAATGAGCATTTATACAGCGCCAGCTGTCTACTAGCAATGTTTCATATTTCCTTATCACACTTGCCATGCAAGGATGTTACCACGATCTTCATTTTTCCAGGGAATGTAAGTTAAGAGTGCCATGTGAATCCACCAGCCTCTTAGTTCGTTTTGGGTTGCTATAATCAGAAATGAAAGAAATTAAGTTTGTGGCTGGAGAGATGGCTTAGTGGTTTAAAACAGTTGCTTCTGTTCCGGAGGGTCTGGGTGCAATTCCCAGCACCTACATGGCAGTTCACAGCTATCTGTAACTCCAATTGCAGAGAATCCAAAAGTTCTGGCCCCTGCAGGCACCAGGAATGCACAGAGTACACAGATACACAAGCAGGAAAACACTCATTCATATAAAAAATATTAAAGAAAAAAGTTTATCTCACAGTTCTGGTCCTCTGTGGCTGGCCTTCCGCAGAAACGCACACTGGATTGTCCAATTAAATGAAGGTTAGAGGTTTAGCAGGCACATGCTTCAATTTCTCAGGGGTGGCTTTAAGGTAAACACTAAACCTTTGCCATGTTCATTTTAAAAATCAAAACAGGCCCTTGGGTATTAGAAGAGAATCCAGGCCAAGTTTCCTGTTCTAATAGTCCATTCCAGGCACCCTTGACTTTGGCCTCAAATTGCCACCTGACTTTCTTGGTGTCACTCAGTGGAATAATTATTGCTTAAAGAAAGAAGACAGCCGGATGTGGTGGCTCACGCCTGTAATCCCAGCACTCGGGAGGCAGAGGCAGGTGGATCTCTGTGAGTTTCAGGCCAGCCTGGTCTACAAAGTAACTCCAGGACAGCCAAGGCTAACACAGAGAGACTTTGTCTCAAAAAACAAAACAAAACAAAACAAAACAAAAACAAACAAACAGAAAATAAAGAAGGAAGACAATAGGGCCTGTGAAATGGCTTGGTGGGAAAAAGCGCTCACCACTGAGATTCTCAAGCTGTGTTTGATCCTTGGGACCCACATAGTGGAAGAAGAGATCTGACTTCCACACATATATCTTGACACACACACACACACACACACACACACACACACACACACACACACCGTGTAATTTAAAAATTAAAAAGGAAGTAATGATGATGTTCATTCCAGTAAATTCACAGTGAGAGAAGATAGCTGACAGACTTCCCTGAAGATGCCATGCCGGCAGTTCACTCAGGTGCATTGTCTGAGGGACAGTGTCATGTCCTACGTTATGAGCTTTGACTCACTCCCTGTGGTGTCTTGGAATACACCCCAATACAAGAGCCTTGTACTTCCAAGTTATAACAATTAGAAACAGCCCTGATGCTCAGATTTAGCTTTCGTAGAGTTCGCCAAAAGTTTCCCAATAGATTCGTTCATAAGACCTACACAGAGCACGCTGAGATGGTCAAGACAGCCTTTGGGTGTGTTTGTTGCCTCGCTTGTTTGGATTCTGTGTGAGATGATGAAGAGCTATCGCATTAATTATTGCACAATATCCTTTTATACACTCATGTTTTCTCTGCGTCTCATTTTCTTCTGGGAAACAATTGAAATACAGCGACAAGTTGTAATGCAAAGTGATACGAACAAATTATTTTTAACTATGTTCTTTAAAAATGGTGGCTTAGGAATCTAATATTGGCACCCAAACCTTTTAAATGTATATAAAACCATATGAGAGAGTAAATAAATTATTTTTTGAAGTTGTAGTTCATAATCCTGAAGTATAGTAGAAAAGAAATGAAGATGCCTGTGTATGTTCCGCATGCTCATCTGGGGATCACTGTATAGATGCATGTGGGAGTGTATGCAGCTAGGCAGACAGACAGAGTGTCTGACTCAAGAGAAAGAACTATAAGGATGATTGGCATTTGGAAGTATATAGGAGGTAATTGAAGACATAGGAATGAACGGCATCACCAAGTAAATATACAGAGCATAAGAAGGTGGCACAACCTAGCATGGAACCTAGGAAATTTCCTACCTTTAAAAGCCAAGATTATTCAGGCATCCCAAATCTCTAGCATCCTGGGCCATTCTGGAGAGATTCTCTGTTCTCTTGACACCTATGAAAGTTTTGGATCAAAGAGACATCGCTGACATGTCAGATCATGGTAGGGGTTCTGTTGCTGTTGTTCTTGCTTATTTATTCTGTTTTGTGTCATTTCTACCAGTGAGGTATCTGGGTCCTGGGGAGATTGCTATTGTTTAAAAACAATACGAGAGAATTCAAAATTCTTTTTTTTTCATTTTTAAATGTTTTTATTATTTTTTAAAATATTAATTTATCCATATTACATCTCAATTGTTATCCCATCCCTTGTATCCTCCCATTCCTCCCTCTCTCCCATTTTCCCTTTACTCCCCTCTCCTATGTCTGTGACTGAGGGGGACCTCCTCCCCCTGTATATGCTCATAGGGTACCAAGTCTCTTCTTGGTAGCCTGCTGTCCTTCCTCTGAGTGCCACCAGGCCTCCCCATCAAGGAGACGTGGTCAGAAATGGGGCCCCAGAGTTTGTATGAAAGTCAGACCTCACTCATCACTCAACGGTGGAGAAATTCTGATTAGGAGGCAGAAACAGTGAGATAGACTCAAGGAAGATCTGCTGAGGTAGTCTGAACGCAAATGGATCCCATAGGTCCATAGGGGGTAGAACTATTTGGGGAAGATTGGAAGGTGTGGCTCTTTTGGGGGAAGTGTGACACGGGGGTCAGGTGGTGCTTTTAGGCACCAGAAGCTCAAGACAGGCCAATGTAGAACTCCCAGCTCCCTCTCCAGCACCATGTCTGCCTGCATTCCACCAGGCATGATGATAATGGACTAAACCTCTGAACTATAAGCCAGCCCCAATTAAATGTTTTCCTTTATAAGAGTTGCTATGGTCATGGTGTCTCTTCACAGCAATAGAAACCCTAAGACACCTCCTATTGGAACTACCAGATTAGGAGTGTAAAATAACATAAATATTCCAGCAAATTTATGGAAAAACATAAATATAATAGATGAAAAAAATGGATAATTTTAAGAAAATAGAATTAAAAATCAGAAGACAATGATGGAACTGAAAGATATTGCATCTAAGTTGTTAGCTTTAGGAACAGAATTGGAGTCACAGAAGAAAAGATCAGTAAGTGTGAAGAAAGAGCAGGAAAAACTATTCATACTAGGCCTATGGAGATGGGTCAGTTGGTAAAATGCTTGCCGCCCAAGCACGAGGACATGAGTTCAAACCCCAGCACCCATTTAAAAGGCAGGTACAGGGGCTGGAGAGATGGCTCAGCGGGTAAGAGCACTGTCTGCTCTCCGAGCGGTCCTGAGCTCAATTCCTGGCATCCGTATGGTGGTTCACAACTATCTATTATGTGATCTGATTCCCTCTTCTGGCATGCTGGTGTGCATGCAAATAGAGCACTCATACATTAAACAAACAAATAAATCTTAAAAAAAAAAAAAAGTCAGGTGCAGTGGGCAATGTGAATGCAGTTCTGGGTGGACAGGAGAATCCCAGGGTCCTGCTGGCCAGCCAGTTTTGCCAAGTTGGTAAGATCCAGCTTCCCTGGGAAATCCTATCTGAAAAACTAAGATACACAGCAGGTAGGTAAGATAGCCAACACCAACCTCTGGCTTTCACACATATTTTTGTGAACATGTGTAAGCATGCATACACAAAGTATACAGACTGAATAAAAGAGGAAAATGAAAATATTTTTAATAACCATGGGATAATATTGAGTTTATGACATACATGAGATATGAAGACCCAGGAAGGGAAGAGATCCACAATTAGGTGGCACAAAATATTTGAAGAAATAATGGTTGAAGGACTGAAGAGATTGGCTCAGTGATTAATGATAGGTTATCTCTACCAATGAAATAAGCCACTCGAAGGGAGATTAAAACTATAAAGAGAGCAGGTTTATTTGGGAACTGAGGCTACCAGGCGAGTTCAGCAGCTTCAAGGGACAAGGCCAGAGGAAGTCGCACCCTGACTTTGCCTAGTAGGGTTTCTAAAGATTGCAGGTGAAGGAAGATGACATGTCTACCACCTGCTGGACTTGGGGAGCCATTGACTCCAGGGGAGGGAGTTGGGGTATCTTCAGGAATGCCAGAAATGTGGAAGCTTTGCTTTGAGGGGCCAGGGTTGGAGAAAGGAGTGGGATTTAACAGACCATGTCCAAGATGGGGCGGGCAACCCGAGATGCCAACCAAACATCCCGACCTCTTTTGGTATATGGGCGCCAGGTTCATATCTGGCTACTTCTGGCTGAAAAGAGGCAGCATGGAGTGTTTGAGTCGGGAATCGGTTGCTCTGTGCCTGGATGGAGGTTTGGGTGAAGAAGCATCTGACTGGCAGTTACCCTGGAGACCTCGAGGATCCATTTGTCAAGAAGGCGGAGGAGGCAGAGAATAAAAAGAAGAAAAAAAAATGGCAAATGAGAGTGAGGGTCCTAATATTGGGATGAGCCATTGGAACAAGGGAGTTTGGCCCCCAAATGAGGAGGGGAGCCATCTTGGTTTGGCCATCCCAGCCCCTCAGTGGGACTTCCTGGAGAACCGGAGAGTGGAGTGTCCCAGTTGCTGTACAGACCGTTCATCTTGAGCCTGGGGAGGTGGTACCAGCACTGGTGTCCTAGGAGTTTGGCAGCTGAAAGAGTGGTGAGAATCACAGTGTAGAGTCCTTTCCACCGAGGTTCTAGAAACCTGGTAGATAACTGTTTGAGGAGTACTTAGTCTCCTGGGGAGAGCGGGGTGGACTCAGAAATGTTTGGGTCCTCTGGCTTGGGGGCAGGCAACTGGAGATGCCAACTGAACAATTAAGAGGACTTGATGCTTTTACAGAGGATCACAGTTTTGTTCCAAGCACCCACACTGGTGGTTCAAAACCACTTGTAACTTAGTGATAGAGGGTAGAATTCCTTTTGCCTCCGAAAGCACCCACACTCAAATTGCTACAGTCACCACACAGACACACACACACACACACACACACACACACACACACACACACACACACACAAGAAAAAACTACACATACACACACATAAAAATAAACAATCTTTTATAGAAGAAATACCAATTCTAAGCTTCCAAATTTGATGAAAATAGCAACCCATGAATCTAGAAGCTCACTAAACCCTATTCACAGCAAACATAAAGAAAATCACTGTTAAACCCGTAATAGTGAAGTTAATGAAACATAAAGAGAAAGAAAGCATCTTAAGAGGAGAACTGAAAATAAATGAGTCATTTCTCACCAGAAATTTTGCAAATAATAAAGTAGCCTAAAGGACAACAGAACAGTGTCCTTACAGAAATGATTCTAAACCTTTCTAATGCTGCAACCCTCATGTTGTGGTGACCCCTCCCCAACCATAAAATTATTTTCATTGCTATTTCATAACTATAATTTTGCTACAGTTATGAATTATAAATATCTGATATGTCTGATGGTCTTGGCAACCTCTGTGAAAGGGTCATTTGATCTTCACATAGATTGTAACTTACAGGTTGAGAATCACTGCCTTAAGGTGAATAATAAGAGGTATAGACAGCATAAAAGCATTGTCAAAAGGCTGAACCAGAATAAAGACATTGTCAAAGGGCTGAAAGAGTTTACTGCAAGGCAACCTTCATTAAGTAGATACTACCCATAATGCTTTAGTCTAACAAGAAATGATTACAGATAGAAATCTGTGTAACTATACTTTCAGCTAACTTATTGGGTTCTTTACCCAACCACCCTTCTCCACCCTTCCAACTCCTGAACACTAGGTTGGAAAGAAAGACGACTTCCTGCTGATTACGGCCATCAACTTTCTAGGAGGCAAATCCAATCTTCATCGTCAGGATATTGAACCAAAAACCACCAATCAAGCAAACAACAATATAGCAAATAGCAAACAGTAAACAACAACACAGCAAACAACAGTACAGCAAACAGCAACACAGCAATCAATAAACAACAACACAGCAAACAGCAGCACAGCAAACAGCAGCACAGCAAACAGCAGTACAGCAAATAGCAATACAGCAACAGCAATATAGCAAACAGCAAACAACAACACAGCAAACAGCAAAAGCAGCATCTGATGCATCCTCCCAGGGTTCTGGCATTTTCATACTCTCTTGAGAGTCCCCAGGATTTCAAACAAACTACATTCAGTTGGCATAATCACTCCCCATATCCCAGAGGGCTGTGGACTGGATGCCATTTTGAGAAGGAGTTTCAGTCACCCTGAGGGATTAATAGCAAGGAATAATCATAAATCAAGGCACCTGTAAATATCCTGCTACAGCCCCAGGGTGGGAATTATCCATGAGAGCAGTTAGGGAAAAGTAGAGAGCCAGGCACCAACACAACAGAAAGTTCAAGTGGCAGGAGTCTTGACTCAGGCAACGTACGGTGAGGTGGGTTATGCATTTCCTGGGACTAGCAGATGAGTTCAGCCCCAGAGGGAAAGTACAGGGTATGATAGGCCGAAGCCTGACTTCTCCAAACTCTGGAACCACCTGCATACCATGAGGTTCACTGTCAAACGGACTAAAAATACCTTAGCTCCGGCAGAGTAGTCAGCTTCTGCGGCCTTATCCCTCAGAGGGAGGGCTGAGTGCTGAGTGGGTTTGGAAGGCCGGGTCCACTTGGACTGTTCTCAGGGCTGTCTGCTTCCTTCTCTCACATCCAGTGTACTTGGGACAACCTCACCTGCATGAGCTGCCTCAGAGGGTGTGGTCTGGTAAACCTCACACCAAGCTAAATGAGGCTCGCAGATGATTCTGGTACAGCAGGAAGAAAAGTCTCTAAAGCGAGGGGAAGCTCCAGTGCGAACATGGACCAATCCAAGGTGAACAGCAGCCTGAGTGGTAGAAAGGAAAGGACAAGAGTCCTCCACTTCACCTGACTCCCTCTGGCAGACCTCGGTCTTAGAACGCCACAAAGAAGCTACTTGGGGACATTTCCTCCTCCTTCAGTTTCCTCCTGTTTCAATTTACTTTACTTTCAGTGGCTGTGTTGACTTTATTTTCTAAAGATTTTCAGGCTCTAAGTTTTTAATCCTCTTCCTAAATCTATCTACTTTTATCTATGTACATCTTTCTTTATGAAAGAATTAGATGTTTAAAAAATTTTTTTACCCTTTTTATAACACGGTTTCTATTATCCTCTTTCCTTTACTTAACCTGAAGAGTCTCCTTTCTTTTCCCTGTCTCATGCCTCCTTTATTGATGTGTGTGTGTCTCTGTGTCTGTGTCAGTGTGTGCTTGTGGCATGGGGTATGTTTTCACGGGGCAGGTGCCCAGGCAGGTGGAAAGGATGCATCAGATCCCTGGAGCTGAAGTCACAGGTAGTTGGAAGTCATTCAAGATGGGTCCTTGGGAAAGGAGCAGTGCACGCTCTTAACCACTGGGCCATCTCTCCAGCTTTCATGGCTCCTCTTTTAAAATATTTTTTAATATGATATCTGGTTATGTAGCCATGGCTATCTGTCCTGAAATGTCAATGAGACTGGCTTTGAGCACATAGAAGTCCTCTAGCCTTTGTGCCCCAAGTTCTGGGATGAAAGCCCTTGATTTACTATTTTCACTTTTACCCTAAATAATGTTTAACTTTATAGCACAGTCTACATCCTTTCCCCCTATTTTTCATTCTATAGTCATTGGTGGTGTGTTAGTTGGTTTAAATTGATTTTAAGTGAACTGCTATATCATGTTCATGTGGGTGGTGCTGATGTTACAAGTTCGTTTTCACCTGGGTATTATCATGGATTAGATCCTCCTAGGTTGCTCACTAACAAGATCCCAAATAAAACTGGAAGAAATATGGAAACAATGCGCAACTTGTAATACAGAGCAAAAGAAACAGGAGGCACAGGGCAACAGTAATGCCTCCAAGACAGGGCTCTTCAGTTGACAAGAACAAAGATAGGTTCGAGGCTGATGTGCTGAATAAACCATTCAAATGTCTACTTGTCAGAGTACAATGACATCAGAGAAGAAACAAACAAGTAGATGAATGAAATGAAGTCATCAGTTGATTAAAAATAATAAGAAAGTGTGGTAGTGTATGCCTGTAATCTCAGCACTTAGGAGACAGAAGCAGGCAAATCTCTGTGAGTTCAAGGCCAGCCTGGTCTATAAAGCAAGTCCAGGACATCAAAACTACACAGAAAAACCCTATCTTGAAAAGAAGAATAAGAAAAGGAAGGAGGAGGAGGAGGAGGAGGAACAGGAGGAGGAGGAGGAGGTGAAACACAAATGAGAAATTCAGCAAGGAAATTTTGATCTTGACAAAAATAAACCCAGAAATGTTGAAAACGGAAAAGTCAACTATCAAATAAAAAACATGGTAGAAATCATACACAATAGACTAGAAGTAGTATAAGAAAACTATCTGAGATTGAAGACAAGAATGAGTTGTTGGGGTATATTCCATGAAGTTGTGGTTCTGTATACTCAATTGTTGATTGCTAAGCCAGCAGAGAGCTGTGTACTAGCCAGATCTTGGTATTGTTATTGCTATGGCCCATCACAGGTCTTACATTTTGTAAATATTCATCCTTCCTCACTTGCTTATTGGCTGTAATAAGGAGCTGATTACCAATAGCTGGGTAGGAAGTAGAGGGCAGAACTTCCAAGAGAGAGAAAAAGAGTGATGTGGGGAGAAGAAGGCCAATGTCGGGATTCGACAACAGACATGAAGGTGAAAGGACGGACCAGACTGGAGCAGAGAGTTAGGGCTAGCCACATGATAGGATGTAAAAATGTTCTGTAAATGTGTTTAGGTGCTGAAGAAAATAAGAAAACTGACTATAGACAATCATAGAAAGAATAGTGATCTTAAAAATAACAAAGCGAAGTCTCCAAAGGAAGGTGAGAGAATGAGAAATAGGTAAAAATGTTATAAATTATGTAATGTATATATATATATATATATATATATATATATATATATAATTTATGCATCGACATGGAGGAAAGGAAAGAAAACAGTATAGACAATCATAGAAAGAAATATTAAGTTTAAATAATAAAAGAAAGTTTCCTAAAGAAGGAAAGAGTTAGAAAGATTAAAAAAGAAAATGTTTTCTGTGTTAAAAAATAAAAAACACTATGGCAGAGGGCATTTGGACCCCATACAATTTTGTTTTGATTAACAGCCTAGACACATATGTTCTATCTAGGAACTATCAGAATAAATGAGACTTAGATAAAGAGAGGATTGAGAGAGAGAATGCTAGGTCACAGGTGAAAGAACTGAGTTTAGAGGATCCTTTAAATCAGAATAAAGAGCCTATGACAACAACACCCCAAATTGATGCTATATCTAAGGAGATTTAAAGAGGCTTAAACTAGAGAACCACACTATCTGACTAGATATATGTATGGTATCAAGGATCAGCTGCTAGACAAAGGGCAGTGTCCTGAGTTGCAAATACAGATTCGGTTTGACGATGAGAACAATGTCATACAACAGGTGTCTCCATCTGCAGAGTTTGGAAAATTAAAGTATGTAGTATGTGATTACATCATACAACTGATACCTGTTCAGAATTTCAACGGGCCTTTGCCTTGTGTTCTGAAAAGGCTGGTTGTGTGGTTGCACGTTTATTGGAGGTGGTGGCTGTCTTGGGGATGCCTTTGCAGACTGAAGCTGATGATGCTCTGGCATATATATCCAGTAGAGTACGACAATTTTTTAGGCATTATGGCATGAAATATATTACAGGTATACCTTACAATCCTACAAGTTAAGCAATTGTGAAAAACTCTAACCACTGTTTAAACGACACGCTCGTATGACAGAAGAAGGATATGAGGTCTCCCAGAGATAAATTACATGATGCTTTATTCACCTTAAAATTTTAAAATGCCAATAAGACAGGTAGCACAGCTGCTGAAAAACACTGGATTTTAGAAAGGACTGCTGAGTTAAATCAACATATACACTTAAAGGATGTGTTAACCTCAGAACCGAAGTCAGGAAATGTGTTGCATTGGGGAGGAGAATATACTCTTGTCTCAACAGGAGGTGAAAAGCTGTAGATTCCTTCGAAGTTAACTAAGATTAGATTTGACCATGGAAGACCTCCTGAAAATCTTGACTGCTCACACAAAAGAAGAGACGCAGAACAACAACAAAACAGCTGACATGGTTGATGATCCCCTGACATGGGAACAGCTCAGGAGACTGAGGCACGAACGTTCCTGCTGAAGTCAGTGAATCTTTCGGCTACATTGTCCTCATGACTTATTATGACACTCCATTCTTTCAGATGGCATGGATGGAGATTTATGTCATAGTTTGGTTATACAGTGTAAACGGACTTGTAAAAGTTGACAGATGCCTCCCACCTGCTCAAACATAGAGCAGAGAATCATGAATCATCTTTAGATGATTCACGCACACCATACATTCCATACATGCGTTAATGCAGAAATGTGTCTACAATGTTACCTTCAAAAGTTAACAAACTTTTTTTTTGTTTTTAGAGCAAAAGGACCAGACACCAATGAAGACAAAGCAAGTATCCCAGATGATTCAGCCTCACAGACCACCTCAGTTGCTGTCTCCTCAAAAAATGCATCCAGGACAACTTCAAAGTGGCTGGCCTCAGATAGTCCAACCTCACCGGCTGCTTCAGCCAGGACTTCAGCTAAGCCCTGCACTTTCCTAGCCCAGAGGATCCTACAGAGCCCGGACAGCAAGTCAAACAGCCAGATCTCCCAGAGCTTGGCCATTTCCCCAATTTTCTTAGGGTCTACAAAAGATGGCTTTACCCCCAGACAGGAGGAAGCAAGTTAAAGAAAATGACACCCTCATTCTTGAGAGGTGAGGTACGTTTTTGTTTGGTGTGTGTGTGTGTGTTGTAATTTAGGGGGTTGGTTATGGGCTGTTATAGGTTATGGTCAGGGAGGAAACAAAATAAAGGAAGTTAGATTCAGCGATCTCTTTCTCTCTCTCTCCTCTCTCTCTCCTTCTTTATCTCCTATCAGATTTTAAGCGGAAAGGAAAAGGGGAAGGAGGTGATATGCTTCTTTCTCTCCTATCTAGTGTTAGAAGGGAAAGCGGAGGGCAAAGGGGGTGAAAAGACAAAAAGGGAGGATATAAGGATGAAAGGACAAAAAAGATGGACTATGCTATCTCCTTCATAGGAAAAAAAGGTGAATTGTTGAATCGGTTTTTTAGACTAAGAAAGCTACAAGAAGTCTCAAATATTTCAGTTTAGTATGGATTTTTGTATATTGATAAAAAGTTAAGGTTATATTGGCTACAGCATACTACATAAATGTTTCAACTCTTGTTTATGGTATTGCATGCACCTCATTTAAAATGTAATATAATGTTCTAGTTCTTGAAAACCACTATTGCAAACTGTTTAGGATAATTGAGGAATGCAAATTAATAGCTAGTCACCAATAAATAATTAAACTTGTATTCATGTTAGGTACTAGTTAAGTTACTCTCAGAAATAAGCTTTAGTTAGCCTCCTGTATATGTTTTCAAGGTTAAAGAAAAAGTAAGCATCTAGAAACGAGCAATGTTTGTCTATTTATATAATCTTTAGGTGAATAGGTGGTCCTCAAACACTTTGGAGATCTGCAGAATATAGCATTTGAGATGTTTTAATAATAAAAGGCCTTTATGATGGAAAGACACTCCAGCTCCTGGCAGCACCTACGTTCTACTCTAAAGAATATGATGAGTGCTGAAGAGCCTCTATCTGGAGTTTGCTTCAAATGTGGTAAAGCTAGCAACTGGGCAGAAAACTGCCCCTTACCTCAACTGCTGCCAGCATGCTGTTCAAACTGTGGACAAGCAGGATACTGGGAAGTCAATTGTGCAACTTTGCTGAGACAAGGTCTTTGAAAATTCCTGCTTCACAGAAAACTGTCAGATCTCTGAGCCTGGTGGTCAAAGACACAGAGGAACCCTGGGTGACTGAGCAGATAGCCGTTAGTCTCTGTCATTTTTATAGATTTGGACGTTGCTTGCTCTGCACTTCCTGTTTACTCGGGTAAATTTATCCTTCTTAGGTCTCTGATGGGGTTTAAAATTAGAAAGTTAGAGTCGTACAATTTTCCTTATTATCAGATTCAGAAAAGAAAAACTCAGAAAAGAGGTATTACGTTTATAAAGATTAAAAACTCATAAAAGCTTAAGTTGTTTAGGGTCTGAGAAAATGTTTTAGGGTCTAAGAAAATGTCTTATGTGAAAGCTTGAATATTGATAGAAAGTGGTTTAGAATACAAAACTTTGGGCTCACCAAGGTAGAAAATAGATAGTGGGGTACTTTCTCCAAGGTTGACAAATACAATACTGAACTTATGAATATAATTCTCACTTGAGAATTCTCATAATTGTTCTTATTGTATACAGTTTATCGATTTAGAGAAAAAGGCATTTATTGGACTAAAAGGGGAAGCTGTTGGAGGTACATTGTGTGAAGGTATGTCTCTGTATATTCAATTTTTGATTGCTAAACTGGCAGAGAGCAAAGTACTAGTCAGAGCTTGGTACTGTTTCTATTGCCTGTCACTGGTCTTATATTTTGCAAATATTCATCTATTCTTACTTGCCTGTTGGTTTCAATAAAGAGCTGATGGCCAGGAAGTAGAGGTTAGAACTTTCAAAGGTGAGAAGAATGATGGGAGGAGAAGTGGTAGCCAGCCATGTGGTAGGACATGGTGCCAGGGTTAGCAGGGTCAAGCTTGGTAGTCATCTGGGAGACTGACCAAGCTAAAAGGCCGAAGCTTTAAAACATTACACGGCCTGCGTGTCATCATTTATACCACTGGCAGGTCTGAAAATCCTGCTCTGCTGAAGATTATGTTTTAATATTAATAAAGAAAAATGACCTAGCAAGACTATACTATTCAATAACTCTAGAATATGATCAAAAGAATAAGAGTCCACTGAACAAAAGGAGGAGCCAAGACAAAAGCTATAGCTATTAAAAAACCTCTACTCAATGAGATTATACCACAAAATTCCTCAAATCTATGGAGAGAAAAGGACATCCACACACAAAAGGCATTTAGAATCCAGAGCAGACATGATCAGAAAACTTCTCTACAACACACGTTCAAAATGCCAAAAAAAATTATTAAAAGTTTCAAGAGAAAATGCTAATGCCAAACCCATCAACGTAACAACCAGACCATTCACTAACAATCCTAAAAGCCATGTAAGCATGAAATTAGGGATGTCAAACACTGAAAATTAGCAACTGTCATAGGTTTGCTGTATCCAATGAAGTATCTTTTAAAATTATCCCCCAAAATAAAAAATGTTTTAAGACAAATACACACTAAAGTAGTTACTAAGCACCAAATTAGTGTTGCAGAAATACTAAAAATATTCTTTCCACAGAGTAGGAAGGAGTGCACAATCAATCACAAGAGCAAAGGAAAAATACATTTTATGAGAGGAAAAGATGAAGAAAGGAAAAAATATGTCTAACTCAGCAAATAAGAAAGCCTCTAATTTCCATAAGGGAGAGAGAAAAGAACAATTATTGAACCAATCAGGAAACAATCAACAACATTGTTAGAATCATGAATCCGCTATCAATTATAACACCAAATATAATGGTCTTAATTCTTTAGTTAAAAAATTTAGACTAACTTATTGTATTAAAGTTAAAACCCAACTTTTTATTGTCTACAAGGAATGTGTCATATGTAAAGACACCCAAAGTCTGAGAATGGAAATATGGAAGTCTGTGTATCCAGCAAGCAGGTCGAAAGTAAGGAGACAGTATACTTGTATATGATAAGGTATAATTCAAAACTGCCAATTAGCCAAAAGAGATATAGAAAGTCACTACATATGAATAACATAATTAATCTATGAATTACTTAATAATTATAAAAATATATACACTGAATATTGATGCTCCAACTTATAAAAATTACTGAATATAAAGGGACAGATAGATCCAAGCAGAATAATAAATAGTACATAACGTCAATACCCTACTTTCTTCAAAAAATGGATTATACAAATAAAAAATTAATAAAGTTGAGGGTTAAATTGCTCCATAGATCAGCTGGAATTAACAAACATCTATCGAATATTCAATTCAACAGCTCTAGAACATTCTTCTTGGCTGCCCAGGGAACTTTCTGTAAAATTAATCACATTTTATGCCACAAAACAAATCCCAACTAATACAAAATAATTAAATAATTTCTTGCATCCTACAAGACCTTAATAAAATAAAAATAGAGATTCACATCAAGAGAAACTATACAAATTTTTGGAAATTAAAAGATACACTCTTGAGTGCTCAATGTGTTGTTGAAGAAATGAGGGAGCAAGTTTTAAAAGTCCTAGAATCAAATGAAAATAAAGTCACAACTTATCAGAACAGTTGAGATACAGAAAATGAGGTTGTAAGGTGAATTTTATAATTTCCTTTATAAATATGCAGATATCAAATAAATAACTTAATGATGTTCCTTAACATCTCAGGAAAACAGGAACAATTCGAATCAGTAGATAAGTAAGAAGGACCACAACCTAAATTGATGAAATAAAAAAAATTAAAGGAAAATACAAAGAATCCATGGGCCAAAGAGCAGGTTCTGAGAAGATTAACAAGATCTGCATATTCTCAGCCAAGCTAGCCAAGAGAAAAGAAACAGAGGACACAAATAATAAACTTAGAGATGTAGAAGTGGAAATGAAAACAGATGCCACCAAGATCCAGAGGATCAGTCGGGAATGCTTTGATTTTAAAACCTTTCTTTTGAAAGGCTGGGAATTTTAGAGAGGAAAAAAAAACCTGGCAAATGTCTAGACATATGTTGTCCTACAACACAATACCAATGCTAAACAACATGATAGAAACAACTTAAAAAGCTCTGTGATGCACACTGAGATGGAAGGTCCAAGACCACTCATATCCAGTGCAGAATTCTGTCAGATTGTTAAAAAGCTAACACCAGTGCCTCCCGAACCATCCATAAGATGGAATGGAACACTGCCAAATAAAGTCTATGCTATTGCTCTGCTACTAAAACCAAATCAGAATACCATAAGAAACAAAACAATAAAGCCTATAGACTAATTTCCTTGATGAGTATAGGTGCAAATTATCAATAAATTACTGCAAATTGATTTCAACCATACATTAAAAAGATCATATATCATGATAAAGTTAGTTTCATTCCAGAGGTGTAAGGACATCAACACATGCGCATCAGAAAATGGGATAAAGTATTTGATGCAGAAATAGAAAACAGATGATCAGCTGGGCATGGTGGCGCTCGCCTTTAATCCCAGCACTGGGGAGGTAGAGGCAGGCGATCGCTGTGAGTTCGAGGTCAGCCTGGTCAACAAAGTGAGTCCAGGACAGCCACGGCTACACAGAAAAACCATGTCTCGAAAAACAAAAACAAACAAACAAACAAAAAACAAACAAACAAAAAAAGAGAAACGAAAATAGATGATTCCAGAAAGAAAAGGCCTATGACAAAGTTCAGCATCCCTTTATGACAAAAACAAACAAAACACATACAAAACAACAACAAAGAGCCGGGCGTGGTGGCGCATGCCTTTAATCCCAGCACTCGGGAGGCAGAGGCAGGTGGATCGCTGTGAGTTCAAGGCCAGCCTGGTCTACAAAGTGAGTTCAGGATGGCCAAGGCTACACAGAGAAACCCTGTCTCGAAAAACCAAAAAAAAAAAAAAAAAAACCCAACAACAACAAAAAGAAACTAGGAATAGAAGGAACATACCACAATATAATACAGGGGATATGTAGCCAGCTTGTATTGCTCATTTTATATAGCACCTGAAGCCTTAGCTAGAGTAATAAGACAAAGAAAAGGAATAAAGAGGATGCAAGTAGGAAAGGAAAAAGTCAAAGTTTCCCTGTTTATATTGATATGACTCTATAGTTAACAGACTTTAGTAAGGCCACCAGAAACTCTTTTAGAACGGATTAACAAAATAAGGGTACAAAAATCAGTATCTTAGCTGGGCGTGGTGGCACACACCTTTAATCCCAGCACTTGGGAGGCAGAAGCAGGTGGATCTCTGAGTTCAAGGCCAGCCTGGTTTACAGAGTGAGTTCCAGGACGGCCAGGACTAAAGCAGAGACACCCTGTCTTGCAAAAGAGAAGAAAACAAACAAACAAAAAAAACAAACTGAACAAACAAAATCAGTAGCTTTTCTACATCGATAACAATCCTGCTGAGAGAAAGACTCAAATGGTATATACTCACTTATATCTGCATATTAGCCCAAGGGGCATGTCCCACGAAAGCCTTCACTTACCAGGAAACTGAGACAGAGGAGAGGACATTCTAGTGGGATTCTAGATGAGAGAATCATGGGAGAAAGGCAAAGTAGAAGGACCCAGAGGGTCCTAGAAGCCTACAAGTAGAACATTATGATAGGCAGATTTGGGCACAGGGGTCCCGCTCAAACTAAGGCACCAGCCAAGGACAATACAGGCGGTAAACCTTAAACCCCTACCCAGATCTAGCCAATGGACAGAACATTCTCCACAGTAGAGTGGAGAGTGGGATATTACTTTCTCACGTACTCTGGTGCCTCACCTTTGACCGTGTCCCCTGGAGGGGGAGACCTGATGGCACTCAGAGGAAGGACAGCAGGTTACCAAAAGGAGACTTGATACCCTATGAACATATAGAGGGGGAGGTAATCCCCCTCAGGAACAGTCATAGGGGAGGGGAGTAAGGGGAAAACGGGAGGGAGGGAAGAATGGGAGGATACAAGGGAGGGGATAACCATTGAGATGTAACAAGAATAAATTAATTTTTAAAAAAAGATTAAAAAAAAACAATCCTGCTGAGAATGAAATTAGTAATTCCCTCGCCCACAGTACCTTATAAAATATCAGTAACCAAAGACATGAGGGACCAATACATCCAAAACAGTGAAAAATTGGGGTTGACCTAATGAGTACCCTTATTTTTTTTTTGAAGTCAGTTTCCTCAGGTACGTTATGAATTACCAATAAACCCCATGTCCTGTATGTTCCACACTGCCTCCCAATACAGTTATACAGGAAACCAAGGAATACAAACCCAAACCCTACCTAAACGTCAAGCACCCATGCTTTGAAAGGCAGGGTCCTTATCTCCTGTCATGGAATCTGGGTAGGCTGATGGGTGTTTTGAATAGTGGCTTCTGATATTAGGTCACAAAGGACCTCACAGCAATGACCCATTACCATGAACATCCACTCAACCACTATGAGCCACACTATTGGGGACTTTCCCATACTGGTTACTGACTGAAGAGAATACCCATGATGCTTCAGTCAGGAGACCAGGTGAGCCTGTCTTTCACCGCATCTGCTAAGAGGGTGAAGAAGTCCTGTGATCCTCCATGCCTGAGTGTTGCAAAGTTTGACATCAAGACCCTTGACAGTGTAGAAGGAAGAAGAGCCAGCAACACTGTGCACTTTCTTTTTGAAGTCCTACTCCCCGGCACCATGATCACAAGGCAATAGGTACTATGCACCACAGACCTTTGCAATGGTTAGCTCCTTAGCAGCAGATAGCCAGAGCATTGACCACAACAATACTATCAGATGTAAATTAAGAAAAACTCTCGGTTAGGTAAAAAAATAACAGATGCGTTAATATGTAGTTTCCAATTATATACTATTCACAGGAACATTTCCTTAGATAAAAATACAGACATGGAGTCAAAGTAAAAAGAGAGAACATGTGTCAGTCGTCAGATAGTGGTGAAGCTATCAAGCAAATTGGATTAATATGAGAGGCATACAAAGAACTATACTTGATAATGATAAAGTAGCCAACTCACTGAAAATGCAAAGTAAAGGCCAAATGATTAATACTTATAAGGCAAAAAGTGATTAAAAACTAATGGAAGAATCGAAAACACCATTGTATATAGAAATATTTACATTATTAGTAAGTGACAGGCCAAGTGGATAAAAGTCAGAACAAATATAAGCTATTTGACTAATGTTATCAGCAAACTTAAGCTAGTTGATATTCATAGAACACTTAACCTGCCACTGGGCATGACGGGATCAGCACCTGGGAAGCTAAGGCTGGATCATCACAAGTCCAGGCTAGCCTGGGCTATGCTATAAAAAGAAAAAGAAAAGAAACAAGGGCAAGGATGGAGTGGGAATGAAGAAAGCAGAAAAGGGAAAAAGAAAAGTAAAAAGGCAGGGAAGGAGGAAGAAAAGAAAAAAAAAGACACTTAACCAAATAATTTAGTATATGCATTCTTTTCTTATATCAATGGAATATTAGCCATAACAAATTATATCTTGGCTATAAAATAAATTTTAATAAAACTTAAATTATTAAAAACCATAAGTGTACTATATCTAAAATTAGAACTGAATTATGAATCAGTCTAAAACATATCTGACGAACGTTCTACAAATTTGCGAATTAAGCAATTCATTTCCAAAGCTGCCTCCATTAGGGAATAAATCACTAAGGGAAAAGAATACCTGAACTCGCAGTAATGACATAAAAATTAAATACCTGGTAAGTGAGGTGAGCCTAAAGTGGGCCTGGGAAGCTTCCATGGATTAAAATTATGTTTGGAAAATGTAAAGGAACCTACTTAGGATGCTAAAGAAGAGTGAATTAAACTCAAAATAGATAGAATAAAGCAATAAAAAGGTGAAGACATTTAATGATTGAAAATGGATGTTAGACAGCGGGATATGGTGTCTAGGGGTTCCCTGGAAAAGTTTCATTTTTTGTTGCAGTTTGAACCTTTTCGTATTTAAAGTCTAAAACAGTTTTAAGCCAAAGATTATGTAGGAAGTGAGGATGAGGGCAGATGGGCTGGGGGGCAGAGGGAGGCTGCTTCCTTTCCTTCTTTGACTCTTGCTTTATAGACTGAAGAATGTGCTTTCGTAACAATTGAGTAAACACATATCCCCAAAGAGTAAATGCACAGGATATCTATATTAAGTGGTTCCCAGTCCTTCTAGAATACATCGGAAATGTCCAGGATCCTGAAGGTGCAGGAGGCTTCCTTGCCTAAATTTACCACAGCCTGTTGGTGGCTGTGGCTTATTTAAAAATTGAACCAAAAAAAAAAACAACCCTCCCAAATACGGTAAGAATTGGCTTCCTAAAACGCTTGCGATGGGAGGCCTCCTGAGAAGACAAGGTCTACAAACGGGCTTCTGAGAGGAAAGTTTTTTTCCAAATGAGTTTAAGCAGAGCTGCCTGCGAAGCCCTACAAAGAGCACAAGGGAGCTACGCCAGAGTAAAAGCTCCGTGAAGCCAGAATGCTGTCCTTGTATCTGTGTTGGTCACCAATTTATCTGAGTATGTAGCTCAGTGTCTAGTGCAAATCAAAGCCATTTGAAGTATTTTGGGGGGCAAATAAATAAAATGCATGACAAATTCTTCTATTGAAAAAAATCTTCAGTAATTTTCAGTTACACAATCCATCTTCATCCTCTCTATTCCGGACTAGTAGAAACACTTCCTAGCTAAGCCTTGACTAAATAAGAGCCTTTGTTATTTTTCTAAATGGTTAGTGTTTCTTCTTAGCGAGAAACAAACAAACAAAAATAGCAGTTGCTACTGCTGCTGACATTTGTTGAAGAAGCACTATAAATCTAGTGCCCTGTTAAGACTCTCTCGCCTTGTCGCCAATCATTACAATGCTCCCAAACAGGTAAGGATGAGGTGAGAAAACTGATGCTCAGCCGAGATGTTTTACCAAAAGATGCCTTGTTACAAACTGCTTGACTCCAAAACCCGTGTGCTACAAACATCTCGGAGAGCAGAGGGCACATTACTCCATGAGCTATAACACCTAATATGCTTAGAAAAGCTGATGTCAGGGTAGGTAGCTTTTCCCCATGCTTGTATTTGGAGAGGCCACTCTTGGCAGCTGCCTCCTGCAGACTCTGGTGTGCAAGCGTGTGCAGCAACGGCCCGATTTACCAGGAGGAAGGAAACACATCCTCTGCGGCCTTTGGCCTCTCCCTTCCTACCCTCCAATCAACACAGGCACATCTAAACCTGAAGGTTCTTTCTTCTTCTAGAAGAAATAGCGACCCCAGAATTATTATTATTATTCTACCCGGCTGTTTGTTTTTCTGCTTTGCTTTGTTTAGATACCTCTACAATAAGAAGACCACTCCTGGAGTTTGTTTCTCCGTGCCCTTCCTTGGCGGGCTCTTCAGACTGTTCCTCTCCCCAAGGAAGTTGTTTCTAAACATTGGACATCAACATCCCTGGCCCTGATCATGACTATCCCTAAATAATAGCCACTTGAGAATGTGGAGCCCACAGACCTGGGGAGGAGGCTTTTCCTAAGGACCAGGGGTGACCTAAAACCTGTCTGCAGTACAGCACGCCACTCTCTCATCAGTGTCCCTCCTCCTCACATCAAAACCCTTCAAATACATCCTGGCTTAGAACACGCCTTCCGATGCACAGGCCTGACGGAGATGGGCTGTTCCAAGCAGACCCTCCTGCCATAAAGACTCGGCATTGTAAACTAGGGCTGCGCTCCAGATGACACACAAAGCTGACGAGAGACTCCTACGTGTGATCTTTTTTTTTTAACACGAGATATCCACTAACTTGAGTAGCACAAAGATCAAGCTGTACAATGAAAGTAATAACTGCAAAATTCATTCCCATCTTAATGCCCCGTTCGCAAAAGACATTGATGATCATTTGGTCTGGTGTTTAACCTTACGTTTCCCTGGGAAGATTGTGTGTGTGTGTGTGTGTGTGTGTGTATTATGCATATGTATATAATTATATACTATAATTAAATTTCTTGAAATAATATAGACTTACTGTAGGCATATATATTAAGAAATTACACACACACATGAGCAGCAATAAGTGCATACACACACAGACAGACAGACAGACAGACAGACAGACACACACACACACACACATATATAAATATATCAATAAGTATGGCTGTACAAGTATCTTTGTGATGGGATATAAAGTCCTCTGAGTATATGCCCAGGAGTGGTATAGCTGGGTTACACGGTAGTTCTATTTTTAGTTTTTCAGGACCCTCCATACCAACGCCTATATTCAGCTGCACTAGTTTACTGCCCCACCAACAGTGGACCAGGGACTCTCCCTCCCCACAGCCTCACCAGCCTTAGTTGTGATTTGTTGACTTGATACAGTAGCTATTCCATCTAGGATGAGAGAGACTCCCAAAGTAGTCTTACTTCACACTTCCCTGATGCCTGAAGACATTGAACATGTAAAAATAATAATAATAATAATAAGTAAATATTTTGAGACATGTCTGTTCATTTCATTCAGTTATTTATTGGTCAGTAGTTTTACGATTGTGGTGTTTAATTTTTCCAGTCTTTTATTTGTTTTAGACATTACCCCCCTCCTATCTGGGGGAGGCTGGCATAGACCGTCCTCCCTCTGCAGGCCGTTGTTCATCGCGGTGATCATTTCCCCACTGTGTGGGAACTGTTCAATTTAGTTGCCCTGTTTATTGATTCTTGGGACCGTGTTCCGTGCGCTGTTGGGGTCCCACTCAGGAAGCTCTTGTCCCGTAACCTCAGACATAGTCCCTATGCTTTCGAGAAGTTTTAGCATCACTGGTTTAAAGATAACATGCTTGCTCCATTTTGAGTCAACTTGTACGCAATGAGAGAGGGTCGGTTTAAGTTTGGTCTTTTGCGGGTGGGTACCCAGTTTTGCCAGCACCATTTGTTTAACAGGTTGTCTGAACGGCTGGACAACCCCATCTCTTTGCGTAAAAAGTGGATAAAAACCCAAGAGCCCCAACTAGGAATGGCAAGTTTCACCCTGACTTCCCACTGTCTCTAGCCAGCTCTAAGGAGCACAGCAATTTGAGAGGATGACTGTGCACCCCTCAGACACAAACTCTCCCTAGACAGAGCTGTGACGACTGCCACTTGGCTGTGGGCTGCCAGTAAAACATCATATGCCCAAACCGAAAAGCACAGGATCACTGTGGGAACCTGCTCAGACCAGCCACTCTCCAGACAACGTTCATGCCATTAAACAGGCAGCCAGTTAATAACTGCAGTGGTTTATCTCAGTGCTCTCTGCTGCTTTTGGGTGCTTAAAACTCCACGGTAATGTTCATTAGCTTCTGTCTGTAAGCAAGAAGGAGCCTTTATCAGAAAATGTAAAGATCACTTTGGATTGTTATTACACTGAATAGCAAGCTATCCTTAAGTGCCCCACACAGCTCCTGTGGGGATTATCTCGAGGGTGCTGGAAATGAGAGCCACGACATTTAAGATTTCTGTCCGTGCCTGCCCCACACCACTCACACACACACACACACATGTATTTAAATTTTTAATTCTGGGCTGTCTTAAATCACACAAAATGACAATTGATAAGATATGGAGGAAGCTGCCTTCCTCCAGCACGGCCTGGCTGAGTCCGGCTCTGCCCGCCCCACTCCTGTCTGGTCCCTGCTGGCCACAGGGCCTCTAGTCTTCCCACCATCCTCCACCGACTACACCAACTTCGCCATCCTATGTGTTAGATCAAGACGGTCACGCTGCACCTCTGTGCAGACCCAAAGCCATATGACTCAGAGTCTGATTGTCACGCACTGACAACCTCAGCAGGTTTCAGAGGCCAGCAGGAGGCTGGCATGAACTTTTAATTAAGTATCTGGTGGGAGACACTCTTGTCATTTAAGAGAAACCATCAAAGCTGCCTCTTCGAATGCTTCGGGTCCTTAATATTTTCTGTCACATGCCAGGGGCTGTAAGTTCCTCTGCAAGAGGGTTATGGCGGTCCAGTTTTCAAGCTGCAGTACAAGCGAGCTGAATTTGAAGAGTGGTCATTTTTTTTAGTATTTACAGATTTCTGGTTGAAGGATGCTAGAAGGCACCCAGAAGAGGAAGAAAATGTCAACTGTGCTTGACCACTTAGCCTTCTTAACGCGGGACACACTGACCCATACTGCGCATGCTTGACCGCTTAGCCTTCTTGCTACAGGACGCTCTGACTCAAGCTATGTAAGGAGGAACCTTCAAAAGCTCTGACTCTGACATCTCCAGCTTTGACTTGTAACAATCTCTCCATTATCCCATTGTAACTGTTGATAAGAACTGGGTCAGAGGTCAGGGGTGAAAACGGAGTGTGACTATTACTAAAGTTGGCTATAGACATGTATGAAAATGTCACGGTGCTGCCCATCATTCTATTAATATGCACAAATGCATACACACCATCCTGGTGTGATAAGAGAGGAGAGGGGGTGTGCTTTATAAAATAAATCCAAATTTAGGGTTGTAAGCGATGCTCCCCACCATTTCTTGTCTTTTGGCATCTCAGAACATTCCCAAGCAGCGTCAGAGAGATGGCTCAGTGGTTAAGAATATTTCTTGCTCTGCACAGGACCTGGGTTTGCTTCCCAGCATCCTCATGGGGACCTAACAACCCTCCGTGATTGCAGCTCCAGAGGATCAGACTCCGTCTTCTGGTCTCCCTGGGCATCAAGCACGCACATGGCGCACAGATATACAAGCAGGCAGAAGGCTAATGCACAAAAAATAAAAATAAATGATTTTTGTAAGTTCCTAAGCTACTTAACACTCATATATTTTTTTAAAAAGTCCCAGTGACTTTCAAAAGATCGATCTAAATAAAGCAAATAGATTTTAAAAACTCTGCCAAGTTGTTGTCACATCTGATTCCTTGTTGATCTTGGTACCAGTGTGAGCCTGAGGAATGGGAGAGGCAACTGATGCAGGCTCAGTTAGGTTTATAAGCGTAAGTTTTAGAATCAGCAGGTGGAGTCTAAACCTGGATCCAACACTTAGAGATTTTAACTTGGGATAGATAACCAACCTGTCTAAGCCTCAGTTTCCCTAACTGTACATTGGCAATAACCAAATGTATAGAGTTTGTAACAGAGATCAGTTGTATGCGCCTTTAGTACTCAGCGCTGAGCACTGGTCCAGACCTTAATGCTATTCCTAGAACTGAGTTGGCTCCCAACAATGCTGACTGTCTTTATAGCTGTTATTTATGTCAAATTAGTGGAAGTCACTTCTGAGCACCATCAGCATGAAAGATGAAGGAGGGCCATCAAGCATTCTTCCTCCTGGTCAGATTTAATTGGCTTATGAAACTACACGTCTAACTGGCTTGCTTATCACCCACTTGGCAGTTTTGGAGCACAAGCATTTTTTACCAGGACCCTCTGCCACCGCCCGCCCCCACCCCCACCGGCAGGAAACCTACATTCTAAGGCCAAACCCTGCAGTCCACTGAAAAGACACCGAGCTACTTGCCATATTTAGTCATACCACAACCTAACAAAGCCTCTATTGCTGTGGAAACAAGAGACCCAAACACCCTTGGTCCTACCCAGCTGTGATTCCCCCGGACCCTGCTTCCTTGAGCGTCCAGTGTTTGCTGGAACGCAGCAAGCTCAGTTGCCTAATCCATCACCAGGTGCCATTGTAACAACAATCTAGCAGGAAAAAGATACCTGCCCTCCGCTTGGTGCCCCTGGGCAGCCTCACAGTAATTTATGAGGCAGCAAAAGACTCCTTCCTTGGGACTTAATATGCTTAACAGCTAATTACATCTGTGTAAGGGTTACACTTTACATTGTCCAGCTTTATGGAAACAAACCCCGGGCTTCCTCAGAGTCCCTGAAATGGCTCCTTATCTCAGAGAGTGAGATTGTTATCGGTGCCATATGTTCCAAGGCCTGGCCAGGTTCCCAATGACCCCAGGAAAGTCTCCTGGGGCCCTAATCAGTCTTCAGGCGGGAAGGCCTAAGCAGGGTCCCAACCTGAAATGAGGGAAAGAGGTCACAGCCAAGATGGGGGGGTGGGGGGCAGGGATACTGACTTCCCTGCCTTCTGCCCTCCATAAACCTGTCAACGGCAAAGGGTCTGGACCAGGAGGACCACACATCAGCTCCTCCCCCCAAGTGGCCAGCTCTTCCTACACTAACCTTCCTGCAACATGAAGTTTCAGCATGACACTCTTAGGGGACGGATGGGACACCTTTAGCCAAATCAAAGTGAAGTCTTTGCCTTTCCAGGGGCTCTGTGGAAGGACCCTAGTCACCCTCGTGCTGGAAGGAAGTAGCTTATGCTTTTTTGGCTCTCAAGTGAGTTATGCCTTTCTACCCAGAAGGAAACAAGCTGGTGTTACCAGCTGCTTTTTGCTGTGTTGGCTGTTGGACCAGTTCACCTCACACGAATGTTCTCAAGGTTTGGGAGTTGCCCAGCACTGGCAGCCACCAAAAGCACTCTTCCCCTTGGATGATATCAATTCAGTCACACAACTTGCTTTAAGAAGCTCTTGGGGATGGGGGCAGGGTGCAAAACGCAGGAAATGTCCCCCTGTGTGGGGCAGTCTGAAACTGAGGGACAGCAACATTTCTGGGGCCTTTCCAGGCTGTGACTCACAGGTCCACTTCCCTGCTCTCCCCAGCCTGGATTCCAGTTCTTGGCCAGGATGTCTCAGCTTCTCTTCCTGTCGCCATTCCACCCTGACCCCTAAACAAAGCTAAAGTCTGGAGTCCACTGTGAAGACCAAAGTGCTGTGTGTAAACTCGGGCGTCATGTGGAGAAGCAGCTATTTTGAAAACAAGGTCTGAGTTCCCTGCCCTCAGAGGAACTCCGTGCACTCTTACAGGCATGCACCTGACCGCTTCAGATAGAAATCTTGGTTAACGGGTCTTCAAAGAGGACAGGTAGACTTGGCACATTCCTTTTCATTGATGTGTTCCTTGGGTCTTTATTGTGTAAGAAACACCGTAGTAAACACTTTAAACATCTTTCTCCTTTGATCCTTACAACAGCCTTAGGAGGCGTGCGCTGCTATTACCTCCACTTTATGAATGAGCAAAGTGAAGCTGAGAGAATTTGCACCTGATTACACAGCTAATAAGCCATGGAGCCAGGATGCAAACTTGGATCTGTCTCCCCGCAGGCAGATGATTGGTAAAAACAGCCTGGAGGGTTCCTAATCCAACTCTTATTCTTTTTTTAAATATATTTTATTAATTTATTCATATTATATCTCAATTGTTATCCCATCCCTTGTATCCTCCCATTCCTCCCTCCCTCCCATTTTCCCCTTACTCCCTTCCCCTGTGACTGTGACTGAGGGGGATTACCTCCCCCTGTATATGCTCATAGGGTATCAAGTCTCTTCTTGGTAGCCTGCTATCCTTCCTCTGAGTGCCACCAGGCCTCCCCATCCAGGGGACGTGGTCAAATATGGGGCACCAGAGTTTGTGTGAAAGTCAGTCCCCACTCTCCACTCTCCATTCAACTGTGGAGAATGTCCTGTCCATTGGGTAGATCTGGGTAGGGGTTTGAAGTTTACTGCATGTATTGTCCTTGACTGGTGCCATAGTTTGAGCAGGACCCCTGGGCCCAGATCCGCCCATCAACTCTTATTGTTAATGCCTCTCCAAGAGCTTCACTGAAGAGTCAGTCACCTTCTGCCCCAGGGAGTGGAGGATCTGAAAGGCACAAAAGAGGGGGCCTGTGATGGGGAATCAGATGGCCCAGGTGCTGCCTCTGTCATGGTTTCCGTTGATCTGGCTTTGCCCTTTAAGAAGACGAAAGGAAACGAGAAGAGTTCCTAGAACCTCCCCACGTAGTGAAAGGGGCCTTTGCACGTCCCTGCGATCTTCTCCAGTCTACTTGAGTTTCCTGGCTATTTGGTACATACCGAGGCCCTGCTTGCCCCCTGCCTCTGGGCCTGCCGCAGCTCTTACTCATTCTTCGGCGTGGATCAGTTTTTGAGTGTCACAGTCCAAGTGGGTCTAGTCAGCCTGGAGACAGCAGGGTAACTCCGGCCTTATGCTCACCTGGTTGTGTAGTGTTGTGGTTTGAATGCGACTCCTCAGGCTCCTGGCTTTGACCTTGGGGTCCCAGCTTGTGGCTCTGGTTTTTGAAAGATTATGGATCCTTTAGAAGGTGGAGCTTAGTTGGAAAATATGGGACCCTGGGGTTCAGCCTGTCAACTTACAACCTGGTTTTGCTTCAGTCCTTCTCGCTCCTTCCTGGTCTACCAAGATGGAAAACAAGCAACTCCGTGCGCCTGGCCTTCTGCAGTAGCCACATCTGTGCCCATCACCATGCCCACCCTGCTGTGATGGACAATACCCTGCAACCATGAGCGAAAATAGGTCCTTTCTCCCTTAAGTGGCCAAATACTTTGCCACCACGATGGGAAAACTTAACTAACATATATAGCTTAAAACTTCCCTCACTCCCCCTGGAGAAGCCATAATTATAGCTATACCCTAAAGACAACGATTTCCTGTACTTGCTTGTGTCAAGGAGAGCAGACTGAAACGACAAAAAAAAAATCAACGTGATGAGGGCCAGTTGGCTCTAGTTCTATTCACCACAGGGCTGAGTCTGTCACTGAGCCCTGCAGATATTTGTTGAGTGCTTATTATTGTCACACACACACACACACACACACACACACACACACACACACACACACACACACACACTGTGCTAGGTGGCAGAGAGGAAACCTCAATCAAAATAGGAGAGAGAGCATCCTACTGTGGTGAGAATGCTGTGGCCACTTTTGGGTATCTTGCAGTCCTTCTGGCTGCTAGTTTAAATACTTCAATATTTGGGCACTGGAGTATTCTTTGAAGATGTGTCAGGTGCCGCATAAGCCTGAATTTGGCATGTCTAACAAGTGGTAAAGAAAAAAAAAATCAGCCTTTTATATTGATGTGATTAATTCAGGGATTTTTTTAAATTTAAATTAATGAAAAGTACATATTATAACACTATGCTAAAATTATGTTTCGGTGGCTCATTAAATTGATTAAGTATATTTACAGGAGATTTAAGTCCCTTCCCTTATCTCTTAAGAAACTGACTCTGTCATAAATTTGTACTGTGAAGAGGACAAAAATTCAGCCCTCCTTTAACACTTCACAAAGCCTCCCTGAGGACTAGCTTTTATTACACCAGAAAGTGCCATGCAATCGCTCAAGGGAGGAAAGCAAGCAAGTCACATGATGCCTGGGAACTAAAAACAATGACCAGCATGGCATGCTATCCCTAAGGTTGCATCAGTGGCAAGCATGCCACAGTGGCAACCAACAGCTCTCTAACCAGACTTCAGTCCCACACAACAAGAGAGAAATTATGACTGGTACTGGAAACTTAGCCAACTATGCAGGGGCTGGAGAAGTCATGGGATCTTGCAGGAGAACCTACAACCTCCATTTTACTAAACCATCAGGATTCTAACTACTTTCCAAATATTTATCCTTATAACAACATGTAAATACAGTTCTCAAAACAGTTTATCAAGAAAAATTTTCCTTGTAATAAATGTAGAGCAACTGATACTATCTTCAATGCAACCCCTGTACCTTAGGCTTAGGGATCATAGTGGAAGAGAGCAGAAATATTGAAAGAGCACAAATTTTGCTGTGAGATATGTCTCAAAAAATACCAGAAAAGTCTACCATGATGTATTTTTAACATGCTGTCTGGACAAGGATGACACCAATAGACATGGTAATATGGAAGGGGAAAATCTCATGGTACATCGTCCCTAGACAAAGAACCCCAGGTATCTAAGGCGTGCTGAGATACGGAGAAACAGTCTTCCCTAGGAAAGAGGGAAGCGAATAGACTATCCAATACCATGTGGTCAGACCTGAGATTGTAGTCATACAAACAACATTATACAGACTGAAGACTAAAGTTTGTGTTTGTGTGTGTGTGTGTGTGTGTGTGTGTGTGTGTGTGTGTGTGTGTGTGCGCGCGCACGGGAGCACAGGTACAGGGGAGAGAGAGAACAGTTACAGAAGAGAAGCCATGAATTTGAGGGAGGTGGGATAGAGGTGTAGAGGGAAAGAAAAGGGTTTAAGAAAGGAAACAGAAGTAAGAAATGATGAAATTATATTTTAATTTCAGATATTAAAAAATGCAAAAATCTTTAATACACTTTATCATTGACTTTATAAATAACCTAAAAATTTGGGTTTATTGATAAATTTAATTTGATGAGTTACTCCTGGGATACATTTGCCATTTGGAGAGGTGATTTTTTAATTGATAATTGACTAATTTTTAGAAAGTTGAGATTTTTAACCAGTTTAAAACTCTTAGCAAACCATTTTCATCCAAAAATTTATGAAGAAAAATTAGGTTAACTTTTTTTTTCAGTCTTCAAATTAATATGAATATTGAGCTCTTCCTAAGATGGCTCCCAGAAAATTTGTTCTTTGTGCTACAAGAATCTCTGTGCAAGTCTTCCAAACAAATTCCTCAGAGAGAAGGGGAAGAGATACACACACACACGCACACGCACACGCACACGCACACACACATGAGAGAGAGAGAGAGAGAGAGAGAGAGAGAGAGAGAGAGGAGAAGATTCTATTGAAAACCCCCATCCAGGTGGCCAACGGGAAGTGAACTGTCAGTCTTTGAGAACTACTATTGGACAAGACACAGATGTACCTAACTGCGCCATCAACAGTATCATCAAAAGAACAAAAGAATAAGCCGGAGAGATGGCTCAGTGGGTGAGAGCACTCATTGTTCCTGCGGAGGACCTGGGGTCAGTTCTCAGCAACAACATGGTGGCTCACAATACATCTATAACTCCAGCTCCAGGGGATCTGATGCCCTTGTCTGGCCCCTGAGAATGCTGGACACACATTATGCACAGACATTCATGCAAAACGCCCATACATATAAAATTAGGACATAAAATAAAACACAGAAACAGGAACCTAAGAATAGCTAACCTTTCCTAACTGGCATACGAAACAGTGACTCTGTTGTCACATGTTCACAGTCATATGCTGGTTCCTCGGCTCCTATCCCATCCCCCACCTTGCCTCCTCCCAAACAGTGCCTCTTTGGCTCTCACGTATTTTTTTTAAGCCTAGACCCTGCATATGAGAGTAAAACATGCTGTTTATCTCTCAAAAGTCCAGATTGTGCTTCTTCACACGATGATCTCCAGGCCCATCCAGTTTCCTGCAAAAGGCCATGTGATTCTTACCAGACACCGTCCATCCATCAGCGGGGCGCTGCAGGGCTTCATGGGAAGTCCAGCTAACCCCGCCTACAAGAAGTTTAGGCTCAAAGGAGTAACTTACTCAAGACCACACACCTAGTGATTAGCACACGGTCTTCCCTTGGATGTTAGATGTTTGTTACAACACTGAGCTGAGCATCCATACTTAGTCACACCCCAGTGAGTTTATCTAATAGATAAGGCTAGCTTAAAGGCAAGCTTGATGAAGTTAACACAATGCTAACAAGATGCTTTGTGGTACCGGGAGGTGGGGAGGTCATCTTAGCGCATACCTTTCATGTGGTTAGTTCATTCATCATTACAGGGTAAGTCAGCTCACCACTTTCCATCAAATTCTTCATGTGTCCTTGAGGTCGTCTGTAGACTGAATTCCTGGCTTGGCTCTGCCTACTGAGGTTTAAACCTTAACAACCAATCTTCACTTGTAACCCGATGATACACATGCCTCACACAAGAGCTCACACATGAGGCCCAATTCCTGGCCATATGGCCAGTGGTCAACACTCATTCTCTACCTTTGGGACTGCTAGCTTCGGAGTGACAGCCTACTGATTGCATGTCTATGAAATAAACACAATTGAAGGTTAAATTCAAATCTACAGTTTCCAGAAAATAGTGTTACATCATGACTAAATTTTCTCTAATGCACTTGTCACTATGTAAAGTTAATCCTAATTAGTTATTGCATTTCTATTTACGGATTTTCTGTGTGCATGTGGGTAGGTACATGTGTGCTACAGCATGTGTGGAGGTCTACTGTGGGAGACGGCTCTCCTCCCAGCATGCGGCACCCGGGGGTGGAATTCAAGGTCTTCAGGACTTACAGCAGGTGGCCTCGCCTGTTGGGCAATTTTTTTTTTTTTTTGGTTTTTTGAGACAGGGTTTCTCTGTGTAGCCTTGGCTGTCCTGGACTCGCTTTGTAGACCAGGCTGGCCTTGAACTCACAGCGATCCGCCTGCCTCTGCCTCCCGAGTGCTTGTTGGCTCCTTTGCTGTAACTTTTCATGTGACCTTTATTTACAAACTCTAAAATCTCACTTAGGAACGGATGCTGGTGTGATATCTTTATCTTGATCCTCCAATCTCTTTGTTGGTACAAAAGGCTACATGCACAGACATGGGGTAGAGTACTAACATTTGATAATGAATTGGATAGTAAGGGACAAAAACAAAAACAACCACTACCACCACAACAACAAAAACACCACCCTCTCCTCCCCCGACTCCAAAACAAATCCTCAAGGTATTTACCCAGTTTCATCAGACAGATGCGGTATGATCTATAACATTTGAGCTGAAGGAAAATTCAAATTCTCTGGTGACCCCAGCTGCCTACTGCCTAAAGGACTTCCAAAGTGACTTAGGCAGAATATATTTCATTTTGTCAAATAGAGGTGTGTAGGGGACGCTGCTCCCTGACAATACTTTGAAACAACCAAAGAGACATTCTTATATAAGACCTTTCCTATTGAGTTTCTAGCAAAACTAATGACAGTTGTAGAAACCATTTCCTCTGTATTCTGGATTTTCGTCCTCTGGAAAGATTTTAGATGCATAACAGAATATGGAGGACAGTGTTGTCTTATCCTAAAAATCAATTCCCTCTGTGTCGCTACTCTGCCACTTGTCCTTCTTTTCTAGCACTTACATTGTCATCTTGGTTTACAGTGTAATTCAAATTTGCAGTAGAAGGAGAATCGAGCACAAAGAAAGCCAGTTTTTTTTTCCAGCCTTCAGTGAGAAGAGTCTCGTGTGTTTCCTGACTCTAAAATCAGTGACTATGAATTACAACGTGCTAAGAAAACCCTGAACTCGGTATGAAATGAGCAAATGAAGGCTGATGGAGCCAGTAAGGAGACTGTGCTCAGCTCATTACGGTGAGACATCAAGATACACAGGGAGCTCTAGACTCACGCAGCTAAGGAGACAAGGCTGACCTTTACATGCCGAGTGCTGGTTTGCACAGTCGGTTCTTGGTAAACTGTGGAAACCGTTCATAGGGTCCTTCAGTGCCTCCTGCTCAGGCCTTTCCTCCTGACTATATCTCGCTTTACAGTGCTGTGATAGCTAATATTCTAAGCTTGATGGAATTTAGCATCACCTAGGAGACCAACCTCTGGGAAAGGTTTAACTAAAGAGGGGCCCTCTTTGAACAGCGCCATCCATGAGACCCCAGCCTGAGTAAAAAGGAGAAGGCAAGCTGAGCACCAGTGTTCATCACTCTCTGCTTCCTGACTGCGCACAGACCCAATGTGGGCAGCTGCCCCCCGCCCCCGCTTTCATGCCTTCATGATGAATTTCTCGTCAAACCTGAACCCCAACAAACTTCCTCCCTCAACTTACTTCTCCCCAGGCGTTTTGTCACAACAGTGGGCAAAAATAACGGATACAAGGAGCTGCTGCTTGAATGAATTAGAAAATGCTTGCAATGACCATCTGGTACATTGTAAGCATTTTATAGAGTTGAATATAAGCAAGCCAATGAAAAAAAACATACCTATTTAAAATTTTACGTTAAGGGCCACTTTTAGAGCCCTTCTTTGGTTTCCGTGAGAAGCCTTGCTTTTCATCAAAATATGCTACAGGGTGCTGTGGACCAGGGTCCCTGCTAACCTGGCAAATGGCTATGAGTTATCACAGCTTCTCTTCCATCTAGCCTTGTCTCTGCTTCCCTTTGATCTAGCCTAGCATTTGGGCTGTCGTTCCCAGTTATGTTCTCTCTGTGGAATGTGGAATGTCTTCAGTCCCCTTTATCAGGATAAGATATTTTAGCTTAGAGAGATCCCCTCACTCACAGCACTGCGGTCCTGTTTCACTTCTGCTAAGCCATGCCAGATCACAGGACTGAGCTGGGAGCCTGTGTTCCCGGTCTGGGAACTGCCCACGAGCCCAGACTCAACACTGTAAGAGAATCTTCAACGGAAAGTTCCAGCCCACTTTCCTGGGTTCATTCCGCTACTGTGTTTAGTATGCTCTCTTACATTTCATGTATCAAAAACAATGACTAAATATCAATCTCCAAAGTCACATGGTGACGATAATTATAGCTGAGATTTCTGGGGGGGGGGCAACTGGGATTAGGGGAAATGAGATTTGGCCTCCCAGGTGGAATTAAATGGTTAAGAGGAGGGGGAAGAGGAGGTGTGGGCTAGCATGCGTGCTCTGCCACGCCTGTGACATGCCTGCATGACCTTTACAAGTTCAAGCCCCTCCACCATAAGTAAGTTAATATCTCTTCTTTGTAAACTGTGGTAACAGAAAATGGATAAGAGGTCCCCTAAAACATCATCCACTATGAAAAGGAGAAAGACAGAATAAAATTGGAGCAAAACTTAAGAAGGAGGTCAGTGTTTTTTATCCTCTATCCCTTTTCCTTGGCAAGGTGTCTACATTTTGAGAAATCACGTAAATAATGTGTGAGCGCGCTGCCACCAGCAAATCCACCTATCCTATGTTGTAAAGCACTTTTCATTTTTAAATAATGAGATGAGATAAAACACTAAGACACAGATTGTCTCTGTATTCCATTATACTTAAACTTTTTAAAAAGGTAAAACTGCTGAGGTTGGTACTTTTAAGGTACTAAAAAGTTAAAAGCTCCGTGCTACAGAGAAGAATCTGAGGTGTAACTCACTGTCTTCTAAGGACATTTACTTGATGTGGGTGACAGTTTATTGCAACCTTTGTGTTATCAGTAGTTCTGGCTCAAGCACTTTCTCCTAATTCCACGTCCTTATCTCTGAGTCAGCCCTCTCCTGGGCTGGTAATGGTGTGTCTACCAGGTCAGCTCCAGGACTCCAGGCCAACCTGGCTGGGAAAGAGCTCTTGCTGCCCCTCCCAGATTGCACCATTTTTCTCCATCCCAGTCAAAAATAGAGTAAACAATTTTTTTTGAGTAAACAATTTTATATCATCTTGCAAATTTTCCCAGAACTGGACTCCAAGTTGTTCTGAAAAAAAAATTACACAAATGTTTTTGTTTTTGTCTACTTCCTTCACACAGAAAAGCTTCATATAAAAGTGTTATTTTTAAATTATTATCGTTGTTGTTGTTGTTGTGTGTCTGTGTGTCTGTGTAGGTATAGGTGTAGACCATGTATGTTCAAGGTGACTTCAGAGGCCACCAGCCACCAGGTCTCTCGGAGCTGATGTTATCAGACATGGGTCATTTGAAAGAGCAGCAAAAACTCTTAGCCACCGAGCTAGCTCTCTCCCCCTGGTCCAAAAGCTCAGTCTTATAAAATGGAATGTAAGCCCCTTTGAGCTGTGCTCGCTGCCTGGGCAGGAATGCAGACATGCCCACCACTCCTAAATGTGGACAGATGTGTCGGAAACTTTCCTGAAAGTTTCCTAGGTTTGCCAACATTTTATCACCCAAGGATACATCTCCAACTCAGAGAAGGGAAAGAAGATGCTAAGGGAGACAGGAAAGTTGGGTTAAGTTAGCTACTTGGAGGCTATGGCTTTGATTTTCTTCTTTCTTTTCACTGCAAAGGATAAGACAAGGTGCAATCATGGGGAAGCCTGGCCAGAGATCAGAAACTCGAACCTCACCACAGCTCTCTCCTCTCCAGGGATGCTGTTAGTAGAAAGATAGCTGGAGGTGACCACAGGCAATAACAGGGCTGGTGGACAGAGGAACGGAAGACACTGGGGCGTGGGGGGAGGTGAAGGGCATGAAGGAGAGAGGGCAGAGAGCCCCTCTGGGCAAAGGCAAAGCCTCACTTCAACACACCAAATGCTTCCAATTAAAGTTTTGAGCCTAAGACCAAGCAAGAAGCACTCTAAGAAGCTACTGCCGCTTTTTTTTCAGTGCAGGAGCAGGAGAGGAGGGGGGAAAAAGCAGCCAAGAAACAACACCATGAGAGACAGAGAGGAGCTAGAGGCCAAACCTCACCTCTAACCATTCTGCACAAGGTGAGAAAAGCATTCTTCACAAAGTGTGCCGTTCCACTTGCATCCAAACCTCTAACATCAGAACCGATGCCAGGAGCCACTTGCTAGAAACAAAACCTCTCTTACTCCCTAAAGTGAAGAAAACTCTGTTTTTTTTCTCTTGTGGTCCTTCTGCCCTGACTCTTCCCATTCATTTACTGGAAGGGGCTGGATGAAAGGATGAAAGGATGAAAGGCTGGGTGAGGGACTCCCCGCAGGGCCCTGGTTCACAGATCACAGCCAATGTCCCTGGCTGTGAGGAACACACCCCTGCACAAGCTACCTCCTTGGTCATAGAGTTGGGCAGAATGTCTCAGGAAGATGGTAGGGGTTGAAAAGTAATGCAATCTAGATATTTCTCCAGGCACAGGGGGAAGAGTTATATTTCATAAGTGGAATGGCCATGCTTGACAATCTGCTTATTTTTAAAAAAAAAAAAAACTTAGACCTTGCTTCTCCATGTATAAAAAGAAACCTCTGGTGGATGAAAATGTAATAAAGAAAATTAAATTTTGATGTTACTTTAGATTTGAAAAAAAAATCACTTAAGATAGAAACAAAAACCCTACAAGCCATTTAAAAAAGATAGCCATATTTTATTAGATAAAAATTTCAAAATCTTACATTTAAGAAATCAAATCAATAAAATCTAGATATGGCAGAGCATGCCCGGAATCCCAGCGCTGGGTAGGTAGAGGGAATGCAATCAAAGTTCGATTCCATCCTTGGCTACATAGGCAGCTGGAGGCCAGCCTGGGCTAACCACCCTGTCTCCTCCAAACACAAGCAAACAACAACAGCCTCCAGCATTACTGGGTGGAGATGTCTAACGGTGCTTTGTTCTTTGAATTCAGACAAACGCCGTCACTCTAAATGTCAATAATGGATTTCTCACTCCGGCCCTGCTGAGATGGTGAAGTGTTCCTGCAGCCCATGCATGAGCTCCTGTCCTCCAACTCTGGCCACTTGTCTGGGCATCTCTCACCCCTGAGCCTTAAGGTTCACTCAGAGGCCACAGAACTACAGCTCCCAATCCACATGTTACCAACCTCACCAGCGCTCGGGATGTGACAGGGACGTGTTCCCGGGTGGATTATGACTGTAGTGAAGACAAGGTGGGAAGAGGCCACGAAACAGTTGTGATAATACGATGCCACTGTAGCTCTTTACTCAGAATACATTTATTGGTTTATTAAGCATATAAACATTTGATGAAAATATTCTTTATAAGAACAGAGAACAAGGAGAAAGGGGAACACACTCACATTATATCTGATTCCTCTGTTTGAGATGAGAGAAATGACAGGCATAGCTGCACACGAAAGGGTTCCTTTGAGTTTTTCAGTGTTTTTAGTAAAACGACATCAGCTGCTGAGAGCATTATGCTACATAATACTGATACAAAATGCAAATGGTACAAAGGTCATTATATATAATATAAAGTTTTAATATATTACATTTGTTCTACACAACAGACTATAAATATATGTGCCATAGCATGTTTTACAGTCATTGTTCCCAGCTTTTCATACTATGGTTACCAAATGAAAAGTACAGTTTCTCTTTTGGAAAACAAAAGCACAGGGCAAAAAACCAGTAGACATAGCTTTATGTGTTAAAATTCTAAACGATACAGTAGATTGTTATTATAACCGTGGCTATAAGGTCATTTTGAAATCTGGCTACTGATTATTTATCTGGAGAGTGGACAAACCAATTCAGCTTTTCTGCCATCAAGAGGCCACAAAGCTAAAATAACTGAGGACTTGAGGGAGAGGGTGAAGTGAAGTTTGAGGAGGAACAAACAGATAGATGCATCATGTCTGAGCCTCTGTCACCACGGCCCTTGGCCTTGGACACTGCCACCAGGGCAGGCATGCGGGTGTCCACCCGGCAGAACCCCTGAGTTGCGATTTGCACTCACAGCTCGGCTCTCCAACATGGCAAGGGGGCCTCGGCGAATGTCCTCTGTTGGTGTTAAGGCACAGCCTGGGAAGGTGAGAGGCTGCATCATTTCCTTCCTGGGGCTAGGCCAGGAGACACGTAAGAGTCCGGAAGGAACTCTCATTAGGAGCAGGAAAGAGCACAGGGAACTCGCCTGGAGCCCAACTGCGAAGAGCACGCAACCTTCTAAAAGCAGAAACCTCGCCCGGCAGCCTTTGCATTTCCTGCCAGGCCACATGCCCACCTCCACTCGAGCCAACACAATGCATCTGCAGGGCTCCAGCGGCTCTCCAAGCAAGCTCGCGCCTTCCTTCCTACCAGTCCACATCCCACACAACACTTGGCTCCTGGCTCACATCCTCCACAAAGCCTTTTAGGTAGACTCAGCCCTTAGACGTCTTACCCTTCTTCAACACACAAAGCACCAACATTACCCACCTCACCCATTTTCACAGAGGTGTTCATTGCCCAGGTGTGGCTACTTCTTGGAGGATAGTGCCACTGTTTGAATGTCTTTTGTTTTAACTGGCAGTAAGACCCACAGCAGGGTACGTTATATACGATTTTTAAATGAATGGAAACCAGAGGAGTACAGTCAACACATTCTTGGGTCACGGGCATCTTCTCTGGAAACGCCCTGAGGACAAGCTCCTTACGGTCTGAGGTGGTTCTTCTGAGATGAAAATCAAATGTGGCTACTTCCGGGTGGTGGAAAGAACAACACTTGAAAAATCTAAGCTGGCACCTCTCACAGGACTTCCAGGAGGTGGGGGGTAGGGGAGTGGGATAGGGACACTTCCTTTTAAACAGGAGGCGAGCGCACCGTGGTCCCCGAGTCAGCGTGCGCTGCAGCGTCCACCAGCTTTAAAAGTCCTGTCTCGTCACTGGAGTACACGGTGGTGTCGGTGTCGTCTGAGTGATACCCAGACTGGTAGCCACTGGTCTGGTTGGAGCCTTCCGAGGCCACAGACTCCCTGCTTTTACTGGGTAGCATTCCTCTGTAGAGAGAAATGACAACCAAATGAGTTGGAAAGAGCGAGACAGCGCTTTGTCTTTTCACACGCAACAGGTTCCTGGCTCCGAGGAGGTGGGACTTCTCTCAAGACACTATCGCTCATCCCTTAATCAGCCTATCAGATTTACTCAGACAAGGTCTACTTTCAGGTACTAGCATGCATTGGTAGCTGCAGATAAGTCCTCTGATTCAGGTCCAAGTCTTGCAAGGCCGAGAGGAGATAAAAGACAGTTCTGCTGAGGGATGCAGAGCCCTTAACCAATGGCACTGATTTATGACCTTGATGATTGACAAGTTTGTATACAGTGATAGGAGCCAAAGGGGCTCTTTCATGATAGTAAATGAAATTGGGATGCTCTGAAAGTTCATTTGTGGTTTTCCTATTCAGCCATTTGGGAGTCTACATGGCTTATGAAAGATGTTAATACATTTGTAGAGAGGGGGAAAAAAAACCTGGGAGAGTGTGCGCAGTCAAAGCCAGACATGTCAAAAACTGCTTTTTTTTTATTCATCAAAACCACATTCTTTGGACAAATTGG
Organism: Acomys minous; assembly: GCF_964271855.1. Classification (NCBI taxonomy): domain Eukaryota; kingdom Metazoa; phylum Chordata; class Mammalia; order Rodentia; family Muridae; genus Acomys; species Acomys minous. The sequence goes on from NC_140497.1 coordinate 60,049,364, forward strand.
AGGTCCAGTCACTCAGCGGCAACTGGAGAATGTTTTCAGTGACATAATAATCATGTCAAAACTAACAAATAGAGGCTGTGTGGATGGAAAGCTCAGAATTGGCCCTTTAAGGGGTCTTACCCTCATTATTCATAATAAAAAACCACATCAAAAAGAGAGTTTATTTACTCTGTGTTCAGATATGGTTTCAAGTAGGTTCAAAGTACTAGAAATACATTATTTTTCCATTTCAATCCAACTCCTCACTGCCCACACCAAGACCAGTTTGTGTCTCAAACAATGGCGTGGCATTGGCCACCTCATCGCTCTGAATAGGTATAGTTTGAGTGGGTGAAAGAAGCCTGTGATTGGTGCTCATGATTTCCCACTGGGCCCTAAGGAACACATCAGAATTTACTGTTACCATTGTTACACTGTATAAGCCTCACGCCCAAACCCGTGGGGATTCCTATCTCATACAGCAGTCTGTTGAATGTACATAAAATCTTTTTATGCTTACCTAGAAAGAGCCCACTGGCAAATAAATAACTGCTATTATCCCATTATTCTTATAACTATGGCTTTTCATAACTTTTTAATGCTTAAATCAGGTACACTTATTCAAAGCAACTACATATTCCTGTTGAGCCATGAGGGGGGGAATGGCTCGAGATCAAATTTAATACTTTTCCCACAACTGAAAGGACAATGATTCAAACAATCATGTTAAATATATTAAACAAGCAAATATGTATCTATTTACATTCCATCATTCTTAATTACAGAGAAAACCCCTTAAGTGCAGGTTTGACAATCCTTCAGCATCTGCAAAGTCTTAACTCTTCACACTCTGATATCTGCTGATGTCCTTGCTATTTGGCCAGGGCCATAGGAACCACTGATCATAGAAGTCTCACAGCAGTCATAGATTTGGTCCAAAAAAATTGACCAAATACTCTAATTCACTTCAGATCTTTTTTTTTTCAGATTTATCAATTTCATTGCTTGGCTTATTTCAGTTCTTTATCAAATTGCTAATTTAGGATATTAACATCATCAACCTTCAAAAGCACCAGAAGGGAAAACTGTATCTACACTGGATGTCTTTATTAGGTCTTTTCAAAAGAAAAAAAAAAAAGTCCTGTTGAAATCATCTTTCTTATTTGGCTGCGTCTTACCCAAAAGATGGAGATAGCTTGTTCCTGTCTTCCAGGGTTTTCAGCTCTTCTGATGCAAGGACCATTCCACTGTCCGTCTGGCTGTCCTTTTATAGAAGGCAATGAGATGACACAGTGAATGGACACACACGACCAGCTACTTTAAACTTATTTCTCAGTCCGTGCAGGAGACAATATGATCCACTGGCCCACCAGGGAGGGTAAGGGTGTGGCATCCAGGGACTGTGCAAGCCCCAAGGGAAGCAAGTGCTTCCAGGAAGCTGACTTAGGCTAGGGAGCGAGGAAAGGTCTGGCCCAACTGAGGACATTGGAGTCTCCTTTGCCCTGCACAGTGACACCGTTTGCACTGGAGCAAAGTTGGACATACAGCTTAGACCATCTTGAACTTTGGTCTAGGTGCCTTTCTTATGGCAAGACTAAAGATTCATCTCTATAATGACCCCATGGCACATACCCTCAAGGACAGCCTTAATGAGGTTCCAAGACTCAAATGCTTAGGCTAATATTTATCTAGCTAGTATTTCGCCCCCAGTATTATTTCTACGAGTATTTATAAAAGATGTACTTACATCTGGGATTACTTTTACTTCTGGTTCTTCCAGTGGGATATCTTCAAATGTTTTTACACTTACTGGCCGGCTCTTTCGCTTACTGTTCTGCAGATAATGACTGCAAGAGAACAAATATTTATTTGTATTTGAGTGGTGGTATATTTGGCTGTGGAGGCCTCAAGTGATACCTAAGTTCATTGTCCGCCGACCACAAGTTTAGTAGCAACTTTCAAAACATCCTTTGGTAAAAGAAAAACAAAATTTAAAAAAAAATCCTTCTCTGCTAGCACGCACAGAAAGCTTAATTTCCTGTGAAAGTCTATTTAAAAGTATAATATAGCTGAGAAGAGTAAAGGAGCCCCTGTGCCTTTGAATTGTGCTTCTGAGGCCCAGTGCTGAACTGAGGACACCAGCAGCTGCCTTCTGATGGGCCCAGACCGGGTGGGATTCCTCCAGTGAGCTCTGGGTGTCTTGCTACCATGGTTACTATTTCTTTTTTTTTTTTTTTTAGCCATCTCCAAAGAGAGGTGTTCTACACAATGTTCACAGGGCACCCTGGGCAGAGGAAACAGTAGCTCTCTCAGGGATACTGTGTTCTGCTCAGTGTTCTCAAGTCAGCTTAAATACAGACCTAGGGCACAGAGGGAGGGAAGCGGGGCCTTACCCAGCCAGACTTTTAGCCCAGACAGCTGCTTCAGAAAAGAAGCAGAGGCCTCAGAGTCTCAAGACACTCTGCATAGCTTTGAGTCTCACGCTGACACATCAACGGTTCTGTCGCTCCGTTATAAACGCATATAGGCGACAGCTATCCTCCTGTAGCGTACAAGGATGCGGGGAAGGTGGGCAGCACAGCAAATGGCAAGGCTGGCGTTCTTAGGAATCGCAAAGCGCTATCAGCCAGCATTTGTTTCCCTCTTTTGAATTCCAAAAGACCCTCAAAGAAGGTCAGGCAGGATGTCTCCTTGGGGCTTCCTCTTGCCTGACACTTGACATTGGGGGAGTCAAGAGATCCTACCAAAATGTCTTGCAGCTCAAGAGGAGATAGAGAAGTCCTTTTATAGGAAGTGCCCATGAATAAACATAGTCTTCACTCTTGTCCCCCGACAAGCAGCCTGCCGGCACAGTGCATAGACGCCGGGGCAGAGCTGACGAATGGAAGTCGAGTGTCTCTTCTCTTCCCCAAGAGATCATTTCCTCCCGGACACAGAAGAGAGGATGAGGTTCCCAGCGACACCCTCACTCAGGGGACACCACAGGAAAGGGGACATGTGACACAGGGAACAAGCAAAGCCCGTTTCCTGCCTGCTGTTCCAGTTCTTAAAAGCAGTGACTGTCAAAGACGGAGGAGTATCATGACTATTCACTGGATCAGGCCTTTGGGAATCTACCACAGGTCAGGCTGTGAGCTGACTGCTCTTCAGGCATCGCCTCATGGGGCGCCTGTCCAAAAGCACACAATCAGGATCTTAGGCTATCACTGCGAGGGCCACTGAGGTTTTAAGCGTGGGACTGGCATGATCAGACGCACTTTCTAGAAAGTTGGCCATGAATGAGAAGGGGAAGACCCGACGCAGTGAAGCCCCTTAGGGGACATCACAGTTACCCAGCAGGAAAGCCGGGAATCTGATTAAAGGACGAGAATGCACATAAGGTTTGGAGCAGTGCCTGGATTCCAGAGATATCTGAGGGGAGAGCCAAGCCCAGTGAGGAGGCAGAAGTAGCACATAGCTACCTTAGAACACCCAGATCCTGGAACTCTGAGCCCAGTGGTGACAAAAAAAAACTGTCTGCTTCTTCATAGATGACAATGCATTTTCCAAGAGCTCCTTGCATCGGCTCCCCACAGTCTCCCAAACAGCTCTCCACTGGGAGATGAGGAAGCCGAAGCCCAATGGGAAAATGGCAGATGAAGGGGAGACCCAGGGCTCATACTGAAGTTTGCGGGCTCTAAAGCCCACTTGGGGCTGTTGTTTCTCACCCCTATTCCACACTGACTCCTGTGGAGTGTCAGGATGGAAAAAGAAAGAAAAGAGTCAAAGCCAACTCACTCAAGTCTTTACTAAACACCTACTACTTTCATGGCTTTGTTCGGTTTCCCACATGTGCACTGACCCCAGGGCGAGTTGGGGGGGAGGGGGTGGAGTCAGTCCAGAGTGTGGAGCAGATGATAGGTGAAGAAACACTAATACCATTTCAAGCAAACTAACATGATGGTCAAATCAAGGAAGAGCCAACCAGCCAGCAGGCTCTCCCAGGCATCAATCCACTATCGGTATTTAATCACCACTAGCAATTAGTCAAAATGAGGAAAATAGCATATCGCTAAGCTTTGCTCTGCAAGAGAAGTGTAAAGGAGTCTCTGGGAAACTGCTTGGAATGGGAGGTGAAACTCCGAGCAACCACAGATGGTCCACACACCACCCTCCAAGAGAGACGAACCCCGTGAATTCGGGTTTTCTTGAGGAAAGCATATACACTTGGGCCCAGGGATGATCCACGGGGGAAACTGGAGACAAAGCTAAGCCTAGGCATAAGTGGTCCTCCCCGCCCCCACTCCGCAGCCTCTTCTCTTCTGTTGAGCAAATATTTTAGAAATAGTTTAAAGGGGTAACGAATCAAGTGGCGGTCTCCCACGGTGATGCCCCTGCCCAACTCCACTTATAATGCAACAGAGTTGAAAAGTATTAGGGGGAAGCAAAGCAAGAAACACTCAGCTTTTCTACTTGGCTGAAAGTGTGAAAATAGATAGAACGTGCCCTAAGCAATGTCCTAGCCTCCGTATTTTCCCCAGAGAAGCTGCACACTACTGTGTGGAGTGTGCTCGCACGTCTATAACTCAGACCACTGTAAAGCAACAGAGGCATTTGTTTCTATAAAAGGAAAAACAGGGGAGTTGAGAAGCGATGCGAACAAAAACTTCCGATTTCCGTTTTGCTTTTCAGTTTATGGATTGCTAAAAGAGAACCTAGTCTGAGAAGGCTCCTTCAAAACTCACAGGCAGAAAATCTGAGCCAAGCTTGGTGGGGCTAAAAGCACGGTGTCACATTTGTCCATGCTTCAGGGGATGAGTGTTGGCAGTCCTTTTTTAGAGCCAGCCTCACATTGGCCCTCTTATTACCCAAAGGTGACTCTGTCTCCTGCTTAGCACCATGTGCAAAGAACCCAACAAGCCAATGGTCCAGCTCCGAACCCTGCTCTGCTTAAGTCGCAGGGCATGAAGGGGGGACAGTGTGCCACCAAATGGCTCTCTCATTAAGGACGCGGCAATACAGTGTGGCTTGGCGGGAGCAATGACCAAGCCAGGAGCCAGATGAACTTGAACTAGGAATTTGCATCCATGGGGGATTCACGTCATAACTTCAGACTCTCCCTCTCTGAGAACTTCTCCTCGGAAGGAGGTTAGACAGGAGCTAAGTCGGGGATCAGAGGAGGTGGCTTCGTTTCAGGGGCAGGACCGGAAGCAGCACCCGCTAACAGCTGTCCTTTATGAAGTGCCTTCAAGTGCCAGGCACTTAGAAATACATTACAGTATGCGATGCTCCAAGCGGCCTTTCACAAACAGCACCAGTGCTGTTGCCTTGCTACACAAAGAAACTTGACTCTCTCTCTGTGTGTGTGTGTGTGTGTGTGTGTGTGTGTGTTTGTGTGTGTGTGTGTGTATGTGTGTGTGTGTGTGTGTGTGTGTGTGTGTGTGTGTGTGTGTGTGTTGTGCGGAGCAGGATTGTCGGGTAAACAATTTGGGACTTGTTCCACAGCTGCCATGAGGCTTACCTAGGCATCACACCTGCTTTTACCAAGCTCTCATGTCTACATCTTTAATCACAATATTTTGCACTGCCCCAGGTGTTTGAGCTAAAGACCTAGATGCAGCATTCACCCTAAATGATAGTTTCTGTCTTGCCTAAGCTCTTATATAGACAAGATTCTGATAATACACAGAAAATATTCTTCAGAAAGCATTGACTGCTCTTGTTCTAAAGGAATGGTAGCTTACTGGTAACCCCCCCTCTGTCTCTCTCTGTCTCTGTCTCTGTCTCTGTCTCTGTCTCTGTCTCTGTCTCTGTCTCTGTCTCTCTCTGTCTCTCTCTGTCTCTCTGTCTGTCTGTCTCTCTCTCTCTCTCTCTCTCTCTCTCTCTCTCTCTCTCTCTCTCTCTCTCCTTTCACTCTCTCTCCTCTCACTCTCTCTCTCCCTACCCCCTCCCTTTCTGCAGTTTGGGAATCCTCAGGGCAAAACACCCCTAGGCCTTACAGTACAGCAACTGGGCCCAGCCATGGCGATGCCCCTACAGGAGACAGCCTGTGCCTGTTCCTCCTGCAGCTTGTGCCCACCCAGGAAGACAAGCTGCATCCATGCTGTCAAGAGGTCTGGCTGCAGAAGGACAAAGTGAAGTTGTCCTGGGTTTAGGAGAGGGAACGCTAAGATCGTATTGTGGGAACCCCCATGGGTGTTTTCCTCATGTGCAGGTATTGACTGAGAACATAGAAAGCTGCCTGCAGACCCCTCCACAGACCAGGACTGGAGCTCAGCGCATTTGTTTTAAATACACTCAAGCATCCCACTAGGTAAATACAATGTTGAAACTCAGACTGGGGAGACACTTCTGAGATGTAGTGTGCAGACCCATTGAGGACACAGCCTGTGGCATGCGGTATCCACACCACTCGAGAGCCCTTGATATGTTTCATATTTGCACAGAACTCTTCCTGAGTCACTCCTAAGCCTTTTATTCACCTTAGTAAAAGTGTACAAAACAACCGTTTTAATATAGATGTCTCAGTTACATGGCGCTCTCTCTCTCTCTCTCTCTCTCTCTCTCTCTCTGTCTGTCTCTCTCTGTCTCTCTCTTTCTCTCTCCCTCCGGTCTCCCTCCCCACCTCCCCCTAAAGATTAATGAACTGTGGCATTTTAGTTATTTGCTCCAACAAGGCTTAGACTTCTTAAAGGCAGAACTGCACCAGCAACATGGGCCACAGATGGGAGGGGGGCCAGACCTTTTGGAGAGCACTGCCTTTGTAAACTTTTTAGCTAGAAGCAGTATGTGACAGCCTAGCCAAGTGTCTTCCTCCCATCCCCCAAACACCCCCTCCCCCCACCCTCCAGCCCCAGCCCCAGCCCCCACCTGCCTCCCTGCAAGCTGGCCTTGAAGCCCCCTGAGGGGATGCTGGCCATCCAGTACCTGATTCCTGCTGTGTTGTCATAATGGAATTTGGGGTCGCACACTTCCTCTTCCTCCATACAGGAAACAGGTGAGGTAGGCAGGGAGAGTCCAGAATCCTCTTCCATGCTCAGTGTCTCTGACATTGGAAGAACAATGTAGTCTTTGCCATCCTGAAACAATAAACACAGAGTGCTATTGTTATGGCTGCTGTCCTTCAAGGGCCTTTTCATGAAAAACAAAGGGCAGGGTGGGGGGCCGCAGTGTGTGTGTGTGTGCGTGTGTGTGTGTGTGTGTGTGTGTGTGTGTGTATGTGTGTGTATATGTGTGTGCGCATGTGCACGCGCTTTCATATCTGTAGACAAGACTTCAAGACTGTATTGGGAAAGGGTTGACAGAAACAAAAGGGCACTTGAAAGGGATGTGTGGAAGAAGCTTCATAAAGGGACTAAGTAAAAACAGAGTTAGTGAAGGCACAGGAGGCCATGCTTGCCAGGAAGACAGAGCAGGCGGTGGTTGTGGATGCAACATGAGAGCACAAGCCCAGAAATTAATTCTCCAGAAAGACCTTCACGGGAAGCAGGCCTTCAAAGCATCCTGCCTCCACCGGAGCCTCTACAGTCCAAGGCAGAAGGCAGCAAGGAGAAAAGCAATAAATAGCAAGATTATAGGAATTCTGGGAAAGGGTAATGCAATCTGATGTCATTCCTCAAGAGAAAGTTTAAAACAAGATGATCTGGTGCATGCAAATGTCTGGAAAGTTGGCTGAGGACAATGGATGTGGCCTTCAAGCGTGCAGAAGGAAAAAGGAAGCAACTGGCCCCCCATTACAGTGAGGGACACAATGAAGACTCTAACAACAAGAGGGCAGAGCTCTGCTGTGGAGCTGTCATGCGAGTTTGACATTTTACCAAGAGAGGCCAAAAGTCATGGTTTTGCCTAATTAGCGTGTGTGGTTTGTTTGGGCTTTGCCTGCAGTATTTACTAAAAGTTACTTGAAGTTCTTTCCATTTCTGATCATCTGTAAGTCAACCAGATGCTTGTTTTGTTTTATTTTGCTTGCTTATTTTTTGAGGTATTTTTGCTATACTGCCCAAGCTGGCCTCCAACTCATGAGTCTCTTCTCTTGGCCTCAGGAATGCTGGGATTACAAACATGTTCCATCGCGGTCAACAGGGTTGTTTTTTTAAACTTTAGAAGAATATCCGAAGACATGGCACAAAAATAAGTAGGTGAGGACTAGCAAGATGGCTCAATGGGTGAAGGCATCTTTCGCCAAAGCCTGATGACTTAAGATAGATCTGCTGGGCCACATGGTAGGAAGGGACCAGCTCCTGCAGCTTATGAGTGGAACAGAGGCATCTATTCTCAAGCTACGAGTTAGGATCTCACCAATCTAAAGAGCAGTTACACCTTTCAGGAAGCGTTATCACACAGAACTGGAAGGCAGAGCTTCCAAGAGAATAACATGGTGCTTTGCAAATGCCCAGGCAGCAGAGTGTTCGATCACAGAGCCTTGACCTGAGGGATCTTTGGACAAGCTTCTTGAGTAGAGCGTTACAAACCTGCTGAGCATTCGCTTGCAGGAGATTTCCCAAATGTTCCACCAACTCTGAAAACGAGGGCCTCTGGTTGGGGTCCTCATGCCAGCAGTCCAGCATGGTCTGGTACCTAGACGAGGGAAGACACCGGTTTCATCAACTATGCCATTCTTCCAAGAGCTAACGGTCAAAATGAGCACTTGAGTCAGAGGTATTTGCAAAGAGCCTGCCAAGAGCTGAGATGCTGTGGAGAGAAGTAAAACTACAGGAGACACAGATGCACCCAGAGGTGCAACCATCTGTCAAAAGGTCTTCTTTGCCACACCTCTATCGACCTTTAATAAAAATTCTCTGGTGTAGATAACAAGTAACTGCGATGGCCGTGCTTGAGGTAACCAAGGAGGGCTTCAAAGGAAGCGTGAGCACAAGCAAGGCCAGGATGCAGATGCACACAAGGGGAGGCCTTCTCAGTGGGAAGAACGTTCCAGAGTCTTACATTTCTGGGGTGGTGTGGTCAGGAGCCCTCATTCTAGTTCCTTCTTTCAGTCGCCTACAAAATTCTTCGTCAATCTTGACCCCAGGATACGGGGAAGCACCTGGAATAAGACAGGGAAGGGACATTCTATGATTTGGATCCCTCGTAGGATGTCCTTAAGCCTGATTCCTTACATCCTTATCGCCTACGTAGCTTTTCGTCCTTCCTCTTGATTTTTACCATCTAAATCTCCCAAGAAATCCCACTTGGCGGGAGGTAAAAATATAGAGAGGAAAGGATATACAAAGGCTCATCACTTACTATCATCTTATTTGCTCCCAAACTCCCACCCAGGAGAGGGCCAAAGAGAAGTGACGTACCTAAGGAAAATATTTCCCAGAGCAAAACACCGAAAGACCACACGTCGCTCTGAATTGTGTATACTCTGTCAAAAATTGTTTCCGGGGCCATCCACTTCAAAGGCAGCCGGGCCTAAGGGGGTGACAGCAAGGCATCAGAACCCGAATTGGCAGGTTTCTAAAGAAAACACTTCTCTTACTTCTAAACACAAATCCACAAAGTGGAACCCAGCACCTGAAGAGACGACAGAGCTCATCTTTAGGTACTTACGTCTCCTTTTCTGACGTAATCTGGGTCTTTATAAATATCCCGGGCCAAGCCGAAGTCACAGATCTTAACCACATTCTTCTCCGACAGGAGAATGTTTCGTGCCGCCAGGTCCCTGTGAATACACTGTGAAAAGAACAGTTTGTGTGGTAAGTCTCTACCTAGCTAATCTCTTTTACATCTGTTGTGACCTCATGCCTTAAAAAAAATCCTGCATCAGAGAGCCAACTTATTAGCAAGGACTGGGGTGGCTTTTTATACCAACACGACAGGAGTAGGGTCTATGTTTTACTGAGGCACACATCTACTTAGGCCATAAACAGCCCTAGCCTTTGGAGTTAAATGACAAAGATAGAGACCGCCGATGGACACAATGTAAAAAAAAAAAAACAAAAACAAAATGTGTCTCTGATCACATCCACACAGCCTCTTGTTTATGCCCCATGTGGCTAACACTGGGTTAGGCTAAGGAGATCCCGGAATAGATTGGTTTCGAGTGGATGCGTAGGGTTCTCATTGATTTGGTGCCCGTGGTTGGCTTCCTATTCCACTCGGTACACCAGCCGGACTAGATCTGGAGGCTACTCAGTTCGGCTTCCAAAGTGTTCGATATTACAGCGCAGATGAACCCAGGGAAGGCTGGCCAACGCGAGTGGATCAGATCCCACAGTGCGTGCACTGGGAAGTGATCCAGAGCTTGGCTTTAAGCCTCTCCGGATCCTCGGGTCCTCCGGTGCTCTATCCTGTCTGTCCTCTAACTTGATCTGACTTTCAGCTTACTAAGCAGCTACGTCACTGTGGTCACAGTCCTCAGCCAAGTGCTTAAGCATGCCATCTGAGAGCGCATATGAGCCCCCAAAGAACTTAAACCCCAAATGAAAAGCTTACATGAGAGCTCCAGGTCAGCACAGGGGTGATCACAGAAGCTTGTAATCACTGCCTCTGCCCTACCCGGCACCCCAAGTCTATATAGCATTCTCCTTTGCACCAGAATATTCCGGGTAGCATTGTCTAGAGCTGGAAAGGCCAGAGTAGACAGTATTCCAATTTGCTCTTAACCGAAGAGTTTCCCTTATCAGCTGGCTGACCAGGTGGTAGCCAAAAAGATCGCCTAGTGCTTATGGGAGAAAAGAAAGGGCTCTACCCGCCTCCCTCAACTCCTACTAACTACATCAAGCTCCTCTTCTGGCTGCCAAAAGGAACTACTTGGCTCAAGAGAGAGCTCTCATAACTACAAAAATGACACTCTTTGAAAAATATTCAAGGCCCTTCTCATCGGGCAGATCCCGTGGGACCCTGGTTCGCTCCCTTCTCCTTGAGAAACAGAATATAAGAACTGTCTAAGATTCAGAGGTTCTAGAAGCTGTGAGAAAGTCTAAACTTCAGTTCAGGGGAAGGGGAGGGACCTTACAATGATTCAGAAAACAAAAGAAACAGTTAAGGCAGGTTCCCTGCAGCAAGGAGCCTGCAGCAAATTCGTGCCCTCAGCAGAGAGCTTTTCCTAAATGTAAGGCTAACTTTCCTACTGCACATCTCCCCCTTCCCAAGGTCACCAGGGACTTCCACCAACCCCCCTCCCACCTCAGTGGTGTTTACAACCTTTGGAATATTTGTCACTTGTCACGTCCCACCTCAGCCTTTGTTTGGCCTACTTTCTAATTTTAGCTGTTTTAATCGGCCTCATCTGAAGCCGGGCCTTCCTGCCTTCTAATTACGAAAATAACAAATAACTTTTTGATGGATGGCAACGAATGTAAAATAAATTAAAAATAGACCCCGCTACCCCGAGATATCTACAAGACTCCATCCCTCGCCTCTTCTAGGCCCTTGCTCAAATGTCACACCCTTAGTAAAGACTTCCTCATCTACCTAGTTTAGTATTGAAGTGCACACATGCTAGCATACGCACATGCAAACACACCATTTCCATACATTCCGCAAGCCCCTCCTGCTTTCCTTCACCCCACAACATCTAGTCCCACTTAGCCTTCCATATATGTCATTTGTTTACTGGTTGTTTCATCAGCTACCAGCACCATATACACCAGGAAGCTGCAGAGCTGTCTTGGCTGGCTCACCGTGGTGGTGCTTAGAAGTCTACCCAGCACTTAGTGGTTGATCAATGAGTATTACTTTTATGAATTAATTTCATGACATCTCTAGCCACCTTGTATTAGCAGGAGCAGAGCTGCCCCCAGAGGAATGCTTTTAAGAATCCTAAAAGTGGCACATGACTTTCCAAACCCAAAACAAGCAAGCGGGTGTCTCGTTTCTAAGCCTGTGATCCGAAGAGAAGGTTCACTTCCCCCTGACCTGTCGTACCTTCCTTGATGCCAAGAACTCCATGCCCTTGGCCACTTGGAAGCTGTAACAAATGAGATGCTCCAGGGTCAGAAAGTCCTTGTACAAGTCTTCGGAGGCTGTGAGAAGAGGCAGAGGGACACCGTTGAATATTCCCATCCGGCAAGAGCCTTGCATCTAAGTCAGCCAGGCTGATCTACTTAAGACCCGAGCGTCAGTTTCAGGAGACAGAAGCAGAGCCCCTGCCCATTTGCCAAACCCTCAAATTATTAGCCTTCATCACACTCCTTGGGGAAAACAATGTTTTCTTCATTTTAGTCAGATGGAGCCAGTAAACACAGAAGGGAGAATAGAGGTAAAATCGTGCAGACAGCAGGAAGAGAGAAAGGACTTTAAAAGTCTGCTATCTCAAGCTGTTGTTGTTTTTTTCCCCATGAACCCAGAGAGGAAAACAATAGCTCATATTAAGAATTCTAAAAATAAAAGAACAATATTCAGGGTCATCAAATCTTTTCTCTCCGGGCTTTGTCCTGGGACAAAGACCAAAGTTCAAACTATAGTCCACAACAGAATACTAAAAATACCAGAAAGAGATTTATTTCTCTCACTCTCAGACCTAAGCACATTATATCTGGCCTGTCAAGGAGGCTTTCCTCCAAGAATATGAGTGAGTGACCACAGACATGAAGGATGAATTTACATAAGTTGGCAGTATTTGTTACCGTGCAAACTACTACAAATAAACACTGAAACACTCGTGGGTATTTCAAAATGATCCCTAACTTAGGTCAGGTGAGATAAGGCTTACTGTCTCCTTCCTGGACACAAGACCAGAGTAAACACAAACTCAATTGTCATAATAACTTTGTTAGTGTTTTTAAAAAGGCTAAGACTAGCATCATATTCAAGGGGAGGAGGTCCCCATCAGTCACAGTCATAGGGAAGGGGAATGGGGTGAAACTGGGAGGGAGGGAGGAATGGGAGGATGCACGGGATGAGATAGCAATTGAGATGTAATATGAATGATTCTATTTTTCAATAAAAAAATATTTAAATGTAAAAAAAAAAGGCTAAGACTTCTTCCTTAATGAATTCTCGTGTGAGGGCTAGAGGGCTCTTGAGGAACAACAAAACTCTCCTCACTTTCCAGATAAAGAAATGGAAGCAAAGTCCAGGCCTGCAATGCCAAGCCATTTTTACCTCCCCTTGCCCTCAATTCCTTGGGTTTCCAATTCACTGGCTACCTTTTGTGAGCAAGAGGGGACACGGCCCACTTGATTGCAGACCTCATGACATAAGGCCGAGACAGCTTTTCCATGCCCCTCTCGCCCAAGTCCTAGCCACCAGCTGCCTACATCGCTTCTAAAAGAAAGAAGCTAGATCCTCCTCTTGTGGCCGGGAGACAGAAGTGGGGGTGGGTTTGTCTAAATTCACACTCCCGAGAGCATCAGATACCAGGCATCCCCATCTCTGTCAACACAGCTGTGCCTGCTCCTTCTAAGTAAAGTAGACATACAGTGAGTGTGTCCTAGAGCTGACTGAAATGTTGGGGGTGTGGCCGAGGTCCAGCTCCACCCATCAATGTCACTGGGATCACAACCAAATGAGTCACAAGTCAAAAGTGTGCTTGGAAGGGAGATGAGAAAGCAGCTGAAACGGGACGAACATAATGGCTGTGTCCTAACCCATCTTGGAGAAGGTCAGGTAGAGAGAACAGAAGGGCTCTCTGTGTATTGCTGAGGCACACTACTAGATCTGAACCACTATGGTGACGAAGCCTAGCCAAGTACAGGAAAGCTCCCTCCTCCTTCCGGAATGTAGCACTAAACCTCTACTGCCAATAAATTCTGCTCCAGTACTGAATCAAGAGTAGCAATTTGATTGCTGGTGACGCCTTAGCCCACCTAGGCGTCCCAGGATAACCCTGCTTTGCCTCCCAATGGAGTTCACCGTCTATTTAGGGATTTCATACTTCAGTTAAGCTTGCCTGGACACTACCTAGGAATTCAGATTCCTTTCAAACAGGAAGCTTGTCCCCATGGCTGAATAGTTTATCACCGTCTCTCCATACAAGAGAGTGTATTAGGCACAGGCGGCAAGGATGGCTACCTTCTTCTTCCTCTACATCACTGAGGGATTTTTCCTCAACAAACCCAGAGCTGGCCGAGCTCTGGCTGCTGGTGATGCTGTCCAGGCGGCGTTTCAGGTCTACGGAGAGCTCCCCGACGTAGTCCTTCCCCTGGCGGAACCGCGCCCCTTTGCTCTGGAAAAGAAGGAAGTGTGCAAATTCCCCAAACATCAAATGGGTCTCTAGTGCCTTGCAAGGCTGCAAACAACTGAAATTATTAAAAGCAAACCAGAAAGACAATTCTGGGATTCTACAGTCTCTGAGTTGAAATGGGGGGAATGGGGGGGTGTTGGTTTTGACTACTTCTTCAGCATTAAATGTTAAGTTCTTCATTTCCAGGAATACTCAGACACACACTGGCATTAGTTCCTCTTTACAGAGGAATGTACTTTCCACGGTGTCAAATATAGCGAGGAGACAAACTATCATCCACAGACAATTCCCCCTCTGCCCTACACTTTCCTTAATCAAATCTAGCGCCATCATAATGGGTCAAGAGACTAAAGTCCTAAAAACAAAATATTAGAAGTCCTAATAAATAGAATACCAGAAGCATACAACCCCCAGAAAATAAAGGGGACGTTGAAACAACCAAGGAAATCGGGAAAGAATTTTAAGTAAAAGACACACGCATACCAATTCTGTTTTACAGTCGGACCCATGCTCATGTAGAAGATGACGTACCTTATAGGGAACAAATTCACTCCTCTTGCCCCGTAAGTAAGTTGAGAGGTTTCCAAACTTGCAGAATTCTACAATCACCATGAGAGGCCCTGCAAATAACATAGTGTGTCGAGAAAGGAAAATGCACTTCACAGACATTTCCAGCTATATACTTAGCATACCGATAAGCCCAAAACTGTGCTAGAAGAAGGCTTCGCGTATAACCTTTCATTGGAACAGGGCTGTTGAAATCATCCGACCCCAACCCCCTCCTATTGTAGCACTTTCTTTTCAAAAAAGACAACTCGACAAGTGTAATCAAACCTCTGCAATCAGCTGAGATGGCTCTGGGGTGGGAGGAACGGGAGATGACTTAAGCATCTTTCCTTTCAAGGTTTGGGCCGCGCTCATCTTCCCAATCTAACACTTACTCTACAAGTAGCAAATCTCCATGATGAGGCCATCCTTGAACTCAAAGGATGCTGCGGAACCCTTTGATTACAGCACCCACTAAATTTCCCCGAGGTATGCAGTACAGTTGGGACTCTGCAAAGTGTTGCTCCCTTCAGACACTCAAAGAGAGCGAGCTGGAAGGTAAGCACAGGCGAGCGGACCCACAGCAGGCACTCACCTCCCGGCTTGGTGCAGGCGCCCAGAAGGTTAACCACATTGAGGTGATGGCCGATGTGGATAAGGATCTTAAGTTCAGACATGAGGGCTCGGTGCTCACTGTGTGTTGCTCCTTCTACAGATTCGGGATAAAGATGAAAACCATTAAGCGTTTGCCACAGAATGATGGATGCATTTAGCAGTGCAGCTCACTCTCCTTGTGTAGCATGGCTATAGCTAGGTAACAGGGCAACAGTGTGTTCTGAAATATCTAATGTAAACTTGCCTTCTAATTAGAAACCAAAGCTCTACTTTAAGCAAACCCTGAATGACTGGCATTTAAAGGAATCTAAGGAGGCGCTTCCTGTAACACAGAACATCTCTGCAATAGATTCTCATACAGAGTCTCTATAAAACCGGATTTTTCTATTTCATGTTTGGTAGGCTGCTTAGGGTCTTGTCATTTTAATGCCTCCTATACATTACATATTCTCAGATCTAGGGACCAGTGAGCTGGCTGGGTGGGTAAAGGCGCCTGTCAGCAAGTCTAACAGCTACGTTCAAACCCTGCGACCTACATGATGGTAGAAGAGAACTGGCTCTGACTACCATACACACCCTGTGGAGTGCAACTTCTCTCTGTCTCTTTGTCTGTGTATGTGTGTGTGTGTCTTTGTCTCTGTCTATCTGTCTGTCTGTCTCTCTCTCTCTCTGTCTCTCTCTCTCTCTCTGTCTCTCTCTCTCTCCTCTCTCTCTCTCTGTCTCTCTTTCTCTCTCTCTCTCTCTCTCTCTCTCTCTCTCTCTCTCTCTCTCTCTCTCTCTCTCTCTGTGTGTGTGTCTTTGTCTCTGTCTGTCTGTCTGTCTGTCTCTCTCTCTCTCTGTCTGTCTCTCTCTCTCTCTGTGTCTTTGACTCTCTCTCTCTCTCTCTCTCTCTCTCTCTCTCTCTCTCTCTCTCTCTCTCTCTCTCTCACACACACACACACACACACACACACACACACACATCACCTTTAGATTAAAAATACAAATAGAGGAAGGGAGCTTTGAAAAGCACCAGACCCACTGTCAGAGGGTGGGCAGTAGCATCTCCCTTCCGGGAAGCAAGGATAAGTGGAGCAGGAGATTTGCCTACATTGCCTTCCCTTATCAGATGGCAAGGCCACAGCTCTATTATTAGGAAAAGACGCTTATTTCTAAAAGAACACCCACATCCTTTTCTGCTTGCATGGCCATTCTTACTTTGCAAAGTATCTCGATAAATGAAGTTCTTTGGCATGTTCTAATTCTAAAGAACAGGGTGGCTTTGAATTCTGTTATTTTTACTGATAGCAAGCTCCTTTTCTCATTTCTAAAATGTTTATAATCAGCTCACATAACAATACACTAAGGGAAAAAATGTCACAGAAGCAGATAGTTTCCCCCTCATATAACCAGGACCAGTAAATAGAGCTGTGCAAGCTGATCCTTGTTCCGAGGTCATGTGCCCTTGCATGAGGCTCCAGGAGGAAACCCTTTCCCATTTGTGCCAAGGCAGAATAAGCCAGAGCCTTTCCGGCCCACCTATGCAGAGAGCCACTGATGCAAGCCTTATATCAGCCAGAAAGAGATACACCACAATGTCATTTTGCTTTTTACCTTTCAACATCTTCACGGCCACGGTTTTGCAGGTCGCTGTCTTGTCAATCCCAAAGGCATCTGCCTCAATCACTTGGCCAAAGGCACCACGGCCAAGAGGCTTCCCTAGAACCAATGGTAATGGCCATTACAAAATAGACCTTGATTGTCACACTGTCAGAGGGGTATATGATGTACCCCGTTTAGACCCACAACCCACTTTACTCCCTTGTTCCAGCTTTTCCTTTCACTCTCCAAAATGTCCCACTTTGGATGGCTGTACAGGCTCCTTTCCACTAGAAGGCTAAACAGATGACTCCCCAAAGCCAAGAGATAAAACTAATATTTATAAATCAGAATACGTCATCTGAATAGACTAGACCTGTCATGGCCCTAAAGGAGGAGGGTTACCTAAAGGCTGGTAAAAACCAATATCAAGTGAATACCAGCTGGCAACTCACCTAGTTTCAGCCGGTCCCTGGGGAACTCCCACTTGCTGGCATCGTAAGGCAAGCGCTCACAGCGCTCATCCAAGGGCAGCTCATCCGGGTCCATGACAATGGACAAGTAGCCTGTCTTCAGTTCCCCTTCATTGGCCTGGAAAGCATAAATCCTTCCAGTCACACACAGATCCTCTTGTTTGGTGGTTGTTTTGTACACTTATTATTGTTTAATAAGGGCCTTATTCATGATATCTCATTTTTCAATGAAACCCACGGCGTTTGAGAGTAGTTCTATTATAGTCCTGCCTTTAGTGCCTCTTCAGTTTCCAAAATGAGTTCAGAATAAAGTTTCTAAATCTTAATTGCAGTGGACAG
The DNA here is from genome assembly GCF_964271855.1 of Acomys minous. Lineage (NCBI taxonomy): Eukaryota > Metazoa > Chordata > Mammalia > Rodentia > Muridae > Acomys > Acomys minous. The sequence goes on from NC_140497.1 coordinate 60,067,004, forward strand.
TCCAAACCTTTTACCTCTCGAGTGGCTTCCATCAATTAATGCCCATAGCCCATCCAAAGAAAATGGACAAGAATGTTATTGTATTGCAGTAAAAATGTGTCTATTGAGCCAATAACAATGAGAAGAAGCAGCTGAAAGAAACCCAGTCAGGTTCCATTAATCAACAAAACCAACATGCAAGGGACGGGGACAGGGATGGGGGTGGGGGTGGGGGCGTGGGGGGTGGGGTGGGGGGTGGGGGGGTGGGAGATTATGCTGTTACCCGCTTAACGGTCCGCAGAACGATGACAAGAAGGAGCCAGAAGAACATGGCAATCACTGCAGTGCCTACGAGAATAATGACTTCCAAGTTGGTCTTTTCCTGGGCACCTGGAAGACACATTGGAGTGATCGATAACTGAGAACCCATGGTCTTTGGTAGAGGTGTGATGTGAAAGGCAAGATCTCATGTTCATCCACTTTCAAGACTCCTAAAGACCAATATCCGCATACTCCTTAAGTTGGGCGGAGCTTGCGGCATTCTTAAAGAACAACAGGAGCATCCAGCAACCAAATCCTCAAACAATGAACCATAGGGTGGGTGTCTTAAGAGATGCATACAGGATGTGTTTGGCAAGAGAACTCTTTGAGAGAGAGAGAAAAAAAGTTCGTCAATTTGTGCATAATGCAGTCAGGTTGTGTGTTGATAGTTAGGGTCTTCACTTGTGTGGCACAGGAAAAGTGCTTGTTTAGGTATCAACACAAAGGAATAAGTAAAGCCCTTTGCCCAGCCACCGCTTGTGACCACACACTTACTATGCACTCGCTGCTTGGCTACACTATACTGGGTCTGGCCAAACTGAGCTGACCAAAACTCTATCTGTCCCTATGTGGCAGAAGCCTGAAAGAGGAGAAGAGAGAGGATGGGACGGAAGGACAGAGACAGACAGGGACAGAGACACAGAGATGGGGACAGAGAGCAAGAAAGTGACAGCACTGAGGTAAAGGCACTGTGTAAAAGGAGGGGGGAAGGCTAGACAAGTAAAGCTGTGGACTGGGGGTGGGGGAGGGGGCAAAGGGGAGCCATTCCAAGTGGAAATTACAGGCAGAAGACTCTCAGCACCAGTGATTAGCACCAAGGTGATGGGGATGCAACAATTATCACTTGGGATCTGGTCGCTTCACTCACACTGTGCAGCGTGGGTCAAAACAAGCCTCAAGCTGGGGGTGGTGGTAGTGGGGTGTGGCCCCCCCCAGAAGCCAGAAGACAAGCAATTAACTAGATGACAAAATAAAAATTTCCATTTGGGAGACAAGCTCAGAGTGCACTGTAAGTGGGTTTGCTTTCTCTGCTCTTCCCAGAGAAGTAATTCTTTGTACATAAAGTTGCGAAAGCCTTCTTATATAAGAGACAGAAGAAAGGCTAGAGGTTCAACTGTCTCCAGCAGTTTTGTGTGAGTATTCTAATCTTAACATCAGAGAGCTGAACAGGAGCATTCAGTGTCTGCATCTCTCTCTCTCTCTCTCTCTGTATCTGTCTGTCTGTCTGTCTGTCTGTCTGTCTGTCTGTCTGTCTCTCTCTCTCTCTCTCTCTCTCTCTCTCTCTCTCTCTCTCTCTCTCTCTCTCTCTCTGTATCTGTCTCTCTCCTGTCTCCAGGTAAATCTCCATAGTACCCATGCCACTGTGCCCACTCAAGCACAGTAACTCAATGCACATGGCTAACGGGTGGAGGCACAGCACCAGAGAGAACTGGCGGGTGCACGCTCCCTGAGATTGGCACTAAGACACGAGCGCCCTTGGAAATGACAGAACTGCCAAGCCCTTTGGCATCTCCATCCGCAGCTGCAATTTATGGAATCAATGATCTCCTGGATTTGAGAGTATGCTAGTGGCTCTAGATGCAGTATTCGATGTGAGTTTGACAGATTAAAGGGGCCAACATGGAGACTTCCAGAGCTTAGAAATCTGCCAAACCTACCTCTCCGCCTGCCCTCAATCCCTTCGCATACCCTCCTGCGCTCACATAACGTAGTTGCATTGTTCTCTAGTGGGTTACAAAAAAAATGACTCAAGAATGTTCCTCTTAAGGTGAAATATTCTGCCACATATTACTGCCTGAAAACAAACGTTGAATTTCACATCAATCCTACACACACACACACACACACACACACACACACACACACACACTCACACACACACAGTAGAGGGAGAGAAATTTGCTTTCGTATTTCAATAACAACTCCAAATTTTCCACACCACAAGAGCCATCCTCTATTAATCATCGGTTGTTTATGAGTGAATCTTGTCTTAGCTCTGGGGAAAATTCTGAGCCCTTGTCGCTAATCGAATAACAATGTCCAACACCAAATCTATTTTTTCCCCCAAGAAGATACTGAAGTGTCATTTCTGTAAGTTAACTTGGCCACTCAAGCAAAGTGAGAATCAGAGATAGGGGGATAGTCACCTCTCCTGGCTCAAAGTTTCCTCACAGAGGGAACTCTGTAGACAGGAAATATGGTACAGACTGCAACACACACACACATGCTAATTTTGCTTCCTGGTTAAAAGAATGCATGCCCGTTGAAGACAGATCATGAGCAACAAGTGAAGAAACTCTAACTCGGAACTTCCACATGACCAAGATCTGAAGCTTCCCGAGCACCCACCCTCATCTCATGTGACAGGCCACACTCAGAAGAGGTAGGTGAACTGAAAATATTGTGTAAAATTACCTTTAGGCTACGTGGGCTTACGTGACGCATAAATGAGTTATATGCTTAGCTGTATATACCCTCCCCCCAAATATCTACTAAAGCTGTGAAAACATCCCAAAGGCTGGGCATTATCTGCTCTTAAATATTTTTAGAATACGGGACACTCAACCACCATGAAGGTATCATGAGGCACCCACTTGCCATCCTACTCGAAGTATTTGAGGCTATGTACAGCACAGGTGATTCCCCCGCCCCCGCCCCCCCACCAAGCCATCGGATGAGCCCATGACATCACACTGACCTTCTATTATGAAAAGTGTCTCCGCTCTTACACATCCAAGGACATTGCAGGCCTGGCAGGTGTAGAGGCCTTCGTCCTCCTTCCTCACCCTGCGGATAGTCAGGTTCCGGTTCCCATCTCTCAGGACAATGCCTAAAAGAGGAAAGAAATGCTCGCTTCGATTCTGATGATGTAATGTGTGCTTTCTTTCTCCAGCACAGATTTTTTTTTTAAATAGCCACTGTGGCCTTCATGGCAAACTATTATCTAACTCTAAAGACACACATAGGATCGATTACCAAGCTGATCTCTCACGGGATGTCCACGTGAGGTCAACAGGACTCCCAAAATGCTGTTCCTGACTCTGAAATGAGCCAGACCCCGTACCCACATACCTCCTTGTGTGCTCGTGGCGGGCGGTGGGGGTGCACGTGTGTAGAGGCCCGAGGCCAATATTGGGTGTCTTCTTTATTGCTCCTCATCCTATTCTTTTGAGATAGGGTCTCTCCCTGAATCTGGCTCTTAATGATTCAGCTAGACTGGCTGACAAATGAGCTCCAAGGATGTGTTTGTCTTCCCGCACCCCCCCCCCTTGCCCCTTAGCAGGAGGATTTAAGAAGGATGCTGAGCTGAGCTTTCCACATGGGATCTGGAGATGCGAGTGCTGGCCCTCATGTTTGTGTGGCAAGCATTTCACTGAGCCGTCATTTTCAGTCCCCTAAATACTGCTTTCTGTCTACTTTGAAGCAAACCAGAAGTGATAGCAGTCTTACATAGAGTCCTTGAAAAAAAATCTACAACTGGGGAAATTGATGAGTTCCATTCACCTGAGTCTTCCACAAGTGTCTCGTTGTCTTTGAACCATGTGATGTGTGGAGTAGGGTTTCCAGATGCTGGGCATGAGACTTCGATGGTTTCACCAATGGTTGTCGTCTGGTTGTCCAGATTTCCTGTGATCATGGGTGCCATGCGCTCTGTGCACATAAACAGAGAACCAGGGAGCCCAGGGTTACAACAATTAGAGCAGCTTTAGTGTCCTATGACTATCAAACAGTCTAAACCGCATAAGCAGCAGCCATTGATGAAGTGAGCTGAAACTACACAAGTTGACAACAGCAATCCCGCCGGATGAGCAAAGCCAGAAAGACACTGCAGGCTTTAAATATTCACATTAGCAGCCCTGCCTGCAAATCACAAAATATGTAGGAATCTTTGGAGATTGGGGTTTTTTTTTCAGATAATAGGGTCTTTTTCCTTCCTCCAATACCACAAGGCTCTTGCCAAGGGTAACTTCTCTGGGAAGTTGCAGCCACAGAGTAGAATTCATGTTTTCTCTTGGGAAGGGCAAAGCTTCAGCACAATTACATAAGGAATGACATATTAATTGGATGACTTTATATCATTTATTTCTGATATATACCATCAGTCATATATAATGAGGCCCAGGCCATTTGCCTTAATTTTAGGTGACATAATTGCAGTTCAGGGGCTTAGGCATCTTAGCCAAGTCCCTATAACTAAGTAAATGGTTGCTGTAATAATAGAATCTGGTGGCCTAAAATCCCAGTGTGGTTTCCCTTAAGATGCATATAAACCAAACAAAAACATATTACAAAAGTCAAGGGCATTTGCTTAAATGTACAGCAAAAGATGAGCTTTACCCTCCTCCAGAAAGTCATCCCACCGCTGTGGGAACACTTGATGAGCATCAAAAAGAATCATGTGGAAAGAAGGCCCCTTTCACACTTAGCAAAACATTGTCTCCACTGCACACTACATCCACGTTCGAACAAAGGCCTTGGCTTGGTTCTAGTTCTAAGAACAGAACTCTGAAAACAACATGGGCACTTCCTATAGAAGCATATCCACTGACTGTGATGGCAACCTTCCTGGTCAAGGCTAAGGCAGGAGGCTCCTCCGCATCCCTTCCTAAACTCTTCCTCATCCGGACCAGCGACTGATGTTCATGTAACATAACTCATTCTATATGTGGAATGACTTGACTCACAGATATCTTTCCTTCTGTCCCCAAGTTTTTAATGACAGAAAATCTTATGCTAGAGTCTTTTTGCAGAGACTTCCTCCAATAAGCCAAAGCACTCAGAAAGATGACACTCATAGAAAACACTGGGGCAGAGGAGTTAACCTGGGCATTTCCCTTCCTTGCACAGAGAAGACATACATCGCAAGAGCACAACAAAGAAAGAAGATTAAAGGAAAAAGTACAAAGAGTTCCCCCCTAAATTCGCCAGATCTTCTTGGAGCCAGAGCAGAGCTAGCCCAGGTTCTGTACGAAGTACAGGGTTAGACAAGACTAGAGATCACCCCCACAGGGAATGGGAAAGGCTTTCTAATCACAAACGTATCTCCTTGAACTCCACCTACTCTGGACCACATAGGATACCACAGAAGTACAGCCAATGAGTGTAACACGCCTTCCATGGAGTCTTCTAGATCTTAAGCTCAGCCCCTCATCACCCTGTTCATGAAGCTGGGATCCCAATGACCACCGAGCATATGCCAGTGTGTTCTGTGGCTAAAATGACAACAGCAAGCAAGCAGAGACCAATTTTTGTTCTCATGCATTGGAGACCTCATGATGGTATTTGCCTGTGGCCTCATCCAGTCCTTCCAGGTCAGCACTATGAGTTTCTGGCACTCTCTTTGCCGACTTTAATCACTGAGTGCCCAAAGATGCTGCAAGAAGTGCCCTGGTTCAAGCTAATCCCTTGCAGATACTGGTAGAGACTTCATCATAAAGGCTGGAAAGAGCCAAGCTGTCTTCAAAATTTAACATTATCACCTCACCACTATTAGCTTTTTTCTGTTTCCAGGAGTGTACCAGCCTACTACAAGAGCTCCCAGAGGCCTAAACTATGCTCACGGCATTCAAACACACTGCATTTAAGGCGTTGCAATGCCATCACCCAAGGATGCCTCAGTACCTCGGATAACGAGCTGCCTGACTAGGCAATGTCTTTTCTTGGTCTTCTTGTCTTGAGCTGAGCAGACATAGTCTCCTTGGTCCTGCATGGATACATTCTGGAATGCCACAATCAAGATGTCATTCGTGCTGTTAGAAAACATGGTGGCATTCAGTTTCCAAGGAGCATCCAAGTTCTTGCAAACTGGCGTGAGCAGTTCGTCCGTGTGGACCGATGCTGCTGCCTGTGAGCCGAGCTTGTACCATGTGAGGTTCTCAAACGTATTTCTGTCTGCAGTGCACAAGAGAGACACACTCTCCTGCTCCGTTGGCTGGGTAGCAGGTTGCAGAGTAATTTCTGGACCCCCTGAAATGTAAAGCCTTAGTTAGAAGATGGTGACTTAAGTTGGTGCATTGTCTTCGTGCTCCTATGAAGAAATGAGAGAGAGCTCTTGTAGTCCCCAGCCATTACTACAAGGACAGAGCCAGGCAAGACAATTCGTTTCTCAAAATGTATTATTTGAAAATGTGAATTAATTTTCCCCAAGTATTTACTGCACTCCACTTTGAGTTCTGGATATAATTCCTAAGTTGAAAACAAAAAAAAACAAGACAAGGCATGTAATCATCACGTAGAATCGTTAACAATGTCTTCTTATTAATACACGATAATAAAACTATATTTATTACAACTAATTAGCTCACAGCCAGTACAACCAGCCCAAGTGGATCCATAAAACAAGGCTGCAGAGACAAAGGCAGAGCACTGGAAGGCAGAGTACAGAGCCCTCACACCATTTTTCCTCACTCCCAGAGGCTCCAGCCTCACTGTGTTCTCTAACAAACCCACAGATAACTTCATGAACCCTAATGAGTCATGAATCATACAACTCTGGTGAGCAAGACAAGCCACGCACAACAAGGAGTCTGAGGCCTGGAGCACCAGTGGAAACTCTCTCCGGCCAGTGACAGCGCACGAACTCTCACACAAGCGCAGAGGCTACCTGAGCAGCTTTAGCCTCCGTTACCTTCAAGTCCTAGCTACACACCACCCGACCCTCTCAAACCCCAAGAACAAGAGAGGACCTCACAGCTTAACACCCACTTTCTGAGGGGCGCCCCCACCCCATCCTCCGTTTACTCACTGATCACATGGAAGGAGATCACCCTCTCTCCTCGTCCCACTTTGTTGATGGCCTCACATTTGTACAGCGCTGACACGTTGGCAGCTTGGATGACCAGAGTACTCACAGTCTGTGAACGCACAATTCCCAAGCCATGAACAATGCAGGGTGAGCATGTACACGCCCGGAAACGGACATCCATCAGCTCCCAGCAGCTGCTAAGACCCATCTTTGCCATTTTCGCTACACACCGCCCACTTTCAAAGGTAAACAGCTCTGACCAGGCAGTTACACATGGGATACAGAAGTCCTTTGAAAACCCTCAAGGGTTCCCTTTGTGGAGGCTATGCACACTTTTCAATTTTCATGTGACTAGAATCAGAATTGCCTTTCAAAAGGCGCATAAGCTGGATTAGGCTACATGTTTCATTGCTTTTCAATGGACTGTTGGTAAGCTGTAGGTACTGTGTTCTTTCTTCTCTTTTTAAATTAACGGGTATTAATTGTACAAAGTAACAGGCTTCATTATAACATTTTTGTACATGCATATAATATACTTAGATTATACTCACTCCCAATTACCCTGTGTTTCTCCCTCCTCACTCCAAATGATCCTTCTCTTCTTCCAAAGTGGCTCTCTCTACTCTCATGCCTTTTTTCTTTGATTCATATGATTCATTTGATTCATATGAGAGAAAAACGCATTTGTATTTTGATTTATTTTGCTTAACATGATGATCCCCGCCTCTCTGTAGATGGCATAAATTTGTTCTTTAAGGCTGAAGGGGTGTGTGTGTGTGTATGTGTGTGTGTATGCGTGTGTGTGTGTGTGTATGCGTGTGTGTGTATGCGTGTGTGTGTGTGTGTATGCGTGTGTGTGTGTGTATGCGTGTGTGTGTGTGTATGCGTGTGTGTGTGTGTATGTGTGTGTGTATGCATGTGTGTGTGCGTGTATGTGTGTGTGTATGCGTGTGTGTGTGTGTGTATGCGTGTGTGTGTGTGTGTATGTGTGTGTGTATGCGTGTGTGTGTGTATGTGTGTGTGTATGCGTGTGTGTGTGTATGCGTGTGTGTGTGTGTATGTGTGTGTGTACGCATGTGTGTGTGTATGCGCGTGTGTGTGTGTGTGTGTGTGTGTGTAAAACTCGCTCTCTTTATCCACCTTGGATGATGTCACACAGACTACTTGATTATTAACCTCCAATGTATCTTTGCACGTTATTGCACCACCTACTCTTCAGAAGTGAGAATTAGAAGGAGGGATATTCAGAATCAAGACGTTCAGACTTACTTTGTTTTTTCCTTCTATCAGGGCGTATTGGTTTTTGGTGACTTCGATCTTATTTCCGCCCTGGAAATCCTCCACGGGTCTCCACTCTTTACAACTATATGGGTTTGCTTGGCTGCAGGACAGAGAAAGCACAGCATGTCGTGACTTGACTTCTCTTTCGCTCAGTAGCAGCAGGCAGGGTCAGCCTATGGTTATCATGTCCTTAGTGATAACTCCTGACACGGGGCTAACACTTTACAGGACGTGGCGCCAATTAAAAATAGACGCCAACAACGGTGGGGAGGTAGTTGACTGAGGACACAGGAGGGAAGCTGCTATTCGGGAACAAGTCTCCATTCATAAATTGGATCGACAAGTCCATTCAAGTTTTAGTTCAAAGAAAGGTGAGGAAACTTGGAAGCCACTGGGCTTCTTAGAGTCATCTCTCTGGGGCTGGGGCTTTTGTTTAGGAAAGAGCCAGCAGCTGAGGAAGAAACCAGTGTTTGCTATTTCAAAACACAACAACAGGAAGTGGAATGCTTGGGGTGGTTGAAGGTGGTGGCTGTTGTTTTCCCTAAGGATGTCTGCACTTGTGGTAGAACTTGATAAGCTGGCCTGGGACTCTTGAGGCCTGGGTTGGGTTTATCACCGCTTGCCATCCAGCAGCATTTCCTCTGAGCGATGGACCTTCCCAGAGATAAGGAGGAGCAACGTGGTGCTCTCCAGTTCACAGACAGAAGAAGAGCCAAAGATTGACAACTAGCAAATGCAGCAAATAGCATCTTTTTTGAGAGGTATGCACCAGGGCTAACTAAGAAGAAAGAGCTGACTCACATAATAGGATGCCCCCAAGCCATGGCATCTGTTAAAACTTAAGGCACAGAGGAAAGTGGGAGGTGAGTCTAAGTACCATTTGAAAGGGGGTAGCTTCCCTGTAGGCTTAGATGGGCTCATGGCACAGCTTGGCATGAAGGGATGCACGATGGCAAGCAAAGCAAGAGCACACGGCCCCACTCACCTGGCCCTGTAGGAGCACGCTTCTTCTAGCTGCCAGAACCATTGGATGCGATGCAGGGGAGGGTTGGCATAGACCGTGCACGTCAGCGTTTGCATGGTACCATACTGGTAGGAATCCATGGGAGAGATCAAGGCTTTCTCACCGATCTGGGGTGGGACTGGAGACAGAAAAGACAACCTGTGAATTGCCTAGTTGCTTTGAGGAACAAAGAGAGGATTTCATCAACTAGATCTGCCTTTTGTACTCATAGGATTTTGCCTCAGCTTGCTCTTCCAAAGGACATTAGACTCAGAGACAGAAACCCTGAAATCTTACGCTATCTTAATACCAAAGCCTGATAGGCTGAGAGACTTCAGGCTACCTACACACCCTATGCCTCACTCTCTCACTCTGCATTACGAGTTTTATTTTCCGTGTCCTACAGCCTAGAAAGAATAGGGTGAAGCTACAAAGAGTAACAAGTTGGAATAACACAGCAAACGCATGGATTGTGCATTTAGCCTTGCTGAGGTCTTTACATTAGCTTTCAGTCCTCATAACCATGGCTATGGCTTTCACTTTACACATGAGAAGGAATGAGGCAAACATTAAAAGACTTATCCAAGGGTTTCAGTTAATATGAGGCAAAATCCAGGACAAAGGTAGACTGCCTGGCTTCTGAGCAGAAGCTTGGCTTAACTTTTGAATGCACTACACACAGGGAAAAGCTAATATGCACTGAGTGTGGTGACTTCATGAAATGGAGCACTGGGGATGCTCACTGCCTGCCTCTCTGTCTTTGCTGCCTGATTATTTTCCTCTTCTCGTTGTACTTAATCATCTTTTGCCTTCCTCCCTTCTCTCAAATGCCCTTTGCCCATGCTGCTTCTAAGCAACCTTCGCAGAACTTGTTATCTTTAAACTACTCCCTAAAGAAGAAAGATGTGCTCGGAAGATGCATAGAGGAGGACGGTGATGCATAGGAAGTGCGTTACTGTAGTGAGACAATATCTTGAAGTTTAATGGGTGGTGCCAGGAAGGAACACAAAGAATTACACCAGAAGCATTTCTCCAACGGTGCTTAGAGCACAGTATCAATGCATTTACTGGGGGAGGAAGAGCGCTCTAGGCAAACAATCCAGTTCAATCCTCAACACTGTCTCTCCCATCTGAGAAGGCAGTATTCATTAGCCTACGAAGATTCTAGGAAGGGTCTGTAAGAAAGACACTTTAAATCAGCTTGGTTCCTGCTACACTCACCTGACCATGACACCTTTCTACCCCAAACCCAAATACTTAGTTATCACATTCACTTGTGGAAAGTAAAGTTAAAATTGTTCTTAAGTCAAAAGCTTACAGTCTTTCCTGGACAGACTCAGAAGGTGTCCACTGACTGTAGACAGCAAGTAAGCCAATGACACCGGCCTCCACGAGTCCCCTTGAGGAGTCCTGCCATGTATCTGCATTAAGGCAGCTAAATTTCCAGGCTCAAAGGCTACACAGAACACAAGAAGAGTCTCCCGGATCTTCATTCAGAGTGTAGCATTGTGGACAGGAGCAGTTGGGGCTCATGAAGCTTACTGACCCCAGAAACATCTGGCTAGGGGGTTCCTTGCATGTGACCACCAACAGAACATTCGCATGACTTATCAGGGAAGCATGGCCAGAGCATGTCATCCGGCATCTCATTTCGAATCGACCTCCTTGGGTCATTTTTCATCGTTTTTATGCACTGGCCCAGTTAATGCTGTGGCCAATGCAGCAGGAGACAAAGGAATGGTGGCTGGGAGATGTTGGAAGATGCATTCTCGCTCTTCCTATTTAAATTCTGGACAGAGGAGACGCTGAGTGGACTCACCATTCACAACCAGAGAGACCACGTGGCTCTGCTTCTCCAGTGTAATGGGATTAGTGAGGATGACCGTGTAGTTCCCCGCATCTCTTTCACTCACTTCCATGATTGTGAGTTCATCACCCACTGTCACTGTGTAGTTGGACTCGATGGGTCTTCCATTTCGGTACCTGTGGAAGATAATCCCAGGAGTTAGTACAAGGGAAGGGTTTTACTTCATGCAAATTGCTGCTTGTTGTTTATTTCCTGTAGTTACCATTTGATATCAGGAGCTGGGTAACTGATATACTTCACCGGGATTCGGACTTGGCTGCCCACTGTGGCTTCCACCAAAGATTTCATCCCGCTACCAAAAGCAATAAAAGGTTTTGCTAGAAGAAAAGGAAAGCAATGGTACTTGTGAATGCCTAAGTTACAGTAAATGCCCTTTTTGGTGCATATTTTTAATTAAGTGAAAAGTTAGATGCTGGGGTACACATGTTTACTGCCGTCCTGAGAGTCCACACACATCTCAGCCACATCCCAGCTCCTGTGCAGCCTCTGTCAGCATTCTCTCCTCAATAGAGCGTTTTTGTGAGCCTTGAGCAGTCTACTTACCATGCAGCCTTCTCTAGAGCATCCTCTGCTCCCACGACACCCTCTACCCACACTCCGCTCCCGCGACACCCTCTACCCACACTCCACTCCCGCGACACCCTCTACCCACACTCCGCTCCCGCGACACCCTCTACCCACACTCCGCTCCCGCGACACCCTCTACCCACACTCCGCTCCCGCGACACCCTCTACCCACACTCCGCTCCCGCGACACCCTCTACCCACACTCCGCTCCTGCGACACCCTCTACCCACACTCCGCTCCCGCGACACCCTCTACCCACACTCCGTGTTGATTCTCCAACACTCACTCCTCAGACCTTCTCTCTTTACCTGTTCCCTCTTCCATCTAGTCTCAGATTTAAAGCATATACAAATGCTTAACCCTTTCCCTGACTTCTCTGGGTTCCAGGTTTACACATCAGACATTTCTACGTGAATGTTTACCGAGCATCTCCAAGGGAACACACTCAACACTGTTCGCCACGTCCACCCAGCCCCCTTCATCTAGTGGCACCGTAGTAGTTCAGTTGCTTGTCTTAAAACTCACGTCATCTGGGGTTTTTTTTTCACTGTCAATGAAACAAGCAGCAGTTCATGCAAACTACGCCTTCAGAACACATGCAGGCCCGCGTCTCTTCTTACTTCCTCCACAGACGCCCCAGAACACGTCTTCTAGATCTCTTGCCTGGATTCTCACTATCAACCTCCTAATTCCTCCTAACTCCCTTCTTCTGCCTTCACTTCCTTAAAGTGGCTTAATGATAGACCACTTGCCTAGCGTGTGAAAGACCCCGACGTTACAAAACAAAGTACTCCATGTGAGATGCAAGGTGTTCTGATAGAAGCATAAGCTAGGGCTCTGGTATGCACAAATTATCTAAATGGAGACATTTATGTGAATAAGAAAGTATAACTGAAAGTCTGGGTGGTTTGCCTAAAGCCACCCAGAAAGTCATGCAATCTGAATTTCCCCAATTTGAGACGGTCATGCTTACTCAAGAAAGCCCCTTAGCCTTCTTTTCAGTAAACCAAAATATTTAAACTAACACTGTGGTTATAATAATAATTATAACCTTGGGCCAGCTATAACAAATAATGCCTAGTGAGCACTTACCACGTGTCATTTTAAAACTGAGACTTTTTTAACGCAAGTCCCTGACTCCATTGACAAGAATTCAAGAGTATCTTGTGAATGAATGAGGTCACCTAAATTAATGGAAATCATCTCACTCGCCCAGGCACAGTGTATTAGCAAGAAGATAGTGGCTTACTATGAACTCGGACAAATGTGCTGTTTCTCTTGGTCATCAGTCCGCTGGACGCTGCACAGATGTATAGACCTTGGTCACTCCGGGTCACACTGTCTATTGTCAAGGTGCTCAGAAATTTCTTTGTCTCAGTCCCAGGAAGGGGCTTGACGTCCCGGCTTACAATCTTCTTATGCTGATGCTGAAAAACCAAAGATTTCAGGCAGTGTTCACAGCCCAGCCGAAGCCCCCTCCAATGGCTCCTAGAGACCCACAGAGTCAAGCCCGTCCCTTCGTGAAGACTGCTAGTAATCAGAGAGACTTTAAACAGCACATCAGCAGCACGTATGTTGGGATTCAGGAGGAGTGGAAGCTGAAATACGTGAGAGTGAAGGAGGATTTCGAAACCTTCGTTACCCAATGAGAGTGAGATGTGTGTGGACCATAGAAACAAATACAACCACTGGTTAAAGAAAATGTAGCTCAGGTCACCTCTGAAAGGGGGAACAGAGAAACGGAGTAATGTCAAAAGAGTAATAACCTAGCGGAGACCAATAGACACAGCCCACTGTAAGCGGGGTGGGTTTGGGGCTCCTAGCATGACATCTTTTCATGCTTACTATGCATTCTGTCATGCCTCATATATAAAAGCGTGGGTGCGTTTGTGTGTGTGCATGTGTGTGTGTGTGTGTGTGTGTGTGTGTGTGTGTGTGTGTGTGTGTTCTACCACTTTTATAATGTATATGACCAGAGGAAACATCAATACGGCCCTTTTATCAACATCTTCAGAGCTCCGGCTTTAAGCTGCTAGTGTTACCTTCAAAGAAGGGAATTGCCAGTTGAAATTAAGGCCCACGTTGAGCTCAGTTCTTGCAGTACAGTTTAGGACAAGCTTCTCTCCGGCAGAGAGCTCGATTCCATGAGAGGGGCTCAGAGTCACATCATAAATCCTAAAGCCTGGAGCAAGGCAATGACAAAAACAGAAAGCAACATGGAAAAGAGATCGAGGACTTGGCATCCACCTTTCAAAGTGGGGTGCGATGTGTGTGTGACATCATTTTCCCTCGGGGACCTCAACTGCTTCCTAATAGCTTTTAGGAAAATGGTTTATACTGCTTTACAAATCCCTATCTTCAGCATTTTCAAAGATGGTGTAACCCGGCGAATAATAAAGTCTAGGCCATTGTGGGCCACTTGAGTAAATTGTTGAGCTTTTCATAAAATAGATACAATTAAGAGGACTGGTGCCAAGCGGCGCTCTGAATATTGCATTTTTCATAAAATGAGCTCCTGTACTAGTGGGTTTTTTTTTGTTCTTGGTGTTGGCAAGAAAGGAGAAACCCCAGTTGTAATAGTTTGTCTGGTAGAGAAGAGTATTTTTAAGATGTTATCCATATCTTGAGCTAAAAATCTTTTTCAACATCCCTTGCCCTTCACGCTACAGCTTACTCCCTGAGATCGCAATGAGAAAGCCACTCTTTATTATATGGTGTTAGTGACACAGGACGGAAATATCCACTCACCTACAACTGCAACTATGTACATGACAGACTGGTAGGTTTCCTCATTAATCTTTGCCTCGCAGAAGACCATGGCGGCATAGCTGATCATGTAACTGGGGATAGTAAAGCCTTTGTCACTGTCCCAGGAAATTCTGTCCCCATCCGGAACAAATCTCTTTTCTGGATATCTCTGATTAGGAAAAAAGAAACAAGAAATATTTAGCCCAGTACTGTCCAAACTCGATGACCAAGAAAAGACCCATCTTACTTTCAAGAACATGAGTTTATTTCTTACGCTGCTAACCCTGCCTAAAGGATCTCTGCACTTCCCTACTGACATGGTGTTGGAAGCAGGAAGCTCATCTCCTAAAGGGCTTGCAACTATGAGAATGTACAAGGTGGCTGAGAAAGAGACCACTCACTGCACAGAGCGACACGTTGAGGTTTGAAATCGACCCTCGGCATGGAATCACCACAGTTTTGTTTTTGTTCTCAGTGATGTACACGACGCCATGCTGATCGCTGACCGAGGCGATGAATGGTGACCTGTAATCTAGAAGAAAAGCGAATTCTCTCAGTGAGCGACAAGCAGGAGAGCTAGTGTTCTTGGGTCCGGGAACTCTGAGTGAACGACTGAATGACTGTCCGTGACAACTCACATGGGCAAAGACACACCCACAGGTTAGTTTGCATAGGGTTAGATACCTGGCTCCAAAGATGTGGTCAAGGAAGGGCAGAGAAGTGCATGGGTGCATGCGCACACGCGTGCACACGCGCACACACACACACACAGAGACTGGATGAAAACTCTAACAATGAGCTCAACGTCTTCCACATAGAACATTAACAAATAGAATCTATTTAAGATATTCTTTTAAAAATCTATTTAAGAAATGCTTTAGTAAATTACTATAATTTTTAATAAAATAAACACTTTTAAATGTAAATCCATACGCTTAAACTATGAGTTTTATAATACTAAAATTTCATTTCTTCATTAGGCAAATAATGTAAATGACCCGAAAGAAATTAGTATCCTTAGGAGAAAAAAACAATCAGATGATTCAGTAGTCTAAAAGAATTTTCATAACACCTTACATCTGTGAGGACTGTAGATCAGGGTCTTTATGCAACAACGTTTAATAGCCACTATGTTTAGTGCAATATTTAGCACTTATTGATACCTCTGACAATGAATATTTAGAAAAATACAGTGCCAAAGCTTGAGACGAAAGCCAGAGTAACCCTCGTTTCCTTCAGCCAGTATTCCCACAGGACTAATACACGGCCAGAGATTTACTCCATTCCCTAGAGACAGAGGCCAGACAGACTCTGGAGCCCCTCTTGAACTCTCAGAGATAGTGCCTCACCTCCCAGCACCCCACACACACACACACACACACACATCTGATCAAGCCCTGTTGTAACAGGTGAAGAAAGAGTTAATGAAACCAAGGGGGAGAAGAGTAACTAATTCCTTTCAACAGCAAAAATCTGACTTCCTCCCCAGCTGGAAAGCATAGAAATGCAGCTAGCTTTGCCCCCCCCCACCTCCTGCCCCCCCACCTCCCGCCCCCCCACCTCCTGCCCCCCCCACATGCCATAGCCATTATCTTATAAGGCCAAGGCCAGCTTCCTGGCTCCATCCACTGCTAGATGGGTCAGAGGACTGAGGAAGCGAGGTGGGGACAAGAGGGGCCATTAAAAGCTTAGCCATAGGGAATACTGCATGCAAAGGTTTCTTTCCTGTTGTTAAATTTCATGGCCAAACTCTTGGATAGCTCAATTTAGAATGCTAAGCTGAGGCTGGAGCAGAGATTCATGGTATATCCGAAGACACTGAGTATGCAGGCAAACAGTGCTAAAGACACCCGCCCCACCCCACCCCCCATGGTCATGATAATGGGATATTACATGACTTGCTTCACTCAAAGTAAGCCTTGAGAAGCTAAGTTAACCGCCTGACTTAAGACTAAAGGCATTCCGTGCATCAGCTCTATTTCAGTAGCCCTAAAGGGGAAGGGAACAAAAGAACACCAAACAACCATGCATCCTCTCAAAATAAAATATTTACTGTGACTCCTGAAATGCCTTTTCACATGTCTCCAGGTTTCCTGATTCGGGGAGAAGGAAGTAACTAGATGTTACGAGAGAGGCTCCGCCTGTAGCATTTCCAGACAGGCTGAGAGCAGGAAATCCTCGCCATCTTCTGAGAGAGCCACCGCTCTCAAGACTGCCACATCAAAAGGAGCCAGACATTTCCCAAGGGCTGCGCCTTGTCTCCCTCAGCTCAGTGGCGTGAGGACGGGGCCACAGAGCTCTATCTTAGGCTTTGCTTTCCCCGAGCAAAAAGAATTACCCAAGGACCGAGAAGCTCAAGAGCATCGTGGGCTATTTGGATACGGCCTCTGTTCTTCCACAGACTGACCCTACTCGAAGGGAAGTGCTGGTGCACGCGCGTGTGTGGTGCCCTGATGAAGATGGTGTCTGGTAAGGGTGGCTTTTAGGAAAAAAATTCAAAGTCATTTTGCACCTGTCTCAAAACCCTCTGAGATGTAAGGTTGCATACAGATGAATGAGGAAAATACCTTTCGAGTTCCATCCTTCTCTGAAAGAAACACAGCATAATATGCCTGTGTCAGATATAATGCAGCTCAAAGCTGGAGAGACAGCCCAGCAGACAGGAACACTTGGCTGCTCCTGCAGGGGACCTGGGCTCGGTTCCCATCACCCTCATGGTAGCCCGGGTTCTCTTCTGACCCCCCTCAGATAGCACACATGCACACAATATACATACATACATACATGCAAAACTCTCAATCACATAATAATAGTAACAAATACATCTTACAACACAGCCTTCATATTCCTGAGGAGCACATGATATTACAGGCATCTCATCAACGAAAAGAGGGGTTTTTTTTTTCACAAGAAAATGTGGTGTGCAATTTTTAAAATGTCAAAGATCAGAGTTTATGCTCTAAACACTGAATATACATTGTGTTGTAGTTTTTACTATACGAAAGCTAAGGTACATAACCTTGATTACAGAGTGAAACTAATCCTTTAATGTAAGGCCAAAGCTGAGTTCCTTTGACAGAAAACTAAAGTTTTCCTGTAAATCAGTTCTAAGTCATAAGCCCTTGAAGGGGAGGCATACCAAGGAAGCCCAGACAGCTTAGGTATCCTCTCGCAGTTAAATACTCGCTCTGACCAGCATGTAGGTTGCATCTCCCTGGAGCTGACTCCAAATCCCAAGCTCTCTCAGATCACACAAGCAAAGACAAGGCACGCAGTTCTTTTGAGGTGGTGTTGTGCTTTGCACATGGGTATCTGACCTGTTAAAGTGTGAGTCTGGAAAGGAAAGAACTTATGGGGGAGGGAGGAAAAAGAACTCTCCAGAGTCCCTGGCATTTCCCTATGCAGTCCTGCAAAGACCTCCTCCCTGCTACAGATAACTTATCTCATCACAGAAACCTCTATAATTCACCCCCAATCTCCCTTCATCTCAAAGATCCCAGGGTCTCAGACAGTAGAAGGCGTTTTATGACTCTCCGTAGCTCGTGGCGGAGTATGGAGAAATATAGAGCATCACAGAACAGGAACCCAACTGGGTAAGAGAAATGCAGCTCCCACCAAAGCCCAGACTGCCACAAGTCTGAGAAAACAGTTTTTATATTCCTTCTGGAAAACAGTTTTTCCAACAGGCCACTTGTTGTCAGACTCAACAATTCCTGTGCCTGTTGCGTTTTAGGCAGAGCGAGTGGATGTGGCCCACCACTTACCTTGAACGTAGACATAAACAGTGGAGGTTATGTCGATGTCACGGTAGAAGCACTTATAAGCCCCGGTGTCATTTCCGACCACTTTTGGGATTGTGAGCATCTTGCAGAAGGCACTGTCACTGCACTCAGTCACCAACACCCTTTCCTCAGACTCACGCTCACTGTTGGGCCAAAGCCAATCCAGGTCTCTCTGTCCCCTGGAAAAAGTATTCCAGGAAGATATTAATGTGACACTCTGTGCCATGAGGAGATGACTAAGAGAACAAAAGATTTGACTTTCATATGCATATAACTACTCAAAAGACACTTTGAAGTCGATAGACACTGATGACAGACAGTCTGCATGGACATGTCACCAAAGATCACACACTCTATTTCAGAAATCACCCACATGGTCATGCGTTTCCTGTTAGTTCATACACTCATTCTTTCAGTAAATATATTTAAGAACACATGATTGCTGAGCATTATTAAGGGCAAAACCCCAGCACTTTAAGGAACCAAGGATAACCTGCTCAGTGGTGGAGTGATGGCTCAGTGTACAACAAGAGCACTCTAATCTAGGGAGATAGACAACAGGCAAAGAAAAGGGAGGAACGTGACCATGCTGGCCCTGTGCATATTGAAGCAGGAACGGTAAGTGTGAAAGCCAGGGACCGTGCACGTCTGGAATATTGGAGGAACGACAAGGAAGCCAGAGTCGTCATGCAAGTATAGGCAACAGGGAGTAAGAAGTGAGTACACAGAGACGCCCAGTGCCCTGGAAGGGTCACATCAAACACACATTACTTTTATTGTTTCTTTTCTCCACAGAGCAAAAGGAAGATAGTCAATATGAGTAAGGCAGTGTGATCCACCGAGCCTTCATTCAAAGAGATTGAAACTCGAATGAAGTTGCAGCATGTGCTGTGACCCGCCCAGCCCAGGCTTTGTCCCCCTGCAGTCTCTAGAGGGAAGGTGAAGCCACTGGAGCTTGAAAGTGACCTTTGTGTCTGAGAATAGGTAAAGAAAATCCCTCAAGACCCAGCTATTCCACTCCTTGGAATATAACCAGAAGATGCTCCAGCATACAACAAGGACATATGTTCAACCATGTTCATAGTGGCTTTGTTCATAATAGCCAAAATATGGAAACAGCCTAAGTGTCCCTCAGTAGAAGAATGAATAAAGAAATTGTGGTACATTTACACTATGGAATACTACTCAGCTATTAAAAACAAAGAATTCCAAAATTTATGGACAAATGGATTGAACTAGAAGTGATCATAATAAGTGAGTTAACCCAGAAGCAGAAAGAGTCAAATGGTATATACTCACTTATATCTGGACACTAGCCCAAGGGGCATGTCCCATGAAAGTCTTCACTTACCAGGAAAGTGGGACAGAGGGGAGGAAATCCTATTGGGACTCTAGGTGAGAGAAACATGAGAGAATGGGGAAATAGAAGGATCCAGAGGGTTCTAAAAACCTTCAAGGAGAACATTATGATGAGCAGATCTGGGCCCAAGGGTCCCATTCACACTATGGCACCAGCCAAGGACAATACGTTCTGTAAACTTTGAACCCCGACCCAGATCTAGGCAATGGACAGGACATTCTCCACAGTTGAATGGAGAGTGGGGTCTAACTTTCACATGAACTCTGGTGCCTCATATTTGACCATGTCCCCTGGATGGGGAGGTCTGGTGGCACTCAGAGGAAGGAAAGTAGGCTACCAAGAAGAGACTTGATACCCTATGATACAGGGGGAGGAGGTCCTCCTCAGTCACAGTCATAGGGGACGGCAGTAGGGGAAAATGGGAGGGAGGGAGGGAGGAATGGGAGGATACAAGGGGTGAGATAACAATTGAGATGTAATATGAATAAATTAATAATATATATACATATATAATCTAATTGAACTCTGAAAATTTTTCAGAGATTACAAATAAGTATGAAGACATTTACTATAAAAGAAAAAGAAAGAAAAGTCTCTGAGAACTCCATAACTTAGCGAAGATAATCAGCTCCTCCTCCAGTTTTCTGGTTTTTGTTTTCCCCCGAAGGCTGGGCATTGGTGACTCTTGTGGACCTTAGACAAGAGGCCTGGGGTTCGGCCCACGTGCAACAATCTAAAATAGACCTGAGTGGTCCTGTGGGCCACGTGCTATCCTTCCATTATGAAGCAAGAGCCACAAGCTGCCGGGGCTCTTTTTGGCACCAAGCACTCTTCTCAGATGGCACCGTTGCCGGACCCGCCACCATTTCCACCAAAACACACTGGCCTGCAGAGATCACACACCCACCAACACTTCCTTTCCTGCCTCTTGGTGGAAAGACAAAATTCTTAGGCCTCTTCTTGTCAAAGAGGTCTGTTTCCCGGCTTATCCAGCACCAATGGCATGACTTCTTGCTGGCAAGTGGGAAAGAGGCCCAGACGTCAAGCCAGAGTATGAAGTTTGTGGTATGAACAGAACATATGGTCAGGAATCTTACTGGATAGAAATTAGGTTGCTAATACAGACGGAGCGTCATCTGTAGAATACAGCTCTTATAAAGGGGCTAAAAATATGTCCAGAAGCCATTCCGAGTGACATGAACACAGCTTGAACTTTTAACTGTATTTCATAAAGATATGTCCCTAACTTTACTGATTTGTCAATAATCATGAGTGTCTATTACATGTCAGTTTTTGAGCACGTGTGCACGCGCGTGCATGTGTGTGTGGTTGCACTTTTGTGAAAATGTTCATACGTCTTGGAAAAGGCCCAGCAGAAGAGTACAAGAGTTTGAAAAGGCCTCTTTCATTGTTCCATTATTACAGGAGTGACTTATAAACAATTGCAACAGTACTATTATAATTCTGCTGTAATGGAAATTCTTGTGACCTCGGTAAACAGTGAGTCCTTTATAGCACAGGAAATCGAAGTCGAAAAAGAATCCTTACCTGCAAGTAATCTGAAGGGTTGTATTTGCCAAAATTGTAAGGATGGCTTTCTGTGTGCTGAGCTTGGGTGGATGGAGGGAATCGCCAGACAAACCTAGAAACAAATCAGATAAGAATCGGACCCAATAGGAAACACCTTCCATAAACAATGCACACTCCGAGTTTGAAAAGGCCTCCTCAGCAATTCATTGTATAAAAGAGGGATTTACTTTGCCCCATTCCCAGTAAAAAGTTCACAGGCTCTGTCATAACAGGAAGATTGGGCAGATGGTCACAGACCAGCACAACAGTTCTGCAGTTCACGGCACTAGGGTGGAGTTCCTGTTTTCCTGCGTTGCCAACTTCGAGGTCTTACAAAAGGATATGGGACGTTGAAACCTGGTGAACCTCCATCTGATGATCTCAAGCCCTTGGGAAAGGACCTGCTGACATTTCTTATTCAAAAAAATAGGATGCACACATCTAATTAAATTGCTGATTAATGAAAACTCCCCAAAGAGATCTCTACACAGCTCATCTCCATCCCCCTGAATGGGACAGGAGCCACTGTGACCTTGTCCCATTGTCTTTTGTCATACAGTGTAACAGACTTCCTTTGGTGAAGGAGCAGCAAAGGCTGAGGTTGTGGGTCCCACAAACAGCACATCTAAACGGACGGACGGAAAGGAGTTCCAGAGGAGAAACATCTCCCAAGTTAATGCATGTATGCATATTAATAAGCTTTTTCTCTGAGCAAAACTATAAATACTGTAAATCTAATAAGCTACAGTGGGAGGGGTCCCAACTCATTAATCAAAGCTCTCAGCTCCTACCAACACAAAGCTGGAGACATAAGACCCTTCTTACCTAAAGGAGTAAAATGCAGAAAAACATCACGAGGCCCACACATCACTACAGGTCATTTCACAGTAATATTACTAGTTTTCAGTCACCTAACTGTAAAGTGCTACCAGGTGCTTTAAAAACGCAGAAGTTGCCCATCATGTTAATGAACATCAAAATGTTCCAGCTCTCAGCTTAAAAAGGAACTGACTTGCCAAGTGTGGTGGCACACTCCTGGGAACCTGGCGTGCAGCTGAATGAGACAAGAGGCCTGTAAGTTCAAGGCTAGCCTGGGCCACATAGTAAGACGCTGTCACAAAAGAAAAGAAATAGCTAATTAATAATACCAGGCTTTCCAATTCACACCAAATAAGAACAGATGACTCATAAGGCCTCAGCTGGTATTGACACTGTTGGACAAATAAGTGAACGTGAACAAATACGAGGCCATGTGAATATAGAAAGTATAAGCAAACAGCCAAAGCAAATAACCAGTGCTGTGACACTGTGGCCCCTATGTGAACAACTGGAGACAGGCGGTTAACTGACTGTAGGGGTTCTCACACACCTACACAGATGTGTTAAACAATCTACAACCATACCACTCCGAATACACCCAATCTAGCCAGATGCTGATAGGTTGCTGATATAACTATATATTTACTGATTAATAACATTTTTAAAACATTGGAAATTAAGTGGCATTAATAGATCTCAGAAGCTAGTTGTATCGTTAATGACTTCTGTTTTGGGCAGTGGTTTATGGTGTAGTTAGATATTCCTAGACCAGCAAATATGCATTTTTAAGTGGCATTTAAATGGATGTATTGCAGGTGCCTGTGGGCCACCCTGAGACAGCTATAGAACTGTGTAGTTTTGTCCAATTGATAAATGTAACACTTTTCAATAAGAAAGAAGTCATCGTCCCTAACATTGGCAAGCAATTAAAATGTTCGTGAAGAAGTCTCCCAGTAACGGAATCTTACTTTGTTTGAGAAACGGAAAATAAAAACAATTTGCTTGATAAACAGATTCTAAATAGGACCGAGAAACACTAAACTGAAAACAATAGCTGGATGCGACTCATAGGATGAACCATGCGAGAAAGCACCCATTAGTGGGGCAGATGTGTGAGGAAGTGTGATAGTAAAAACCTAGCCACTCAGTAAGCTGCGCCCACTCCGCCAGCATCAGTGCCAGGAAGCGAACCCAGGGCCTGAGCCATCTACCACTGATGTACATGCTACAGCCCCTGCGACCATCTCGGCCACCGTCTCTGTGATAAAGTACGGCCATAGATTATCTTAGAGTGCAGACACGCCAGCTATGTTCATCTTTAAAAGAAGCCCCATTCATAAAACACCAAATACAACAGCATGCTATTCTAGGGCTGTGTCTACAATCAAATCTAGTCAACAAGGTTATCAACAACAAGTGGAGTTATACACCAATGACTAACATTCCACCGTCCCCCCACGCCGCGGGCCCCCCCCCCCCTGCATTAAACTTCATTCACTTTCGAGGGCAAGCTTGGGCCCTCCTCTTTAGAGAGCTCATTCTGGCTGTAAGAGGTACATATGCTACTACACAATAAAAGCCTTTTTATTTTCAAAACCCATAGCCAACATTAATTAATTTGTGCGCTGTTATCCTTCCCGCTCAAAGACGAGATGGAAAAACAACAGCGCCTCTGTCTCTAGACTCCGATGGCACCAATTATAATCCAATCCAATTAAGCAAGTCACACACTCCAAAAGGGCAGCCTCCTCCGCTGTATTCTGGGAAGCAGGCTCCTGTTAAAGTGCTGCACTGGGGATACTCAGAGAGACTCACTTCTTTGTAGGACACAGGGCAAGCACATGTTCCGTGCTGTCTTTCTCTTCCCAGGAAGGAGGAAAGTGAGGGCTTGTCGGGGACAAATGAGCATCCATGATGGAGCTGGCCTGATGAACCAAGTCATTATGAGGAAAATTCAATAACGGTAGACAGATGATCTTGGTAATGTACGTCAGCGCCAGTGTTTTAAGGCATGCAATTCTCTTCTGATGCAAGGAATTGTTTCTGCAGAATTGACTTTTTTTTTTTCCTGACTCTCTATTCCTCAGTGTGGTGGAGATTGGGAAATCTGAAAACTGTGGCTACAAGAAGGAAACAGAAATAGAGGAGGAATAGGAGGAAGAAAGAGAAGAGAAGGGGAAAGGAAGGGAAGGGAAAGGAAGGGAAGGGAAGGGAAGGGAAGGGAAGGGAAGGGAAAGGAAAGGAAGGGACAAGGAAAGTGACCCTATAACTAGGTGACAAGCCCAAGATATTTCTGAAACTTGGTTTCTGACGGCGTGTTTACCCCAGGACCAAACACTTTGGAGTACTAAGTGCATAATTATTTTAAGACACCTGGAGAAGTTGTCACAGAAGAAGGGGCTGCCTCTTCTTCCAGCCAGGAAAGTAGCAATTCTGCACCAAAGAAAGTTGCGGGAGAAAAGTGTCTTTCTGTGAAGAGACCTCACGTCACATAGCCAATGCACGTAAGTGTTGGTGGTAAAGGGGAGCTGAGCAGGAGGCGGGTTCCCTGCTCCACTCCGCGGCAGCCCAGCGAGGAGTGTACGATGCCATGCAGGCTTGCACTCGCTTCCAGGCGTTTTACCGCCTGTTCCTGCCGGTGGAGGCATCTCCCGCCTCGGCTCAGGGCGCCTTCCCACTCCCGCCTACCCAGCGGCCCGAGGCTGCGTTGGCTCCGTAGGACCCACTCCAACCGAAGCCTCCGGGAATTAGAATCCTGGCTGAGTCGTTTCGGGAAGGTCTTTTAACCTCAGTTTCCCCATGGGTAAGTGAAACAACACCAAAGGCAGGTACCTAGAGCTTTCTTTCAGGGTTAGGTCCTCTTCCTCTTCCTCGTATCGTATCCCCACTCTCCGCCCGCACCCTACTTCTCTGCCTTACTTCCAAAGAGTGGGCTCCTTACCCACAGATGCGGCCCGCGTCTCCATGCAAAGCCACAGAGCGATAGCTAGCAGCGCCTTGCTCTCCATCCTGTACTTCTCGCTGGGCACAGAGCCCAGTGCTCAGACAGACTCTTTCTCAGTCCCTGGCCCGCAAAGGAGTCGCAGGAGCGGTTTGCGCCCCTCAGTGCAGTACCGGGGAGAGCGCCGGACACCGGCGCCCTGGCTGCAGCCGGGGCTGCAAGCGGCGTCCGCGGACACCGAGAAGCCAGGTTATCCCAGCGGTGGGACACAGTCTGTCCTTTCCTGTAGTGCCAGGTAGCGATCGGAGCAACACAACCTACTCTCTTGGGGTCCCGAGGACACAGTGCAGAGAGCGAGAGCAGGCTAAACACTAGAGAATGGGGGCGGGGTCATTACCGGGAGGGGCGGGGAGTCCCTGCGTCCGGCCACGCCCCTCACTGCATACCAGGTTTGGGTTTTCCCGCTTTCCCACGCCCGCTCCCCCACTAGCCCGGAACTGCGCCGGCCGGTAAGTCCCACCCGGGAGAAAATCTGGACGCGTTTTGGTTTCTGGTGGAAGTAAAATGTAGCCAGGAACCGACCCGGAGACACATGCTGCCCTGGAAGCATCACCAGAAACACAAGACCCGCTGCGCCCTCATTAGGTGCCTCCAAGCGTGGAACCCCTTCGCTGTTGCAGCTGGGGTCCGAAGGCACCAAGAATCCGTGCCAGGATGGAGCAAACATGAAGATGTGAATGAATGCTGGACCTAGATGGCCAGGGCTTGAAAGTTTTGTTTTATGGTACTTTGGCCAGCGGAGCCATATTTTAAAAGCCCTAATGAGAGATAGGCGCTCATGCAGGTTGCCAATGTCCCTACTGTTTCTCATTCATCTGAAGACTCCTGCCCGGCTCTGTCCAAAAAACAAACAAACAAACAAACAAACAAATAAACAAAACCCCTACAGCTGGCAGTGATCAGGACCCCCCCCCCCGGGGGCCACTGCACAATGAAGAAGACCGGTTCCTGTCCCGTGGCTGCTGTGGTTTCATGACCAGGGTCCCCTACAGCAACATTGGCCAGGCCCCCTTTCAGAGCCTTAAGCGGAAGAGAAGGGACCATTTCTCTCCAGGGGTGTCACTGTAGGAGCAAAGGAGACAAGCGGTCCCTGGGTGAACCGTGTCGTTGTTGTTGCTGTTGTTGTTTTTCGGCTTTGTAGACTTCAAGTAGCGATTGGAGAGAAAGGAATAACCACTTTCGCCCCTAGTTTTTTTTTTTTTCATCCCTTCCACTCCAGGGAAACCACAACAAATACCTTGTAAGTCTTCTACTCCCAAGCTAAAACCAAATGCTTTTATAATGACTGGTTAAAGGACACCCCTTCAGCTAGACAAAGAGATAAGATTACTGTTTCGACGTCTAGTCTGATCCACACTGGTGCACACATTTAATGTAACAGGATGCTTTTCCTTCTTTAAAGAGGGGAGAGAAACAGAAGTGTTCCTTGACCACCAATTTGACTAAATCGCAAGAGTGGTGCTAGAAACAGGTGCCAAGCCCAGGAGACAGTTTGATATCCAAGTTTACAATAAAGATATTTCAACACAAAGTACATCTATATGGTAGAATTATACTTGAAAATAGTGGGAATGTTTGGGGTGGGCATCTGTGGTGGAAGCATGCAAATTTCATGCACAATTTAGGCATGTGTGTTTTCCACCATTCTTCTCCTGAAAGCTCCATGTGAGGGCTGTTTGGCACCTTCATTTCTTTCACTTCATAGTTGAGTCACCAAGAACATTCTAGAGGCTCTGGCTTGTTCTTTCCACCAGCGTTCCACTGTCTAGGTATACTCTTTTCTGAAAGGTATTTATTTGTGAGCAGGATACTTAAGGAAATGTCTCTTCCTGGAGAGTAAAACAAACAAACAAAACACAAAACACAAAACCTCAGCAAAGGAACCAGGAAGTGCTCTGTCAGGTTTGGGTAGAGGGAGGGCAGATGGATCCTGGCTTGGAGAAGGTAGGTTTTCTCCACCAAGATGCCCAAATAAAGTGTCTCAAAGGCTTATTTACAATTCTGGGCACTCTAATACAAACCAGAGTTTGCAGGCCCATGGTCATAGCATCTTTGGAAATCATGCATCTTTGATGGCTATGCAACCCAAATTTGACAGAATCTCTGTGAAGTCTACTGTATTCCCTCCCACTCACCTTGATAAATGCTTTGCATTTGTTTGTTTGCTTTGCTTTGCTTTGTTTTAAGACAAGATCTGTTTTTGAAAGGAATGAAAGAAAGAAAAGGAACAACCACAGAGGGAAGGGCAGGGAGATGGTTGGTCCCGGTGGTGAAGCTGCTCTGGGAGCAGGAAAACCTGAATTTAAGCTCCCAAGCTCACATCTGAAAAGCCAGGTGTGGTGCCAGGCTTGCGATCTCATCTCTAGGGAAGCAGAGCTATGAGGATTCCCGAGGCCCATGATGACGGCTGGGGCCCCTCAGGCCAGTGAGAGGCACTGTGTCACAGCTGAAGCTCTGGAGAAATGATGCTCACATTTTCTTCTGTCAGGATGATCCACTCCATCAAAACTGGACCCCCTCACACATCATGGGTGAGCACACATGCACACGCAAGCACACACGCACACAATTATTCGATAGCGTTCTCTATCCAGATAGAGATGTGCAGTGGGACATGTCATAAACAGTACCCAGAAGGATCACACTTTATAAATTCCAACATTTAGGAAGTGCAAATATAGGTGGGGGAGAAGACATTTTTGCTTCTTAAATATATATATATTTTTTAAAAAAATCCCACAGGGCCTCTCCACCAGAGGAAAGGGTTGCAGGATATCCAGATGAGACCTGATAGGCTCTGGTCAGATGGTGGGGGAGGAGGACTCCCCCTCCCCATCAGAGGTCTAGGGGAGGGGACTAGGGTGGGAGAGGAAGGGAGGGTAGGAACAGGAAGATAAAAGTGAGGAGATTACAATCAAGATGTAATGTCAATAAATTATAATAAAAATATGTATATAAAAACCTATAAAAATTCACTTTCACAGCTAAAATGGGACCAGCCACTCTTTTCTAGTGACTGCTGTAGTTTCAAGCATCGCCATCAGTAAGTTACGTATCTGCAAGATGGTCCCTCATGCTAGTACGGTTTAATTGTTTCCCCGTGGTTTGTGTGCTGGCCTTAGCAGAGCATAGGACTAACCTTGCCAGATGTTGGCTTATTTTATACCCAGTCCATACTCATACGTACTGCACTCTGCAAGCTCTCAAGCACTGTTTTCTTCACATTGCCAGACTTATTTCTGTTCCCGAGTTTGTTATGCTCGACTTACATTTTTACCTCACTGTATTTTTTTTATGTTTGAGGAGAAGGAGGCTCAGTTAGCTGGAAATCAGACCTGCCTTGCTCGTTCCATCGGTTCAGTCCTACTCTTAACATCTTACAGTGTAATACATATTTTTAAGGGCTTGCCATCCTTTTTGTGAAATGGAACAAACGGGTCTTTATCACGTGCTACCTGTAAAGGAAAAAAATCTTGGTAGTAGGGATACATGCATCTATGTACTCTCCAGACACCATAACCAAGGAAACCTAAGGGAAGAGTCTATTTAAGCTTACTGTTCCAGAGGGCTAAGAGTCTATCCTGTGGGCCAGGCATGACAGCAGTAGCAAGAATCTGGGGCTTCATGGTATCAAACACAAGCACAGCTCAGAGAGAGTGAGGTAGAAGGTGAGGCTTCATCGTCTCAAAGCCCTGCCCCCAGTAACGTACTTCCTCCAGCAAGGCTGGACTTCCTAACCCCCCTCTGAAAAGCCCCACCAACTGGACATTAAGTATACAAATATCTGAGCCTATGGGGGACATTCTTGTCCAAACCACTACATTCCCCATAAGTGACTCATTTTCTTAGAAAGATGGGGCCAAGAGGGAGTTAGAGGCAGAACTCTGAGATGCTGCCCAAGAAAGAAAGACATCAGACTTCTTCTACCCAGGGTCCTCCTCTTCTACGTAACCTTCAGATCACTAGTCTTCCGCACTGATATAAGAGTGATCTCTAGCAAATCTGGGCATTTCTTTTACAAAAATGTCTTTTATCCTCCTGGACATTTTTCCACACAGGGATGAAATATGAAACCCAAGTAATGTAATGTGTTCTCTCTCTCTCTCTCTCTCTCTCTCTCTCTCTCTCTCTCTCTCTCTCTCTCTCCTTTTTCTTCTTTTATATTTTATTATTTTATTTCATATGTATGCATCAATCATTTACCCTATGAACCGAGTGCGTGCTTGGTGTCCACAGAGGCCAGAACAGGTCATCAGATCTCCTGGAGCTGAAGTTACAGATGGCTGTGAGCCGCCATTAAGTGCCAGGACTTCTGGAAGTGCTAGGTCTTCTGGAAGAGCAGCCATTGCTCTTAACTGTTAAGCCATCTCTCCAGCTATATTACTTGAACCCTCCCATAAAACTCAGCCAAGAAAGTACTTAAATTTAAACGGTAGCAATTAATTTACAGTAACATTACCCATCTTCCTTCTTAAGGCTTATCAGGCCTTCAAAGGACTTAATTGTACCCAGACGTATCATCTGTATTCTAGAGCAGGAACCAGTTATTAGTCTTTGTCCAGAATGTCCTCAGCATCCATCTCAACACCTATCAGCTTTTGGAGTCCCACCTTGGTAGAGGCCTTATCCAGCAGGTGCGTCTTGTTGGCTTTGGGTCTTTAGCTCAACTGTAGGGACAGGGCTTGCCAGATCCATCAAGGATGTGTACAGCAATTAGTCCTAGTTGCTTAGTTCTGGTAGTTTGCAATAGTGTTCACACCTTTACAAGATAAAGAGTGTTTTTCAGTAATGTTGCTTCCCTAGCATTGAGAGTTATTCAACGGCAACAGAAAGCTTTTGTGTTTTACGTACTCTCCAGGGTTCCCTTGAGGCACAAATAAGAATTCCCTTTGAGCGATGCTTCTGAACATTCATTTCTAACGTGTCACTGCCCCCCATAATCAGCCAAACAACTCATGGAGGAGTGCCTGTCTTACAGACAGAAGTGCCCAAATAAAATGAAAACCACGGCTTTTGGATGTATTTGATAATCAGCCAAAATTAGGTTATGTTGGATCTAGGCAGATCAGAGGCTCTGGGGAGTCGTTTCACGCATCTGACAACATGACATAAATAGCAGTTCCAGATGTAGAGTTGAACAGCCCTAGTGGGAAAGTGCTGCATCTAAAGTACTGGACAGGAAAAGTGGCCCTTGGCGTGTACAATACCTTCACCATTACATCTTCCTCGTCCTAAGAAAACATGGCCTTGCTTCTCCTCAAAGCTTCCTCACTGCCTTAGGAAAGTTCTTAAAGGAGAAGAGAGCTTCCTTTAGCCTGTTTCCTCAAATACATTTGCTTCTTCTCTGTCTTCACACTGCCCAGTCTGTCCTCGGCTCACTGTCCATCGGCTTCCGGAGTCACATCTTCTGCTTCCGGAGCCACATCCTAGCTGAGGCTCCGTACTTGCTGTGCACCTATCTAGCCAGGGCACCTCGCTCGTTTTGGCTGGCAAGCTCAACCGTAAGGACAGGATTCATCGGATACATCCTGCTCACCCACCTTAGGCTCTCCCGTGACTTTCCCAGGGCTCGCATTTCCCTGCGTCTTCATCTTCAGTATGAGGATAACTTGCCAGTGAAGCTGGCCAACTCCGAATCCTCTCATAGCTCCAGGTTCTAGTCTCTGCTCCCTGCTGGACATCCTTGTGGGTCTAATTCTCCAGCTTCTAAAACCCAAAACATTCAGAGCGTAACTCTCTGGCCCTTCATGCTCTTGCTTTTTCCTTCATCTGTCTCAAACTCAGCATGCCCCTATATGGCTTCAGGGGCTGTCAGATCACCAGGCTTGCAGAGCAAGTGACTTTACCTACAGATCTAGCCCACCTTCCCTAACTCATTTCTGTTGTTGTTTTGAGACAGAGTTTCTCTGTGTAGCCCTGGCTGCCCTGGAACTCACTCTGCAGACCAGGCTAGCTTTGAACTCACAGAGATTTGCCTGCTTCTGTCTTTGGAGTGCTGGAATTAAAGGCGTGTTCCACTATGCCAAGCTTACTTTTTAATAGCAAGATAATGGCGATTTCTTTACATAAACACCAGAAATTTATATTTTAAAAGTACTACTCAGGCACTACATAAACCGTTAATGGTTTTATATTAACTTGTTAGATATTTATTGTTTTTGTTTCATTTTAAATGTATTTGATTAGTTATGTTTTATTAGGTGATCTGTTTATTAACATTAATCCAAGGCTTCCTATCCTGACTACATGTCAAGATTTCCTAGGCTGGAGAACTTTGTAAAACACTGACTACTGATACCTTTCTACATTTAAATTAAAATCTACAGGAAGAAAGCTAGGAAAGAGGTTTTGTTTATTTGCTTTCTAATATGACTCTATGACATCATACAAACTTCTTGTTCCTAAGAAAAAATGATCCTTCCAAAACTTGGGTGTGGAAGCACAGTCCTTGCAGGACTATCTTATTTATTGGATCTAGAAGTGCAGAGAACTTATTAATAAATATTTTTAAAATGTGAGAAGCTTTAAAGCCGTAAATCTTAAGAATAGCACCATTTATTCCTTTAAAAAGTCAAAATTATTAATTCTTTTAGTGTTCACACCCTGAAAAATCTTCTTAATCTGAGTTTGAGTTAATTCAAATGTGTCTGCCATGATTCAGGGTAAATCTTCTAAGAAAATCACTTGGGTCTGAAAGCGTCTTCAAACACTTCACATTCCTATTCAATATTTGACAGCACAGAATGTTCCCAGTTACCGTTAAAAAAAAAACGTTAAGGAAGTATGAGTCTGAAATCAACAGTCTGGGAACACCAATACACTCTTGATAGAAATTTACAGCTTTCTGTGTCTTCTGTCAAACCAAAGATAAGACGTCAGTGGTTATGAAACTAACTCTCCGAGTTTTTTTTCCTGATATGTTTCTTATTAAATTCTGTTATGACAGAAAGAACTGCTTGAGAGACTGTGTGGGAGGAAGACACTAAAACTGAGCCTCAAGAACGATAAATCACAGAAAGTGCTTTCTCTGATCCACGGGCACTGCTGAGCACAGTGTAGTGTGTGCGTGCCTCGCCCTTTCTAACTCTTAACCCCAAGAGGCTAATGACAATGAAGTGGGGCAATACATGGACGCCGCACTCACAGGCAGTGAAGACTCTTTGAGATCTAAATTAAGGACTCTAAACTGCAACCAACCGTAAAGTTCTTCATGAGCTTGCATTTGAAAAGATTGAAAGTGTATGTGCGTGCTTGCATGTAAAATGCACACCAAGATATTTACCCATCCATGTCTAACAGTGGTTACTCTTCTGGCTCTCTCTGGAGGTGCCTTTACAAACCTCTCTTTGTACAAGGGGATGAGAGAAAAGAAGTGACAAGCTTGCCTGTTCTCTGCAAGTGTGTCTGGCCGACCCGCCACTCATAGGTCACACATAGCCACACATAACCAGTATATCATCATCATCATCATCCATCATCCATCATCAGCATCAGCATCAGCATCATCTTACAACGTTATGAGGGGTTTTTCTTTTTGCAGCTTCCACTGTTACTAGATTGCATTGTTCACACACATGCTTTTGTAGATGAGCAATGGCATGTTACAATGTTAAAAGCTTGACACAATATCAAAAAGCATATAAGCAGTTCTGTTGTGTGGTTTTGGCTTTTATCATAGATGTAACAGTGGTGGCAAAGCAAAAATCATGCACAAAATAATCCTAAATTGTCAAAAGCAGCCCTCCTCCCCTAAAAAAAACATGGTGTCTTCCAGTGTTACCCTGGCTGGCCTAGAATGCTCTATGAAGACCAGGTTGGTCTGGAACTAACACAGATGCACCCATTGCTGCCTATCAGCACACCTGGCTCAGATGAGTGCATTTCTAAAGCTAGAACGTGGTGCTGCTGTTGTACAAAAGCATTTCTTATATGTTTCTCATTTTCTCTTCACAAGGGTGCTGTGTAGCTCAGAGGCTCCAAGCATCTTTGACAGAAAGCAATGCCTCTAAGAAGAGCCAGGAGCTCAGTCCACATTGTCCTGTGTTCACAAGCCTGAGCCTTAGCTGGAAACAAAACGCAGGGACTCTGGACACTAACTGATTATCACTTAGAGCTGGTGATGTTGCTTCCTACACAATTCTTTGTAAAACTCTGTCTTTCTACACTTTTTCTTGAGATTTCACTGTGAGTCAAAACCCACATCTGCCAATCTCCTTGCCATAACTTATTTCTCTGTCTCGGGCTTCTTCTGAACTTGATGCTATACAACGGCCTCAAGTTTCTCAGGAGCTCTGTCATGTCATTGAATGACCCTCTGAGGAAAGCCTGGCTGCTGCCTCCATCGTCCAATACTTCCCGGAACTCATCCTTACGTCCTCGCTGCCAGCCAGCCAATGCTGACATCCCTCTTTGCTGACAATCTATTCAATGCTCTTTATGATTTTGTTGACTCGCTCCTCTGCAGAACACCCCTCTATTACACACCCAAATCCAGTGGCTTCAACAATACGAGTGTGTCCTATCCTCTTGGCATTTCTTTGGAACAGTAGCATAAAAACAGTTTCCATGGGTGGCTCAGGCTTGGGGGTCATGAGTTAGGCTGTTGTCAGCAAGGAATGCAGTCATGTGACAGCATGACTGAGGCTGAACCCATTCTTAGTGTGACTCACTCACATGGCTACCAGCAGGACTCAAGCCTCACTGAATGCTGGGAGTGTCCACTGAAGTTACTCATGACCCATGGGCTCATGACATGAGAGTTGGCTTTCCTAGAGGGAGTGACCCAGCCTACAAGACAGAAGCTACAATGTTGCCTGTGGCCGAGAATGTCAAGGTATACGATGTCTGCTCACATTAAAATAGCCATAAACACTCATTTCACTCACTGTTATATCATATTACTTTTGTTAATATTTTAACACTGAGCTGACCCTTGCATACCTGTTCTAAGTCATACTTGGGTGTGATGTGCTTCTTTTCTACATAGGGATGTATTTGAGTTGCTAATATTTTACTAAATATTTTTTTAATCTGTGTTCCTGTGTTTGTAGGATGCCATAGTTCGCTTTCTGTTACTGCCATAAAACACCATACCATGAGGAACTTGGGGAGGAGATGGTTTGTTTGAATCACAGGTTAGAGTCCATCATCAGGAAAGCCAAGGCGGGAGCTCAGGTGAGAAACTGCAGGCAGGAACTGAAGCAGAGACCATAGAGGAATGCGTCTTTCTGGCTTGCTCTCCAGGGCTTATTCAGCCCACTTTTCCCATACCACTCAGGACTGCCTGCCCAAGGGTGGCACTGCACCCCACGGGCTGGGTACTCCTCATCAATCATTAATCAAGAAAGGGCCCTGCAGGCAGCCAGATGGAGGTATTTTGTCAATTGAAGTTCCTGTTTCTAGATAACCTAGCTTGTGTCAAGTTGACAAAACCTAACCAGGACAAATGGCACGGGTGTCTGAATATTTGTGTGTGCAAGAGAGCACTTCTGTGTCACAGAGCACAGGGAGATTAGGAAAAGTTACCTTGGGTATTGGTCCTCATCTTCTACTTCGTCTGAGACAGGGTTGCTCATCATGGGGTATGGCAGGATATGGCCCGCAGTCCTCTGGGGTTCACTTGCCTCAGTCTCCCACCTCGCTGCAGGAGCACTGGGTTTGCAGATGCATGCTGCAATGCCCAGCTTCACCTGGGTTCTGACCTCAGGGCTTCCTGCCTTCCCAGTATGTCCTTTATCCACTGAGCTGCATCCTAGCTCTTATTAAGAGCTTAAAACCCATTTTCATGAGGAACATGTTTCTTTCTACAGTTTTCTTTCTCTGTTTCTGATATCAAGGTAATGGTAGCCTTTTACAGTCAGCGGGAGACTACCCCACTTCTCAGTTTTCTGAATCATATATGCTTTCGGTGAAATTATACTTTACCTTACATTTGCTTCAAAATAATTTGGAATGGAGAAAAGAATATATGTAAATGTATGTGACATAGGAAAGACATGTATTGATAATCACCCATGATAAGTAAGAGGAATGTAGGAATTATCATTGTTTTCTTGTTTTTGATATTTGAAATTTTCAATTTTAATGTATTTTATTTGAAAAACAAACCAATATCTCTCATGGTTTCTAATTAGTATGCAGGAAGAGGAAGAAATACCAGGTTTTCATCAAAGAAAGAAGCAAGAGCTTAGACATTCAGAGTCCAAAAGTCTGTTTGTGATTGTGTGCCTAGTCTTTAAAGGAAAAAAAATTATAAGTTAGTACATGAAATGGCCATAAAGTGATTTTGTAGAAATGTAGTTGGACTTCTTCTTCCTCGGGAAAACACCAAATGGTGGATGACGCCGGTGCAGCGGGAGGGCCCGGAGGACCTGGGGGCCCAGGGTTAGGAGGGCGAGGCGGCTTCCGCGGAGGATTCGGCAGCGGCCTTAGGGGCCGCAGTCGTGGCCGAGGCCGTGGCCGTGGTCGAGGCCAAGGCCGCGGGGCTCGTGGAGGGAAAGCCGAAGACAAGGAGTGGATCCCCGTCACCAAGCTGGGCAGTCTGGTTAAGGATATGAAGATCAAGTCCTTGGAGGAGATTTATATGTTCTCCCTGCGCATTAAGAAGTCCGAGATTATTGACTTTTTCCTGGGCGCATCCCTAAAGGATGAGGTTCTCAAGATCATGCCAAGCAGAAGCAGACACGGGCTGGCCAGCGGACCAGGTTTTTGTCTGCTATTGGGGACTACAACGGTCACATTGGTCTTGGTGTTAAGTGCTCCAAGGAGGTAGCCACTGCTATCCGAGGGGCCAAGCTTTACATTGTCCCTGTGCAGAGAGGCTACTGGGGGAACAAGATTGGCAAGCCACACACTGTTCCCATGCAAGGTGACAGGCCGCTGTGGCTCTGTTTTGGTGCGTCTCATCCCTGCCCCCAGAGGCACTGGCATTGTGTCAGCTTCTGTGCCCAAGAAGCTACTGATGATGGCTGGTATTGATAACTGCTACACATCAGCCAGGGGCTGTACTGCCACCCTGGGCAACTTTGCCAAGGCCACTTTTGATGCCATTTCCAAGACCTACAGCTACCTGACACCCGACCTCTGGAAAGAAACTGTGTTCACCAAGTCTCCTTATCAGGAATTCACTGATCATCTTGTGAAAACCCACACCAGAGTGTCTGTTCAGAGGACCCAGGCTCCAGCTGTGGCTACCACATCAGGGTTTTTACAAGAAAAATAAAGTGGATTAATTCTGTGTAAAAATAAAAAAAAAAAAGAAGAAGAAGAAGAAGAAGAAGAAGAAATGTAGTTTGAAATGTTGACCACTGTGGTCAACTCTGTAAATATCTATGATAATTCTGTAACTCTCTGAATGTGGGTCTTCCATAAATGGAATTTGGTGGTATTTTTTTCTTTCAAGGTAAACACAAATTGCCTTCTAGATTCTAGACTGAGAATCATATGTTGTGCTGGATCTTGATTAGTGAAAACTTTATGAATTGCTATGCGAAATAATATTTCCATCAATCTGAAGAAGAAAGAATTCAAAAGTCTTTTTGAAACCCATACTGCTCATTAGCATCTAAGCATATATTAAATGGAAGTTAGGACCCCTAACCCCAGCATTCAGTAGGCAGAGACCAGAGAACTGAAAGCTCAAGGTGGACCTAGCCTAGCTACCAAGCTCAAGCCAGCTTGAGCTACCCTGTCTCAAAACCCAAGGGCCAGAGATAGAACTCACTGGTAGCACGCTTGCCTAGGATGGTCAAGGCCATAGAGCCAATTCCCAGCATCAGAGAAGTAGGAAAAAGAGAAATAAAGGTACGTTGATTATAGCTTCCAATTTAGGATGATCCTAATGTCTCGGCTTTTTCTTCAGTGTAGGTTTGATATGATCTGTCATGTGATGGCCGCATGGTTGTCAGACTTCAAGGTGCAGGAGAATCTTCCTGGAGGGTTTTGGAAAGCATGACTTGTATCGGTTGAGTAAAACCAGTGTACGAGTCTCCCCTGGAGGAGCCCTGTCGTCACACATGCAGGCAAAGCCCTTAGAACGCACGCCACTAAGAGAGAATCCAAACGAACTTTCAGGAGCAGTGATGTTTTAAGGCTGCATCATTGGACCATGATGCCTGGATGATGAGGGATGATTAAGGGGGGGGGAGGCCGTGTCGGGGTCATCAAGAGCCTGGGAAAGCCATTTACCTCCCACTTAACCCGCAAACTCACACAAATGAAGACAGTCAGATTCATCTTCGACAGGTTTCTGCTGGCTCCTGGGGACCTGTACTCCAGTGTGTAGACTAGTTGGTGGTACTTGCAGCGTGATTATGACGTCACTCCTGCACCCTTAGGAGAACTTCTCTTGTCCTATACAGTTTCAAAGACGCCAAGCTTTCTCAAAATTAAAATCTTGAATTCAATCTAAATAAAATACTGTGTTGCCCATCAGCTTCACTGACGCTAAATTCTGGGCGCTTTGTTGCAGTAAACTTTGGCTTTGGCACTTACTGTGTGCCAGGACTTTCTGCCAGCTTCTTCGGATGGGAGGCTATGGACGGGGGCATTGTTCTGGCCATTGTGGGTTTTATAATCTACTGTCCTATTTTAAGCCTGTTTTGGAAACTTTTTAAAACTTATTTTAAATTCCTATCTAAGCTCTTACCCTTGGGAAAAAAAGAATTAGTTTAAACGCCTCAGAAATAAGTTGGTAAGGTGAGTTCACCT
The DNA here is from genome assembly GCF_964271855.1 of Acomys minous. NCBI lineage: Eukaryota > Metazoa > Chordata > Mammalia > Rodentia > Muridae > Acomys > Acomys minous. Next base: position 60,104,754 of record NC_140497.1, read on the forward strand.
TGAAATAATAAAACATCGCAAGGGGGGCTTTTTGCTGTTGTTTGTTTATGCGTGATGTTCTGTGACGCAGACCAAATCAGCTCATGGTTTCCACCAAGGGGCCTGCGAGCCATCCTGGCCCACCTTATTCATCCATATTCCCCTATATAAAAGATGAAGAAAGAAAAATACCCTCAAAAAATGAGGTGACTTTTCCAAACTCATAGGAAGATCCAAGCCTACAGCTAAACCCAAGTTGCAGGAGTCTTCGTATAGGGCTTTTCTCGTGGCATCAGGCTTTGTGAATTAAATTACAAGAAAAAGGAAAATTACGAATCTTCATATTAGAGGATTTTTACAAAATTTATGATTTTCCAAAAATACTGAGTTTCATCATCAAATTAAATTATTGATATTTTTGTGTGTGAAGTTTGTGAAAATCAGTAGGGGAAACATTGAAGGACTGGGGACGGGGAAGCAGGACTTTGCAGAGGCACATGCCACGGCTGCCTTAAAACACTTGACTCTGTCTCAGCGAGCTCGAGAGCTGTGTGCAGTCACCACAGAAACCTGAGGCACAAGAGGTCTGTGCAGGGAAACATGGATTCTGCATTCACTTCCACTGATAGACTTGACATAACTGATTGCCCCGATGTGACCAAGTTCTGATCAGAGGAAGATTTGTCAGTAACGTTTCATAGTTATTAGTTATATAATATTGCACAGTTCTTTAGAGACCCCGGCCATTTCTAGATAGCTTGAGTGATGCTCATTGAAATAGTTGAAGCTAGAAGATATTTTTTCATTTCTTCTATGCCTGTTAAAATTTACTTAACAATTGTGATCTTTGCACTGAGTCAAATATTAAATAAAAACTATTCTTTCAGCAACTGGATTCATGAGTGGGTCACAGAGATTTAGTTTTTGTGGGGCGTAAATGAGGTACACACACACACACACACACACACACACACACACACACACACACACACACACACACCACATTCAAAATCATGGATAAACAAAACATCGCCGTATACCCAGAGGAACTATTTTAGTCAAACTGGTTTCGCTTGGCAAACCGTAACTCCCTCCAGGTGGCACCTATTCTCAGTGAAGTGTTTCCTTTTCCCAGAACCCAGACACTGGCACAGCATATCTTGCTGCCCTTCCCAACAGGTGTTTGGACTTACGTGCCAGCTAAGGCCACCTGACCCATGGAAGGAAACAAAACAAAAGTTCATGGTCACTGCCTAGCAAAACGTCCTGCTCTGGTCTACCCAGACCCTGAAAACACAGCTTGGGAAATTCATCTGGGATGCCAGGCATTGGTCTGCCACAGGACAGACTATGAAAAGAAACCGCCTTTATTTGTCTGTTGGTACTAATGAGAACACAAGGTATGGCACTAGAATATTTTTTAAAAACGATTCTTAAAGTACCCAATTAGTCATTTCTCACCCAAAGCTTTCCACACCTGCCCTGAAGAGGTGTGTAAGATTAGGAAATGAGAGAGGGGACTAAGAATAAACATGAAAAGCTGCGAGCCTGATCTACAGGAAAAGCAGTGGGTGCCATAGACTTTCTTTCAAAGGATCAAGATCCAAGAGTTGGGGTAACTGGAGCCTTTCAATGCTGGTGAGATTTAAAGAAGAAAAATTGATCTTGTGACAGATAACACTTATACTCACTCTCTCCTAAGAGTTAAAGAAAAAAACAGCTCTTACCTACAATTCCTAAATGAATTTCCTTTTTACAAAAATTTGAAATTTTAATTTATTATAATTTATTCAGATTACATCCCGATTGTTATCCACCCAACCTCCCTCTTCCCCCTCTTCCCCTCCCTGAGACCTCTGGCAAAAGGAGACCTCCTCCCCCACCCTATGGCCACAGCCTAGCAGGTCTCATCCAGATAGCCTGTTTCCCCTTCCTCTGTGTGCCACAGGGCCTCCCCCACCAAAGGGGAAGTGACCAAATTGAGAGCAGCAGAGTTCATGTCAGAGGCAGTCTCCGCTCTCCCCACAACCGTGGAGAATGAGTTGTCCATTGGTCTAGGTTTACTGCATGCATTGTCCTTGGTTGGTGCAAAAGTTTGTACCCCCTGAGTCTAGATCCACCAGCCTTGATGTTCTCCTTGTGGCGCTCCTGAACCCTCTGGGTCCTTCCATGCCCCCCCCCAATTCTTCCATACCACTCTCATGGCTCCTCCCTGAGTCCAGCAGTGAGTCCCAGCATCCGTCCCAATCCCCACCGGGTGAAGTCGCTCAGAGGACATCTATGTTGGGCTAATGTCCACTTATAAGTGAGTACATACCATGCGTGTCTTTCTGGGTCTGGGTTACCTCACTCAGGATGATCATTTCTAGTTCCATTCATTTGCCTGCAAATTTCAAGATTTCCTTGTTTTTAATAGCTGAGTAGTATTCCGTTGTGTAAATGTATCACAGTTTCTTTATCCACTCTTCAGTTGAGGGGCTGAAGGTGTATCCAGAGTCTGGCTTTTATGAATAAAGCTGCTATGAACGTAGTTAAACACATGTCCTTGTGGTATGGTGAAGCATCTTTCCACCAAACCAAATAATCCAATTAAAAATGGGGTACAGAGTTAAACAGAGAAGTCTCAACAGAGGACTGTCAAATGGTCAAGAAACACCTAAAGAAATGTTCAGTGTCCTTAGTTATCAGGGAAATGCAAATCAAAATGACTCTGAGATTCCATCTCACATCCATCAGAATGGCTAAGATCAAAAATTCAAGCGACACCACATGCTGGCGAGGATGTGGAGAAAGGAGACCACTCCTCCATTGCTGGTGGGAGTGCAAATTTGAGCAACCACTTTGGAAATCAATCTGGCACTTTCTCAGAAATTTGGGAATAGTGCTATCGCAAGACCCAGACATACCACTCCTGGGTATATATCCTAAATGAATTCTTTTCTTCTTCTTTCTGGACCTACAACCAACTTTCATTTACCAGTTGCAGTTAAAAATGGAGACTAAAGGTTCCCTTTCTGAAACTCTTGCTGAAGTTAAATAAGAGACACTAAAATGTAATGGTGTGAAAACAGGCATTCACGAGTCTTCAAAGATGCCTATAACAGGGAGACTCATTGCAAAACTAGATCATTAAAATGTTTAAAACTCAAAACAGTCTTAATACCTTCCAAGAGAGAGGAGTTAAATACAGAAAAAAAGCAATGCAGCCAGCAAAAATGTCTTAGATGAGCCCACTGTGTTAAGGCAAAAGGCCAACAGTACCAATGCATGTGGTTCATGTTTCCAAGAGGCAATGTGAGAAATTGTTAATGATGCTGGGTCTGTGGGGTTGGTAGTGGACTTTCATTTATTACTGTATCATTTTCCATGCTGGTAGAAAATATTAAATACATGTTACATTAATAACTTAAAAAGATAGAACACACTGGATCTACTGATGTCTGTAGTCTTCACATTTTTTGGTTTTTGGATTCTCTGTTTTACTAGCAGTCCCAAAGACTCAAAAATGAGGCCGGCCATTATCAAAAAGCCCATAAAAATAAGTGTAGAATAATCATGGCGCACATATTATTTTTGTTTACTGTTATTTAGCCATTGCCTCACAGGAGGTCAAATCTTCCTTAAGCAACAGAGAGACGAATATTTTTATTTTTGATGCTTACAAAAATAGTTCACAGCCTCAGAATCTTCAGGTTATAACCTGAAGCATCCACAAAATTCACGGCTGTGTTCAAAGAGAAGCTGTTGGGCACTGTTGCGTGTCCCTTTAATCCCAGCACCTGGGAGGTAGGAGAAGATGGATCTCCATGAGTTCAAGGCTAGCCTGGTCTACATAGCAAGTTCCAAGCCAACCAGGTATCTACAGTGAAACCCCGTGAAACAACAAAACTATGAGAAGCTAAGAGCAGGGTCAAGAGCTTGCTGTGAGGCAATGCCCCCTCCAGTGATGGAGGAGTTGTCTTTCTTCTTTTATACCCAAGGAGCTCTGAGCAGGGCAGCTGGTGGCCATGAAATCTGTGCTTGGGATCTGGAAGGGGGTGGGTGCAGACCACTCATACACCCGTTGAGAGAAAGTTTGTTGCCACAGCCCTTTGCCTTCCGCTTGGCTGAATATAATCAGGAAAAGTTGTGTAAACTGTATTTTCTTTGCCTTCTTCAGGGTCCACATGCTTCCTGACCTTTGGCCTTTTTTTTTTTTTTTTTTTTTTTTTTACTGTCACCTGCACATGAGCTTGGCTGACAGTCACATCCTGCTCATCTCCACTGCCCTGGACCGTGGCTGGGGCTCATCGAGCTGCCTGGGTCTCCTGCAGACTGTTGTCTTCATGTCACTTTCTGAAGATTCCATATGAGCATGTTGGTTTTCTTGCTTAACAGGGATGGAGACCTTGGACATAGGAAAGCTGAAGGGAACCGCCTACTAACTTACATGTCAGCCTACGTCCTGGGAAATACATTGGACTTCCATGGTTTCCTTTCAGGTAGCTATGTCTTTAGGACAGATGGGCAAACTATTTGCTCAATGGTAGCTGGCCAGCATCTGCTTCCTTCTGGACAAGGCTATGGAAATGTGGAGAGAAGAGTGGATCAGCATTAAGTGTCCACGTTGTCTCGCCACAGCCTATAGGAAGCCAACGTACGTCACAAATGACACAACCCATGTCACGATGTGGTGGGAGGGCTGACCCCACAATATGGTAGAAGGGCTGACCCAAGAGTCAGGAAAATCTAATGTTAAGGCCAATTCCATCACTAATGTGTTCTGAGTCCTGTATCTTCATTAGTAAATGGATGAGGCTGAAGTCTTGTCTTGCTAGGTGTTGGCTCTATGGTTCTACGGCAAAGCCGTGGGCAGCGCTTCTTCTCTATCTGGAGAGCTACAGCTTGTCGGTCCCCACATGGCTCCTTGAAAAAGTCCCTTACTCATGAGGCCAAAACAAGTAGATGTCTAGTCTTTTCTGAGGTATTCTGTGGGGGGGGGGGGGGGGGAAACGTATGTTTTCAGAAACTATTATGTAAGGGATAAAACAGAGAACTGTTCTCCTGCCCAACCGCAGCCTAAGAACCTTAGTATGGAAAAAGGTATAAAGGGAGGAAGATAATAGATATATGATAGATAAATAGATAGATAGATAGATAGATAGATAGATAGATAGATAGACAGACAGACAGACAGATAATATCCAATTCGTCACTAGAAAGGTGGGTGGATGGGTGAATGTGTCTCTAAAGACAGACTACATTGGTTTAGATCAGATTATAAACACTTCAATTTTCTAACTGTATCATCTCAAATCAATCTTTTCAACTATTTGTGACCCTGTCAATTTAGTATCAGAATTCTAGTAATAATATTCACAAGATGGTGTGTTTTTTCTAACACACACACACACACACACACACACACACACACACAGACCCCTCTATCTCTCCCTCACACAGGCATACCTTTGGTAATTACTACTTCCCTAAGTGGGTGGATTGTATGAAGTATGTTGTTGTGCGATACTTTTCCAGTGTTTTCCTTAACAATATACCTTGCATTCCAGAGCTTTAATTCCTATTATTATCATCAAACATTTAAGTGGCTTCAGAATTTTCAATAGATGTCCTTCAATGTGCCTTTTTTATTGTGTGACTATTTCTGTGAGATGAGCTTCTATCTGGCTGAGCTATAAACAGGTGCACTAATATATGCTACAGAAACAGGCGTAAAGCAACATTATCCATTTGCATTCCCATTAGCAAGTCATGAGTTTGTCTGCTTCTCTGTGTCTTATTCATATTGATTTGGGGGGCGGCAGGGGTGAGATGGGGGTTTCTCTGTGTAACCTTGGTTGTCTTGGAACTCACTAATTAGATCAGGCTGGCCTCAAACTCGGAGATCCACCTGCCTCTGCCTCCCAAGTACTGGGATTAAAGGTGTGGGCCATACCCCGCAAGCCATGCTGAATTGTTTTAACGTTTTAAAATCTGCCCATTAAAATAAAAATAAAACGTTTTATTGAAACTTAGAATATTCTAGTTATTCTTGGTTCTGATCAAGCTTTTCAAACCTTTATTGTGTTGTGTCCTACTCGCCACCACTCCATAAATACAGTATTTATCTAGAACTGTGACTAAGCATGAAAAACGCAGCATGCTAATGTCTGCTGTTAATGTGGTTGCCATCCTGGCTCTGACTTGCTCAGGTTAGCATCACAAAATGGGACAAAAGAGAACAGTTCCACCTTCGCCCTCTTTTCTCTCTCTCTCTCTCTCTCTCTCTCTCTCTCTCTCTCTCTCTCTCTCTCTCTCTCTCTCTCTCCTGTTCCTTCAGTCACTGGACTCAGAAATCCAAAATTTGAAATTGAGACTATTTTAATAATACTATTTTACAAGCAAATCAACAGCTACGCTGGGGGAAATCAAATAAAATCTAAATGTTCCTGTCTTAGCAAATGACCTTCAAGATCTTGAATCAAAACTCCCTGATAGTGGAAACATGAGCGAGGAGCAGAGATCTGGCATGCTGCCAGTCTTCAGGGGACACAATCTACTGAAGACTACGGCAACAGAAAATTCACAATGGTCATTCTTGGAATCTGACACTAGGAATGACAGCACTGATGTAACACGTCACATGGATGAAGTCAGAAGTCATTCTTCAGTGTCAATGTCAACCTCTTGGGAGTCCCATTAAAATGCAGATTCTAATTTAGTAAGCTGAAGTGGAATTTGAGGTTTGCACATGTGAACACCCCCTGGGTGATATCAATGCATGCATAAAAACCTCCTGGGCTATACTGATGCAGGGCTTCATGGACCATACCATGATAGCAAGGAAAGTAACCGTAGTGTTGTCCATTAGCATATTAAATTAAAGACCAGAAGGAAAGAGTAAATACTCACAAATATCTTAATCAAATTATACAGTAGCCACACCATTGAGCATTATCCAGGCATTTATTGAATAATAAAGATACAGCAACTATTTCAAAGGAATTTCATATGGGTGTAAAGTTAACTATTATAGAGAAAATGTGAATGAATTAGGTTTTTGGTCACCTGAGACAGGATGACGCCTGGTGGGATTTACTTCTGTGCTGACATGTCTATTGGTGTCTTCACAGTTTAGGTCTTATTTAGCAGGCCATAGTTGACGTAGCAAGGGTGTAGTTCCCTGTCATTTTCAGGAGATACAACCTCACAGAAGACTTTCTGGTAATCTGGTCCTTACAATATTTCCTGCCCTTCTTCTAAGATGCTCCCAGAATCTGTTGGGGCTAAACATCCCACAACCAGCTGTTCTCTGCACTCTGACTAGTTGAGGTTTTCTGCAGTGTTCTCCACCTGCTGCAAAGGAACACTTCTTTGACGAGAGGTGAGACCTGCACTTATCTGCCGGAATGAGTACTTAGAAGGCGGTTAGCAATCACGCTGTCTTAGGAAAGCAGTGGTGGTGGGTTCTCCTCCAAGACCCATGTCTGCCAGTAGCTGGGTAGGTCTCCAGTTCCAGGCATCGTTCTCTCTTGTTGAGCAGGTGTTAGGTCCAATCAGACAGCTGTTGGGGCAGGTGTTAAGTCCAATCAGACAGCTGTTGGGGCAGGTGTTAAGTCCAATCAGACAGATGTTGGTTATCATTAAGATATTTTGCCACTGTACCATGAAGGATGATTCCATGCTGGTCACCACCATGGTTCATAGATGTCACATCTAAGTGGGACAATTGGTTGGTTCCCTCTCTTAGTACCTTCTAGTACTACAGAACCTAGTCCTCAAGGAGGAGGCTTTTAGGCTTCCAGAGTGAACCCTGTGGGTCCTGTGTCTGAAGTATGAGGTGTGTTCAATAATAAGGACTTACCTTTAACCTCTAGAGGCCACCATTGGCAATGGCAATAGCCTATATTGTTTTGGGAGTCTCTTGGACTTAACTGACCAACAATCCAAAATGTTTCTCATGCATGGTGCTGGAGTTTTCATTAGATAGCCTATGGTTGTTGGGGTGTGTACTGTCAACCAAGTGGCATAACTTCACCTATAATATATAGACATATTATATATAATTTTAGGTAAATTAAAAAAAGTAATGTCATCTGGGAGGCAGAGGCAGGCAGATCTCTGTGAGTTCAAGGCCAGCCTGGTCTACAGGGTGAATCCAGGACAGCCAAGGAAGGCTACATAGAGAAACCCTATCTCAAAAAACCAAATATAGGACTCCTTATGGCTTTTTCACACATCCTTGGTGTCATTTTTTTCTCCTCCCTACCTCTCCTTAAGTATTGGTCTCCCTCCCCTTCCCCAGCTAAATTCCCCCTCCCAGTTTTCCCACGCCCCGCTTCATACCACCTGTATCCTGCCATTTCTGTCTAGTACTTCTCCTCCGTCGTCCCTTTTTACTTTCCTCACTTCTGTGTTTATTCCAGGTCATACACTCCTATCTGAAGATTTGGAACTAGAAACCACAGATGAGAGAGAACATGGACCATTTGTCTTTCTGGATCTGGATTACCTCACTCAATATAATATTTCTAATTCTGTCTTGAACAGTATGCCATTGTGTATGTATCACATTTTTGTCACCCATTCACTGGTTGAAAAACATTTAGATTGTTTCTATTTCCAAGCTACTGTGGCTAGAGCAGGGTGTCAAGTCCTCTGGGCATATGCCAAGGAGTGGTATAGCTGGGCCATACGGCAGACTTATTTCTAGCTTTTAGAGACTCATCTACATGGATTTCCAGTGTGTTTACATCCGTTTGTAATCTTCTTCCGGTGTTTTAATTTTCTTTCTTCGAATGACAAAGATTGTGATTTCCACCTTGCACGGGCCATTGTCCTGAGTTTTGCTATAGTGTCTAGTGCTCAATGTCATCTAAAGGATATTTGATGGTTCTACTCTGAGATCATGCTCACCAAGCTCCAGGGACCTTGGCATCTTGGATGCCTTCCCCTCTCACCCCCCAGGAGCCCTCCTCTGACCTTCCTCCAGAACTTAATCTCCATCATTACAGAAAGATAGGAAAGCCATCAGCTGGCTCTTATGTAAGCCACCTGCATCTGCTTGTGTCCTGTTTTTATTTTTTGTTTGTTTTATAGTAACCACATCTTCTGGGCTTGGGACCCATTATCTGTCCAATTCCTAAATCCCCAAGGCTAAGGGGAACCCCTTCCTTGTCTCAGTGCCCTCCCAGCCTCATTTGTAATCTCCCCAGTTTGCAATCATTGCCATGCTCCACACTTCTCTTGTGTTAATGTCATGGCTGTATTTTTTGCTTTTATTCTTATATTCATATAAACATATTTCTAAGTGATATACTAATACTATGTTTCTCAAAACTTTTAAAAAGACCATCCTAGAGTTAAGAGGTTAGCAGCCATATGATATTCCAGGTGAGGATATGATGTAATTGACTCAAATATTCCCTAAGAGCTATTTGGGTTGTCTAGAGTTCTTTGACAAATTCTTCAATGAATACACTTGCTATAAAACCCATGTATGTGGTGTTTTTGTTTCATTTTGGCAAACTTCTTAGGTGTGTTAGGTTTTTTTAAAACTACATTAATTTAAATTTTAATAAACAAAGACATGATTTGGCAATTCCTAAAAACTTTCAGCAATTCATTTCTAATAACAATGTATAAGATCACTCCTCCCTACCTTGCTTTTATCTGTATTAAATATTATCAATAATTTAATTTTAATCAAATTACGTTAATTTTTATTAAGTTCTGAAGGAAGGCTGAAGGAGGGTTCCCTGGGGGGTGAGAAGGGGAGACATCTTAGGATGCCCAAGGTCCCTTTAGTTTGGTGAGAATGAACTTAAGAGTAGAACCATCAACTATTCTTTATATGATATTGAGCACTAGACACCATAGCAAAAGTTAGGGCAATGTCCTGGTAAGGTGGAAGTTACAACTTTTAATTAGCAAAACCAAATTCTAGTGGAATGATCACTATTGTTTCATCACTATTCCTGTTTCCTCAGCACACATGAAGTTTTTAAAACATTGGCTTGAGGAAAAGATAACATCTCAAAATGTCAATCTGAGCTTGCCATGGGCTCGCACTAGAACTCTGGTAGCTTCTCCCCCACCTTCCCACCCCAGACCCCTTCACCCCGAACAGAATCACAGACTCAAGCTTCAGGCCAATGTGAAGAAGACTAGGAAGCCTCAAATACATTCTGTTCCTCTCCCAGAGACCAGATAAGATGTTGGGTAGAAGGATGCGCTGTAAATTGGGGTGTCAAAGATCCACTCTCCTGGAGCAGAAACAGTTACAGGAAGACCACCAAGTGGGAGGGAGAAACACCTCCCACCAAGAAAACCAGGAAACAGAAGCACAGGAAATCCTTTCGGGAGAAACTTTGAAGCATGGATGCTCGGGCTCCCCCTCCCCAGTCACTGGCAAGCTTCCACCTACAGTCTGGATCTATAAGAGCGCCACAGCTGGGTGAAGAACTCCTGCGTCTTGCCATGAAAGGTAGGGTGGGGCGCCATGCCAGCTCAGACCCCTTCTCGTGAGGAAATTAAGCAAGAAAATTGGAAGTTTCTCCAAAAGCCCATTGGAACCACGCGTACCTGACACCATGGCTGGTCTCGACACACCTGTATCTTGCAGTTTTAGTGTGTTTCCTCTTTCTCAGTTGACCTGTTCTTATGACACTTTATAAGCACTTTTTATGTGTTACATATTACATATTAGTAGACCTGCCGTCAGATGTGTCACAAATAAATTTTTTTCTTGCTTATTCAAGGAACTTCTGATTTTATTATTGTGCTGTGTCAGGTTTTGATTTTTATGTCATTAAATCAAAGTTTTTCCTTCACATCTTGTGGGATTTTAGTCTTGCTTAAGAAAGTGTACATGAAAGCCAACTGGGGGTGGCGCACACCTTTAATCCCAGCACTCAGGAGGCAGAGGCAGATGGAGCTTTGAGTTCAAGGCCAGCCTGGTTTACAGGGTGAGTTCCAGAGCAACCAGGATTACACAGAGAAGCCCTGTCTGGAAAAATTTGTGTACATGGATGTTCCTCTAGATTATATTTTACTAATGTAAAGAGGTTATAAAGTCATCACCTTCATACCTGTAGATAGTTAATCTACCTGTAAGTTAATTTTGTATGTAGTATAGAAGTCAAGTAGTGATCTACTCTTATTGCCTTGGTTCAATTCTTGTCTCTACCACTTATCGGCTGTTTAACTTTAGACCAGTTACTGCACCTTGCTGTGTCCAGTATCTTCATTGGCTAGTGAGGAGGATAACAATTATGGTCTATCCCAAGGGCTTGTGCAAATTGAGCTAATGCATAAAGTCCTGGGGTGCCAAGTGGTGGGGAGCAAGGCCTCGTTAATGCTAGCAGATACACTTCAGGGTTTTGCTTCCGATGGTCTATATGTAATGTTATACATTTTTATTAGCTTTATGGTAAATCATAAAGTCTAGAAGGGAAATTCTCTCTCCATAGTCCTCTTTTAGCTATCTTTTTCACTTTTCAAAAATTTTATGTGTATAGTTACTTTTCCCCCTGCATGTCTGGGTAGCACATGTGTGCAGTACCTGCAGAGGTCAGAAGAGGGCGTCGGATTGCCTGGAAGTAGAGCTGTGACAACTGCGAGCCACCATGTGGGTGCTGAGAATCCAACCCAGCTCTTCTGGAGGCACGGTCGGTGCTCTCAACTGATGAATCATCTCTCCAGCCCTTGTTTTCCGTGTGTTTGCACATACATGTGTGCATGTTTGCACATGCTTGTGAGTCCATGATGTGTTTGTGGAGATCAGAGAACAAATTTAAAAAGTGGGTTCTCTTATTCTACCATGTGTTTTCCCAAGGATCTAACTTGCCAGGGTTTGTGGCAAGGTATTGACCCACCTAGCCATCTTCGCTCTTCTGTCAGCAATTGATTTTAGTGTTCATCTTATACGTTTTAAAAACAACCTGACGGTACAATATTCACCTACACAAATTTTAAATTACTTAAAAATAACTTTCAATGAGGAGTGGAGCCTAGCTACCAGCTCCATCCTGTCCAGAATAAAACTAGTCTCATTAAACAAGAGTCAGACACAGAGATGGGATGTAGTGCAATCTTGTCCAACATGCCCAGCTCTTACTGTAGGGATGCTAAGTCAGAAAGCTCTTGAGAGAGCAGGAGAGCAGCTGCTCACTCACTCTTTTGTTCACTTGAACAAGCCCCACTAAGTTTTTGTGCACTGCTTCATTGTGCTAACAGACCTCTCAGCGCTTACACTGTGTGAGTGCTTTCACCAAGGCAGACCAAGCCACTCTGTAGCCACTGTTTTACCAGATCGTCCCTAATTATGAAACCAGGGTCTCCTCACTTGCTACCTTGGGGGCACAGTGCAAAGATTCTCCCGTGCTCACTTTGAACTGTCTTTAGCCTGTACGCTTTCTAGGATGAAATAGTTTATCTGGATTTGCGGAATCATTTCCTGTCGTTCTAAGATCAAGCACCATCTTGACGTGTAAACATGTTCTCTTCTGTCCGCCCGAGCAGCTCAGAGGGCACCAATTCAGGTTTCCCTTCCGATGGTGGCCAGGAAGAGCCCCAATAAATATTTCAAACATAAAAGGATTGTTATAACAAAGGGGTTTTAAAATCCCCCCTGGGTTATCTGAACAGCTTTCCGTTTCGTTCTGTTTTCACCTCCACCCTTCTCAAATGGGAAGAGCCTCTTCTTTTTTCCAAAACACAACACAAATTTACACAGAGATGGCTTGAAATTTGGAAAGAAAACGAACAACAACAGGAAAGACAGCAGCAAACAAGTGGAGACCTTGTAAACAAAGGCACAGATATTAAGTGGGAGAGACATGGTCCTCTTAAAAAAAAAAAACACCAATCTGAGTCCAGGCCAGCCTGGGTAATCCCTGTGGAGGACACTGGTCTTGATAGCGAGCAATTCTTGCCTCAGTGACAACTCCATGTAGCTGTGTTATAAACACTGGCCCATCAGAGCACGCATTACACACACCTTACTGTGACATGGCAAATGGTGTCTGGCTTCCTAGATAAGCTTTATGGAGAGTGAAGAGAAGGGGACAAAAGAAGTAGGTGAGAGACACAGAAAAAACACTTCCCTTAATCCTTTGATGTTCCCAAAGCGACCAGCAACAAAAGAAGTGTCCTTCTTACTTGCCCTCTTTGCAGAGATTGGAACAGAAGGCAAAATCTCAAAGGTAGCCCCCTTGGAGGAGATAGATGCCTATAAGCCTGAGACAAAGCAAATGGCAATGGGCATTTTTAAGACACATTTTCATTTTTACTTGAAATGGAGGTGGCTGTACATGTTTACACCACACGCTGTGACATTTCAATACACATGTACAATGTATGACAATCAGGGCAGGGGACCAGCCTATCTATAACCCGAACACTTTTATGTGCTGAGTACATTCAAAATTCTCTCCACCAGTTGCTGTCAACCACAGCCCTCCCGCTGTGCTATAACTCATGAAGTCATTACCCAACTGTACGAGAAATTGGCTGTGTGGGCTGTGCATCAATTGCAACGTTCCTTTATCCGGACCTCTTTCTCCAGTTGTTTACAATGCGTGTCATACTGAACTACTTCCATGAGACTTTCCTCTCTGACTATCAAAGAAAGCGCTTGCTAGCCCCCCGGGAAATTGCTAGGGAAGCTGAGCAGCCCAAGGTAATTTATAAAAACTTCAAATTTACAAACCATACAACTTCACAATGGAGTATTTAGCTAATTCAGGGATAATGGCGTTTGGCCCAAATGCAACAAAGACATTAGTATAAATGATAGAGTCAAAAGCATAGGTTACAAAAGACTTTGGAATCTGTCTGGTGACAGGTACTTGCTGGAGGGTTGCAGGAATGAACACACAAGCTCGTCCTCATCGTCCTGTCCTTCTAGTTTGGAATGGTGCACAAGAGTAAATTCAGGTGCTCTGGGAAAGTGACTGGTGACACTTTTAAAGCTGTTCAGAGCCAGGCATACAATTAGACTTCTGGTGAGTTCATTAATAACATTATAACAATGTAAAAACACGGGCTAGATGGTCAGTCCTTCTCACGTATAAATTACTCCAGCTAAAGCACGCATCTTTTCCCTGAAAACAATGCTATCCTCTTTCTTTCTCCAAAGTTTGTGATGTCATTGTTTCCATAGGAGCCTGTGTCTCTCTTTAGAGTTCCTAAGCACGTGTGCCTATTCAATATCTTTAATTGTATTCAACTACTTGAAAACAGCCTGACCTGGGAAGAACTGAGCAATAAAATCATATTTTTCCCTGCTGAGCAAAATTCATGTTGGTTTTTCAAAGTGGTTATTTGTACTTCTAAGTAATAGTAAATCAAGAGTGGGAAAGCAGATGGAAATAAAGCCAATAATTCATCGTTAAGACAGATGTGCTCTCTCACTCAAGGACTAACCCGGTCCAGGCCTGCTTAGCTTCCAAAATCAGATGAGATGGGAGTGTCCAGGGACAGATGTGCTTGCTATAGTTAAAAAGGAAAGAAAAGGAAGGTTGGCAGGTGATCATGGGGAAACTGTACTGCATGGCTGAAGATATGTCTCTAATATATCCGCAAACCTCCCAATGCCATTGATAAGATGCCGTGGGCTGCTCCTGGTACTCTGAGCAGCTGTCCTCACTGATGAAGTCACAGAGGCAGTGCCCTACAATAGCACATGTCCAATAAGTACCTACCAGATGAAGCTAGCTACTTAGTCAGCTCCTCGTTTAAGCCCGTACCACCTAAATCATGCGATGAATTAGACCGCAGGTCTACCTAAGCTTGGCGTTCACTTACAGTTAGATTTGTTCCGTTCACAATCGTTTATGACGAACTTTTTTTTTCTCTCTTAGGGAATGCAAAATGGAGACGTGGCTAAAAGTGGCCATTGCCTTCATCTTCCAGAAATTACTGGGTCTCGCAGAGGTGAAAAGGCCGCTCATCTAAGGTCAGACCTGCTTCCTGACGGGGCCACCCACTCTGGTGGACTTGCCAAAAGAACTCCCGGGTCTCATGCCTTGCCTGAGTGCCAGTGAAATGTCTCAATTCATGGTGGGAGAGCGGGGGATGACATGAAATATAGAAACAGCTTCAAACAATTGCTACTAGAAGGCTGAGTGGATGAGGCCTCCCCGCTTCCCAGAGAGAAAGTGTCTCCCCGGGATCACTTCCCTACCACAGTCTGTAACTCGCCTCTCTCCTGTTGGTGAATAAAAAGCTCGTTTTCAATAGTTCCCTTTCTCCGTGGAGCAGGCAGTGTAGGGGGGCTTGGAGCTGGGAGTGGGGGCAAGCTGCGCATGCTCGCATGCAGGGGCATGAAGCTGTATTCGGGACTGCAGGCTGCGGCGTGACCTTCAGGGCTCTGCAAGGCTTTCTCCCTCCCCTTCTCTCTTTCCTCACACCTTTCCCTATAGTCTCTAGGCAGACTTTCTACAGCGATCTAAGCTACTGAGCACTGTAAATCATGAGTTCAGAAGTATGTGAAGTCTTAGTAACAGATCTATTCAAATTGGCTTGCAGTTACAGAATTAAAAACCTTCTTAATTCCTCGTACTTCCCTGCACCAGGCTGTGCTAGAAAGTCACAGAAACAAACTTTGAGCCCTTTGTATAATTTCTCACTGAACTGCGTTTCTAACCACGCAGGAGAGCATCATAGGCCCTTGTTTTACAGATGAGATGATGAAGGCCCCAGGTGTACGGACAGGAAGACAGCAGTATTCCATGATGAGACTGGTGTCCTTGACTATTATTGGATATTGTCTCTCAAGGTAGATGGTCCAGGAAAACCCAGGAGCAGCATCTCAGGTGCGTACCTTCAGTTCTGTCTGTAGGGCTCCCAGTATTTGCTATGGGCGCTTGGTGACCTATCCTTTAGTCACTGGCAGAAACTGCAACCCCACGGGCCTGGCCTTGGAAATTGTCACTCAGCCACTAAGCTCCTAGCATCAGGCCATGGCATCACTGAGCAGCAACGCCAACACACAGAACCAGGCTAAGCCAACACCAGAGCCTGCACTTTCAGCACTTGCGCTTGCGAGAGCGCTGACAGTGAATGAATTTGATCTGAATGCTCTGTGGCCACCTGGCACAACCATCGCTGCGGCTGCTGAGAATTAGAGGCTACAAACTGATCCCTCTGGGACTGAAGCCTCTCTTTGAGGCACAGAGGATCTGAGGGCACAGCTGTGGTCCCTGCACCGTGTCTATATGTGTGGTAATGGAGCAGGGGCCGTGCCCTTTAAGCAGTCAGGCACTGGGACGCCACACCAGCCTCTTCCCTCCAACTACGTCTCCAGCCGGGACTCCACTCCAGAAATGGTTTCATCAATCATTAAATAATTTTCTTGCAGTAAAGCCAGACATGTGGGGTAAGAGATTCCCACTGCAGTGCTTTCTTGGCGTTAACGCCAATTTTATTTTATAATCACTGGCCTAAGGTTTGGCTCCTGATAACAGGAGTAACGCTAGCCATGGCATCTGGGGAAAATGACTCTTCTAACAGCTGGCTAACCCCACTTCTCTTGCCAGCTCTGCTCTCTCAGTCTCTCCCCTCTCTAGATGATCTCCACGTCTCTTTTCATGTCCTTTCTTTATCTCCCTCAAGACCTAGGCCCCCCCCCCGGGGACTCCCTGAGAGGCGAGTATAAGCTACAAAGTCAGTGTGACTCCTGTGGGACCGGGATACTTCCCTGAGCGGAGAAATGTGAGTTTCGTTATGCTGATGTGACAAAGCTTCAGACAGGGCCTGGGACATCAGAGTCAAGACCAAAGACAGAAACAGAACACCTAGTCTCTGCAAACAGAGATAGGACCCACGGTGACAAGGTGAGGCAGATGGGGGATTTGCATGTGAACACTGGCTATCTGAGCACAAGGGTGCTTATCAGAAACACATTTGCGAGGGAGAGAAAGAAAAAAAAATGTGATTTCTCATGGTGACATTTTTTGGAGACCAGCCAGGGATAAGGAGACAGTAGCGTCAGTGAGATGTTTTCCTTTGATGTCATGAAAATGAACAGAAGAGAGTAACATTTTATTTCTCTGGTCTTTAAATTTGCATGCTAGTGGATTCGTTTTACTGGCCATACAATATTTATATTTCAAATTAGCTGAGGTCTGAAAAAGCTAAAACTGCTTAAACCAAAAAAAAAAAAAAAAAAAAAAAGGGAGGGAAAGAAAGAAGGAAGCAAAGAAAAAAGAAAAGAAAAAAATATTATTTGTTCAGTTAACACACACAGCTTCCAGCACGGCTGCATCTAGACACTCATATGGTGTCACAGGAAATCACATCCATCTCTTGGCTCCTTTTCCCTTGATGCTGGTTTTGTTTCTCTGGCAGGCTTCCCTTCCATGGTGACAAGATATTCCACCCCCCATTGACTCTAGGTGAAAATTAATCTCTTTTCCAAGAATTCAAGCAAGACCCTCAGGCTTGTCTTTTTGATATGGTGTTGGTCAAGCACCCAGCCCAGAATAGTCACTGTGGCTAGGGCATTATGGGTATTCAGTGATCAGACCTGAGTCTTCAGTGCAGTTTAGAGCATCTCAACATCCAAACCACAAAATCTACATTAGGAGGATGTGATTCTTTGGAGAAAGAGATGGAACTCACATGTAGAAGGGAAGTGAGCACGCCAAACCACAGAAGGTCATGAACTTTCTTCTCTCGGATCTTGGAGAGAAGCCGTCATTAATCCATCTTTTTACTTGTCCTTTTTTTAGTATTAAGTTTTCTTAGCTTCTGCATCCAAACCACAAAAAAACCAAGACAAGTAAAAAATAAAAGTTGTTTTTTTTCTTTGAGTGATAGCACCAAATGCAATAAAAGAGAAGCCAATTTATCAACAAAAGGCCCTTCCCTGCCCCACCCCCTTGAAGGAGACTGCCCAGCTAGTTATAAAGACCCAGGAGTTATGTCCAGGCAGTGGTAAACACCACACATGTTAATTATGGGGCTGCTCTACTGGCTTAGAGCCACGCCTCAATTATTAGAGGGCATAGAATGTGAAGAGCCAGGCGTCAACACTAAAGCCCAGTGTTACCCACAGATCCAGCGGCTTCCTAGATGAGGCTTTGCCCCAGATGTTGCGAACAGTTGCACTGACTGGCTGACAGTCCCATCTGGTGAAATTGCCCCCCAACACATACCTAGATAGAGCTGTGGGTCATCTGACCCTCAACACATTTCATACGGCTTAATCAATTCACATCTAGTAGCCTGCCCCAAGCGCAGAAGGTGAGCACTTTATCATTTGAGGAGGAGGAAAAAGACTCAGTGGACCCAAGAACTCAAAGAAGGAGCCAACAGGGAAAACTGAGCCTCAGACTGCTGCTTGAAACTGAATTCCTTCTTGCCCTGGCCCCATCTCCAACTTAGCCAAATCCCCAGAGTCTTCCTCAGTGTATCCATTGCCGGTTTTGTTCCTGCAGCAAAGCACATGAGAAAAGCCATTTGAAGAAGGAAGAGCTTATTTTGGCCCACAAGTCCAGTGTGTAGTCCATCGCTGTGAGAAAGTCAAGGCAGGAACTCGAGGCAGTTAGTCACAATGCATCCGCAAGCCAATCAACGAACACTGATGCTCAGCCAGCTTTCTCTTTTTTATCTAGCCAAGGACCCCCCCCCAACCAGCCCAGAAAGCAGGGTCACCCACAGTCAAGGCAAATCTTCCCACCCCAATTAATCTAATCTAGAAAAGCCCTTCCAGGTGTGCCCACAGACTTGTCCTCTAGATGGCTCTCAAACTTGCCATCCTCCTGCCTCTGCCTCCTTTAGGTGTTTGTGCGACTGGCTCATAGATGGCTCTCAGTCTAGTCTGCTTCACAATGGAATTAACCATCACACTCGTCCATCCTTAATCATCTGTAATTGTAAACAATGGCCAGAGAGAGACAGAAGAGAAATGGAAAAGGCGGAAGGCAGGAGTGTAAGGGCATCTGAGTAGACTAAAGGAAGGTGTGATCAAAGAAGCTACAAGGGAAGAGAGACACAACTTCATGACAGGGGCCGGTCACAAAGAGTCTCCACCTGACAGTCAGTTTTCATTTTTATAATTTTAATTAAATTGTAATTATAACACCCCCTTCCCTCCCCTCTCTCCAATTGCTCCCTCATGTCTGCTTCCTCCAACCTCTGCCATGCTCCCGACTCCCTCTCAAACTCACACTTTTTCCTTTGATTATTTTATTCATTTATATTTATTTTTATTTGATGTGCACCGGTGTTTTGTCTGCATGTGAAAGTGTCAGATCTTGGAGTTACAGAAAGTTGTGAGCTGCCATGTGGGTACTGGGAATCGAACCCAGGTCCGCTGGAAGAACAGTCAGCACTCTTAACCACTTCCTTTGATTATTATTGTTATGTATATTTATATGTACGCAGATAGACAGACAGAGAGGAAGGAAGGAAGGAAGGCAGGGAGGGGGGAGAGAGAGAAACAGAGAGAGAGAGAGAAAGAAAGAAAGAAAAAAAGAAAGCAAGCAAGCAGCCCAGCTTGTCCGTATAGCATTGCTTCTACGCACATGATTTCAGGGCTGACCACTTGGTACTGGATAATCAACTATGAGGTTCATCCCTCGAGAAGACTCATTCTTTTTCTATTAACTTCACTTTATCCCAGAATCTCCTCAACACACTCATTTACCTCAACTGCTTCACTTACTTCTCTAGAAATTGGAACTGTGCTGTTTTTTTAACAAGTCGTCTACGAATAGCATCTGGTACCCAGCTTGACCACAAACGGCCAGTCCCATCTTGCAGTGGTCTGTGCTACCTGCCCTGTTACAAGCTAACATTTATTCCTGGTGGAACAAAGCCATGTACTTCATAACCAGAAGGCAAAGAAGTGAAAGAGGACGAGAAAAGAGCCCAACAATCCTCCCCAGGGGCACACACCTTTAAATCCAAAAGTCTGCCACTCAACTTCACTTCTGAAGTTTTCACTGCCGCCCAATAGCCCTGACTGAGAACAAATCTTCAATATATGGGCTTTTGACAAACTAAAACTTAGCCAATGCATAGCACTATAAGGGTTAAATATGTAGCCAAATTTGTCTGTCCTGCAGCGGATGTATTAAAAGCCCTTCACTGACATTTCAAATACATCAGTCACTTGATCCAGCAATCTCACGTCTGGAAAATCAGCTTTCTTCATGAAAAACACGGGCAAATGAAGATGCGCACACAATCCCCATGTAGGCATTGAAATGGCGAACGGGAGAAATTAGAGTGCCCAGCTAACCTGCACCTGCCTGCAGGAGGAGGCTGTAAGTTCTCAGGTGAAGAATGCAGCCATATTACCTGACTCAGACCTCTGGTGCAGCCATGTTGTGTGGTTCCGGGCAAAGCACCTGTCACGGCCCCAGTCTCTCTGCTTTGTGAGACAGGAAAGACAGAAGTGTAAGTGTCGACTTCATAAGTCACAGTGAAAGTCAGAGTTAACACATAGAATACGCTAGAAGACATACATAATAAACTTTATTATATTCCAACTATTTTTACCACTTTCTTTTATTTTTGCTTCTGCTGGAGTGTGATTTGTATATTCGACCAACCCTAAGTTGTTGAAATCGTATGGATCTGGGTAATCGTACAAAATTGTGAAACTCCCAGCACAATCAAAGAAAAAAACTATTTTGTCATCTCAAAAAACTTCCACGTGTCCTTCTACGCATCCACTCCTCAGTCTCAAGGAGTGCTGAGCTGCGTGAGGTTAGGCTGTTTTAGACTATGACGGAGATGGAGTCTGTCCCCGAAATCCTGCGTCACCCGTGACTTCTGCATCACTCACAGAGGTGGCTGTATGTGGTTGTGCTTTCACTTTTTCTGCTGAGCAGTGTGTCACAGCATGGCTGCAGGGCAATCTGCTCTCCCACTCACAAGCTGACAGATGGTCCAGAGGTGGCCATCGCGTTCAGCTTCCGTGAGTAAAACTGCCCTGAGCTCCATGGACAAGTGTGTCTATATCCAGGGTTCCATTTCTGCAAAAGCCAGATTTGTGAGTCATGGGTTGGGCATGTTTAGCTTTACAGTGAGCTATCGACGGCTTCCATAATTGTGTTATCATTTTTACATTTCTGTATGCCACATGGTGACTAGTTTAAAAAGGAAGTACTCAAGGTGTTGATTTGAAAGCTTTGGGCAAAAAATGTTTGCAGTGTCAGTGCATTTCACTTAAGAGCGAGTATAAACACAGTTGCACAGTTACGAAATGGGAGGCAAACCCAGTTTTTGTTTTTATTTATTTACTTTTTAATAGTAGTTGCTTCTGGAGAGTGGCCTGGAAGAACAAAGGAGATGTTTTTTCATATTTGTCCAAATGGCAGAATTCTGATTTTTTTTCTTCTTTAAAGATATTTTTCAAGTAAATAAAAGCATTAATTTCACTTGAAGATGATACTCAGTTGGGAAGAGACTCCCTCCTCTCCCCGAGATCCCTGCCAAGCAGCCGCTAAGGTTGGAGGATGTGGGAAGGCCGGTGGCAACACAGCTGTGAGAAGGCTACGACATCTCACAGAGGCCAGGAGCAACAGGGCCATGCTGGAAAGACTGCTCCGACCTGCTAACACACGGTGCGGTGCACACAGCGTCCCATTCCTCCTTGGTGACAACTGATTGCTTTCCACACTTAGGCTAAAAAGACAGAAAGGCGGCTCCCTTGTTTGTCTTTGTTTTTTGTTTGGTTTGGTTTGGTTTCAAAATTATAATCACTTATTTTTAAAGGGAGCAAATCATTCTTGGATTACTAAATGCTGCTCAGGAATTCATAGCTTTCCTAAACACTAACAAAGACTCCAGGGGATTCCAAGACATCCAAAAGGTCAAAAACGCATCAGCATCTGCTGCAGGGTCTACTATTATTTTAAGCTTTCCTAAACCTTTATGACGTCTCTTTCATGGAAGCAAAGAAAGGCAGCCCCTCGTGAGTGCTCCTGACTGACACTGCGCATGTCTTCAAAGGAGCAGGGTTTGCCAACCACCAACTTGACGGTCTCCAGGCCCAGCGTGGTCCTCCCAAGAAGTCTGTCTTTTGACTGTCCCCAGTCAGACGCAGTAAAACAATACACCTTCCGAACCTGTTTGTTGACGGTCTCCAGCTGGCTACTAGCCCCCTCTCTGCCTCGGGGCCGGTGGTCCCGAGCTTTGCCTCTCAGGTCAGCGTGTCTAGTCGGTTAGTCATTTGCTTCAGCGCCACTCTTCCAGGAAAAGCCCTATTGTTCCTGCACTTCCGGATCGCTTACTTCCTGTCATTTTTTTCCCCCTGCGGGGAAAGAAGAAAGACCATTCAAAAATCACAGGACCTCTGATGCATTTCACAATGGTAGTTTATTATAATTATGTGCTTGATTTGGGGTCGGGGTGAGCACTAGGTCTTACCTAACTTAACAGACAGTGCCGTTGACTGCCGGTCAGATCCCACCCGGGGCTCAGCATGAACGCTGCCTGTTTACACCCACACTCAACGGATCACTAGATGGGGAAGATGATGCTTATCTCCGAGAAGGCTGAACATCTTCCCAGGCCAGGGAGGCGGGACAAGCGCCTAAATAGGTGGAAATGTCTCCTCGGCGTTCCTGTCCTTCCTTTAACTCACACCAAAATAAGAACGGGGTCAGAGAGGAACTGAGCCTTGCTACCCAGGAGGGACTGAGTCACTAGGGAAGGTAACAGGCAGGATGGGAACTCAGAAAACTAGAACTTGGGTTGGAGTCTTGGAATAGACAGACATGCACACGCGTGTACATGTGCACACATGCGCTGACATGCATATGCTCTCTAGTCTTTGTAGGGGACTGACTGGGCCCAGGGTCTTGTGGATTGCTAAGTCAGCGCTCTACCACTAAGTTACACTCCCAGCATGCCTTCTTGAATTCTACACATTGGTGTATACATATTGTCAAAGACTTTTTTCAAGTTCACACAGCTGTTCAAATAGCTGAACCACAGCTGACTTGTGCCTATCCAACAATGAAGTTAGCACAAGAATAACCTATTCACCATTTCTGCATCTTCTGGTCATTTACTCAGCTGTTTAGCTTTTAGTATATTAATGTGTTAAAATAAGAATAATAAAACTCAGAGGATTTGTTTCCATACAGCCTTGGGAATGAAATTAATTTAGATGTATCTTTTCCACACACAGATTCCTTTTCCTCTTTGCCTTAGTTTTGTGGCTTTTTCCCTAGTTAAAGTATTGCGATAATGTAATGAGGAATGTGAAAATGCTCTGGAAACCATCCTTTGCTACATAAAATTTATCATTATTGCTTTCAGAATTTTTTAACGGAAGTATATGACTCAATAATAAAAATTCATCTTATGGATGACAATGATCGGATAGGGAAAATGTTTATGATATTTGGAAGCAAGGGAAATGCGTAGGTTTATCACTGCTCGTGGGTATGTGGACTGTCACATCCCTTTTAGGGGAAAAATTGATACCTATGCAGTCTTTGAACTTGTATGTGAGTGTGAGAAACAAAAGTGTTACTACATCCTCAAATATAAAGAGATAAGGAATAAATCTAAAATAGCCCAAAGATTTATCAGAAAGGGCTGATTATACACAAGGGCCTTTTTACATACCAAATACCATAAATCATTCTTGTTAAAGCCTCTTTAGGTAGGTACTATGTGATAATTTCCAAAGCCTTTGCCCAGATGTGAACAGCTCCCGTGTTACCCTGCCACACTTGTGCCCACACACACACATGTGCTATGAACCCATTTATTCTCTAACAGACAAGCAGGGTCCAGTAGACATACAAGCTGAGCAACAAATGTAAATCACATATGCAACTTGAAATTTCCCCAGAGCCACACTTGGGGAAATAGAAGGAAACATGTGAAATGTACTTCATGAACCCGAAATATTATAGACATGCAACTGACATGACATATTTTTGAGAAGGGTTATATTGTTTCATAAGGGTTTTTTTTCCTTTGGTTTTGTTGTTTTGTTTTAAGAACTGGTGTGTGTTTCGCAGTTATAGCACACTCCCAGGGTTTGATGGGCTATGCCCAGGGCACATGTCCTGGCTGCTTCCTAATTGGACGTCAAAGGTACAAGGTGACAACTGTCCTGAGTACAGGAAAGGGAAGGGTCAGAGACAGGGCTGCTTTTTACTTTTGTGCTTCTTGAATAAAATCATTTCTACTGCCATTTTTTGTTGTTGTTGTTGTTTGCTGTAACTTATTATTCGCCCTGGTTTACACTCAGAGCTGGGTGAGCCGTGGAGTGTGAGGACGCTGTCAGTAGAAAGCGGCTCCTTCTTGTCCCTTTTCCTCCTGTCCGTGGTTAATCGTTCAAGGAAACCTGTCCCAGGAACAAGCGACCTTAGCACAGTGGTTTGCCACTGGGACGGCAGCCCAGCTGGAAAAATCATCCCACACAGCAGAAAGTCATCCATAGGGTTTTTTAAAAATGATTTATAGCTGCGTACATGGAATATAAGATGACCCTGGCTGGGCAGGGAGGGGCAACTCCTCCAGCTGCCGTGGCAGGAAGTCGTCTGGGGCACATGACAGGCAAGGACAGGAAGAAGGAGACAGGTAGAATGCTGAGGAAAGAGGAGCCTTCCATAAACAGGAAACAAGCCCTGTTCCCTCTGCCTCTTAAATCTCAAGTGGCGACAAGTGGAGGACGCTATCCCCAGCCAGGAGACAGGCGACGGGATCTGTCGCCCGACCCTGGCAAACAGCTGGATACAAGTGAGGAAAATCATCAGCCTGTAATTCCTTCAAGGCAGGGCTGCTGAGGAGGATAAGAAAGGGATAGATTGATGGTTGGAAGGAAAAGGATGTTGATGACACAGGAAGAAAATTCAAGAGAACTTGGCGAGACCTAGGATAAGAGAAGAAGCTAACACAGGAACTGTGGCTGTGAACGGAGCCACATTGCTCATCACCAGAAGCGGTGCATAGAGGACCAATAGTCTTATCTGGGGACTTAATTGTGGCATAATGCAAGGAAAATAGCAAATTGCAAAGCAGGATATGGAAGTTGCACAGTCCTGCACACGCAGACACACCTGTGCATGTGACCAGACAGACATTTATTAAGGCGAAAGAGGAAATGACAAGATTATAGCTATTAACTACGTTTTCCCTTTAGCTCACCTATATTTGCAGAGTTTTAAACACTGTGCAGTAACACAGGGAGCAGACCACAAATCCATATAGCCATTGGGTGGCTGAACATCAGAGTTTGATCTGTTATTAATGCAGGCTTCATAAGCAGAACCAGCATGTCATCCTACCCACGTTAAAATGTAATTCAGTCTGATCCATTAAATAACACCCGCAAACGTGCACCACCTCGCGCAGGGGCCACCAAGGCCTGCGTAGCTTTAAATGCCAACATTGACAAATCAGCCCACAAGCTCACTGTGTTCAACCTCCCTTTTGATTCTTGAAGATAATTCTCCACGATAAGTTCAAGAGCTTCAAAGAGCAGGCAACACAGTCCACAGCAGGGACAGCCCCTGCCCCCTTACTAGGAGACCCCTATGGAGACTTCCTATCAGCTAGATCTCAGCAGGGGGTCTAGGTCCTCGCCATGCGTGGTCCTTGGTTGGTGCATCAGCCTCCACCAGCACCCCTGGGCTCAGATCTGTTGGCTCCATTGGTCTCCTTGTGGGGCTCCTGTCCCCTTCAGGTCCTTCTGTCCCCCCCCAACTCTTCCATAGGACTCCCTGCCCTCTGCCCAAAGTTTGGTTGTGAGTCTCAGCATCTGCTTCAATCCCCTGCTGGGTGGAGTCTTTCAGAGGACATCTGTGGTAGGCTCCTGCCCTGTCCTTCTTCAACTGCTGAGCAAATTTTAAAAAAATAAATTTAAAATTTTTAAAATAAATTTAAATTTTAAAAAGATAGGAGCTCATTTCCACTGCCTTTTATTTAGAAATACTTTACTTTTCTTCTAAGAATCCTTAGAGGAGAAATAACTAAAAGTAGATTTTTTTTTTTGCCTTGTGTCCATATTTTATGATTTTTAAAATGTCGGAGCATGGAAACAAGTTATGTCATGGTGTAAGGATTATGAGTGATATGTACTCTTTTATATTTTAAGTTTTCTTTTAACTTTTTTTTTACAATAAAAAAATAATATTTGGCAAGCCAGTCGACATTCTAGCACGTGGGGAAAGGGGGCTCATGAATTAGGGGGAAAAAATCGGGGCAAACGTGATCAAAATACAGGGTATGAAATTCTCAAAGAATAAAAACACTTTGAAAATAACATGCGAAGTAGGGTAAAGGGTACGAAAGTAGAATTAGATGGGAGAAATGACGTCTATGCCCTACAGCACAATGCAGTAACCATAGTCAACAATGCCGTATTGTATACATCAAAATTGGTGGAAGAGAAGATTTTTCAATGCTCTCAGGAAAAAAAAACTATAAGCAATATTTGAGAACATGTACATGCTAGCTCCTCTGAGCTGATCAGCACATTTATATACATACGTTGAAATACAAGTCCACCCCATAAATATGTCTGATTATTATATATAAAATGCATTTTAAAAATAATGCTTGCCATTGGAGGAGCCCATTCCTCAGTTTTCCTAGCAGTGTCCCCTTGTTTAACTGCCAGCTGTGGCCCGGAGCCACCATCCTGCATATGCAGAGCTCGTACAGCATGCTGTGTCCCTCTGACAACACTGCTCAAGGTCCCACTCCATCTTGGCACTGCCAACACCCACTTCTCATGGCGATTAGTTCTGGGTAAGGCTGACGTATGGCAAAGGCAGTGACTGCTTTCCCTCTTTCCGGACTTGGTGGCAGGAATTCTGCCATCCAGAACTGGCCTTCAGTGAGATCAGGTTTTGTCAACTTTGGGACCCTTTGTTGATGTCGGGGTACCCATACAACCCTCAGCCCTTTAATTGCTGGCTTAGGGGCAATCTTATAGAGACCTAGTCTCTATTTGTCCCACTGATGCTATTGCCCAGTCTGCATCAGAAAGCCTGATGGGACGATGGATGGGAAACAGACGGCTCATGTGACTGTCCTCTGTGACCCACACTGTCCTCTCTGCCCACAGGGGCTGCAGTCTCAGCATGTCAGAACACTGGGATCTCTGTGCTGCCAGATGCCTCACACAACCTTAGGGATCTCCAGCACCTGGCTCACTGAAGGTTATTCAGTATGCGTCTAATAACTAAGAGCACGCCCTTCCCTCATGTTCCCTGGCCCTTCTGCCTGGTCTTGATACCCATCCCCTCTCAGAGGGGAGAGCAGAGAAAAACAGGCTCAGATAGCTGCTTCCCCTATCTTATACTTCTTTTCTTCCTATAGCAAAAGTGCTGCGTTATTCATATGTGTGTGTATGTATGTATGTATATATATATTTCGCAACATGGTATTACATGACAGTGCAGCGAACCTGGTACCCAGGCTTTCTCACCCTGGTTGAGAAGGAGGGCCCCTTCCTTTGTATATTTTAGGGGAAATTAAGGAATTTATAAAAAGTCACTTCTCAAAACAATAGCGGCCTCGGAGGAAGGCCATTGTCTGCAGGCAGAATGCAATGTGTTTCTTCTGAGTATAGAAGCCTTTGTCTTCACAGTGTATGTGTGAGATTTCTCATGTCCACGCCCTCCCCCTCATGCTTTCCCACCCCACCCATGCAGGAAGAGGCATGCTCTGATCCCACCAGGCCATCCTCGCCCCTTCAGAGAGACTTAGTAGGAAGAAAAAGAAAAAGAGCACGGCAAATTTCAAGCCATCTCATCAATGACAATAAGAAAAAGAAACGTCTATTTTAAAAATAGACAACTGTTAGCTAGCTCAATTTTTAAAAAAAAGTCTTTCGAGAATGGATAACCTCAAACTCACATGTTCTAATGAGAGTTGGGAGAGGTCAAATGGAGGCTAAGATGTTGGTCCCCAAACGTCCACTACACTGGTAATGAGCCCTAGTTGCCCGCCATTGAAATGGGACCAGCCCTAGGGTCAGCATGTGCGGCGAGAAGGAAGTGAAATTGTATGTGTAAAGCACAGTGACAGCCACACAGCACTTGCTCAGGGAACATGCCCGATACTCAGAAAGATGAGCTACTGTTGACTAACAAAGGAAGCCCAGGAAATCCTGAGACTGTAGACCAGTAACCGTGGCTGAGTGTTTGCCCGTAGGCCCAGGATTATGACTTTTAAATATCATAATAAATATCGCCACTCAATGGTGTCATCCCAAAGACTTTGAAAACACAGTAGAGTTACAGGGGTGGCAGACACCTTGCAGGCCGCTCACCCAGCACTTCATCTAGAAGCGTCTGTGTACCCGGACAGTGGTGGCAAGCTCTTCTCCAGCCTTGTCCTTGTCGTCTCCAGAGGTAAGTGTGCTGTTGCAGTTAATTATCAGTATGGTCTAATAATGTTTATTATTAGGCCTATAATTATTATTACGGCAGTATTTTCTAACCCACTAGCAATCAATCAAGACACAGACGCCTGCTATATTTTAAATAGCCTTAGTTTACCTGGGGCAGGGCAGGAATTTAGAAAAAGTCACTTCTCAAAACAATAGCTGCCTCGGAAGACCCCGTAAACTACCTCCCATAGTGGGGCAGGTGTGGGATACCTGCCACAATCCGATGCCATCTTTTCAACCCCATGCCCTCTGCTTCTGATAATTTCTATCAAGCTACCTTCCATCCAGAATCCCAAATCCTTGCTAATTATCATCATCTGGGCCAAGTCTCCGTCCAGGCCAGCCACGTGCTTCTCCTCCACCTAACCCATGGCATGGCCTTCTCCTTCTCCTCTCTTCTGCTCTCTTTCTCCCCTGATTCTCTCTGTCTCCTTAAGCCCTGGACCCTTAGCCCCGCCTACGCCATTTGCCCTGCCCAGGTGTGATGGCTTTTTATCGGTCAAACAGGTTAGCCTCTTAGGAAAGGTACAAGGTGGGGCACAGAGACAGCAAGCAATAATTAGCACCAAACACATCAGACCAACCTCCAACAGTGTGCTGTTGCCAGTGGGGACTGACTCTTCCCTTTCGGTTCTGATTTCTCCAAGTCTCTGCCTACCATCACATGCTAGTTTTTCTTACAACTATTTCTCATTCATTCCTCACATTTTTCTTGTGATGTATTGAGCACAGCGGACCATAAAGTATAACAAACATTTCTTAAAGAAACACTCCAAGTTCTCCACACATACACCCTCCACATTCCTCCCCCACAGAGGTAATAATCCCTTGTGCGGGTGATTTTCACACTTTCAGCCTTTGTTGTCCATATACATACTTAAATGTAGAAAGTGACTCTGTACATTTTTTTCATATACTTCTCATGACAGCTTTTCTTTTTCATTTTTATTGCCTTGTGGGAATGACTCCATATCCTGGCATATGGACAGGAAAAGGTAATTCCAACATGTGTCCTATCCATGGGCCTCTCACTAGCTCAGGTTTGACCTTCTAGTGTCACAAGGAAGAGACCAAGTAGTTTCTATAATTATACAAAGTGTAGGATTTGGAGATAAGTCAGCCAGTAAAGTGCTTGTCTCACAAGCAGTAAGACCTGAGCTCAAGCTCAAGAACCCACGTGATAACGCCAGGCATGTTGGCACATGCATCCGTCTGCTCCCAGCACTGGAGAGGCATCGACAGAGGAATGCCTGAAGCCTGCTGACCAAGCACTCTAGCCTCACTGGAGAGCTCCAGGCTAGGTAAGTCTCTGTCCTCAAGGAAGTAGATGATGCCTCTAGGAATGGAACATGAGGTTTTCCCCTAACCTCTACATGCATGCACAGCCACAAATCCATAAAAGAACATACATTTTAAATTATAGATGGTAGAGAGATAGATGATACATACATAGATGATACATACATAAATAAAACATACATACATACATACAAGATAGATAGATAGATGATAGATGATACATACATTCATACATAGATGATACATAAATACATAAATACATACATACATACTAGATAGGTAGATTGATAGACAGACAGACAGACAGATGTCACCATCATGTCCAGTGCAGCGGTTCTTGCCAGTGAAGCATGTGAAGACTGTGTCTCATGTCCTGGCAGAGGGACAAGGGTACAATTCATTCTCCAGGAAGCTTGTTCCTTTTGCCACCTACAGTTGAGTGGCCGGAGCATTTATACTTTCTCTGGTCACTTGAGAGTAAAAAGCATACCAACTGGATGGAAAACAAGGTAACCAGGACCATTCATTCCGGGGGAAATAGGGCTTCCTTCATCTAAAAGTTAAAGACAATTAAAACTGTAAGTTTTTCTCTCCTTCTTTGAGACAAAATCTTACTATGTAGCCTAGGCTGACCTATAACTCACTGTTTTGTTTTGTTTTGTTTTTTGAGACAGGGTTTCTTTGTGTAGCCTTGGCTGCCCTGGACTCCATTTGTAGACCAGGTTAGCCTTGAACTCACAGACATCTGCCTGCCTCTGACTCTCAAGTGCTGGAATTAAAAGTGTGCACCACCACAGCTGGCTAGAACTTACTATATAGCGTAAATTGTCCTCAGATTTCTGATTCCCTCTGGATACAGTATGCCCCAACCAGGAGATGAGGGGCATAGACAGAAGAATCACCAAAAACCACAGGCCAACTGTCAGGCCAGCTATCCTGGCATGCACAGTAGAGAACACCAGCACCACTGGCCTTCTCTCAAACAAGGTAGGAGAAAATTACCAACACCTGAGGCTGCCCTATGACATTCACACATGCAACATACACACACACACACACACACACACACACACATATGAACACACATACACATACATGCACACACATACAAAACTTATGAAATTATGAAACTACTTCTTCAGTCCTCAAAGTGCTGGGATTACAGGCATAGACCACAATATAAACTTGGGCTTTTCTTTTTAAAGCTATGTTCAGTAGAGACAAAATGGCCTCCGTTGAGTCAATTTTATTAAGACCAAAAAAAAAAAAGCCATGAAAGACCAACTGTTGTTACATTTTGAGCCTGATGTTTCCCCCACAAAATGAATGCTTTACTCTTAGTTGTGTCTGGGGAGATGGGGCTGAGAGTGGTATCTGGTTCCCAATTCTTGACTTGCTCTCTGTTTCCGGTCCACCATCTGATGAACAGCCACATCTCCCACACGCTCCATCACTGTGATGCACTGCTTCCCACTGGGCCAGAATCAGTATAACCCAGGACTGTGGGCTGAACCCCTTCAAACCGTGAGCCAAGCCAAACAACCACTTTCTGCAAGTTGTCCTTCGTAGTTTGGGTAAAATGAGAAGATGAATGATTCAACTGCTTTAACTTAAGATGGGGATGAATAGCAAGACTTGGGCAAAGGGAGGGGGTTGTTTAAGATCATCCAGTGAACTAGTAATGTCTTTGTTTATGGGGGAAAATGATATGGGTTGAATGGAACCAGAATGCAAGCCAGCAGCGGCTATGTGCAGTCACTGTGCCAGCATTTTTTTTTAATGTATACTTATTAAATCACAAACAAAGCATGTCCTACCTCTCCTGAGGCACAGGCTTGAGAGGCAATCTCTTATTCAAACGGTTACCAAGCCACTAATTCACAGAACCTACTGATGAATCACCAAGGTCAATATTTGAAGCCAATCGGGCTGTGCAGGAATGTGACGGAAGGAAGCACACATAAAGCAAGAAATGGAGATTCAGAAAAGTGAACTTTTTTCCCAGTGTCTCATACAACTAAGAGGCAGGGCAGGAGCCTGACTCCCTTCCTTACACCAGAACCCCAGGCTCACTCTGTCCAGCCCTAACATGAAGTCTGACACTGGGAAACTCAAGGGAGTCTCTCAATGGCACATTCAGAAGCACATAGTGTCTGTGAGTCACAGCTGGTGTGGCCATGACCTCTACAAAACTCTGGCCACCCGCTACTATCTCCTCACACAGGGACCATCAACTAAAGAGGCAACTCAGTTTACCCTCTTAGAAACTCCACACACTTCAGATTCCCAATATAATTTTAAATGGAGAAAAACCTTGCATCCCATACAAAGACACATGGTGGAACAGCCATCAGTACTGCCTAAGCCACCATTGCAGCCTGCTAAGTGCTGTAGCGTGCCTAACCACGGGGTCTGCACATCTCTATCAGTGGCAGATGGTCATCTTTAGAGGGAAATGGAAGCAACTGGAAAGGACCTGGATGGGCAGCCTGGATCTTTCTCCTGGATCAGCTAGCTGTCTCCAGTTGTTCAGCAAGCAACTGCAGGGTAGAAGGCCACTTTTTACAAGAGCAGCAAGGAATGCTGCCTGCTGTGTTACTTGGTTAGTTGCAGCGTGTGGTAGTGGTGATACCCCCCTCAAGATGTCTTTGAGATCATTTACACTCTTAAGGCCTCGTTCCGTCACTGTGGAGTCGCCACTAGGGCAAACAGGCAGCCTGGCTCAAGTTTCCCTTCCTTGGTGTTTTCTTATCTGTCTCCCATGATGGCTCAGCCTCCGTGGGTGAGTGCGGTCAGGAAGCAGCTCGCAGCCTCTGTTTTTATTCCCCGTGTGGAAATTTTCTAATTATAGGTCACACCAAGAGTTTCCATTCTCCCCCACAGCACTTCACCTTGTTTATGTAACTTAATAAGCAAAGACCCAGGGCCTTTCTTTAAACGACGCCTTAGAGTATGGAGCTCTTAATGAGGAATCGAACTCGTTCTCTTATCTTTCTGACTGGGAAATAGCTGCCTGTTATCTGCTTTGTCTGCAGCCGAAATGACGATCTCCTTTCTGCTTAGAGTTTTACAGTCTGATTACGCCCCACATTTCCTGTGCCAGCCATCAAGAGCAAGAACAGTAACACACACACACACACACACACACACACACACAGAGCAAATAGAGCTCTCTAAAACTCCAATCTTCATGGAAGAAAAGGATACATCGATGAAACCAAGAAATAAGAGTTATAGACTCAAGATAGGTAAATGACGGTGTCAACTTAAAAAAGGGGTCTGTTAAGAGCGTACATAGGAGTCTTAGACCATTGGTATTCTTTGGAGAATGCAAGCTATGGGCCAGTCGTTTTTAACAGTCATATTCTAATTGTGCAGATGAGTCCTCCATAAATTAATTGCCTAAAGAGAAAGCTGTGTCTGCCATTATGTCATCCTCATCTGGGACCCAGGAGAAACAGATTCAACAGCAGAACCTCTTAGGCAAGCTTTAACAGTAGCAGTCATCAGACCTAGAAACATGAAAAGGAAGACCTTGCTTTTTGTTGTTTTATTTGTTTGATTGTTTGTGTGCTTGCTTGCTTGCTCTAAAGCTCAGACTGGCCTCAACAGTGAGATCCTCCTGCCTCAGTCTCCAGAGTGCTGGGACTATAGCCTTATGCTACCACACCCAACTCTAAATAGTACTACTATAAAAGGTTTTTTACAAACACATTTTTAAGCCTTTGTTTTTTCAAAGCCAGAAGCCAGCTATGGAGGAAATCAGCTAATCTTTTCTGCCAGGGTGTGTGAAGAGAAATCTCTTTTACAGATCAGCCTAACAATGAAGCCTACTGAGGAAATGTGGGGGGAAAAAAGTAAGATTTTTAGCAAAAGCCCTTGGCCCTGAGGGTTGGCCTTAATGTTGACTACTATAAAATAAACCACTTGATTATCCTCTAGGGTCTGAAGAGCATATCTCCATGAAGGAAAATTGATTTAAGAAGCAGGCTGCCAAGTGTGTTCAGGGAAGGTGTTTGCTCTTCAGGAAGCTTTAACTGGAGCACAGTAGGAAAGCGGGATGCAGGAAGGACCAGGGGACCCAAGAGAATCAATGGGCTCCATGCGTCAGGCACACCACAGCTTCCGTCCTCATGTAGGGACGAGTAACTGAGGGGCCGTGGGGGCACAGCATGAATGCCACTGGACCCACATTATCACCATTATCTGGGAATTCCCAAGCAGGATTCACTTAGGAGATATTTGAGACCACTTAAACAGACAGTTTCCAGGCTGTAAGTTTCTTGACTTCTTTTGAATTGTTGTTCCATTTTGATTTGTGGAAAAGTCATACCTCACTGTCTCAACCAGACTTCAGCGTGTGCCTCTGCACAAGGATGCTCTGCATGGGGATGCATCCCAGAATACCTAAGGAATCTGTCACCGCGTGTAGGAAGACTCTGTCAAGTTTAATGCTTTTGTTGTTAATTCTATGAAAGATGTTCATTTTTCTATTCTTTAAAATATACAAGTATCTCCCGTACATAGATAGCACTCATTATATAGTTTTATTCCTATTATATTATAATACTTTATTCTTCCCAAGCATCATATCTGCTTTCTCATCTCCTAAGCATGCTCTCCCAAGCCCTTCATAAAGCTCATTTTCTTAGGACTTAATCTAAGAAGTCTCCAAGGTCTGATACATACATACTTCAGGGTGACTTGCTAAAGCAAATCTTTGGGAACTTGCTAAGCTCCTAGAATTAAAGTGAGAAACTATTCAGGATCATGGGGCTATAAGGAGTGCGTGTGTGTGGTGAAGGAAATATTGAGATTTATAGCAGACAGGTTAAAAAAAATAAACACTGTGCTCTTTAACACCTCAACAAGTGAGTGAGGTCCCTTGAGCCACCAGAGCTATCACACTGAGACCATAAGCACACTAATGGACACTCCAGGTCTACCACTAGCCCACACCAAGTTTCTAGACAAATTAGAGAAAAACATTCTTTCTTTAAAGAACTTGCATTTTGCACCTCCTGAAAATTTGTTATAATGCAGTGGCAGTTTTTAAGTGAAACCTATTTCCCTGGGGCTGGAGCAATGGTTCAGCAACAAAGAGCACCTACTGCTCTTGGAAAAGCTCTGAGTTCAAGTCCCAGCATCCATAGCAGATGGCCCGCAACTGCCCGTGACTCCAGCTCCGAAGAATCCAATAGCATCTTCTGGACTCTGTGGGTACTTGAATTCACATTCCACACATGGATACATGATGACAGAATTGATAGAATTAATTCACATTAAATAAATAAATAAAATAGTTTAAAAGATGCTTAACCTCCAGCGTAGGTTAATATTGCCATGTAAGTTTGTACAAATGAAAATTATATTCTGTGTGCAGTCCTTTGTTCAGCCTATAGCTTGCCCAATGATACATGTACCCCGAGTATCTCTTTGCTTAGAGTCACTTAATGCAAGTTTGGAGAAGATCTGAGTTCTGGCATGTTCTGGTATGTTCTCTGTAGGCATCAATTAAATGGATGGATGAATGAACAAGTGCATGGAATACTTCGTCAGCCTAAGAACCTTCTCCAAATGTGAGAAAAAGTGCAACTAGTGTTTACTGACCACCCGTGCATCAGGTTTTACGTTAAACATTTGTACACATCCCCCTGAAAACTCATCCATAGTTATTTTGTGCTCTTCCCAGACAAGCTGAGTGATTTTTGAAGTCCTTCAACTGATGACTTGCACACCGTGCTGTGACTACCATAAGCCCATCCCTAACCATTGTCCTGACAGCTCTGTCCTATGGGCGGGGGGGGGGGGGGGGGGGTGCGGCCAGCACTGCTATATCCATTATAAGCACAGGACTTCCTGTGTGGCCAGTCCAAGGGAAAGAAGGCACGAAAGGCCCATTATCAAACTCTTTTCTCTCTATAGAGACAAAATTGTTTTCTTTATTCAACCTGGGCTTGTAATGAGATATCTATTAGCAGATAAAACAAGGGGGTTTTTTGGTGGTGGTGGTGGTGGTGGTGGTGGTTTGTTTGTTTTTGCTTTTGTTGTTTTGTTTTGCTCACCTGTGAAGACAACACCATGACTTATAACATCATCTGAAGTGTCCCTGCCACTAGATGGCACCGAAGCTCAAATGTCATAGCACTGTGGACCTCTTCTGCCATGTCTTA
Source organism: Acomys minous (assembly GCF_964271855.1). Classification (NCBI taxonomy): domain Eukaryota; kingdom Metazoa; phylum Chordata; class Mammalia; order Rodentia; family Muridae; genus Acomys; species Acomys minous. Next base: position 60,140,565 of record NC_140497.1, read on the forward strand.
AATAAGATGATAGTACCAACAGGAACTAGGGTAGCTGTGTTACCAAGCACATGCCAGGGGCTCTCCCAGGGCCAGCGTGCACATCACCTTGAATCTTTACACCTCCTCAGGGTAGGTCTGACCCCACATCTACTTCACACATAAATGGAGCCTGGCAGTTAAGTATCCTGGCCGAGATCACTCAGGTGGTAAAGGGCAACTCAGAGGCTGCCAACCCGGGCTGACTCTCCAGCCCGACATCCTTCACACCCTCCTCTTCCTTCTGTTTCCTCTCCCTCCTCCATGATCATCACTGACCCTGAATTTGCTAATAAGTACATGTGCAATGGCCACAAGAGGTTATTTTTGAAAGGTATGGAAAACTCCACTCTCCGAGTGGTACAAGAAAAAGTCTCTTGGTGCCGCATAAGGGCACCAGGCACGAGCCAAGATTCAGGTGGTCTCAAGGACTTACTCAAGGGGCACAGCCTCAAAAGAGCATCACCCCCGGTGGTGAAGAGACAGGTCGCAGCCCGTCCCATCTGGCTGCAGTGTCTCACGTGGTAGAGCGTGCCACCAGGGAGACCAGAAGACCCGCCTCGCCTTACCCATCTCAGGATACACACTACAGCTTGGCTTCTTGAGAATCCAGTCCTGTATTTTCTAAAAACATAGACTAGTGGCCTGGGGGTATAGCTCTCGTGCCTTAGGATAAACTAGACCCAGAGTTGATAGTTGATTTCCAGTACTGGGGAAAAAAATAACCAAATCAAACCAAACAAACAAAAAATAAAAAAACATAAAATAGGGGATAATGTGTGCTTTCCTCTTTCTGAATTTAAAAAAAAAAAACTGAGTGAAGGTGTTGCTCACCTGCTGTTGTCTCTCAAAGGTGTGGCACTTTAAGCTCCTCCCACTGTAAAACTTCGTTTTTCTCCTATCCTTTTTCTTTTATTTTTCTTTCTTTTTTTTTTTTTTCTCTCTTTTACAACCAAAGACTCTTTCTAAAGAATCGTTTTTAAAGCACAGACCTTACCGGATCTCCTCTTCCCAGACTCAATCATTGACTCGGTCGTCAGCTGCAAACATAGGGTAAGGGTTTTCTTTGCTCGCACCCAACCTGCACCTTCCGCCTCCTCGCCCCTCCTCCACCTTGCACAGGCAGAGCAGATCCCTCGCCTCTGCCTTCCTCCTTGATTCTGTCTCCATGTCTCTCCACAGCTAGTCCCTCCAGGTTCTGCTGCCACCGTCAGAGCTCCTGGCCTTTCTTGGCTTCCTGGCCTCCTTTAGAGAATGACTCTCAAACACCGCACAGCAGAGAGATGAGAACGTCACCCAGATCGGACCTCTCAATCCCTCTCACCTTGAACTTGGCAGCTTGAGAGACCTCTGACCTATAGTGTTGGGGCTAACTCTTCCCTGAAGCCCCGACTCTGAAGGATAGCTGCCGCCAGTCCCGAATGCAATGGGTTTCCTTAAAGCAAAGGTTCTCAAGCTGCGGGGCCGAGGGACCTTTTCACAGGGGTCGCCTAAGTCCATCAGAAAACACGGGTACTGACATTACAATTCACAGCTAGCAAAATCACAGTTGTGAAGTGGCAACAGAAATCATTTTATGGTTGGGGTGACCACAACATGAGGAACTGTATTAAATGGTCGCAGCTTTAGGAAGGCTGAGAACCACTGCTGTACACACCGAACAGTTCTTCAAGAACCAGTTCAAATAACAACTCCTCCGTGAAGCCTCCCTCAGGCGTGGCAGACAGGTTTGTTTGTATACATATAACTCCCTATAGAGTGTTAGCTTCTTAAAGATGGAGGCGGTGGAGGGGCGCTCGGTCACTTGTATCTCGAATGAATCATAGTAGAAAGCCAGATACCCAGTCTTTCAAAAAAAATAAACATTTCTTGCCTCCATGATCAACTATCTCATAGGCAGAGTTCTAAGTTACTTATAGATTTCTTGGGAGCTTAATTTGCTAATCTAAGCCGGGTCTGGTGGCACAAGCCTGTCATGCCAGCTCCTCAGGAGACTGAGGCAGAGGGCTATGAGTTCAAGGTCCACCTGGGCTACAGATTGATTTCAAACTTAGCCCGAGCAACTTAGTGAGAGCCTGACTGAAAACAAAAAGCTAAAAGAAGGGAAGGGATGTGACCCACTGGCAAAGCACTCACCCGAGATATGTGAGAGTCTAAATTCATTGTCTGTACTGGAGGGGAGGGAAGAAAAAAAAAACCAACCTGTGTTCTGCAGTGTTCATACATGTTGTGACTAACTGAACGTTTTTAACCTGAGGAATCTTTTGTGCAGTTGTATAACTATCACACAGTCGCAGGAGAGCCCTCCCGCCCTCGGTGACAATAAAAGGACCAGGGAAAGAGCTCAGTGGTAGAATGCCAGGAGTTTTGTCTTAAGAAGACCACGGGCTACAGGAGTTTGGAGAACAGCCAGAGACTCCCAACTTTTGCCCCGCTTTTTACCTCTCGGGCTGAAATGTCAGGCCTCTGGCAGCTGCCACTGTCGAATCCCCAGCTAGCCTGCGACAAACAATGGGAACTGTGACAGTTCCCCTGCTTAGGGTTTTTTTGTTTTGTTTTTCTTTCACAGGAAAAGGTTGACCATAGCTGTGTCTATGTTTAGACTGCTGTCTTTTGTATTTGGCTTAGTAAACTGCATTTCAAGGCCCCCGGGATGTAAGCTATACTCATTATCCGCACAAGTTTCCCTCCGATGAGATTTTCACATCGGAGTGACAAAGGGTGCTAAGGCGTAAGACGCACTTTGCAGCTCTGGGAGACAGTCTGACCCTACGGTGTTGGGCTTGACTCTTCCCTGAAAGCCCCACTCTGAAAGACAGTTATGGAGAGAATGGCAAATAGAGATGAGGCTTTTATATCTAAAGTAGTAAAATCATAATACCAGTAAACTGAGAAGCTGTACATTGGATAATAAGATACCCAATTAAGAAAGACCGGTAAGAGGTATTCAAAACATGATTTAGCTTCTCTGACATTTCTAGGAGTCACAATCTCACAGAAGTCTCCTGTTCCCCTGACTCTTACACTGTCTCCGCCCCCTCCTCTACAATGCTCTCTGAGCCTTAGGTGCCAGGAGTAGCACTGTTGATGGATTAACTGTGACCGGGTCCATAGCTCTGCAATCCGATCAGCTGCGGTTTCCTGCAGTGGTCTGTGGCAAAGCAAAGTTTCCTCGATGAGGGGCAAGGACTACATTCATCCCTGGGTGTACACAAACAGAATGAAGTCTGCCCGCACGGCTGCCTCAACACAGCCTGAGCAAGGACGACACCCGTGGCCGAGCTAACATGCAGAGGGGAAGCACGGAAGGCCTCAACCTTACACAAAGAACCCAGGCAACCTTAGGCAACCCAGGAACGCTGAGAGCTGGAGAAACGGTCTTTCGCAGAGAAAAGCACGCCAATCGGTTATCCAGTTACCAACAGTCAGCCCTAAAAGCATACATAGAAGTAGCATTACCCATGCTGAGCAAGTTTTATTAGTGCACTTAGGAATACACACACACACAGGTAACCAGAGTTAAAAATAAAAAGGTCACGAATTTGAAAGAGAGCAAGGGAGTATACAGTAGGGGTTAGAGGGAAGGCAGGAAGTGACATAATTATATTATAATCTCAAAAAATGAAAAACTATAACCCAAGCAATAAGCTCTAGAGACAGAGAGATAGCCTAGTGGATAAAAGCCCTTGCCAAGCAAGTGTGGCAACGTGAGTTCGACCCTGAGACTTTTCATGGTGGACAGAGAGAACTGAGTCCCCCGGCTTCTTCTCTGACCTCACATAACCCCCACACACTTGCCACAGGTATGCATACACCTATGTATGCACACATATGAACATGATTATACACCCATACAATAACAATAAAGAACTCAGAAAAAAATGACCCAACTGTTGATATCCCCCAAAACCTCACCTCAAACGGTACACACAGGTTGAAAATAAAATGATAGAAAAAGTTTATAGTGCAAAGGTTACTAAGAGAAAGCAGGAGTAGCTATATTAATAACGGATAAGGTAGACTTCACAGTGATAAGCAAAGGATATTACATAGAAACAGTGGGCCAGTCTTTTAAAAAAAAACATATTTCTAAATGTGCAGGAACAAAATACAAGTAAATAAAGCTGTAAAATGAAAACTTGCTAGGTGTGGATGGAACAACATACAATTCCACAATTACAGTGAGAGAATTCAGTGTCTTACCTCAACAAACAGAGAATATAATCATTACTTAGTAAATCACCATGGACATAGAAAAAGACGTTACTTGTCAGTAGGTAAAGTCAACATTTGTAAACCATCCTATTTAACAGTAGAGAGACACTTCTTTTAAAAAAAAAAAAGAAAGAAAGAAAGAAACCACAAAAATATAACAAACTGACCCATTCTCCATCCACTTACAAAGAAAAGGGAAAAAAACAGAATCCCTCAGAATATATTTCCTACCACAATATAATCAAAGTAGAAATCAGTAAGCACTGGGGGAGGCAGAGGGAGGTGGATCTCTGTGAGTTCGAGGCCAGGCTGGTTTACAAAGAGAATTTAGGACAGACAAGTCTACACAGAGAAACCCTGTCTCAGGAAAAGAAAGAAAGAAAGAAAGAAAGAAAGAAAGAAAGAAAGGGGAAAATATCCCAATATTTGAAAATAAACAATAGTTCTAGATAACCCAAGGGCCAAAGAGGAAGGCTTATAATAAGTTAAAATGGCATCAAAAGGGAAATGAGAACATGATGCCAAAATCTGTGAGACAGAGCCAATATTGTGGGGCTAAAAAGCTTACGGGGCCCACAGTGCATGAAAACCAGCTAATCTTCAACCTCAAAATGTCTGAAAAATAATAGAGAAAATAAGCCCAAATTAAAACAGAGTGAAATAAGAAAGGTGACTGGGAACCATGGAGCTGAAGAAGCAACAACAGCAGAGAAAACCAGCAAGCAGTGCCTCAGAAATACCCGACATTAACAGAGAGGAAGAAAGGGCAGTGACACAAATTGCCAGTGTAAGTTCCAGAAAGCATAAAGCAGTGGTGTCATCGCAGAGCTTCCCCAAAGCAAAGGGACAATAAGAGAATAATACAAAAAACAGAACAAACAAACAAAGACAGTTCTACCCTTGTGTTTATAAGTGTCCATAAAATGGACCTATTCCAACTCAAAAAATAAAAACAAACAAACAAACAAACAAAAAACCAAAGAAACTGACCTGACAAGTTACACTGGGTGTCTTTTGAGGAGCCACATAACTATATGAGGAAACAGATCAGAAGTTAAGGGCTCCCAACAGAGAGAGCTCCAGATTAAGGGGTTTTACTAAAGAATTCTAATTATCCAAAGAATCAATACCAAATCTATCTGATCCTTTTGCAGCAAAACCAAAAATGAAAATATTTCCCAATTCATTTTATAAAGTTAACATACTCTGATATCAAACATTTAAAAGTAGACAGTACTTTCTCACATACTCTGGTGCCTCACCTTTGACCATGTCCCCTGGAGGGAGAGACCTGGTGGCACTCAGAGGAAGGACAGCAGGTTACCAAGAAGAGACTTGATACCCTATGAACATATACAGGGGGAGGTAATCCCCCTCAGGAACAGTCATAGGGGAGGGGAATAAGGGGAAAATGGGAGGGAGGGAAGAATGGGAGGATACAAGGGATGGGATAACCATTGAGATGTAACAAGAATAAATTAATAAAGGAGGGGAAAAAAACAAAAAAATAAAATAAAATAAAATAAGAAAGGAACTCTAGTCCAAAATTCAGGAATAGGTGAAAAATTGCTCAGCAAAACAGCAGCAAATAAAATTCAGTAATAAATAAATATATTAAAAAAGGACCATATCACAACCAAATGGGGCTCATCCTAGTAGTAAAGTCTAAATCAATATTTTAAAAACTTATCGCTGTATTCTATAATATTAGCAAACTAAGGAAAATGATATCAATTAATCTACAAAAGAGTTGACAGCATTTAACATGTTTATGCTTAAACACCGTGAGAATAAATAATACAGGAGTGTTTCTGCAGTGTGATGGCAAACATGTAACAAAAACTTATAAGTAACATTATATCTCAAAGAGACGGAAAAGGTTATGCACCTGAGATCTGGAATAAGGTATAACATGTGCTCTCACCACTCTTACTCAACGGTATTGAAATTCCATTGCAATGCAATAAAAAATAGGAAAATAAAATAAAAATAAAAGTAAAAAATAAAATAAAAACCATATGTTAAATATAGGAAGACAAAAAATGGAAATTAAAGCTTTCCAAAAGTAAAGGGGTAAATTGATATGTCAACTAACTCATATTTCTGTATACTAAAAATGAATGCTAAAATTAGTAATATAATATAATTTATAATCACCCAAACAAAAGTAACTGGTAGATATGAACTTTATAAATGTACAAAATTATGTGGCACAAACTATACACCACTGATGACAAAAATCAAAGGGAATTTAAGTAATGTGATTTCTTTGGCTGTTTCATTCTGAACATTTTTCCTGTTCTATCTTTTAGTTTCATAATCTTCTATTTGACTATATCTAATATGGTTGTTAACCTTCTGTTGACCCTTAAATTCCAACTACTCTTGCAAAATATTGTTTAGCTTTCTTTCATAGTTTCTAGTAGTGCTGAGTCTCCACCTTGACATCTCAAGTCTTGAACACGCCATGGGACTTAAAAAAAACTATAGCTGCTGCTTCAAATTGACACTTTGTTGGTCTGTTATTCATATCTATTGTCTAACTTTTTTTCTGAAATAAAATTTTGGTCATTGGCTTTATCTGGTGGTGTGCACAGCAAATTTTATCATATGCCAAATATTAAGAAAAATGCAACCAAAACATGAAGCTCTGTGTGATTACCACTTCTGTTTCTGGCTAGGATCCAGACTAAAAGACAACCCTTTTATGAGCTTTCATGAGAGTCGGGCTGTCATGAGAAGGGTTTTGTTTTGGTGTTATCTATTCATTCTCAGAGCTACAGTGACAGCCTTTGAAGATCTAAGATGAGGCCTAGGAGCCCCTCCTTTGTGAAGGGTCCTAAATATCAGGAATTATTCTTTTCTCTGTACCACATCGTAGAAACTAGGCTTGCACACCCACTCGCCCGGCCCACCTTTCCTGTTCAGCTTCTTCGTACTTCCTCCTCCACTCATGAGTCACGCAGGACTTTTAGGGGGAAAAAAGTAGTAACAAAGGCTGGCTTCATTTTTGTACTCTTCTTATCTTTGGGGTTTTGACTTCCCCTGCTTCTCTCTGTTTGGTAACTTCCAAGTGCCTCTGAGGACTTAAAAGATTCTTCTAGTTGGATCCATCATTCCTAACCATCGTCAGCTGAAGTCATGGCGGATAGCTCAGCATTGCCAAAAGTCTTCTGAGTGGAGATTTCAGAAGAACTTTCTTAGGTAAATTCCATCTTTCATATTTTCCACTTGCCAGATCGTCTCGGGGACGCCTAGAGCCCCACCTAACGCCACTTAAGCAATCTGTCCTGGATGCTTCATGATGCTTAAGAAACTGGTTAATTAAGATGCTTAATTAAGGGAAAGCTAAAAGCAATGTGTGTGTGTGTGTGTGTGTGTGTGAGAGAGAGAGAGAGAGAGAGAGAGAGAGAGAGAGAGAGAGAGAGAGAGAGAGAGAGATTGGTACAGTTCATTGACCATCTAAGCCCCATTGTATCCTAAATCTGAGTTAAAATCTTTGTCTTGAACTCCATTTTTCTTCCAGAAACAGAGCTGCATAAACTTTCACAATGAGTGCCTGACACTTGCAAACACGTACTTTATCTGTTGAGCCTCCCTCGGATGTGAGGTGTTGTGATTTCAGGTGCTGCACGAGACACAAAGACTGCGGAAACACAGGCTTCTGAAAGCGGAAAGCCTTAGAGAGACTCACACTAGACTTCCCATCGCACAGATGCATCACTTGCTGCCTGAAACCTGCTTGAGGCTTTGAGAGGCAGGCGGGATCTCTGAGTTCGAGTCCAGCCTGGTCTACGGAGCGAGTTCCAGGACAGCTAAATGAGAAACCCTGTCTCGAAAACAAAAACAAACGAACAAGACAAAAATCGTGCTCGGTGCTCTTGTCGTGTGAAATGCAAGTGTTGGTCCCAAAAAGGATCCCTCTCCCTCCTCTACAGTAGGACCCAAGCAAACTCCTTAATGCCTCCACTACATAAAATGAACTTGTGATTTGAGCTCATTCTAACAGTGAACTATAATTTCCTTCCAAACTTTAAAAAAATAAGTAGCATATACCAAAATAAGGCAGGAGAGCAGAGATGGAAGAAAACAGCATCTGTCAAAGAAACCAGTTTGCAGAAAATGAAACCCTTTCTGTCCTGGGCTACTATAACTTATAGCACACGTGCAAGAGAAGAGCCCGGTGTTCCGTAAGCAACCTATCCAGGGTCACGAGCCTCTTCGCTGAGCACTTTGGGGGCATATGCCTTTCCCCAGCTCTTTCTTTCTCCCGTTTTTTGGGGAGGGACGGCGTCTTTCTGTCTTGCTCTTTAAGACTTTCTTCTCGTACCCACGTGTTTCTGGTGAGCATGGAAGCATCCTCCTCCGGTGCCCCGCCCCAAAGAGACCATTTACTGACCTTACGAAGTTAAATTTATTAGAAATTGCCCTTCCACACGGAAAATTTACTGTCTCTATGCAGATTGGACTGTAAGGTGGTAACTGTATACCATATATATTCACGTGTAGCTATATAATGTAGTCATGTGTGTGACATGTATGATTGAAATGGGCTTGTCACAACTGCTACCATGAAAGATTAAAAGCACCTTAGGAGCCGGAATTGAAGCTTTTCCCTCAGCAACCCCAGCTGGGAGTTTGAATTATAACTGCTAAATGAATGCGGCCCTCGGTGCCGATGTGCTTGAGGAAGATAATAAATTACCGAGAAATTCACAGAAAGAAAGCCCTGAACTGACATCCGTGAATGGCAGCATCGTGAAGACGTGAGCTGAGCAGGACTTCCACTAGAGTTTGAACTCAAGTCGATAAGATTTAGACAGTCTGCAGCATGACTGACGTTCCTTTCCTACAGCCACAGTAACAAATGACAAAGTGTCTCAAAGCAACCCTTAAATCAGAAATCTGAAATTAGTCTCACATAACTAAAACCCAAAGTGCTGATAGGACTTCACTCTTCCTGGAGGCTCCAAGGGAGAATCTTCTTCTTCACTCTGCCCGTGATCCAGAGGCCACCTGCGTTCCTTAGTGTGACATCATCCATCAGCTCCAAAGTGCCCTGCTCCAACCTCTACAGTTGTCACCGTATCTTTCCTCCTGCCTTTGATTTATCTCCTCCAAACCCCTCATGATCAGCCTGGACCCGTGTAAGCAATCTAGATCATCCCCCCTTCTCAAGATGCATAACGTAAGCCATCTCCTGAATCCATTCTGCCACGAGCCTAGCATCATCCGGGTTTGGGGTTTGGAAGTGTGGGCTTCGGAAAGCCGTTAATTTGTCTGACAAAGATGCCTTGAGCAGTGTTCTTCCAAGTGTAGGTGTTCTTCCAAGTGTAGAGCCTGCGTTATGGAGAAGCCCACCGGGGATGACTGCTCAGACACAGTTTATAGCCAACTGTGTCTTTATTCTGGGATTACATTCAGATATTCAGGCCCCACGTATAGTATCAAGTGTGTAGGATGAGAGCTTTTTAAGAGCAAAAACCACATCCTATTATCTATCTTAGTTGATGCAGAGGGAGGTTTTGCCCAAGCAAACAATTTAACAGAAGCGAAGATAAGTTAGCTGGGGTATTTTTTACCTTGGGTTCCTAGAATAGAGCTGGATAATTTTCCATGGCATTCTTCATCAAGGAGAACAAATTCTAGTTAAACCTAAAATGGTCTCATCAGGAATGCAAAGTGGAGGACCCTCTGCACTGTCTTCCTCGTCACACCTGGACCAGAGGCATCACGATCATTGGATATTTTATTTTACTATTACTGTCATCACCATCATCACCATCGTTATTGTTGGAAGTGGAGATATCGGTGCATGTGTGGAGTCAGAGAGCAATCTTGTGGAACTGATTCTCTCCTTCCAATTTTATATAGGTCCCAAGATCAGACTCGGTCTCTAGGATTGCACAACAAACACCCTTACTTGCTAAGCCTTTTTCTTTTCTTTCCTTTTTTTTTTTTAACTGCCTAATTTCTTAAAATGCAAACTTCCAGACCTACTGAGAAAAGAAACTCCGGCAGCCTAGCAAATCTTCAAGTGATTCTGACACATGCAAATGTGAGGAAAATTAAAGCAGGCACAAAGGACTATGGGTATGTGGAATTCACAGAGACAGAGGGTCCCTAGGCCCTCAGTATACTGAGACAAGGGTGACGTCATCAGGGCACAGAGAGCCTGAACCTCAGCCTCACATCACAGTTGAATGCATCACTCCCAACATGAACGTAGTGGCATTGTTACACATCCCACAAAACAGTTTCTTAACTGAAAAGGTACATTGATTTCATGAGTGATAACCTTAACCTATTCAGATTCACCAATTTAGCAGAACAAGCTGGAGAAATGATTTATCTTTTAAATCTATGAATCAAAATCTGGAAATTGGGATTTCCAGACTAACATAGTCCAAACATACAAATTATAGAAACACTCAAAACATAATTGAGTGATACTTGAATTTCCAAACATTTGCTTCGAAGTAGCTGTGACACAACTTTACTATTTCACTTTTCTTTCTAACAGGGTAAGAACATATCAGAGTTATCTTCAGACACCGCACTTAAAAGAAAAAAATAACTGTAGGTTACTTCCCATGAGAGTTGATTTAGGGCAGAGGACAATGGCCTTCCCAAAGGCAGAGAAATGGGGCCTTAGGATTGTGCCTCCGAGAGGCAAACAGGAAACAGGAAACTCTCTGTCAGCCATTCTTACCCTGCCCCCAAGAACAGGAAAAGCAGTAGGAGAGGCTGGCCAGAGTACTTATTTTGACCCAACCCAGGAAATAAGATGGCTTATTCACTCTGGAGACCTGGGATGTCGTGGAACACACAGACAACCTCTGCAATCCTGCTGCCTCTAATAGTCTGATAACATCCACGCCGTTTTAATGCGGAACGCTGAGGAAATGAAGAGCAATATATACTCCAGACACATTGATCAGGTTTTAAACAAAAGAGAGATAACACTTTTGTCAGGCATCATTAAATAAGCTACCTTCTATCTCCAAAACTTCTCCAAGGGGCTATCACCACGGTCACTCAAGAAGCGGAACAGAAAGGCGTGCTACAGCGCCCCCTAGCAAACCCAACAGTAATAGGAAGAGCTAACCCAAACCCCACGCCCCACCCACCCACCCCGTGATGCAATTGTACCTCCAGAATCTGACTTTTAAAAAAATAGTGCTGCCCAGCTCGGAAATTTGTATTAGAAAGGCTTCACAAAATTATAAGAATAAAACTAAGTTTGGAACAAACAAAAATCTATCGAAGCCCTGGATTTGATTCCTTGGAAGGGTCGCGGGGGAGGCAAGTATAGAATGTACCAAAAGATGTCAATGTAAATGTCATCACAGTTAAACACTTTAGAAACTCTCCTCAGGGCACTGAAATGTCTGCAGAACGGTCCTGCCATGCAGATGCCGCACCAGGGGTCACATCTGTGGAAGAAAATCGTCAAGATTTCACTTACGCAGCAGGCCTGACTGTGTTCCTTTGCATGCAGACCCTGGCCGTTTTAGGATGATTGTAAACGTCTCCTTCCTCCGAGGCTCTTCAGCAGCACCCACACTGGCAACCTGGTCGTCTGAAGAGGAACACCAAGGGTCATTCTTGTCTTTCCCCTCTTTGACTACTGTGATGCTTAGCTTTGGTTGTTAGCTTGACCAGCTTGAGAGCCGTGGAAGAAACTGATAAACTATCTCTCTCTGCCTCCCTCCCTCCCTCTCCCCTGCCGTGTGTGTGTGTGTGTGTGTGTGTGTGTGTGTGTGTGTGTGTGTGTGTGTGTGTGTGTGTGTGTAAATGATAAAGATGATTGGAGGAAACCGAGCCTGAAAGTGACGTTCTTCTGAGTGAGCGCTCAGTCCTTCTGATATTACCATGACCTTCAGATGGTAGACTCCTGTCAGCACATTGGGCTGTTAACTGAAAGGTTGGTGGTTCGAGCCCACCTGGCGACGTGTGACACAAAACTGAAGAAAGAACTTCTCAAATGGTAGACTCCAGACTGAGCAGGGTTTGAGTGTGGACCAGAATCAGTGACTCTGCAGCAGGCTTTGGACCTTCCACTCCTGACTGGACTGCATCTTCGGTCTCTCTTGTTCTGAGCAATTCCTGCTTTCCCCGGGTCAGCAGCGCCCAGTAAGGGGCTGTCTCGCTTTGGACCACTGTAAGCAACAGGATAAATTCCCTCTTATATCTATCTATGCATCCTATCGGTTCTGTTCCTATGGACAACCTTAACAAAAACATTCCTCTCCAGTCATTTAACACGTTGTCTCATTTTTTTCCTCTGAAACATCCATCTCTCTGCCCCTCTTCATTATTACTACCCTATCCCCAGTCTCAGTCAACACTCTATCTTGACTACGAACACTGCCTCTTGACTTATGCCCAAATTCACCCAGAATACCCTGGGTACCCAGGTCCCTCCAGTACAGACTCAATGTCCCTTGTGTGTACATCTCATCCTCCCTGGAAAAACGGTCCCCTGTGACTTGTGTCACCATGTCACTTTACTTCAGTAAAATCATTGTTTGCAATTCTTTCCACAAGGCGTGACTTCTGTAACATAAAGGGTCCACAGACATATAACTCCTTAAATATTTATATTTGTGTATCCTGAGAATCGAGCCTAGAGCAAGATATTCAACATTTCCCATCTCTCAGTGGACTCTTCTGCACCCCTCCCAATTAACACCCTTCTTTGTCACCCAAAGGTAACCACGGTTATAGCTTTCATGGCAGTAACTTCGTCTGACTGCTTTTAAAGGCATCATAAGGTAGGCATTCTTGTAGACTTTCCCACTTTGTAGATATTTGCCAGTTTATTTGTCCATCCCCTACTTTTAGGCATTGGGTGCTTCCACGTGAAGATGATTATGAATAGGGCCGAGGCAAACCTTGTTCTGTGAGCACACGCTCATCTCAGTTAGTTCATTAGTTAGTTAATGAATGCCCATTCGTAGAACGGCCAGGACACAGGTAGGCAGACACTTTGCACTTTCATGTATCACAAAGCAGTCTTCCAAATTGACATCACTTGTCAGTCTCTGAAATATTCCAACAGTTATGTCACCTTCCTGTTAACTTTGTTTTCGTTTTGGTTTTCCAAGACAGGGTTTCTCTGTGTGGCCTTGGCCATCCTAGAACTCACTCTGTAGACCAGGCTGGCTTCGAACTCACAGCGATCCACCTGTCTCTGCCTCCTGAGTGCTGGGATTAAAGGCGTGTGCCACCACTACCCTGTTTATTGCTAATTTTCATGTGTTCATTCCCCAACCATACTTGAGTTCTTTGAACTAAGTTCCCTACCTTGTGTTTCCCCATAGACCGAGTACATGGAGTATAGGTACAGTTATATATTTATGCTTCATGCAAGTTAAAGATTAAGTGTATTCTTGAGCGTGTTGGAGGAGGGGATAGCAGTGTTATGTTTAATTAAAGGAAAACCTATTTCTTCTCTTCGGACCCATTCCTGATGACAAATGCCCAACCCAACCCTCCAATACCTCAGTCATCCAAGGTGAGGTTGGGCATTCAAATCAGGTCCCTAAATTTCCCAGTCCTCGCTGAAGTGCCCCACAGCCCAGTCACATCTATCTGCCTGGGCTATCAGGTTTTAAATGTATATATGGTCAACTATTAAGCTGCTGGAAATTTTAGTAAACTACAATCCCTCCAAAACTCTCCCCGCTCCTGTAATTGTACAGTCATTCTGAGATGTATTGATGGAGCCATGCTCAATAACTCTCCATCCTGCCTTCAAAGGTGGAACCAATTAGTGCCAAAGTCAGCCACCTCAACCCATAGATTTAAAAAGAAGAAAAAAAACTCGCCTGTCCCTTGGTCTGTTTGGGCAGATGGGGGGCATTAGTTACACAAACACCAGGAGAGAGATAGGATTTCCAGGAAGTCCTCTACAGTCCTACAGTTCACCACAAAAGTGTTCTTCTAGTCTTCCCTGGTTTTGCTTTCTGAGTGTGTTACACTTTTTTTCACCATTCTTACAATTTTGCAAGTGTCACTGAATAAACAGTTCCCTGCTCCTTTTTGTAGGGCCAGTTTTCTGCCTTTTGATTTTCCCTTTAAAAACAGAAACAAAAACAGGCTCCAGATGGTTTCAGCCACCAGACCCAAGAGAGGCGCTCTGTAGCTCTAAAACAGGAGTTTTACAAACCTGTGTAAATGGAAGATATACGCCACCATTGTCTCTTTTTCACCCAAGAGGTACACACACACACAGAGAGACACGCATACAATAGTTAAGGCCACTGATGTGCAAGTGTGAAAACTAGAGTTCTGATCCCCAGCACCCACACAATGCTGGCTGCGCATGATGGCCCATCTATTAGTCCAGCCTCAGGAGAGGGGAGCAGGGGACACCAGAGAATGTTAGCTAGTGTGTCCATGATCTCTGGGTTCAACTGAAGGGTACTGCCTCAGTAGATAAGGGAGAATAGTTTCTATTGACTCAACCTTAAGCCTACGAGCATGCACGCGCGCGCGCACACACACACACACACACACACACACACACACACCATACATGTGCCAACATGCATACATACCTGCATGCACATCGTATGCACACATGAAATTCTTTTTTAAAAAAATAATAACCAGATTCTTCGTACATACACAGACAAAAGGTTTTGCTGGGGGCAGGAAGAGTGAATATTAGAGTCAACTGTAAACGCTACAGGATTCCTTTAGGATATTTTTAGTCGGAGTCATAGAACTCCCTAGTTCTGGTATCAAATTAAAAGGAACTGTTTCATATATAAGATGTAACTGTGGCAATGATTTTAACACAATAAAATTGTCGTCCTTATCTTTCAAAATATTCTGAACACCATTAGTAAATGGATTGCAGTTCTAATCAGCAGATACTAATTGCAAATGAATTATCTTGAAAGTCTAAATCAAGCCATGGCTCAGCCAATGAACATACATGACTCATACAACCTTTCTTTGATTTTTTTGAAACGTACCTGACTTACTGAGTATAATGTGCTAAAAGTACACACATACATTTGAAAGCTAAAAAAATCCACAAATCTGCACTAGTTAAAAGTATTTTTGAAAGCTTGATTTGTATCCATTTGTTCACAAATGTATGCTAACACAAATAAGATGATACTTAGGAAACGCCTGCAGGAATCTCTTTGGGAAGACACTAAAAATGATTTGCTGGAGCTAGAAAGATGAACTAAAGGTTAAGAGTGCTTGCTGCTGTGCCTGGCACCCATTTTATTGGCTCACATCTGCCAGTAAATCCAGCTCCGTGGGATCTATTGCCTTCTTCTGGCCTCTGCAGGCACCTGCCCATACATAGCATACACAGACACCAAAATAAGAGTAAAATCTAAAAAGAGTCATTTGTGGACATTATAGAAATTGCATCCAGACTGTTGTTCCGAAGAACGTGAGGGAATTCCATCACATTATGTGCTCAAGAACATTCTATGTGTCGTCATAGTATCTTATTTGGGGCTCTTGCCCTATTGGGCAGTCTTTCCCAGAAATAATCAAGACTAAATGTTATGAACTTGGGATAGATGGTGTACAAATCCATGAAAATGTCTTCTTTTAACATAAAATTGCAGTCAGTGGGGGACTTCTTGATCATTTTGTGACTATCTTTTTGGGTGTCCTTGATGTTGGTTCCAAGAATCTCTCCCTAGCACTGCATTTCTTTGGAATAAATTTATTTTCCTTTTATTTGTGTATTTATTTTGTGTTTCCTATGATTTCAACTTTCATGAAGCCATATAGCCAATTTCTCATTTATTTCGCAATCTCACTAAAATAATATTTTCCTTTTCTTACCACTCAAATATATCTTTAAGAAGTGTCTTTTCTGCGCAAAACTGAAAGAATTTTCACATACTTGCTTAGTTGTATAAAACCATTTAAGCTTTATATGTCTAAGGAGATGGATGTGATGGTTCATGCACTGAGAAGCTAAAAGCAAGAAGACCAGGAGTTTGAGATCATCCTTGTCTACATAATGAGTTCAAGGACAGCCTGGACTTCCCCCCCCCCCTCTCTCTCTCTCTCTCTCTCTCTCTCTCTCTCTCTCTCTCTCTCTCTCTCTCTCTCTTTTAGGTTTTTTGAGACAGGGTTTCTCTGTGTAACAGTCCTGGCTGTCCTGGACTTCCTTTTGTAGACCAGGCTGGCCTTGAATTCACAGCAACCCGCCTGCCTCTGCCTCCCGAGTGCTGGGATTAAAGGTGTGCGCCACCGTGCCTGGCCAGCCTGGACTTCTGTCAGACACTGTCTCAAAAAAAAAAAAACAAAAAAAACCAAAATAGTCTAAAGAATACGAATTTTTATGGAGACAAAGTTAAAAAATAAAAATTTTTAAACTCTTGGTTAACTGTTTTCTCAAATGAAAACCGCACCCCTTCCCTTAGTGTCCGTGCCCCCTGCAATCTGACCCATGTTCTCCTGTTCTGCTCTATCTTTCATTTCGGCTCAAATTATTCTCTTCAGGGTTCAAACTGTCATTCCAGGGCTTCCGTTTTCCCTTCAGCCCAACTCTCAGCTCTTCATTTTTGAAGTGGATGAATGTGGAGCTGGAGAAATGGCCAGTGATTAAGAGCACGTGTTGCTCCTGTAGAGGACCCAGGCTTAGTTGCCAGCACCCACATGGTAGTTCAAAACCATCCTCAACTCCCGTTCCACAGGATCCAACTTCTTCTCTGACTCTGTGGACACCAGAGATGTACACGGTGCACATATAAGCACGCAGGCAAACACTGACATGCATGAAACAAGCTTTTTAGAACTCTAAAACAATAAAAGTAAAATGAATGAATAATCGTACTTATCAATCTTCTGGGTGGGGCCTATTCTACTTGCAAACTAAACACAACCAGACCTCGACGGTCTAGCACATAGTAGGCGCTCTAACCTGAGCAGACACACGAGTCATATAGCCTCGGCGTGGACTTTCATGGATGCACCACCCTCTCTGGGTTCATCTTCTCAAATGCAAAAGTCTGCTTCTTATAGTTCAGAAGAAGTCCAAGTTGCGGGTCACATCTGGTGAGGGCTGTGTTACGTCATCTCATGGCAAGCATTCTAAGGGAAAGATAAGTCAAGAGAGCAAGAGGGGGCCAGATTGATGTTTACAACCAGCCCACCATCACCTTAGCTAACCCACTCCCAAGATAACGGCAGCCATCTCCTCTAGAGGCTGGAGTCCTCACAACTTAGTCACCTCTCCTTAGGCCCCACCATCTGACACTGTCACTTTCGGGAGTTCAGTTCCTAACACATGATTGTCCAGGGGGCATGTTCAAACCACAGGACATGTTATTGCTCAGCAATTGAAGACCTCAGCCAGGTCTTCAGGAACAGACTTTTTTCCAGAGATTCACTTTAAATCCTGGAGAGCTCTCCATCTCTTCCAGGCAAGAACACTGTGCTCTTGGAAGGCAGAGTGAGATTTCAGATGTGAGCTTTTGCTCAGTACGACTATCCAGAAACTAAGCTACCTGTGTGAACTGACTGTGAGCATGGTACAGAAAGGACAGTGAGGAGCCACTCGGAAAGCTGGCCTAGCCAATTAATTCCAACAAGAACATGCAATGGTACTCAACACAAATTGATCTATTCATAAAGTTGACCAGAGAGAGGCTTTTTTCTGCAGACATTGAGGCAGATCTCAGACCCTCAGCCTCCTCTCCCAGCAGGACAGGAGATGACAAGCCGCAAGAATGATGCCGCTTGAAACTGACCTTCTAGAAGTTAACATGACACATTAAATCTCCACTTACAGGATGAGGAAGACTGGGTTTTCATTCTCACATGAAAGCTAAGCAGAAGCCTCAGTGTTCTACCAAAGTGAAAGGTGACAGATACCTAAGATCACAGAGTGCAGAAAAAGTAAGACAGGACACCAAGCAAGGCAGGAGAACATCAGCGGGAAAGGGCAAGTACGGCCAAGGAAGGAAAGAGTAGCGGGGGCTTCCAAAGGAAAGGTGATGCTCTGATGAGGAAGAGTTCAGAGAGAAGAGGCCCAGGTTGTTAGGTACCAGATACCCTGGGCTGGATGCCTTTCACCACTGTAATTATTTACCCATCTACTTCAGATGAGGAAAATAAACGTCACACAGTGACAGGAGCCGACCCTCGGCCAGGTCTCTGACAGCATCAGGAAAGCAGCGTGCGCACAATAACTCACTCGCGCGCCCTCATTTGGCCCTCCTGATATCGATCTCATCTGCAAGCACTATGACCATGACATTTCTAACCACACGCAGATGGGGGAGAGTGAAGGCCTCCGGTCCCCCTCTTGTGGCACTTCCCTCATATTCACGCTCTAGCACGGTGGCTGTGTGTAATAGAGACACCTCACAACGGCTGCGGAGGACATACACTGCTACCAATGCTCCTCCTCAATTCCAAACAGTCCCTCTGCGAAGATCCACCCTTCTCTCGCTCTGGCTTTCTGCCAAAACTGTAGAAGCTACCAGACTAATAAATCTAACCAAGCTCTTTCTACCGAGAAAAAAAAAGGGGGGGGGGTGGGAAGCGTGGGATGGAGCAAAGAAAACAAGCCTCCTACTACCTACACCTCTCCTCATGGTTGTCCATAGTGTCAGGCTATATTTGATCCCTCCAATTTAACTGTCCCTCGTTAGGTGGGTCCCTTCATATATCAAAACAGCCCTTACAGACACTAAGTGTGCCAGGTGGTGGTGGTGGCACACACCTTTAATCCCATCACTCTTTTAATCCCACACACCTTTAATCGCAGCACTTGTTTAATCCCACACACCTTCAATCCCAGCAGAGGCAGGCAGGCAGATCGAGTTCGAGGCCAGCCTGGTCTACAGAGCAAGCTCCAGGGCAGCAATAGCTACACAGAGAAACCCTGTCTCGAAAAACAAAAACAAACAAATAAACAAAAAAGAAAACAAAACAAAAAGCCCACTAAGTATTCAAGTGCTTCCTTGACACCAATGCACAGAACTCAGAAAAGCTTCAAAAAAAAATTAAATCATCACCTCCATATTTGAAGAGCTTCTGAAAACCAATCTTTTTGGTACTATCTTCTATCACAGCACTGTCTACCACCCTTACTTGTCCATGCAAATCGTGACTCTAGGTCCTTGTGTTTTGAAAACCAACGGAGGGATTTCCTAAATTTAGCAGCATCAACAAAAGTTCTACATAACTCAGATTTTGATTTTAAAAATCATAGTCTTGCTTTCCCTGCATTACCCTAGTTATTTTTTCCCTGGGGTTGTGTTTGTAAAATACAACTTGGTCAGGCCATTGCCTTCCTCACATAACTTCCCTGGCTCTCTCTTGTCTGCACACTTGTTTCAGTATCTCTGCACTCAAAGCCTTCACCAGCCCCGCCCCTTCCCTCCCTCAGCCCTTCGTATCTATTTATACACCCAGAGTCTGAGCTCACTTCACTCTGATCGAGGCAACTTCAAGCCTCGGTCTCCTGCTCATTCTATTTCCTCAAACTCAATCTTCCTTCTCTCCGTTTTTTTCCCCAACCAAAATGGAATTTAGCCTCTGAGGCACAAATAAAATTTCATCTCCTAAAGACCACCTTGCAGATCCTCAAGGGGACTTAACTATCCATCTTACACACTAAGAACTACCTCTCTTCTCTGTGCTCTGTGCTGGCTGGTGGTTCCCAAGCATATTTCTGCTCCTGGTGCATACGTTCCCTGAAGGTGGAGATCAGGAAATTGTCTCTGGGCTCAGTGGTTAGGAGCACTGGCTGCTCTTGCAGAGGACCCAGGTTTGGTTCCCATCCCCGGTGTGGTGCGCCACGGCAGCCCATAGCTCCAGCCCTAAGGTATCTGATGACCTCTCTGGCCTCCAAGGACGCTGTATGCACACTGTACACATGCAGGCAAAACACACATGTAAAACAAACCTTTTTTTAAAAAAAGAGTGTGTTTCTGTAACAATGCTGAGTGCAGGCTCTTGCACACAACAGGCGGTCAACAGCTAATAAGAAAGCCCTGGAAAACCACCAGCAGTTTAACCAATGGAGTGAGATGCTGGAAGTTTGTAAATTTGGAGCTAAGAGAGCTAATAAATAAGTTTTAGCTAACAATGTACATGCTGCAAAAAGTCAGAAGAGGGGCTCCCTGAGGTGATAGTAGAAGGCTTTTCCTTACAGCTGGACTTCAATAGGGTTGTATTGGTCAGGGTTCTCCAGGACCATAACTTATAGAATGAATGAATACATATATAGCATTTATTAGCATGGCTTACAGACCGTGGTCCAGCTAGTCCAGCAATGGCTGTCTACCAAAGGGACATCTAAAAACCCGGTAGTTGTTCAGCCCACAAGTCTGGAATTTTCTAACGGTCTTCATAATATGCCAGAATCCCAAAGCACTAAGCTTTAATGCCAGCGAAGGAATGGGCTTGCTAGCAAGAGCAATCGGGCAAAGAGAACAAGCTTCCTTCTTCCGTGCCCTGTATACAGGCTGCCAGCAGACAGTGTGGCCCTGATAGTAGGCGGATCTTCCCACCTCAAAAGATCTGAAGTAGAAGTGGGGTCTTCTTACTTCAAATGATTTAATTAAGAAAAAGAGTCCACACAGATGTTCCCTGTCTCTTGGGTTTTAGCTCATTCCAGACGTAATCAAGTTGACAACCACGCACAGCCATCACAAGGGTTACTGATAGGGAGTTGCTTCCCTTCCTTTTGCCTCCTCCTTGCCCTATTATTACCTTTGAGTCCATTTCCTCAGTGTCCAGTATATGAAAGTATTTTTTAAAAAAAAACCCTTGCCCAAAGGCCAATCAGTAGTGACTTTCAGACCACAATGTTCTGTGCACAGGCCTTGTGGTTTTCCAGCATAAGTCAGGATCCCAGTGTCAGATGTTGGCATGACCTCCTTGTGCACTGAGGGAAGGTTGTCTTGGTTACTCAAATGTTCATTTCTGTCCCAGCAGAGAGCTCAGTATGGTCTGGACTCTGTTGTTGTTGTTCTAATTGTTCAGCACCTGCTTCTGAGTTTGTAAACATTCATCTCCATCACCTTCTGATTGGTTTAATGAAGAAACGACCTATAGCTGAGGCAAGGCAGGACTTCTGGGCAAAGACAGGATCTGTGGGAAGAACTGAGAGGCAGGGAGCGACTGGCCAGCCAGACATCAGGAGAGTTGGACATACAAGGACCGAGGAGAGGTTAACGGGCCACGTGGCAAATGTGCCTAGAATAAACAGGATAATTAAGTTAGATGAGCTAGCTGAAAAATAGCCTAAGCTATAATAAGCAGTAATAGTCTCTGTGTCATTATTGAGAGCTGGCCGGCCAAGACTGCCGGGCAATAGCCAGATACCAAGGACGGATAGTCATGAGAAACAGTGGTGCCTACAAGAGCTGGGCAGGAATGGAGCCTCAAGAAAGATGGTGGAGTCCATTGATGAGATCAGGATGAGTAAGTTACAGGGAACCCAGCCCAGCGGACTGAGAGGGCTACGGGCTATGGAATCTTCCACCTGGAGGACAACTCTGTACTTGGCTCTGGGGTGATGGCTCTGGAGTGAATTTGACCTCTGGTAACTCCCAGCAAGCCAGGAAGCTTGGATCCCAGCTTCAACTAAGCTGTGTCTTGAAAGTCATCAGAGGGAGTTAGCTTTCAAGCCATCCATCATACCTTGCTGGTAACAGTCTCGAGCAACAAGAGGATTGTGGGGAATTTTGGAGAAAAGGGATGCCTTCGTCTCTCCCATTGTGTCTGTGAGGTTCTTTAAAAGGATTGATTTAGTCATTTGAAAATTGGCATGAAACAAGAGCTGTCAAGGACAATGCCTAGTGAAAGTAAGATTGTAACACGCTCCGAATGACAGACAGAGGATGCCCAGCTGATGTGAATCATGCATTAGATGTGAGCTTCCTTGCCTAACATACCTAAATAGATTGTAAATACTCAGGGGTTTGTCCTGTTTGCAAAATTTTGAGTGTAAGCAATTAAATTCACAAGAAAGGATAAAACACTCTCTAAGACAGCCCCCATGGCTCCCCTGGTTTGGGGGAGTGGCCACTCCTGCTTTCTCCAAATTTGCCTCTGGGAAAGTAAAGCCTCTGGGGATGTCAGAAAGGAAGACACCAACCACTAATGCTCAAAGCCTGCCTCTGCTGCCCATTTGGGGACCTCTCTGGGCCGCATTTACAGACCCCTGCGGCCGCTCTCCCTCCCTCTTAAGCACAGAGGAAAAACAAAGCTGAATCCTGAAAAGCGCATTTCAAACCCCCCCCCCATGCAAATTGCAGGGTTAGGATCAGAGTCAAGCAGAACCACAGAACAGCCAGGGGCCTCAGTTGAGATGGATGCTGACACTCAAGCCTAGGAAATGTCAGGGCCAAGATGCACTGCGTAAGGAAGCAGGAAACACAGACCTCTAAAATATTTTGATTAAAATTTCTCCCAAGACCTTGCAGCATTATAATTATATATTTAGATTTGTATTCTCTCTCATTAAGGAAAACAGTCATCTGTAAAAATACGCATAGGAGACAAGGGGGGAGATAAGTCCTCTAAGATTTACATTGAATCCCCGTTTGATGTTCATGAAAAGAGAGGTCTTCCTGTCTGGGGGAGTGGAGACAGCTTCATCCAGGAGAAGGCCCGTGGACTGTGTCTTTGAGGACTTTGACAAGCAAAGATGAAGGAAAGGGCCTTTGAAGAAGACAGCAGTGTGAGCACGAGGCAGTTTAGTTTGGCTGATGGGCAATCACAAGAATGATGAAAGCCATTAGAAAAACAAAACACAAAGAACAGCAACAAAACAAAAAGAGCAAGTCCTCAAATTTTCCTGCACAGAAACCAAGAGGCTCAGACCGTTCAGAAAACAAGGGGAGTCGCTGAAAGCCTGTGGGTGGTAGTGGGATCCACGGGAGTCACTGAAAGCCTGTGGGTGGCAGTGGGGTCCACGGGAGTCGCTGAAAGCCTGTGGGTGGCAGTGGGGCCCACGGGAGTCACTGAAAGCCTGTGGGTGGTAGTGGGATCCACGGGAGTCACTGAAAGCCTGTGGGTGGTAGTGGGGCCCACGGGAGTCGCTGAAAGCCTGTGGGTGGTAGTGGGGTCCACAGGAGTCGCTGAAAGCCTGTGGGTGGTAGTGGGGTCGCTGAAAACCTGTGGGTGGTAGTGGGGTCCACGGGAGTCGCTGAAAGCCTGTGGGTGGCAGTGGGGCCCACGGGAGTCACTGAAAGCCTGTGGGTGGTAGTGGGGCCCACGGGAGTCACTGAAAGCCTGTGGGTGGTAGTGGGGTCCACGGGAGTCGCTGAAAGCCTGTGGGTGGTAGTGGGGTCCACACTATGGACATTTCAGTAGGTTGTGTTCCAGCCAAGAAAGTACAAAACAGATGCAGCCTAAAAGGAAAGTGAAGAGGCAAGATCACTTGAGAGATTTTTTTTAATAATCTTGTAAACAGGGAAGCTAGTTTGAACCAGTGGAAAAGACACATCAAATGGTGTCAACTGCTCTACTGATGGTCTAAAATGGAACAGCCAAGACTTTAAGGAGCCAACCATGCAGAGTTAACAGAGTAAGCACCCCAAATAGTGATGGTCCCACTTTTTTTTTCTTTCCACTTCAGGGAACAAAAAACAAAGTGTTCAATGGTTGGTTTTTCTAAAGGGCTGATACAGCTGTGGATGCAAAGGCCGAGCATCCACTCCTTGTCAGGAAAACTGTACCTCTGAAAGCCACAGACCTGGTTAAAGATCTTTAATTATAAATTATAGTAAGAGTCCCTAGGGGGGGAAAAAAAGGAATTGTTTTTCTCATGGCTGAACAAAATACCCCAAACAATGACTCAAAGAAGGGTTTGTTTTGACTCACAGTTTGAAGGGATCTCTACAAATCACAGCAGGAAAATTATGGTGACCAGAGCATGAGGCAGCTAGTCATGCTGTTTCCACAGTCCATGGGATACGGCAGAGCAGGTTTTCACAGTTAAACATCTCTGGAGACACTGTCGCGGACACGCCCAAAGCTAAGTTCCCTAAGTGTCTCCAAGCCCAGTCAAATTGACAATGAAGACTGACCACCAAAAAACAACCCTAAAACACCAGTGCCTCCCTTTGTAAAATTTTATTTAATTCTCTATTCCTGGGCTGGAGAGGGCATTCAGTGGTTCACAGTACTTGGCCCTCTTCCCTAGTCATTCCATGGGAGGGTGAACACTTTCCGGCAGGATTCCTCCAGCTGCAAAGGACCACGTCACATTCCAAAAACTTCAGCGGGACAGAAGGTCCGGGAGTTCTTGGACCTAAAGTCCGTACACGACTGACTTCACAACTAGATCATTTGGTGAGATATTGAACCTTAAGGTCTCACATGATTTCAGCCTGGGGCTGGAGAGATGGCTCAGAGGTTAAGAGCACTGGCTGACTACTACAGGGGTGATGAGTTCAGTTCCCAGTACCTACATGGTGGCTCACAACCATCCGTAATATGATCTGATGCCCTCTTCTGGCCTGCAGGGGTACATGCCGATAGTATATAGTATACATAAAGTAAATAAATAAATCTTTTTTTTTTAATTAGCCTACTTTTCCTTGGTTTTGGTTCATTTCCAGTTATGCTTCCTTGATAGGATCAATACAGTTGTCAACAACTCCAAGACTTAAATCCAGGGACCTCAACAATGCCAGTAGAAACCTACAGACTCTTTCTTTCCAGTGCTTAAAAATAAAAGAAGAGGATGTATAGGAACAGAAGGGGAAAGGATGGAGGGAGGGTAGAAGACAAGGAAAACGAGGAGAAAGAAAGAAGAAAAGGGGGAGGGGAAGAAGGACACAACAGCAAGAATGAAGCTCAGTTACCATCCAAGACTAAGGCATACGTTGCTCTGATCAGCTGACCCAAGACCACGTGACTTCTCCTGACCATGAATCAACAGTGCAGAAGAGACATTTCCTCACATCAAGTTATAAGGCTGCTACAAAATAGAACAGGGAATGGATGCTGAGGTTGAAAACCAACAGAGGTGCACTGAGGTCACATGGCCAAAGCAGAGAGGCACCATGAACAAGGTGGAGAACTGGCTTCAAGCAAGAAACTTAATAATAATCATCTAAAAGCTGCATTTTAAAGCTGTTTTATTGAAGCATGCGATGCACCAGTAGGCAAGCTTTCTGTTAGCCTTGAGATAGTCTGGTGGCTGGTATAGTACATGTTCCAGATGAACAGTGAACTTATATGAGAATTCTGTGCCTTTGCCAGGGGGTATAAGGGAACACCAAAGAGCGCACATGGGCTAGAAGGCGAGTTTCTCTTGTCTGCTGCACCTGAGGACTCTCCACCACCAGGACAATTTCCACCAGCTAGAAACTCCTCAAGCCTTTAAGATTTCATTGTGAATGACGTACTTTTGAACATACCAGCTCACGAACACACCTCACTTCTCTTCTGGCTCCAGATGCAACAGTGGTTTTTCGCAGGACTAGCTAGCTAATTAGCAGCATATGTTCTCCGTTTATCCCCACGGCTTAGTCTAAGTAATATCTCCCTTCTCAATTATTTTTCTTAAGGATTTTAATATTTCAAATCTCACTCTTGATACGAAGTAACAAAACTTGCCAAGTAAACTAATTGAACATCTGTCGCTGTCGACTTTGCTCCAGCTCCCTTTAACCTCATCCGTCCATAACTAGAGCCTTTTGTTAGTTTTTCTTCCTAATTTACACACGCATGTATAATCACACACACACACATGCACTCATATGGAGTCCTCACAGACCTAGTTCAACAACCTGTACCATTTACTTTCAGCTACATGTTAAGAAATATGGAGCTAGACTCAGCAGGAAGGGAGCTGTGATCAATTAATGATGTCTGCCTTGAGCACAGGAGAACACGGTCCATATTCTATAATGCCATATACCTCCTAAAGTCAATCCTAATCATGCTCTAAGGAGACTCTAGGAGTTCCATCCAAGAGAAAGAAATCAGTGTTCAGTCTCTTTGCCAGGCAAGTAGGAGGGCCAAGCTAAAGGCTGACTTCAGCCCAGGGGAATGACCAGGGCCTGAATTAGTTACAGGGCCCAGGTAGAGACGGGACAGTCATGAGCTGCAAAAAAAAAAGACAAGACAGTTACCAACCCAAAGGGACCAGACATGAAGGGGGGTGGTCCAAACTCGAGGAAACAGGAAGGAACCAGGCAAACCAGATCAAAACAATAGGGTTCAAATTAAAGAATGGGAGGTGGAGCCTGGAGGAAGTCCCTGGGCTGTGCAATCACAGACACAGCTGCTTGTGGGGTCTTTGACCCGGTGCACAGGTGGAAAGGAAACCATTAAAGGTAAGTGCTTAGCTCTTTCACTGAGCATCACATAATCTTGCTCTTGGACCAGTTCTATTCTGAGCCTTGATGCTAATGACTACATCCTGAGCTTGTCGCCAAAGCCCAAGCCCGTTCACGTGCCCACATCCCAGGATGGTTCCCAGTGCCGGGTTCCCGATTCCTCCCTGCTCTCGCCAACCCCTTACCCTTCATCGTGGTGGGACAGAAATTCCATACCTGCAGCCCGTGGTATACCAGTTAGCCGCCAACAGACTTCCCTGCTGTTCCTCATGTGTTCTACAAATAGTTGCGGAAGCTGCTTGTGATGGAAGGAACCCAACGGCAAATGGCTCCTAGCTTCATGGGACCTTGAATCTGGTGAGAAAACTAATGCGCATGGAAAAACAAGACAAGCGCGTGTAAAACTGTAACTATGGTAGACATCACAAAAGGAAAGCATATTCCTTTAACAGAGCTATCTAACGTAGTCGGAGAGGTCAGGGAAGCCTTGCCTGAGGAAATGGAAGAGAACTAAGCACCCATTCACTCACCTACTCACCCGTTCACCCAACAGACAGTAAATAGATAGTGTGCACCTTCCCACCCTAGCACCACCATGCTAGGTCCTCTTCTCATGCTGGGGATCCGGCAATGAGCAAAACAACACCTCAGCTACCACAGAGCTTATATTCTAAGCACAGGGGGGAGATGGACGAATATTTAAACCATTGGATAAAATAATGAGTTATCAATTAGGTTAGAATTGTCATAATAAGATTAAATCAAGGGTGGCTAGGGACCTCTATGAAGGGATATATGCGACACTGAGGAGGCCCACTTTGTGTTTTTGGGGGGCTGGGGAATTTTGACCCAGAAGGGGCAGTCATTAGAAAGGCTGGGGTAGAAATGAGCTCCGCGTCTTCTAGGGATGTTAAAGAAGACCAGGAATACTAGCGCCCCAAGACAAAGGCATCCTCATCAAGTAAATAATTACCATTAAACATGACGGCGTGCTCAGCCAGCCAGCTAGCTTACATATGTGTGGTGTTTCCATGCCTGCTCAGTAGGACTGTGATGTGAACGGGAGACTTGTTGCGCATGCCTATTTGGGCACCAAGCTTACTAGCAGTTGTGGTAAATAAATGTGGGACCAGCTGGGGCCTCCCTGACGCCCCGCCACAAGTGTGAATGGGACCCCTGATAACATTGTTTTGTCACTTTACACTCCCATAAGCAATGAAGACAAATAAGTGGCTTCCTGGCAATGGCCCGGAGCTCTGAAGGAAGGAGACATGAGTCTGGTATGGTTTTTTTTCTTGCATTGAACCCCTTCAAAGGTTCACGGCCATGAGCTTCCAGGGGCTGGCTCCAGGGGAGCCACGTCACTCCTCCTTCTGAAAATGTAATTTTTTTTCCAGTGTGCTCCATCAAAATTTCAAAAGGCTGGTGGATTCAGGACCATAGTATGTTTTTTGCCATTTGCAATAATGAATACATGACTTCAGCGGCAGCCCAGAATTAAAGCGAGAAGCATCCGTGTTTTGTCTGTGCCTAGCAACAGGACCCTGCAAAAGTTCTCCTTTCTGGAGTGGTTTCTCACCCAAGTAAAATTCTTCCTGGGGTTAACAATCGTATAGGGTCATTTCACCTTTGCCTTTGCCCCAGTACTCGGATATTATAGCCTGGTCTGCCAAGAAAGTTTTTGCAGATGTTAGTAGTTCAGATGAGTCCCTGTTGAACCAGTGTGGTCCATAAATCCAGGAACTGGCATCTTTAGAGAAAGGACTGAGCGACTCGGCACCAGTCCCCACACTGGGGCGATAAGGAACCATAGACCTACAAGCTAAGGAACTTTGGAAACCAAGGGGAGCTAAGAAGACACAAGACATGGCTTTTTCTTAAGAGCTTTCAGAAGGGGAACATCCTTTAGCACCTTGATGTCAGACACGGGACTCATAGAACTGTGAGAGAATAAACTGTTGCTGCTTTAAGTCCCACTCCTGACCTACACCCCGCCCACTGTTGTTGACTTATGGAATGAATACAGCAGCTACTGAACTCTGTGGCCTGGCAGAAGACGAGAAGGGCAGCCAGGCTACTATGTGTCCATTAGCAGAGAGGTGGGGGGGGGAGGGCAGAGAGAGGCTGAGCAGCTCTTTGATGTGTCTGACTTCCAATGCTCTGAGTAAGAAACCCATCTTGTATGCTAGTTGAAAGCGGGGCCTCCCTAAAGTGAAGGAGGGGGAGAGACAAGAGAGGGTGATGGATTCTGTGTGAGAGGAACGCAGAAGGAGGTGGGAGAAGAGACCGGCAAGATGGCCATGGCTGGTATAGGGAAAGATAGTGCGGGAGGAGTAGGAACAGACTGTAGCTACGTGTGTGTGTGTGTGTGTGTGTGTGTGTGAGAGAGAGAGAGAGAGAGAGAGAGAGAGAGAGAGAGAGAGAGAGAGAGAGAGAGAGAGAGAAGTCACAATAAGACCCATTGCTTTGTGTGCTAACTACAAATTTTAACTGAAGGAAAGGTGAGTCTTTGCCATAAGGCTAAGTGGCGTCCTAGCCCTGCCAATTTCCATGTACAAGTTCTTCACTCTCTCCAAATGGGGACTTAGCATACAAGATGGCCGGAGTAGTAGGAGAAAGAGGCTACTTGTGGGCTGAGTAAGGAGTGCCAAGTCGTGAGGTCCCAGGCAGAGGGGAATGTTGGAAGTGGCTTCCCAAAAGGCGGAGTGAAGTCGGCTTGACCCCTGGTGCTCTGTGATACTGGGTAGGGGACATGGATACAATTCCTCAAATGCTTCTGCTCCCTGGGAGAGTCACGCCCACTGGTAGGGCGGCGCAGCACTGACGTCCAGACTCCTGTGCCCTGAGATTACTCAAGATGCTGCCTACAGTGGAAATGCTGCACAGAAGCTGCTAGACTGTTTTGTTTAGGGAATGAGGATAAGAAAAACAGTCTATTTGAAGTAGGCGTGGTAGTGTACAGGTGTGACCCCAGCACTAGGGCAGCCGGAGCAGGCAGAGGTCTGATGAGGTCAGCCTGGGTTATCTGGTAGACCTGTCTCAACACAAAAAAAATTTAAATATAAGAAAGAGAACTATTTTAAGTCTGTGTATATATAACACAGACAAAAATTATTTTATGTTTTTGAGCCTTTAATTGAATCCTTGGATGTCAAAGCTATAGTCTTTCAGAACCGAGTGCACATAAGAGAGGGGGCGGAGCCTGATGTCTACCTTGAACTCAGTCATCACTCAGCTTGGCCATCTTGCTCTCTGGCCTCAGTACCCCTGCTTGTGAACAAGACCAAATCGTCTGGTGGTTTCAGACCCAGATTGTAATCTGTAGCTTTGCTTGTTCTCAGTCTTTGTGGTTTTGTTGGTTGGTTAGTAGTTGATTTGGGTTGACTTGGTTTCTAGACAGGACTCAGTATATAAACCAGGCTAACCTCACACTCACGGGGTTCCACCTGCCTCTCTCCCCAAGGCTGTGACTACAGGTGTATGCTGCCACTCCAGATTCATGGCTAGTGAAGCTTTTAGTCTTTTGAAATATTTTTACATGAAGAAAAGATTAAAGACGCTGTGGAAATTTCAAAAGAGATTCATTTTATCTACAAATCAGAATTAACAGTTTTGACTTTGAGAAAACTATACATGCTATTCTTCTATTTCTGCAGTTAGTGCATATCAAAACAAAAGTTACACATCTTTCACTAAAGTCATATTTTTTTTCTAGGTAGGAAAATCTGAGTAATAACAAAAATAAAAGCAGCAATTCCTCATGTTTATACAGCATCTCTGATCTGAGGCCTTCCTGTACAGTATTTTTATAAACTGTATGTGTCTCTAATTTTTGGCAGGTCACATAAAAGGGCTAAACTGTCTAGGCCATAGGCATTATGGGAGTTCATCAGAGTGATGTGAGAGTCAATAATAAAGCCAGCTTTTTTCTCAAGTGTGTGTTACATGCAGGAAGCTCTGAGTGTCTTAGTCTTAAAGGATAACGCATCACCCTGCAGTGCCACAAATATGAAAATTGAATCAAGGCAGAATCTAGAGTAAAACCTACTGGTGCTAAGGGCTGTGGGTATTGGGATCTGCAGCAACCATGTGTTAGCGGTCCACTCTGCATGGGTACTGCTCTAAGTACCTTCAAGCTTCTGAGCTTTGCAAGTGAGTAAACTGAGGCACAAAGAAGGGGTTCAACTCCAGCAATCTGGCCGAGTCCACTGCCACCGCTGCCATCGCTGCCATCGCTGCCATCACTGCCACACTCATGTGGGAGGAGTGAAGCTCGCTCGGAGCATTTTCAGATAACTCACTATGCTCGCTCTTCCTGGGCTATAATCCAAGCTTGCATACTCCACATACAGGGCTCTTGAGCCGTGTCACTGACGGGTCGCCAGCATGCACTGAGCCTCACCTCAGGAAGATGTCCCTAGGCCACATCAATCATTGGCAAGTGCTTCAGCTGTCAGATACCTGATATATTGACATATGCTTATGCAAGAAAGAGCCAAGTTTATGTTAAGCTTTGTTTCTGGGCAAAAAGTTTCAACTCAAATATTTCATCGCCTTCCAATACATAATTCAATCCCTTTCAAAAAAAAATCATCTATGGTACTATTTTTACTGTGTTCACGTATTCTAAAGAATATACATTCTAAAACACCAAAAAAAAAAAAACCCTAAGAATTGGATCAAACCCATTTTGAACCATTTATTGCTATTTCTTATTCCTTGGAATTATTTGAGGTCTTGGTGCCTAAAACAATGATTGTCTGTAAAACACTTGAAGACCTCAGTGTGAGGCACCCTGGTCAAGGTGGATTTTCCATGACTTCTAGACATCTCCTTGTGCCTATGATGCCCCTTCTAGCTCTTGAGACGCAGACTCATTTCAACTCAGGAGAAAATGGAACAACCGTCCAGGGCTGGGGGAGTCAACATCTGCGGCTACTGAGCTCTGATTAAATCAGTTAGGTCTTTGTCCTCTGCTACCTCCACAGTAGACCCAAAACTCGTGCTTTTTAGGAGGTGTTGTCGAAGAACGCTGGTCTTCTAAGTGACAAGCCATTCATGGCTCCGGGTAATATTTTCCTTATATTGTGAAGTTTCTCCATGTTTGTGTGAGGTAGGGTCTTAGATCCACCAATATTGGCATTGTTCCCCAAAGGAGCCTTGTTCCATTCTCTGTGTGTTTTGTTGTTGCTCTGATTTTTGTCTGTCTGTTTATTTGTTTTATTTTGATTTTTAATCAATCTCTTTAAAGGATGTCAGCAATTAATTTAGAACTTCCAGCATAAACAGAAAAAAAAAAAAGGTTGGGGGAGGAGGCTAATTTGCTCTGTGGAAACAGGCCTTATCTCTCATTCATTTTGTTTCTATAATCCAGGAACCTATGACCCCAAGCACGTGCCCATCTGCCACAAAGGGTTGACTTGGTTTTTGAGGCATTCGAAGTTATCAGAGGACGCAAGCAGGGAGGGGCGCCAGGGTGGGCGAGGACGTGCAGACAGAACCTGCATGTGTAAGCATTCTTTCCAGAGGAAACCTGGCTAAAAGGCTGATAAACCCCAATCTCCTTTCACAGCTTGCCTTCAGAGCTCCTTAACGCACTCCTTCATTTGTTCATCAGCACTTTATGAGAAAATAAACAAAAACACGGCCTGCTTCCTCATTGTCAGCACATCAGGGCACTTCCTGCTCAGAGACCTGCCTTCCACCCCAAGAGTCAGGGGCAAGGCCTCTGTTTTGCCCGGCTTTTCAAATGACTCTTTCTCAAGCTGAATTCCAAGAGCCTAATCAAATCTGAAATCCTTCTGGGTGGATTAGATGTCATAGGCCACCCTCCACCCCTGGCCCTGTTCTCTATAGGGCGTGTGGCCGAGGTCTGGCTTATGTTCTTAAAGAATCAGAAAGTAAACTGCCCTGAAATGACAGAAGCTACTCCTCCTGTCCCCTCCTCACCCCTTGAAAAGAAAGAAAAGAGTGGCTCCCAGGAAACACACACACTTACACACACACACACACACACACACACACACACACACACACACACACACACTTAAACTTGTCTTTTTAACAGTTCAGTGTGATGCCTTAAACTGCATGCTTTAGAAGATTTTCAAATCGATCTAGTTCTTCCAGGCTTTTCACTAAATCTGATGGTTTCACCAAGGAAAGTGAAACCATGGCAACTATGAGAGCTTGAAGGTAGAAGGGGGCCATGACTCTTGAGTTTAGCCTCCCAGGCAGCAGGCGAAGATTGCGCTGGGGTGAGGGTCTTCCCGACTGACAAGATGAGGGTGTCTGAAGAGTGATGTGTGGGCACGGAGTGTAGCTGGAGGGTGTAGGCAGTACACTGGTAGGAACTGTTATGTCAATGACTCAGGGGGTTGCTGGGCACCCACTGTACTGACTTCAAGTGGCATGGGCCTTCAGTTCCAAGCACACGCTCTGGTTCCTGATTCTGTGACTTAGGCACGTACTATCTTTGAGGCCTTAGACAAGTGGCTAAGTGTCTTTTCCTTGGGATATTGGGTGGTAGGTAGGTGAAGAGCAGAGGCCCGTCATGCCAGGCTCGAGAAGTGTTAAATATTATTAGTAAGTTGACACGTTTATTATACTTGGCAGATTATGGGTACGAGCCAAGAAGGCTCATTTCGGTGGTGGTCTGGGTTGGTTTTGAGAAAGATAGCAACAGACGTATGTTGGGGGCGTGGTCTGATGTATTTTTATGCTAATTACTGCTTGCTGTCTCTGACCCAACCTTTTGCTTAATAAAAAGCCATCCCACCTGGGCAGGGCAGAGGAGACAGGTGGGGCTAGGAGAGAGAGGAATTCTGGGAGGAAGAAGAAGGACCACCACAAAGAGAGAAGGAGAGAGACCTAAAGGGAAGAGAGGAAGGCCGCCATGGCTTAGCTGGAGGAGAAGCACATGGCCGGCGTGGATGGAGAATCCGGCCCAGATGAGGAACATGAGCAAGTATATGGGATTACGGATGGGAGGTAGCTCGATAGAAGTTATTAGAAACAGATGGCATGGGATTGAGGCAGGGATCTCATGCCTGTCCCATATGGGAGGCAATTTAGAGGATTGAGATCTGCCCTGCCCCAGGTTAACTAAGGCTATTTTAAAATATAATAAATGTCTGCATCTTAATTGATTGCTAGCCGGGCCTACAGATAATATTTGTAATTTAAAAAACAATAGATCTACAATGGGAGCTAACGTACTGATGTGGAGTAGAATTCAGGTCAAGATGCATCTGTCTGAGAACCTGTGCAATAGAAGTTTATTCTCACTGAAGAGAAGTCAGGCCAGCTGTTGGCAGGACCTGGGGCTTCAGCAGACTTTAAAACCAGCAGCCTGTGCAAAGGGTGAGCATAATTATCTGTGTAGTCTGTGACATCAGACCCAGCCTCTCCGTGTTCTCACTATTTGTGTGTTGGGGTGGGGTAGGGTGTTGTGTTCATTTGATTGGTTGATTGGTTTTGTTTGTTGTTCATCTGTTTGTTTTTTCGAGACAGAGTTTCTCTGTGTAGCCTTGGCTGTCCTGGACTTGCTCTGTAGACCAGGCTGACCTCAAACTCACAGAGATCCTCTTGCCTCTGCCTCCCTGAGTGCTGGGATCTCGGACGTGCACCACAATGCCCGGCTGCATGTTCCCATTTTTTTTTTAAGCACAGTTAAACTAAAATGTATCAAATCTTTCTGAAGAATCTGATTTCACCAGGAGCCCCTGATTCAGTTTTCATGCCATGGACCATTTCAAGCTAAATGAGACCGGCCATGAGAATAGCATCCCCGACAGGGATGACAGACAGTTCAACACGGTACTATCTAGACTCTGTAAAGGCGCTACTGTCCAAAAGTCTTTCATTAAAGCCCTCTTGTTAGAGTCAAAACTCTTCACAGACAGGGGCAGTGCACGCATCTTTCTTGCTCCTCACAGACCATAGCGGAACATGTAACATGTGGTAACCATCTGTCTTATGCTAAGTGGATCTTAACTCTGTACCTCGCATTAAGGCAACCATTTCACAGCCGTGTCATCATGTTGGGTACCTGTTGCTAGTTTAACTCACGTCGGCTTCCAAGAAGCATACCAGGTATGAGACTCAGTAAAGCATATGGTTAGCCTCTTACTCACTCAGGGGGGTATGTAATAACCGAGATGTGACAGCTACTGTTCTCATCCTTAGGGACATCCTGTGCCACCATGACACCCCTGAAAGCCCACATGCATGTAATGAGTACCTTCAAAACCTCACTTGACATTAACCTCATGCCCTGGACTTTTCTCCCCTTACTGGGGGGCTCTGGCTCTGCGGGTCATCTTTAGAGTTTCATTAAATTCTCTCATGGTGACAAGTGTGATATTTCTTAACTTAAAATTAAAAAAACAAACATGCACTTGCATAGGCTTATGCAAATCTAAAATCTAAGCCTTTATCATATAATCCTTGGGACTTTCTGCAAGCAAACTGTGTTCTGCTGTAGACTGGTGACGCCTGTTGCTGGGAGCCCTCTCCACTTCTTAGGGCTTCCTGCTGCTCTGTTTCTGGTCTTAAGTGCGTTCCAAAACACCCTGGGATCTGTCAATTATCTGTAAACCAACTGACAGGTATCCAGTGCAGACCACGAGCAGACACGTCCTCACCCTCGTGGCTGCCCTCGGATGATGCTGTGAAAAGTAAAAGTTCATCATGTGTGGATGAGTGCCTGAGAGAGGACTGCTCTGTGATTCCTGGGGCCAAAGGGCTGTTTGAGACTTATCACTGCAGCGCTTATCAGCCATGAAGTGGCTTTCCTCCATTTAGGCAGCGGCATGCCTCCCTCCCATGGCTCCATCCCCTGTTGCCAAGTTCCTCTGAATGCTAATCAAGAGACAGAGGATGCTCTGATCTTGTAAAGTGCTCCCCAAGCAATCTGGCAAAGGGGAAGTGCAAATATCAGGCCTGGGTACCAGCACCCACTCGGTAAAGGTTCAATGCAAAACTGACTACCACCCGTGCTGCCTCTGCCTCCACAGAGGGAAATGGAACCAAGCAGGTTTGGGGGGGTTTTCTTTTCTACAGAAATTTCAGAAGGCAATACACATATCCATGGATATTTAAAAAAAGAAGGGAGATTGAAATGTAAATATCAGAGAGATAAGGATAATATGCATGGGCAAAACATGATTCAATGAAAAGCATTTGGGATAAAAGAAATATTGTGTGAGTAATGACATCTGAGGGTTATTTAGCAAGTGAGACAATCAGCAACATGATGCTTGGCAGCTTTTGGAACCAAGCTACCGTGGTTTGCTGGATAGAAGAATCAACTTAGAATTAGCCAGTCTTTGCTGAATTTATTGTTTATTGAAGCCCTTCCCAACTTCACTTCGTAATGAACAAATATTGCGCAGTCAGATCTCTTCCCTAAACTTCACTTCTTAAAGTGTTAAGCAGGAAGAAAAAAAAAATCTGTTTTCTGCTCTGAGCCATGAGTAGTATTTACAAGAACCATAAAAGATAGTCAAACAGCAGATGCCAGACTGGTGACTTCTTTCATAGAAAATAAAAATAGCCCACCAACATCAGTTCTATCCAGAATATCACAGAATCTCAGAGCTGGAAGCATCCTCAAGACCTCACAAAGTAAGGGAAACTTTGGAGAATAGTCATATACAAGTAAGTAAACCTCGAGAGAACAATTTATGGCCCACATTAGTCAAGGAGGCAGTCAGAAGGGAGCTGACGCTGGCCGCAATCAGATACGATAGCTCCCAGGAGGAAACAAAGATAAGAGGCTGAGCTAGGCTTACAGAATCAAAGCTGAACTCAAAACCTGTGTGGACAGCTGGCCTCCTGGGAGTGCTGGTCATTTCAAGTCAGCACAACTGCATTTGAATTCTTCATTAGCACCAGGCCTGTTTTTAATAGTAATTGCTAAGGGGTCAAGTTCAGACACAAAAAAAAGCATAAGTGTGTGGGTACGTACAACCTGACGTGTTTATCTCTTCAGCACACGCTTTCTGCTGCGGGCGTGTGCCCAATGTCGCAGTGGCTGTAGGAAGTTGTTTATCTGGCCTCTTGACCTCTGTGGAGTGTGAGGAGATGGTAAAAATCACAGTTTTAAATTATAGGGATCCTCCGGGCAAGCCAGCATCTTAGCATGCGCCAAGGCGCCCTGATGAAGGCACCAGAAGGTCAGGAATGAACGACTGCGCCCCAGTGGCACCTGTGACTTACAGTGTTTGTCCCCAGATGCACATTACCCATTCAGCACTCAGAACAGACATCCTGGGCTCCTACAGTGTGCAGGGCACGGTTAAAAGGCTTCTAAGCCAGCATCTGCGGGTCTCCTGACCTTTTCTAAGCATCAGCTGCTCTTCGAAAATTTACTCTTCAAATTTAACAAAATATAAAAATTGTGCCAGGATGAGAGATGGTTCAAGATCTTCAGGTCTTCTTACTACGAAAACATTATTTGAGGGGAGTCTAAGACCAATAAAAATTATAAGAAAGACGACAATTTTCACCGAGAAGAAAGCTAGACCAAAGCTTCCCGGGTCACACTGCTTTTGCTCTGAACGGTCCCTGCTCCTGCCCACAGAGATTGCACTAATCTGCAAGTGGGACTGATCTATCAACCTAATCGCTCACGAGAAATAATAACAATGTCATTAGGGGAGTTTCCAAAACAAGCCAGTTCCTGCTTGAAAGTCAATCCCTCAGAAGCATGCTAAGCGTTAACTTTTGTTATGACATTTGGGTGAAGTCACCAAAGGTCCTTTGGTCTTTCTCTGTCAACGTCAATGTCCTCTGGGGACCCAGTGTAGTGATCTCAAAAGACAAAGGGAAACAAGTCGACGTCCCCAAAGAGGAGGACGCGCAGACAATAATAATTTTTTGAGAAACCCAGATAGCTTCCCCTTTGGGTCTGGAATAATTAGAAAATGTGGTGTTTCTTCTTCCAAAGAGTGAGCTTGCAGCCAAAATTGGAACAGACGCTCAGTCATCTCTGACTCGTGGTAATTAAGCTGCTATCCCCCTAACCTGATAAACATGTGTAAGCTTAGCTATTCACCTATAACTAAATACAGACTACATGCACACAGTGCAGTGATAGAAAGGCAGAAAGGGGTTTTGGAACTTGAGGTAGAAAGAGCTAGAATAAAATGTTATTTCTAGTTGACGCTGCTCACTCACTGCAAGTATCATATCTGTACACATGTACACACATGCACATATTTGTATGTATGTGGCCTGTTGCCAGAAATACCAAGATTGGCATATACACCTCTTCCCTTCAAGGATCTCTTAATCTAATTGTGTTTTAGAGCTAGTTCACTTAATATGGTTTCCATCAGTGATTTTTCCTGTAATAGGAGGCCCTTTGTCCATCAGGCAGTGATATGGTCAAGAGATTTAAAACCTGAAATTTCTCATTTTCTGGCCACCAAGGTACCTGAAGTTGGGCTTTCCGTTGAGCCTCAACTTTTCGCTGTCCTCTTCACTGGCTTTGGAGAGCTGACATGAAATGCCTTCCCAAATGTTAAGAGTAACAACCGTGGGGCTGGAGAGATGGCTCAGAGGTTAAACGCACTGGCTGCTCTTCCAGAGGTCCTGAGTTCAATTCCCAGCAACCACATGGTGGCTCACAACCATCTGTAATGAGATCTGGCACCCTCTTCTGGCCTGAAGGTGTACAAGTGTTCAATTCCCAGCAACCACATGGTGGCTCACAACCATCTGTAATGAGATCTGGCGCCCTCTTCTGGCCTGAAGGTGTACAAGTGGGCAGAACACGGTATAAATAATAAATAAATAAATCTTTTTTTTTTTTTAAAGAGTAACAACTGTGAGTTCTATTACAACAAGAACCGGTTAGATTTATTTCTCCATATAATTTATGGAAACTATATATAGAGTTTGAAGGAATTCCTACAACAGGACTAAGAAAAAATGTGAAAATAGTTACAGATGCTAAAAAGGCAAGACAGTTATTTAAGCCTGAGAAAACTACGAGGTAATGATGTGCTTGGCGCTCTCTGTGATAGAATGTGGCTTCCAAATGTCCCCCTCACCCCCTTTATGGGCCACAGGGAATCACAGTGAGCAAGTCACATTCACAGCCATAGACAAACAACTGAAGTCACCTTCTGAAAAGTTTGTCAAGATTCCTGTGCAAGTAAATTTATGGAAGAGAGTAGTGCCACTGAGGGCAAGGACCACAGCACTGTGGGAGTCACAGCTGGGCTGTCCGTTAGCGTAGTGAGTACACATGTGTGTGACTTTGGGAAAAGACATAGCCCTGCTGAGTTGTCACCTAAAGTTAAGCATCACAATCAGGAGATAGTTTTTCTTTTAAGAAAACTGTTATGACTTAGATACAGCTTGAGAGTTTCCCAGGGTTCACTGCGGGATGCTTGGTTTTCAGTGGGGGGAATCTTTAAAAAGCAGGGTCTAGTGGGAGGTCATTAGGTCACTGGAGGCTCTCTCGAGATGGATTAAGGAAGTTCTTTGGGACTCCTGAGTTAATTCTCAGGAGACAAGTTGTTCTAAAAGCCTGAGTTCAACCCCCCAAAGTGCTCTTCGGCTTCTGATCTGACCGAGTGTTCTCTCTCTCTTCCTACATGCTCTTGCTGCTGTGAGAGCTTCTGCCACAAAAGCCTCAGAAAAGTCCAGCT
Organism: Acomys minous; assembly: GCF_964271855.1. NCBI lineage: Eukaryota > Metazoa > Chordata > Mammalia > Rodentia > Muridae > Acomys > Acomys minous. The sequence continues at coordinate 60,179,764 of NC_140497.1, forward strand.
GCTAGTGCCCCTGCTGTGTCTTCAATGTCCAGACCTGCACATTAAGTAGGTCTCTCTTTTGACAGTAAGTTCCAGGCCATTCTGGGCTACATAATGTGAGTCTACCTCGAAAACTAAAGAAATAAATAGGTGTTTTTTTTTTCCTTTAAAAAGTTACAAAGCCTGGGGTATTTTGTTTCAGTAACAGAAAATGGACCAATACACATATAGATCTATGGTGCTAGACATGAGTTTTCTAATTTCAAGTCATTGTCATGGAATATTACATACTAGTTTATGGATGTTTTCTTCCTTTTTGTTTTGTTGTTGTTGTTGTTTGTTTGTTGTTGTTTTGTTTTGTTTTGTTTTTCAAGACAGGGTTTCTCTGTGTAGCCTGATCTTGCTTTGTAGATGAGGCTGGCCTCAATCTCACAGAGATCCATCCGCCCGTGCCTCTGCCTCCTTGAGTTCTAGGATTACAGGTGTGCGCCACCACTCCAGGCCAGCATGCCTTTCTTTATCGGTGGACTGGTGAGCCCAGATGTCTGTCTTGTTATAAGCATTAACTTGCAGGGCAGAGAGCTGACTCCAGCAGTGAGGAACACTCGCTGCTCTGCCAGAGGACCCACCTGGACAGCTCACCACCACCTTTAACAACAGATCCGGGGGATCTGATGCCCTCTTCTGGCCTCTGTGGGCACCCACACATATGTGGCATACCCTCACACTTGAGGTCCACACCTACAAATCAATCTTCTAAAAATAAACATAAATTAGAATTTTATCTCTGCCATAGTTGGGTGTGAATTTAGTTGGCATGAATCCTTCAGTTAGTTATTCAGTTGCGTGGAAAATCAGTTTTAAAACCCACGTAGTGGGTCCTGTGGTTCTGTTCTCATCATCCCTCAAGATTGTCAAAAAGGTGAAGTAAGCTATGAAAAATAATGGCAGTCTCCCTTCCTCAAAACTTAAGCGTGTGGATGGACTGTCTTCCTTTTTGTTTTGTCTTGTGTCTTTGTTCTCTTCGTCGCTGGCATTTGAAGTATTAGATTGTCTTGAGAAAAGCCTCGCTACAGAGCCCAGGCTAGCCTTGAACTCGTGACTTTCCAGCCTCAGCCTCCTAAGTGCTCAGATTACAGCATCTCCACTTTTTAAATGTTTTCATTGTAACCCTTTCTTAAGCTGTTAGTTGGTGCTGGAGAGATGGCTCAGTGGTTAAGAGCGCTTGCTGCTCCTGCAGAAGACCCAGGCTTGGTTTTCAGCACACAGAAATCACAACCTTTCATAACTACAGCTCTGGGGAATCTGATGCCCTTTTCTGACCTCCACAAGCTCTAGACACAAGCATAGTGCAGTGCACATACACACATGCAGGCCAAACATGCAGACCAAATAATTTTTAATTAGTGTTGACCTGTCCACTAGCAAACATAAAATGAGCTCAGTGCTTGCTGTTGTGTTTTTACTCATGTGTTTTCAACTGTGTGTGCGGTTGGTCCACGTGCTGAAGAGGACCTGGAAATCTCAGACCTGTGGGGGTTGGGGGTGAACAAGAAAGACAAAGAAAAGAGTAGGGGAGCAGGATGGGGCTGTGAGCACCTCAGACTGTGCCCTGAGCTGGCCCCTGTGAAAGGTAGCAGGGAGGGAAAGGGGCCCTACAGCCACAACCCGAGATGACAGCGAGCCCAGCTAAGGTCTCAAGCAGGCTTCATGGGTGCCCTACTCAGAGGCTTCACATTGGCCGGACATGCCCAGCTCTGCCCTCCTGTCATTTCCAGTCACCAACTGGGTACAGACTGGCTAGAGAGAAGCCTCAGTGTGAAAACTAAGGCAGAACCCCAAAAGTCCAGCCTTTGGAGGCTGGCAGCTGCCTCCTCCTTACCAGAGGGCAATTCTTCTTCACATATATATAGATTTATTTATTTGTCGCTTATCACTCAAAAGAGGTTTATTTCTGACAAGGAAATCAATTTGATGAGAAGTGTACCGAGGTGACAAGCCAACCCCCTCTTGTAGTGCCAAAGAGTCATAGCTGATGTAGGCATAGCTCCTCCAGATCAATGGGGCGTAGCATAGCCAGCCACGTGGCACAGGCCTATCATCCTAGCGCTTGAGACACGAAGACAGGAGAATCCTAAATCCAAGGCCAGCTTAGGCTGCATAATGCGATCCAGGCCAGCGAGAGTCTGGCTCAAAAGTACACACGTGTATATATTTTATGCATAACTACATACATCTATAAATATATGTGCTAATCACAATGATGAATTCAGACTAAAATCTTTTTAGCCAACTGTCAAGTCAAAAAAAATCTGCTGCTGGAAAATGTATATTTCCAGAGATTTTATTTAAAATTTACAATTTCATACCATTGCAGATGCCTGGGAGTTCAAAAACACCAATTACTCATGGCGAAGGCACAACAGAAGCCACTGACACCCGCGGGGCTCACGCCCACGAGCCAGGACTCGGGGTTTGCTCATGTTCTAGGCTTCAGCCCGTTCTCTCACATGTGAAAGTAAACCCGGAAGACGAGAGGTCTTCTTCCTCAGAAGCAGACAGGAAACGGAGAGAAGTCAAGAGAGTGGATGCTAAGTTGGCTTTTAAGACATAAGCAAACAGAACATCTGGAAAACCTCCATTTGATGGACACAGAGGGCAAAACGGTTTAAGTAATAAGGGCATTTATAGAAATCTTCTCTTCCATCATCAAGCAGTGATGTGTGTGTGTGTGTGTCTGTGTGTGTGTCTTTGTGTGTGTCTGTGTGTCTGTGTGCGTGCGCATGCGAGTGTGTGGGGAGTATGGGTGTGCAAGAGAGGAAAAGAACATGTGAGTGTGTGAAAAGTATGTGGGTGTTTGAATGTGTGTGCTCTGAAAATGTGAGTGAGAGTGAGTGTATATGGGTGTGTCAGTGAGAGTGAGTGTATCTGGGTGTGTCAGTGAGAGTGAGTGTATATGGGTGTGTCAGTGAGAGTGAGTGTATATGGGTGTGTCAGTGAGAGTGAGTGTATATGGGTGTGTCAGTGAGAGTGACTGTATATGGGTGTGTCAGTGAGAATGGGTGTATATGGGTGTCAGTGAGAGTGAGTGTATCTGGGTGTGTCAGTGAGAGTGAGTGTATATGGGTGTGTCAGTGAGAGTGAGTGTATATGGGTGTGTCAGTGAGAGTGAGTGTATATGGGTGTGTCAGTGAGAGTGGGTGTATATGGGTGTGTCAGTGAGAGTGAGTGTATATGGGTGTGTCAGTCAGAGTAAGTGTATCTGGGTGTGTCAGTGAGAGTGAGTGTACCTGGGTGTGTCAGTGAGAGTGACTGTATATGGGTGTGTGAGTGTGTTTATGTCTGAGTGTTGGTCAGGGTGGCGTATGTGTCTAAATGTGAGTGTGTGTATGAGAATGTGTGTGTATGTCGATGTGTCTCACTGTGAGTGTGAGTCTTAATGTGTGAGTGTTTGTGTGTGTGTGTGTGTGTGTGTGTGTGTGTGTGTGTATCTGAGAGTGTGTATGTGAATGTGTGTATCTTAGTATGTAACTGTGTGGGAGTGTATATGTGAATGTGTGTTGGTGTGTGTAAATGTTTGCATAGAAGTGTAAATGTGGGTGTGAATCTGAGTAGGTGTGAATTAGTGTGTATGAGATTCTGAGTGTGTGAGAGTTTGTGTGGGAGGATATGGGTATGAGTGTGAGCATGAGTTTGTGTGTCTGTTAATGTGTAAATGTGTATTTGTGTTGCATGTAGATGAGTATATCAAGTGATGATATGTGTGTGAGTGTGTTTGCATGTTAGAGGGCATCTCAGGATATGGGTATGTGTGCTTGAGTGTGTTTGAGTGTGTGTAGATGAGTTAGGGGACACTGTGTATATGTCTGAGAGTACATCTGTGCATTTGTGTATATCTAAGTATATGTGTATTTGTGTGTGTCTAAGTATATGTGTATTTGTGTGTGTCTAAGTATGTGCGTAAGTGTGTAAGTGTCTAAGTATGTGAGAATGCGTCTGAGTGTGTGTGAGTGTACAAGAGTTTGTGGTGCTATGAATTTATGTGAATGTATTTGTGTATGCTTAAAGGTATATGTGAATGTGTGACTTATGTTTGAATGTGTGTGTGAAGATACATAAGTGTGTGTGTGAGAGAGTTTTTATGTGTGGTATATGAGCTGTTAATGTCTGCGTGTGTGTGTTAGTGAATGTGAATATGTGAGTGTGAATGTGTATGTGTGTGTGTGTGTGTGTGTGTGTGTGTGTGTGTGTGTTCAATGGCAGGCTGCACTATACTGAAGTGTAAAAATCCTGAAAACACATACCACAAGCATCAGTTTCAGGCTTGATTCCTAATAACTGAGATCCCATATAAAAATAGGATGTTTTCTACTCTAAATTAACTCAGAATGTGTCACCCTGATGAATCAGATGGCAAAATCCACTTCTAGATTACTGTGGTTTAGATTTCTCTCATGTGCAAAATAATGACCCAAACCGCATAGTCTTCAGCACATGTATTTCAAGCGATCAAAGGAGACAACGCAAAATTTCCAGCTCCAGTCCTCAATCCTGCCCTATTACCAGGCACAGAAGAACAGCCCAGAACCAAGGCTGAAAGATACAGAGTCCAGGCCAACATGAGCTGCACAGCAAGGCTGTGTCTCAACCCAAAACAAAACAAAAACAAAAACAAAACAAAATGGGGCTTGGGGTAGAGCATTTGCCTAGCAAGCACAAGTTCCTGGGATCCTTCTTAATCCTCTACAGAAGAAAAAAAAAATCAAAAATCCAGTCACTTAACGACTTCTCCCAATCAGGATCCCGGCTGACAGAAACAATGCAAGTACCAAAAACATATTAGGTGTGCCGGCACCACTTGGCAAACTGAAGTTTTCAGGCCATGTCCTTGTGGAAGCTTGAACTCTAAGGATGAACAGGACACACGGGAGAGCAGGCTGGAGCTGTCCTGGCACACCTCGGTGGCACTTCTCCGTCCCCAGCACTACCATAGTCACAGGAGCCAGGAAGCGCTTGCTGTTCAGAGCAGCACGGTTCTCTGCCTGGCATTCCGACAACCCTGACAAAGGTCTGACTTCCTTTTATGAAAAGCGGCCGAAGACCCTTGAACCACAACAGGTCATTAAGAAACCGCAGAGGACGGCCGAAGAGTCAGCTTTTGTCTTCATCCCAGTGACCCTTGCTTGTCATCGTTATTAAGACATCAATTTCCTGTTTGCTTCCCTCTGCCCTGTAAGTAAAGGAAACCAATTCCCTGGAGGAGTCTGGAGGGAAAACAACACTGACAGGGCATCCGAAGCCGAAACATAAATGGATGAATAGAGACTCGTATTTCTTCACGCCTCCCACCCCTGAAAACAATCACCTCAACTGAGAAAATCTGCCCCGAGATGGAAAACTGTGACACCAAAACAGGACAGGTCTGCCATAAACTGCGCATGCCTTAGCTTCAAGGACCTGGTAGATAAAGACTCATAGAAAAAAAAAGTATAAAGCAAAAATCAAGAAAAAATGATAATCATTGATATTTTAGGAGAAACTTAGCTTGATTTTACTAAACCACTGATTTCAACAGTTAGCATTGTAAGCAACACTTAACCACTGCTTAGTAAATGCCAGGCCAAAAACTAAGTGCTGGCCGCTGATTGTCATATTTAATTCTCACAAGAATCCTTAGGGAGATGAGAGATGATTGTGTCCTTCTGACAGGTGAAGACATCTCAATACACCATGGGCTTACCAGGCCAGAAAGTTCCAGAGTCCCAGAGCAGAGCACCACTGCTCACCTACGAGTCCATCCTCCTGCCTCAGAAAGGCTTTCCAGCTATCTATGCCTGTGTGAAATCTACCCTAAAACTCTGGTTCAAGGGTTTTCTTTGTTCTCTCTCACACCGCTGTCACTCTTGCTCACGATCTCTCCTGTGTTTTAAGTTTAACACGTGAAGTTATCTAAGACTTGACTGGGGCAGGTGGCCAAACAGACACACCCACACTTCTAGATAACGCTGGCTATCAACTGGAAGCTCAGGGAAAGCTGTGGATCACACACACGCCTGGGACCTCACATCATGGCACCTGGGTCCCAAGAGGGAACATTCTGGAAAAGCAAGGGCCCTGAAAGCAAGCATTCCAGGAGACCCAGTAGGGTACGGCTAGAGTTCCTAGACCTAATCTAAACACCACAGCTATCAAATTCCACCTGAGCAACCGTGTACACAGGTACACCCCAACTCAAGAAGGTCTGATGTCCTTCTTGGTGATTTATCTTTAGATACTAATTGCGCAGTCATTTCTAGGAGCGCTCTGGGAAGAAGCAGGGTGGGGAACGGGAGAGGGAGCTACAGAGAGAAGAGGGGCTGGGGGAGACTAGTCCACACGTGAAGCCAACAGCATTGGGAGGTAGATCTAAAACAGACCAAGAGAAGCAAACCCAGGTCCTCAGCACACGTTTAAACTGTGGTCTGGCTTTTCAACCTACGTCCTGAACACCTCCGCAGCATCCTCAAAGCCCTGCCTTGCAAACAGGTCCTCTAGAGTCCGCAGCAGGTGACTTCCTTTTTGCTTGATTCACTGAGGCATAATTGGAAGATGGTGGGAGGCTTTGGACTCAAACAAACCTAAATTTGAACTCAGACTCTAACAGTACTCAAAGGCCTAAAACAACTTTTAAAGAAAAATCTTTTTCTACTTTTTAAAATGTTTAAAGTCACAAATTCATTGTGACATCCTCATCAGTGGACTCAACTTTTATAACGTTCCATTTCTTCCTCTGAATTGCATTGAACAATAAAAGCAGCTTCATCTAAAATGCAGTGGGTACGCATCCACTGTGCGTGTCACTGACATACCATCACAATGTATTCTCTAAAGGTCCCATACCTAATACAAAAAAGAAAAGACAAGTCCTCTGCACTTAAAGAAAAGGATTCTCTCTCCCTCCCCCACCCCCATGCCCTCTGCAAGTGTGCACAAGTACCAACGGAGGCCAGAAGAGGGCACCAGAAAGCCTGAGGCTGGACTTGCCGGCGATTGTGAGCCACTCAACATGAGTGCTGGGGACTGAACCCCAATTCTCCACAGAGCAACAAGCACCCTTAACCCTGAGCAATCTGTCCGGCCCCACCCACCCCACCCCGCCCCCTTTTCAAAGGAGAAACCAAAGAAGAAACGAAATCATTTGTTAAGAATGCCAGGAGATAAGATCAAAAACTCAAGTGACAGCACACACTGGCGAGGAAGTGGAGGAGGAACACGTCCTCACTGCGGATGGGAGGGGAAACTTGTACAACCACTTTGGAAATCAATCTCTACCTCAAGACCCAGCGATACCACTCCTGGCCATATACCCAAAAGATGCTCCACCACGCAACAAGGACGTTTGCTCAACTATGTTCATAGTGGCCTTATTCGTAATAGCCAGAATCTGGAAACGACCTAGATGTCCCTCAACCAAAGAATGGATAAAGAAACTGCGGTACATTTACATGATGGAATACTATTCAGCTATTAAAAACAAGGAAATCTTGAAATTTGCAGGCAAATGGATGGAACTAGAAAAGATCGTCCTGAGTGAAGTAACCCAGATATCAGCCATATAATACAGGATAACCATATTACAAGCCACAGACCTAAAGAAGCTAAGTAACAAGGAGGGCCCTAGGGAGGATGCTTAATTCTCATTCAGAAGGACAAATAGAACAGACACTGGAAGTCCTTGAAGAGAGGGAACAGGACGGGAGCCTACCATAGTTGTCCGCTGAAAGACCCCCACCCTGCAGGGGATCAAAGCAGAAGCCGAGTCTCACAGCCAAACTTTGGGCAGAGCACAGGGAGTCCTAGGGGTGAGTTGGGGACTTGAAGGACCCAGAGGGGACAGGAGCGCCACAAGAAGACCAACAGAGCCAACAAATCTGTGCCAGGGGCGCTGGTGGAGACTGATGCACCAAACAGGTCCATTCATGGAGAAGACCTAAGGCCCTCACTCCGACCTAAGGCAACTCTGTCTCCAGATGGGTCCCCTACTAAGTGGAGCAGGGGCTGTCCCTGTCATAGACCCTGTTGCCAGCATTGTGATCCCTTCCCCTTGGTGGGATGCCATACCATGCCACAGAGGAAGAGGATGCAGGCAGTCCTGATGAGACTTGATAGGCTGGGGTCACTTGGTAGGGGAGAAGGGCTCCCTAGCTAGGAGGACGAGGAGAGGGGAATGGGTGAGGGGGCGGGGGTTGGAGCGCCACACAAGTCCCTTCCTTAAAGTGTTCGGCAGCCATAGCAGAATCCGGAGGAGGATAAGTGGTATTCGCTAGGCTTCCTATCACGTGATCTACACAAATTATCCCGCCCGGCAACAGGGAGAACCAGATGAAACCAGACCCAACAGAGCAACAAGTGGGGATCACTCCTGACTCCGGCCTCGAAACGCAGAACCTTATGTCTCGGACCCTTCTTTCTGGTTCTGCCCAGTATTACTCAACCAGGGCAAAATAAATAAATAAATAAATAAATAAATAAATAAATAAATAAATAAACCGGCATCTCCAAGCGGAAGCTCAGAGAGTGGGACGGTGTTTGGAAAACACTGAAGGGAGTGATGAGGACTTGTTTTGGGGAGGAGACAGAGAGACGCTATCCTAAAATGTGTTCCACCCCAAGACTCACTCACCCCACTGTGAAAGACTCTGGGCAGGGGGAGGCTAATCCTCAGGGCCGGCTAATCCTCTATCCCACTCTCATCTCCAGTCCTTGTCCTTAAGGACCCCTCTGTCTGGAGGTGATGTACTGGCGGGGCAGATATATCCAGCCACGGGTCTCCCGGGGCCTCTTTCCCAACCTGCCAGACACTCAAATGGGCTGAAGTTTTTGTAACTGGGAGAACATAGAAAATTAAAGGGTCTGCCAGAGAGATGTTAAATAGCGGGAAAGGGAATTTTAACCGGATCCCTATAGAAGTGAGCGATTGGGAAAACTACACGCATTTCATGTTTCTCCCGGACTCTGATGGACCTCCCCCACTGGCTCCACACAGTGGAGCAGGGTCATGGTTTTCAAACACCACAAGGAAGGAAGGTCACGGCGACAATTTCTATTCCCCCTTACTGACCACCGCAGATAAGCAACCTCAGCCGCCCAGCCTGGAGGCTTACATCCTGTTTCCGCCAGGGCCTTGCCAGCAGGGCCCCCTGCGATTGGCTGACCAAAGGCCTAGCGGGGGACCAGAGTGCTGGGCACAGATGGCTGCCCCTGCCAAAGAGGAACAATGGACAAGTAATAAAGGCGAGGTGGACTTTCCCCTCTCCCTCACTACAGGTGCTTGGTACCCAACCCACTGCAAATGACCCAGGAGGAGGAAATTCCCAGGCCAGAGCAAGCCAGAAAGAAACCACCTGGGAAAGGCCCGCCCTGCTTAGACAGGAACTCACTGGATCTGCGGTTCCATTTCTCTATCCAGCAAGGCTAAGCGCCCCAACTGCAGTGTGAGCAATACCACCTTTCCTTGGTATTTTTTCCTCTCTCCCTTTCATAATCCTTTTAACATCACTCAGACAAATACTTGGGGTGTAGCCAAGTAATACCTCGTTTTGAATATCCTCCTAACTTAAAACCCAATTGACTTGGGCTTTTGAAGAGTACTATTGGCAACCTGTGAAGTTTTTTAGGTATTTAATCTCCTGACCCCGCCATTCTGCCGAGCGTAGAAGCTTCCAGCATTTCATTCATTATAACTGCTAGAAAGAAAGAAGAGAAAAAAAAGAAAGAAAAAAAACCAGAAGAGGGGCTGGAGAGATGGCTCAGAGGTTAACGGCACTGACTGCTCCTCCAGAGGTCCTGAGTTCAGTGTTCAATTCCCAGCAACCACATGGTGGCTCACAACCATCTGTGATGTGATCTGATGCCGTCTTCTGGCCTGCAGGTGTACATGCAGGCAGAGCACAGTATACATAATAATAAATTAAAATTAAAAATAAAAATAAAAATAAAAACAGAAGCGGGGAACTTACGTAGAACAGTGGACGAGCTGTGGCCCGCGCGTGGCCAGCTCAGCGATGGAGGGGATGAACTATGACGACAGGATGGGCGTGTCAGTGGAAAAGGACTGCATGTGCCCCCTGCCTCCAGCCACCTGACATCTGCAAAGCGGGGACCTACGGAAACAGTTTGCTGGGAGCTAGGCAGAGAGGATAAGGTAGCGGATAGGGGGGTTTAGGGCAATGGAATGCGTTATGTGTTAGTACAATGGTGCCTGCCTAGGTGGCAGTGCACACTCCTCCAAATCCTCAGTATGTAGGGCACCCGAAAGTGAACCCTAATGTAACTGTGGGCTGTGGGTGGTGACAGTGTGGCCATGTAGCTTTATCTATTTAACACTCCGGTGTGGGTATTGATAATGGAGAAAACTATGGATGTGACAGGGCAGGGGGTATATGGGAAATATCTGAAGGTCCTCCAAAATTTTACTATGAACCTAAAACTGCTCTTGTGTTTAAGAATCCCTAAAGAAAATTAGCAAGTGATATAGATTTATGGATGACAATTTGGCAATCTTCATCAAAATTGTATAGAGTCAACAAGATGGCTCAGTAGATCAGAGCACCTGGCGCCAAACCTGATTACCTGAGTTCAATCTCCAGAACGTACGAGGTAGTAGAAGGAGAGAACCAACTCTTACAAATTGTCCTGTGACCTACCACACACACACACACACACACACACACACACACACACACACCGTGGCACACGTGCACCCTCACGTATACACGCAAAATAGATAAAGGCAAAATAAATTTCTTCTAACTGTGTTGATGTAATGACTCTCTGACCTGGTAACCATGTTAATTGTTATTCTTTGGATCTGCCCATCCATAGCTGTATTCATGGAGCCTAAAGCTATATAATTGTACCAAAGACAGAGTGGGTGCTCAATGAAACAAAAATCACAGCCTCAATTTAAAAAAATATACAATTTTAAAAAGTGAATTAGTACATAAATTGTTCAGCCTGCGCTTAGGGAAAGGATGGATTTTCTCTGCCGCCTAAACATGCATAGCCCTTTCTACTCACAACGCATTGCTGGGGGCAGGAAATCAGCAGGACCTGTGCACAGTCCCTTCATATGCCTCTCCATCGTACATATCCTGCACAGCCTCACGTCCACTTCCTTCCTGTCCTGTTTATAACATAAATCTTTATGTCTGCATATAACTGTGAAGGATCCTATCTCATGCTTTTTGTTTTATATATGGTATCAGGTACAAGTCCGTGCATTCAGTCTTGCTCTTTGGGCTATATTTTTTTTAAAAAATCAACCTACGTAAAATGGTGAGTACAATTAGTTTCTTCAACTACGCCCATTGTGCAATTTCTTTTACCCCATCACCACTATGGTTCACTCAGCCAAACCCATCCTGACAGACAAGTCCCCCGAAACTCTGCTACGGCAAATGATGTCAGAAAACAAAGGAGAGTTCCTTTAATATGAGCTCTTACAGACATGCTGAAGAGTGCCTTGAGGGCATGTGACTGGGGATGCATTGTGGGTCCAAAGGCATATGCATTCTACGCATCGTTCTCCATTTCTCCAAGAAATAACAGATTGCTCACCAGAACAAGTACAACGGCTCATGTCCCTGCCAGCAACCCAAAGCCCCGCGTGCTCTGTGAGACAAGCCCTGAACAAGCGAGGCCGCTGTGGACCCACCACCTCTTACCATCTCCCCCATGGTTTGATTAACGCACCTAAGGGTACACAATCCATTCATCTGGCGGCAATTTGTGATTATCAAGCCCTGCAGTTTTATTTTTAGTTTTGTAGCTATAAACTGCTATCTGTGGTTTATTTAGCAGTTCGGAGTTGAACAACGTTTCATTTTCTTTTGTATGTGAGCTGTTTCTCTCCAATATAGTTTTGAACTTTTCGTCTTTGTTTTTGAGGTTTTGTTTTCTTGTTTTTTGTTTTGAGGAAAAAAAAATAAGGATTTTTGTGTCAGAGCTGATTTATGAGAATACTATCCTAGGTGCTCTCGAGGGGCGCCTGGGTGCCTGAGATTGCCCATGAAGTTACAGTGGTGGATGAACGGGATAAGTCCTTTATCATCCATTTGGATCTTTCATGTTATGCCAAAATCTCCTGTACAATATCCTTGTTCTGCATTAATTCAGTCCTTACTTTAAAAAAAAAACATCTAATTTTGGGCCTGCAGAATGGCTCAGTGGATAAAGGTGCTCATAGTACAAGCCTGGTGGCCCATGCTCAATCCCCAGACCCATGTAAAGGGAGAAGGAGAGAATTAACTCCCACCATGTTATCCTTTAACCTTTACATTCTCTCTCTCTCTCTCTCTCTCTCTCTCTCTCTCTCTCTCTCTCTCTCTCTCTCTCACACACACACACACACACACACACACACAGAGACAGACAGACAGACAGACAGACAGACAGACAGACAGAGACACACACACACAGAGAGAGAGAGAGAGACAGAGAGGAGAGAGAATTAAAAATGTTAAACATCCAGCTTCTCTGCATGCATTGGTTGCAGGATGCAACAAAACAAACTATAATGGGGCTGGTACCTCATCCCTTCTGACTGTTCCGCATAGCGCCAGACAGCGCTGTTGTGGGAGAAACACGACAGTCTTAACAAGATGTAAATGCTGGGTGCAACACAACTGACAGGCCAGATGAGCTACGCCCAGTGGTGCAACAGCAGGCAAGTCTGTTACAGGGGTAACCAGTCCGTCTCAGCTTAGAAGTAAAGCCTGTGTGGCTGGGAGGAATCCTCCTCTGGTACTAGCAACCTGGTCTAAAGTCAAAGGCTGGGGATGTAACAGCACTAATGTTACTTTGTTAAATGGACACGATAACAAAGTTGTTTATATGCACAAATAATTTTTTTTTGTTTATAGCTTTGGTCCAAGAAGTAAGGGAAGGAAATAAGGGAGGGATATAAGGGAGGACATAGGCTTATAGAATAAAAAGTAGATTATTGAATCTACTAGCTTCAAATATTTTACATTGGTATTGTAGATTGATGGAAATTTAAGACTTTTATTCAACTTTTGCTTTATGAATTGTATATTGTACGTTGATAGAAACTTAAAACTGTATATTGTATGTAGGTTGAAACTTAAGATCATTTTGTGTGACATTTACTTCATGTATTACACATGTACAACTCATTTGAAAAAGTGATGTCCAGTTCTAGTCATATGAAAGCTATCCGTTATAACTTGTTCACGGTGGGCGGAGATAGAAATTGGTAGTTGGTCCACTTATAAATCTTATTAGATACTAAATTACTTAATTATAGAATAAGCTTTAGTTAGTTTCTTGTATATGTTTTTAAAAGGAATGCATAGATAATGGGTAGGATAGATTGATGGTCTTCAAACACTACAGAGATCCACAGAAAATGGCATTTAATAATAAAGGGCTTTTATGACAGAGAGACACATGCGCTCCTGGCAGCACCTCCAGTCTAATTATGAGGGCATCAAGAAACGGCAGTGGCAGATAGCCACTGGACTGAGGAATTGTGCTCATCTCTACTGCTGATGACAGACTGACCGTCCACTGTGATCAAGCCTGATACTGAGAATTTGGCTGGCCAGCCTTGTAGAGACCAGGGGGACCAGTCCTTCAGGATTCGGGCTTCAGAATGGTCTGTCAGATGGTTTTGGGCCAGTGGGCTGAAGACTGGATGCCCAGACAATGGAGAGGAACTTGTGACAGTTCAGCCAGTCAGTTCCCTCTGTTCTGCCTATACTTTCGGAATTTGCTTGCCTGCACTTCCTACATATTAGGTAGTATTTCCTTCTGGGGGTCTCTGATGGGGCTGAAGACTGGATAGCCACAGTGTTGTCATTTTTTAAAAACTCTGGACACTAGGATAAGACTCAGTTGGATAGACTAGATAGTGAAATAATTTCTCTGAGATTGTCAAATACAAATGGACTGGTCCTAGTAAATGTGACTTTTACTGGATCGTTTTTATACTTATTTTCATTGTATATAGTTTATTATATTTAATAGAAAGGGGAGATAAACTTGCTTTTGTTTTGATCCAAAGTGTGGGATGGAGAAGAGGGCAGGGTGTTTACCACTTAGATGTCAGAAAGCAGGACGTTTTTCCACATAGAAGTCAAACTACTTCATGGGGGAGCTTGGTGTAAATCACCGTTGAACAGACGGAGAGGATATATGTATGAGCCCAAAACAGGAGAGGAGGCTTTTGGTTGGGACTTGGTTTGTGGCTGCTCATCCCTGCACTTCAAGAGGCTCCTAAAGAGAACTACTCCAGGGAAAGTTTCAAGGCTTTGGACTCCAGCTGAGGCTTGAGCTTCCAGCTGCTGTTCCAGGTTCCAGCAGCAACTTTGGTGAAATTGCTGGTGTGCTGAAAGTCTGCTGACTATGCCAGGAACTGATATCCTTAAGGTTTCATTGTAGTGTTTTTTTAATATCCTTTTATGATTGTTTGGATTAGTCGGGTTATTAGGGAGGTAGGCTCATTTAATAAGTTCATAATAAAATATAATTGATAAGAAAATTGAGCCTACAAAGAAGTTTGGTTTTGCAGTGACGATCAGTACCTTCCGAGGCTCACAACTGGTCAGTGTCATAAGAGCGAGTGACAGTTAAATGCTGAACTATATACTGGACACCTGTCCCTATCGCCACCTCCAGGGGCTCAGAGTGTACACAGCAGGAGACAGGGAAGAAAGAAGGTAGGACCAGAATATTGACGTGGAAGACCAACTGCTGGGGGTGACGTAGCCATTGCGCTCTTGAACTCACAGCATCTGTGATTATCCACACGAGACCAGGCCACCAGCATCCTGATGTGGAGCGTGGAAGAAGTCATGAGTTCCTTCTTCCTGCAGACTCATGTGCAGTTAATAGGTGCTAGGAGTAGGAGAGACATTTTCTTCACTTGATGTGGACACTAGTAAGACACCCGTGCTCCTGTAAACAACCTTAATGCAACTCACTAAGTCATTTAAAAAAAAAAAGTATTAGGGAGCCCAGTAGGGCACCAGAGGGTGTCGGAGGGATATAAGAGAGGCTAAGGAGGAATGCATATAATCAAAATGCATTACACAAGAATAAAAATGCCACGCTGAAGCCTATTAGGTATAATTGACACATTCTAATAAAAACGATCTGTTTCTTAATTTAAGAGAATCCCATTTCACCTCACTCTCCATACCTGCCTTATAGCAACATCGCATACGTATTCTCAGCATGACGCACAGTAGCTCAGGGGAACTAAGTCGCTCTCCTTCCCAGCCTTTCTAGTCCCGTTGTCATAGGCCGTGTATGCGTCATCCCACATGAAGTACCTGAAAACAGGTACCACGTCTCTGACAGTGTGCCCTTCCTCTGGCTTGATAGCGCCAGCCCACAACATGCCCCTTGCAGCAACTATTCTAGCCCACCCAAGCTCCTGCTGACTCTGCAAGCAAGCACTTCACTTGAAAGTCTTATCGTGTCCCATAAATAAAACTGGAGCCTCCAGACAAATTCCACACAAAGGACCATGTGTCTACTGCCTTCTATGGTTGCCCGTGCTCTCTGGATACCACGGAAGGGCAGCAGTCATCTGTCCGCTAAATCCGCAGGCCCTTTTCCACACGAACGGTCACTTAAACCTGTGGAATTATCTTGGGAGACCGATAGGACAGTTCCAGGTGTAAAATGAGAGCAAGAGCTCTGCCTCAAGCTGCCCATCAAGCATGCTTTTCAAACTTAAGCGAACTAACTTAAAACGTGTACTCCCATCAAGTTTCCCCTCACCTACTGCGATCTGAGCCATCTGACTTCAGAACTGGACAGATCTGGGTTCAAACCCTGCCTTTGCCTAACTGTGTGACCTGAGATTGCTTACTATCTTTGAACGTTGCTTGCTTTGAATACACTAGCGCTTACTTCGTAGTAATGTGGAGAAGCACAGGATAGGTTCAGCAAGATGCACTGTGGTGCAATGCATGCTGGGTTCTCTCTCTCTCTCTGGACTCTTGACTCTCCTTCCAAGTCTTCAAATGCCAAAATAAAATATAAAGCATCCAAAATAAATGAAATAAAATAAAATTTTTAAAAAAGATATAAAGCATCCAATTCCTTTCCCTGAATCTACCCATCTGATTTCATAATTCATAATTGCTCTCTGGGGCAAAACATGCCCACTGATCCAAAACAGGACAGTGAACGTCACAGGGTGTTCTTCTCCTTTGTGATGGATAGAGCTTTATGGAAAATTCCCAGATGCTCAATGCTTCCGTGCCTGTGATCAAAGGCAGGGTTCAAAGTTTGGTAAAGGTGACTTGTGCCACCTCAGTGGATTAATACCAGCATGGTACATCCATGGCAGGCAGCAGTAGAAATGTCAGAAATATATCTATAGTATTTTCCTTGTTATATTATATGCCATGTGTTTTGCCAGTATGTGCATATTGCATTCTGTGCATGCCTGGTACCCTTGGAGTTCCAAAAAGGGTGTCATATCCCAGAAACTGAGTTTATAGATGGTTGTGAGGCGCTGTGGGTGGTGGGAATTGAACCCAGGTCCTCCGCAAGAGAAACAAGTGCACTTAACTGCTGAGCCATCACTCCAGCCCCTACAGTGTTTTCATTATCAACACATGCTTCAGCTGTTTCGATATCTTGAGTATGGTGAATAAATACAGAACACAGGCATTCTTTCAAGTTTTTGACTCTCCCCCCTCCCCACCCCTGACCTCATACCTTTGGAGGTACACAGAGGTGAGGGGCACATTTCCCTGCACCCACACAGGGCCTCACAGCTGCCTGTAACTCCAGTCCCACCTCCAACCTTTGAATATATACACAGAGGTGAGGGGCACATTTCCCAGCACCCACACAGGGCCTCACAGCTGCCTGTAACTCCAGTTCCTGTCATTCAGATCCTCTCTTCTTGCCTCTGTCAGCACCAGGCACTTAAGACAGAGCACATATGCAGGCAAGCAAAGCACACAAAATGAAATCAAATAAAATAATAAAAAATAAAATGTTACATTTTATTTAAAATACTAATTCCTCCAATCTGTGGACATGGGTTATCTTCCTGTTACTTGTTTCTTCACCTTCATCAACAACTTTTCTTTCTCAGTGCACAGACCTTTTTACCTTCTTCACCTCATTTCTAAGTCTCTCTCCCTCCCTTCCCTTCTGTCCCCCTCCTTCCTTCTTTCCCTCCCCCTTCCTTCCTCACTTCCCCCCACCCACCCACACACACATCATGCTGTTATGGATAGAATTGTCTTCCTAGTTTCCATTTGTCATGGTTCATTGCTTGTGTCAGCAACACAACTGAAATTGCATGTTGATTTTTATATATGAAATACAAAATTTTTGATGAGTTCATTTATTTCTAGCATTTTCTGGTTGTTCTAATGTCGGGGCTTTTCAGTACCAAATATCATAAAGCCTACAAAGATTTTCACTTCTTCCTTTGTCTAACTTCAGTCTTACTCTGTTTCCTCTGTCAGGATCTGAGGTAGAAAGTCAGCGGGTTATCTGAAGTTGTTGTACAGAGACCACGTCATGCTTTCCTCTTAGAACTGTCTTTGCTTTCCAGTCTCTCCATTCATTTCAGCTTACTTTTTACTTCTCCTCAGACTCCCTCCTCAGCACATTGGCTCTTCACAAGTGTGTTATTTATTTTCCATACATCAATAAACTTCCTAAATCATCTTATTACCAATTTCTCCATTTATTTCTTCTTATTACCAATTTCTCCACGTATTATTTTTTTTATTATGTTTTGTCTTTAATGTATGCATTTATATTATTGCACATGAATAAAATAAACTACACATAGCAGGAAGAACCACGAGATGATCAGGAATTATATAAATGTTATATTCATAGTGATTTGGCTATTTGTATTTGGCAATTCCTGACCTATTAAAATCCTCTTAAATGCATTAAAACTTGGCCTGTGGAGCATGGCCTATCAGAGAACGTGCTCTGTGCACACAAGACAGATATGTGTTCTGCTCCTGTTAACTGAGACGCTCTTTATGTGTGGACGAGCCTGATTTGACACCGTTACTTGAGTTTACAGTCCTCTCCCTCTCCTGAGCTGCTTTCTGGTTCTCCTGTCAATTATCCTGATATTTTCTGTACAGATTTGTAAGTCTCAGGTTTGAGCACTAAAGTGTTGGAGTGAGAATGTCCCCTATAGATATTTGAACATTCGACCCCCAGTTGGTGGCCCAGCGTGGTTATGTTTTGCAGGTGTGGCCTCGTGTGTATGGGGGTGGGCTTCAAATGTGTATAGCCTCATCCACATCCAGTTCACTCTCTCCAGGTTCCTGTTCCTGCCACCATGCCTGCTGCTTGCTCCTGTGCTTCATCACCAAGGACTCTCTCTCTCTCAGCCTCAGGAACCATAGCCAAGGCCAGCTAACTCTTCCTTAAGTTGCTTGGCATTTACAACCTTATTTGTTTCTTATGTCAGACTTTATTTACAGTACATTTCCTTTGATGCAAACATCTCCATTCTCTCTCTGTCTCTCTCTCTGTGTCTCTGTCTCTCTGTGTCTCTGTCTCTGTCTCTCTCTGTGTCTCTGTCTCTCTCTGTGTCTCTGTGTCTCTGTGTCTCTGTCTCTGTCTCTGTCTCTGTCTCTGTCTGTCTCTCTCTCTCTCTCTCTCTCTCTCTCTCTCTCTCTCTCTCTCTCTCTCTGTTTGCACAAACCATCTTCTTCCCCAACCCCTCATTTTCATCCTATGTGTGTCCTTGCAGCTAAAAGGCACCTCTCACAGGCAGCATGCTGTAGACTCTTGTTGGATTGCTTTTTTAAAATACTTCAGCCACCCACTATGTGTCTTCTGGAGACAACTTAACTTGGTTACATTTTAAACAATCACTAATAGACAAGGACTTATTGCTGTCATTTTGTTGTCTTCTGACTGTGCATCCTTCATTTCAGTCCCTGCTCTTCCTACCCTGCACTGTGAGTTGATAGATGTCTGTGGTGGTATGTTTTGATGCTTTTTTCCTTTGACTTTTGTGCACTTGCCAGTGGTTTCTGCTTTGTGGGCACCACGAGGATTACTCAACCCATTTCATAGTAATAACAGTCTATTCTAAATTCATAGAACTTATCCTCAATTTCAAATACAAGCTCAACATATTACTATCAACACATCACTATTTCATATATGTTGGTAGCGATATCACAACTTATATCTTCCTATCTTCTATACCTATTAACAAATTAATAACATTCAACAACACACATGTGTTCTGAGAAATGTGTCCCTAGGCAATTTCAGTGTGGTGAGCTGTGAGAACTTGCCCAAGCTAATATGACAACAGTATCCCTAGGCAATAAAATCTTATGCAACCACTGTGGTAGATATAGTTTACCATTGACTAGACTTTGCCAGATATAGTTCACCAATGCCATTATATAGTCCATGGAAAGTATTTTTCCCTCTTTTAACTTTTACTAGACTGAAAATTGGTTTATGTACCACAGTTACTATGTATGAGTATTCTAAGTTTTCCTATATTTGTATCTTTACCAGTTGTTCTATACCTTTGTTCATTTTTCAGTGACAGCCAGCTGATGGGGTACATCCTACGTGTTTGGAAATCCAGGTATTCATTATGCTCTTATAAAAGCATGCCAGGGGAGCCCAGAAGATGGCTCAACTGGTAAAAGCATTTGCTGTACGGGCCAGCCTGAGCTGGATTCATAGAACCCAGGGAGAGAGTCAGACATTGTGGGGTACATCTGCAATCCCAGAACTCCGGATACAGCAGCCGGATACAGAAGAATCACCAGGAAGGCCTGGCTCTGCACAGAGGCAAGAAACAAAGGACCTTGCCTCCACGTGTGGGAAGGCTAGAAGCAACATCTGAAATTTTTCCTCTGATCTCCGTGTGCCTTGTACAAGTGTGCGCGCGCGGGCGCGCGCACGCGCGCGCGCACACACACACACACACACACACACACACACACACACACACACCACAAGCATGCCTATTGTAAATCATAGGCAGAATAAAGGACACATATTTCATGCGTGTTTGTGTCCATACCAAACCCTTATGATTAAAGTATGCAATGCTCACAGTGAATCCACCCTGAATATATAGTTAGCCAAGAAGGTAAATACAGGCCAAGTTCAGGCAACTGCAGAGATTTGAACTTGTAATTACAAAGTCAATTTTCTTTCTCAGCAGGACCTCCCAGATTGTCAACAAGACCTTCAACTCTTCTCAGAGTGTCCTGGGTTGGCTGGAGAATCTGGAGCCAAAGCTTTAATTCCTGATTTGGCCACTGAGTAATTTCAGCCAGTTTACCCTTTTTAGGGTTTTACTGACTCCACTCAAAATACAACCATACTTAGCAAGAGACCTAAGACCAACAGGAATGAATTAATGTTTATAAAGTTCTATGCAAAGACTAAATATACTTTTATTCTTTAAATCTTCTCTTACATCGATCAAATTATAGTCACAAAAGGCATTAAATCAAGATTGGATTTCAATGTTTCCATCCCCTGGCTAACCAAACACCAAGTGATGCTTTCCAAGCAGCACCGTTAATGTTCTTGGAGCCCAAAGGGTAAATGTCAATACTTGTGGGACTGTCTAAGAATTTACAAGCACAAACCCCAAGTAAATAAGTACTAGGAGAAAGTCAGTGTAACCAGACTGATAAATATTCACCGAGAATTCTTCTGCAGAAACCATGCAGGAATAGAAGTGTGTTGATTCAGTAACCCGAGGCTAAGATGGACCTAAGTCAGGTCTTTAATTTGGGGCTTGCAAGGCTGCCTGTGACATGCCTGATAACCCTGGCTTCTCTAGCCAGAGTTCTCATGATGCCTTCTCTAGGCAGAAAACGTTCATGCTCCTAGTAGGGCAGGAATGCATCGCACGTCCCACACAGGTAAGGTGTCTTCCTTGTATTTCCATAACAGATCAGGAACTATTTTATGAATATAGACACTATATTGTTTATACTTCATTTTCCTAGAAATGTTAAATATTCTGAGAAGCTACAACCAACGAAAGAGTTCTCCCAGTCGGAGGCAAAGCATTACTAACCGTGTCATTCTCGGTGCCAATAAGCCAAGCCTGATGCTCCAGAATTACCAAGTAGTGAGCTAAGAGTCACCCTTCAGCAATGCTTGTCTGCAGCGCATGCTCACACATTGCCACAAACCCTCTCTTCTGAACCTTGGGGAAGGGGGTGCAGGGGGAAGGTCAATTGATGTGGTGTGTTGATCTGGCTAGGCTACTGTACCCAGATATTTACTCAACATGATTCTAGATGATTCCATGAAAGTGTTTCATGGCTAGATTAACATTTAAGTCAGTAGAGTGAGTAAAGCAGTGTGCTCTTTATACTGCAGGTGGGCCTCATCAATCCGTTGAAGAGAGTAATAGGAAAAGGCTGGCTTCCCTGGAGGAAGAGAGAATTCCATCTCAAGAGTAAATGGTGACTACTTCTCCAGCTTTCACCCTACCCTTAAGATCTAGAGCTTTCTGGTTTCCACAATTATATGAACAAATTCCCTAAAAAGCTGTATCACATTCTCTCTTGAAGGATGGGTTGGTTGGTGGATAAAGGATAGATAGATAGATAGATAGATAGATAGATAGATAGATAGATAGATGATAAATAGATCCCCTGTGAATATTTTGATGTAGTATTTAACTCCACATGGTTTTGATGTTTTAAGATGGTGCAAAATCAATATTGGTCTTTTCCAGGCCCTGCAGAATGCAATGAAATGCTCTCTCATGATGTCAGCCTGGAGCAGTGAGTACAGACCATGACAACCATTGTATAGTGATGAGCACCTGTGAGAGGGGTGTGTGTGTGTGTGTGTGTGTGTGTGTGTGTGTGTGTGTGTGTAAACCCTGACTATCCACCTAGTTAGAACAACAACCCACAGGATGTCAAGAGTATCTACAAGGCATCACATGAGCTACCTTCATATACCCACTTGGTCCCAGTGTTTTAAATAAATACAATGGGTCCTAAGTCAGCCAAGAGTCCGTGGCCCAAATTCTGGCCATGACACTTTTGGCCGTGTGACTTCAGGAAGTTGCATCACCATTCTCTGCTTCAATACCATTATCTTTCAGGGAATAAGAGTATCTGTTGCATGACGTTGTCATAAAGTAAGTGACAATAGTAAAGCGTCTAGACATAGAGCTAAACTCCAGTGGAAACTGTCATGGTCTCCTCTCAAATGACACCTATTTCTCCCATCCCATGTTCCCCCACAGGAGCACCTCCACCGTGGACACATGATACCCGAAGCTGACCTCATCTCCGTCTCCTGCCTCCCTTGCACCACCCCACGCATCTCTATCTAAATGTGGTCTGCTCACTTGATCTATTTCCTTTGCCACTAATTCTGGGCTTAGCACTGAATTTGGGTTAAAATAAATAAATAAATGCACAAAGGCCAAGTACTGCCTATTGCACAGGCTTGTGCCATCTTCAACTCATCCCCCCTTGGATTATTGGTGACACGTAAACTACTTTCAAACCCTCCTACCCTGTGCTGACCTTCACAGCGACACTACGTCCCACACTCAGGCAACTGCTTTGTTTAGCCTCTAGAATAAAGTTCACAACTCTCCAGCCTTCACCTGCCACTTCCCGTATTCTTTTCACAGAGGACTTTCTAAGCACTCCCTCCCTGGGAAGCCTGGCTTCCTCGGTGCTCCCTGACGCTCATCTCTCACTCCCATGGCCTGCTCAGAGGTCCTGTGGCCTTCTTTGTCTAAGGGACTCACCTCCCCATGGCTCTGCTCCTTACAATTGGCCACTCGGCTGTCCATGTCTGGAATTCAGGTATGCTTCACAGACCAGAGGGACCCTGGCGAGTCTGGAGGCGACTGGAGGGTCTGCCAAGATCCTGCTTGTATGAGGCTCTGAGAAGCCTCATGGGAGATGAACTCATCCTGAGGAAAAAGAGGGCCAAGTCACACAAGTGTGCTGTTCCCAAGGGCAGTCAGGAAGGGATGATTTTGAGGATAGCATGGTGCCTACCGCTCAAACTGTCCTTGCCCAGGTTCTCAGAGATGCTAACCCAAATCATGCACCATCCACTCGCATCCACCAAAACAGTTCTCAGGTACCTATCGCGTCAGGCTCTCTGCTGAGCACTGGTGTATTAAAACCACCAAACCATAGCCCAGCCTTAAGTCAGGGAACTGCAGTCTCAGTGTGAAGCTTGTTTCCTTTGTTTACTATTTCTCATTTTTTTTCATATTAAATTTGTAACTTGCAAATTTAAACCTCTCTGTAAGAAAGGGAAAGCTCAAGAAAATTTGACTTTTAGGTCTTTATCTGAGAGTGAAGAGAATTAGAGATGAAGGCTTTTCCATCTTCATAAAGATGCTAAGTTAAGGAGTAAAGTGTCTTCCTTATGTCAGGAGAGAGCTGGGCCAGAGGATCTCAGATGGTGGTGTTAGGGTTTGGGTGATCTGCTGAAGAAAGACCCCAAGGCAGTATGTAAAAACAAAGAGTGTTTTTATTCTAGTGTTCTAGGATGGCCTCTCTCCTCTAGAGGGCAACCCCGAGATGAGCACACAGGCTCAATTTATAGACAATTGGAGGAATTTGTGACAAGATTTAATTGATTGGTCAGAATTGAGTCAGAGTGTGTGAGGGGATTCAGGACTGGCTGTTTGTTTGCTTACTAAAGACTTTTTGAGTCACTGAGGTTTTGGCTCTTACTCAGGAATTGGCCTTTAATGTGATTGGATGGGGCCAGCTGTGTTCTTTACCAAGGCCATGAAGTAATAAAAAAAAAATGATGTCTAGTCATTTTGTTCTATAAGCTGATTAGCTGCCCATGAGCTGTCCATAAATTGTGGTTTTTCCAGGAATTGTTAGAAACTTGGCCTAGTTAGGCAGAGTAAAAACCTAAAGCCTGTAATGGAGTTGGTCTAGTCAAGCAACTGGGGTGTTGGGGTCCCTGGGATCAGCTCCCTTCATTGCGATCATTGTCCACAGTGTCAGGGGAGCAGCACAGGAGGAGGGCGGCAGGCCCCGTGGGGACTTGCGAGTGCCACCGTGAGTGGGTGTGCAGGCCACCATGTTGGGATAGTCTCCTTGCACACGGTTGTAAAGGCTGTCGCTGTATTATTCAAATGCTGGTTCCTGTACCAGCAGAGACTGGAGTACAGGCCAGGACTTTGGTTTTGTGGTTTTCATGAAGCGTCCTTGTCTCAGTGCTTTGTAAATAGCCATCTTATCACCTTCTGGTTGGTTTAATAAAGAGCTGAAGAGCCCGTAGCAAAGCAGGAGATAAGTGGGACACCCAGGAGAGGGAGGAACTCTGGGAAAGACACTGGGGGAGATTCGCCAGCCAGACTCAGAGGAAGAAGCAGTGGCTGGAACTGAGGAGAAGCAGTGAGCCACATGGCAGAATGTAGATTAGTATGTAGATTAGCATGAACGGGATAATTTAAGTTATACGAGCTAGTTAGGAACAAACTTAAGTAAGGCCAAGCTTTCACATTAATAAAAATTCTCAGGATAAACATACTCCAATGCACAGACCCAAAGAAGATAAGTACCAAGGGAGATTCCCAGGGAGGATGCTTAAATCTTACTCAGAAGGAGAAATAGAATAGACAGAGGTAGTGGCTGAAGAGAGGGAACAAGGGAGGAGAGGAAGGGCAGAGAATTATAAGGGTAGAGATGCGGGGGGGGGGCAATGGACACAAAAGGCCTGCAGAGAAAAGAGAAACTTTGGCGTGGGGGTTATGGGAAACATCTCTGTAACAAACTGGAGCCCTAAGTCAGGGTACGCTCCTGAGGGGGCGGGGAGGGGGGGGGTAATAGGGGAGGGACTCTAGCAGAGACTCCTAGTGGCAGGGCCCATAGAGACTGAAGAGGACATCTTCTAACTAGTCAAATCTCCTAGTAGAGGGAGGGGAACACAACCCAACCACAAAAAAAAACTTTTACTCTAAATTCGCCCTGCTTACACAGTGTGCAGGGATAAAGATAGAACAGAAATTGAGGGAATATCCAGCCAATGCCCGGCCCAACCCAAGACCTCTCACCCCATGGGGGAGAGCCAACCCCTGACACTATTAACGATGCTCTGCTATGCTCATAGACAGAAGCCTAGCATAGTTGCCCTCTGAGAGGCTCCACCCAGCAGCAGCTCAAAACAGATGCTGAGGTGCATATCCAAACATTGGGCGATGTGTAGGGAGCCTTGTGGAAAAGTGGGGGGGGGGGGGGAGAAAAGGACCTGTAAGAGACAGGAGCATCACAAGAAGATGAACACAGCCAACGCACCAGGGCCCCAGAGGGGCCTCTTGAGACTGAAGCACCAACCAAGGAGCTTGCAGGGACTGGACCTAGGCCTCCTACAAAGATGTATCTGGTTGGCAGCCCAGGCTTCTTCACGTGGGTTCTCTAGTAAGGGAGTGGGGGGTGGGCTCTCTCTGACGTGGACTCTCTTGCCAGCTTTTCGATTGCTTCCCCTTGGTGAGACTGCCTTGCCAGGCCACAGGGGAAGAGGGCACGCTCAGTTCTGATATGACTTGATGAGCTGGGTAGATAGGGAGGGGACTCCCCTTTGCTGAGAAATAGGGGATGGGGTAGAGGAAGGGAGGGTAGGACTGGGAGGTGAGTAGAGGTGGTGGTGATGGTGGTGATGGTGGTGGTGGTGATGGTGGTGGTGGTGATGGTGGTGGTGGTGATGGTGGTGATGGTGGTGATGATGGTGGTGGTGATGGTGGTGATGGTGGTGGTGATGGTGATGGTGGTGATGGTGGTGGTGATGGTGGTGGTGGTGGTGGTGGTGGTGGTGGTGGTGGTGGTGGCTCTTATAGTGGTGGTAGACGTGGTGCTGATTGGGAGTAGAGGTGGTGGTAGTTTTGACTATACTTTCCTTTCTTCCCAGTGCAAGCTAAAAAAGAACACAGCAAGAGACACCATAGGAGGATGCAGAACTCTGCTTTTTGCAGACAGCATATTGAAGAGAAGCAGCATTCTTCAAGACCCAGCCATGAACACGTAGGTAGGCCTCAATGGCAGCAAATTAGAAACAGCGAGGGCCCAGTTTATCCAAGCCAGGTGAGTTTTACACTGTGAATTTCATATGACTTTGTTTAAATGAGCTGAAAGCCCTAGGAACATCTGCTAAAATCCTGCTGGACAGAAGAGCTGTTTATCATAGGGCTCCGAGGACTGTGGCTGAGGTGAGTCTCTGAGACAATGCAAAACCAGAGCCAAGAAGGAAAGTGAGACGATGCGGAATGAATCCAGCCTCCCACATCTGAGAGGGTAGTGATGTAATAGTGAGGAGAGAGCAGTTAGTGCCAGGCCCAGGGGCTCTGCACACTTTCTCTTCGGGCTTTTGTTCTAAGCTAAGCACAAAGAGTGCATGGCTCACCCCATACGGCGGGTTCATCAATGAATTGCTTTAATTTCTTCATTCATTTAAAAGACATTTGTAGATTGCTATAGAACGGGGTACTCTGTGCACAAGAATGAGCCCAGAGCTACCGCAGAGTGAGAGAGAGAACGGTGAGTGGCTGTAAACATCAGCCTGGGTCCTGCATGACTAGTAAGCAATCGGGGCTAGAGGATCACCAGATCCTTAGATGGGTGGGTCACCAGTGGCCTTAAGATGTCATGAAGTAGAGAAATGCAAATCAAGATGACTCTGAGATTCCATCTTACACCCATCAGAATGGCTAAGATCAAAAACTCAAGCGACACCACATGCTGGCGAGGATGTGGGGAGAGAGGAACACTCCTTCATTGCCGGTGGGAATGCAAACTAGTACAGCCACTTTGGAAATCTATCTGATGCTATCTCAGAAAACTGGGATTAAAGCTTCCTCAAGACCCAGCTATTCCACTCCTTGAAATATACCCAGAAGATGCTCCAGCACACAACAAGGACATATGCTCAACCATGTTCATAGCAACCTTATTCATAATAGCCAGAACATGGAAACAGCCTAAGTGTCCCTCAGTAGAAGAATGAATAAACTGTGGTACATTTACACTATGGAATACTACTCAGCTATAAAAAACAAGGAATTCCCAAAATTTTTGGACAAATGGATTGAACTAGAAATGATTAGAATGAGTGAGTTAACCCAGAAGCAGAAAGACTCAGATGGTATATACTCACTTATATCTGGACACTAGCCCAAGGGGCATGTCCCACGAAAGTCTTCACTTACCAGGAAAGTGGAATAGAGGGAAGGACATCCTATTGGGACTGTCAGTGAAAGAAGTATGGGAGAATGGAGAAATAGATGGATCCAGAGGGTCCTAGAAACCTACAAGAAGAACATTATGACAGGCAGATCTGGGCCCAGGGGTTCTGCTCAAACTATGGCACCAGCCAAGGACAATATGTGTAGTAAACTTCAAACCCCTACCCAGATCTAGCCAATGGACAGAACATTCTCCACAGTTGAGTGGAGAGTGAGAGAGGGGACTGACTTTTATACGAACTCCGGTGCACCATATTTGACCATGTCCCCTTGATGGGGAGACCTGGTGGCACTCAGAGGAAGGATAGCAGGCTACCAAGAAGAGACTTGATGCCCTATGAGCATATACAGGGGGAGGAGGACCCCTTCAGTCACAGTCATAGGGCAGAGGGGTAAGGGGAAAATGGGAGGGAGGAATGGGAGGATACAAGGGATGGGATAACAATTGAGATGTAATATGAATGAATTAATAAAAAATATATTTTTTAAAAAGATGTCATGAAGTAGTGTGCCCTTTGTTTCTGAAGGCATGGAAGCTAGTGAAGGACAAATGCTCTATGGGCATTGCCAAAAACATCCCAGGTAAATCCCCAAAATGTCCTTTAGACTCTAGGATTCATAATGAATTAAATTCAAAGCTCCTTTACAAACTCACCTACACACACACACACACACACACACACACACACACACACACACACACACGAACACATGGACACACGGATCATTCCTTCTAGGAATACCTCTAAGCAACATTATCTCCTCCCAAGAGCAACTCAAAGATAAGCAATGGCTGCCTTACGACCACAGAAAGACGTAAACAGGGACCCAGACACCCTTCTATTTGAAAGACAGGAACTGTACTGAGGCAAGTCACACTTTCATTTACTGTAACATTTGAAAGGCTTTCCAAGGCCAGGGCTTTGCCAGTCCGCTATTAGAATCTCAAAGGTAGAAGGAAGGAACGTGAGTCACTGTTGAGGTAAAAATAGTGTGCTGGATGGAGACCAGCCATCCATTGTCATAGCAGGACATAGCTGTTTCCATGTTTGAGGACTAATGTCAAAATTTACACTAGAAATGCCTCTTAAATTTTTTTCTGTTTGGGGGCACTCTTAAAGGGAAATTTTGTTTGGTTTGGTTTGGCTGTATCTTTGCTTTTATTAATTTATTTATCCATTTTACATCCTGGTTGTAGCCTCCATCCCCCCTCTCCTCCCAGTTTCATCCTCCCTCCCTCTCCCCCTCCCCCCTCCCTTATACCTCGGGAAAGGGGAGCCCCCTTCCCATCTACCCCAGCTCATCAAATGGCATCAGGACTAAGCGTGTCCTCTTCCCCTGTGGCCTGGCAAGGCAGTCGCACCAGGGGGAAGTGTTCGAAAAGCTGGCAACAGAGTCCATGTCAGGGACAGCCTGCCTCCCCTTACTAGAGGACCCACATGGAGCCTGAGCTGCCCATTGGCTACATCTGTGTAGGAGGCCTAGGTCCGGCCCATGCATGGTCCTTGCTTGGTGCTTCCGTCTCCACAGGCCCCTCTAGGCCCTGGTTAGTTGGTTCTGTTGGTCTTCCTGTGGAGCTCCTGTCTCCTCCAGGTCCTTTTCTCCCACCTCACCCCACCCCCGCGACTTTCCCACAAGACTCCCTACATGTTGGCCAATGTTTGACTGTTTCTGTGGGAGCAGTTGCAGGGGCTTTCTAGCGAGGAGAGGTATGAAGAAAATAATCTGATTGGAAGAAATTCATCACGAGCCTGAACTTGTGAACCAGTGCATTTTTTTCTTCAGCTCAGGTATTTGTAATGGCACCAACACCTCCCAACAGCAAATGCAAGCACACCTGAAGAATTTTGCCCATCGATATCCACAGTCTTTCCATTCTGTGGGGAGCTGAAAGGAGAGGAAGAAATGTCCTTACCTGTGGTTATGACACTTACTCTAAACTAAGTCTGAAATGGAGTGGGGAGAACATGAGCGATCTGGCTTCACCTCTCCCCTCTCCTTCCCTCCCCTCCTCTCACCTCACCTTCCCTCTCCTCCTGTCCCTTTTCCTCCCCTCCCTCAAAGCACGGCCAGGCTGCTCAAAACTCACACCTCTAAATAATTTTAAGACATCAAAGTTCCAATAAAGCGCATGTCTTATCATGGGTAATATAGTGAGTCATTTATAAAAACAATTACGGGAATGATGCCATTGAGTCATCTGGCCACTCACTGGGCGGTTTCCATGGCACTGGTGAAGACACTTTTGGTCCTGGGATAAAAGGTAGAGGATGAAGTCCTGGGTGTGGGCCCAGGAAGACTAAAAAGAGCCTTGTTACCCCCCCACAATTTGCTGGAACTGACCTGGCCTCTTTGTTCACATAGTTTGGCCTGAGACCATGGGAATTACAGTGGCTCCTGTTAATTGCTTTATCGTGAGGGTCAGCCTATGCAAAGAGAAAGGAAAGGCCGGAATTGCGCTTCCACTATGTGAATCTGTGTGCTTTGCTTAAGGTCTTGGAACCTCAGCCTTGCTTCTGTAAAGTGGGAAGAAAAATACGTGCCTTGCTTCAGGGAGCGCCTATGAAGCCAAAATCAGCTCGTGAATGGGGAAATGCTCCATAAATAAGACGGAAATTCCAAGGACCATGTTTGGTCCAGAAACCACACCTTTTGGTATTTACCCAAAATATGTTCAAAGGTTATGTGTACACACACACACACACACACACACACACACACACACACACACACCAAAAGAAAGAAATCTGTGCATAGATGTTCAGATCTGTTTATCTTTCATAATTTCCAAAATGTGAATGGGTGAACTGATAAGCAGACAGACCCATACAAAAGACAAAAAGCAATGCGCTACTGAGCCCCAGAGACCCAAAAGAACCGTAAACGAATAATGCAAAGTGAAAGAAATCAACATGAACAGATGACAGTGAGATTCCCAAACCACATGGCTTTTTGGGAAAGACGGAAGCTAAGGGGAAACTAAAAGGACCAGTGGGTACCAAGGCTCTGCAGGCATGGTCAGAGTTGTGTGGAATACAGGGAAACTTTAGGCATTGAAACTATTCTGTATGATACTTGCACAATAGGTATAGGACATTTATCCATTTGCCAAGACCCATAGAATGTACAGGCCTGGATAACCCCTAATGCAAACTCTACACAGCAGTGACTATGCACAAAGTCCATTGACAAACTCCAAACGCTGCGGAGTAACATCCAAACCCCTCCCTCATCAGAGAGAGCTAGTGAGTGAAAGACAGCAATTTCAGGCTTTCTTACCCAGGGCTGGAATCCATTGTTAGTGTTGCCAGGGTACAATCCACAGGCAGCGTACCCCACATCTCTAGCAACCGGCCAGCCACTGATGCTGGGCTTCAACGGCCTCAGCCCTTTCTTTCTCTTCCTTTGCCCTTTCAAAGCTTTTCCTTTTTTATCTCGGTCATTGTTTCTCCTCCCTTAAACCTGCTTCAGCCTCAGGATGGCCTTTCTATGGCCACTGCTAGAAATGACCTCCGGCCTTCTGCTAGCCTTATCTTCTTATGATCAACCCTAAGCCACTTCTAGAAGGCTCTACTCCTCCCTTGAGAACACTGCCAAAATGACAGCCAAAATAAGACCCTTCACCAAGTCACCCATGCAAACAGCCCCCGCCCTTGATGCACTGACTGTGCCCAGATTGACCAAAGAACCATTCCTTATTTCAAACCAAGAAGCAAATACTTCAAGCCAAGGGAATCATCACCTAGGGCCAAGAAATATAGTGTGCTAACTGGACTTTCAACATCTACCAGTGTTGGGAAAGTTCCAATCGTTAATATGTGTTAAGCGAAACAAGCCAGTCACAAAAGGGCAGCAATCTCACGATCCTTACTCAAGTGAGACATCTTAATCAACTTCAGAGAAGTAGAGAGGAGTGGTGTGAGGAGGAGGAAATGGGAAGCTGCCACTTAGTGGGGGGGGGGGGGCTGGGGTGGTTTGAATGAAAATCTTCCCAACAGGCTCATATATTTGCATGCATATGCGTATGTCCGCCATTGGTGGGTAAACGGTCTGGAAAAGATTAGGAGGTATGGCCTTGTTAGAGGAGGTGTGCTACTGGGGGTGGTTGCAAAAGCCCCTGTCAGGTTCTGTCTGTCTGTCTGTCTGTCTGTCTGTCTGTCTGTCTGCCTGTCTGTCTGTCTGTCTAGATAAAGATATAGGTATAGATATAGATAGAGATAGATACATGTATATCTATCTATTCTCTATCTCTCTGCCTGCTGCCTACAGATCAAGATGTAAAGCTCTCACCTACTTCTCCAGCACTGCGCCTGCCCATGCGCCATCGCACTCCTCGCCATGATGATAATTGGGCTAGCCCCTGAAACCGTAAGCAAGTCTCCAATTAAATGCTTTCTTTTATAAGACTTGCCTTGGTCATAGTGTCTCTTCACAGCAATGAGACAGTAGCTAAGACAAGGGGGATACATTTTTAGCTATGCAACATGAATGTTCAATTATTTTTAAATGTACGGGAAAAAATGTATATGAATGTTCCCAGTGCAGTTTCTGAAAAATAAAACAAAAAGAGTGAAAAATATATGTTAAAAGAAAAAAGAAAAAAGGAAGCTCTTGGGGGGAAAGGCACACTCATATGGGCTTCCAACTCAATTCTTTAGTCAATGAAGCTTTAAATCTCAAGAAGGAGAAGGGAGGGAGGGAGGGACGGAGGGGGGAGGGGAAGGAAAGGGAGGGGAGGGGAAGGAAAGAGAAGGGAAGGGAGGGACGAGGGAGGGAGGGAGGGAGGAAGGAAAGAAAGGAGGGAGAGAGGGAGGAAGGAAGAAAGGGGGGAAGGAAGGAAGGAAGGAGAAAAAGGACCAAGGAAGAGGAAAACAAGGAGGAAGCTAAGACTGCACAACTGAGGAGACTGTCATTCAGTCCTTGGCACTATAAGCAGGGCCTTGCTGTGGCCACTTAGCACCTGCGAACTTGAGCTAGTGTCTTCGCTTTGGACACTCCAGGCAAGGCCAGGTGAGCAATTTTGCTTAGCAAACAGGGCATAGCAGGGAGTTGGCTCCGGCCAGGCCTGTTGGAAGTAAGGTGCTGGCTGGCCCTTCCGTGTTGGAATTCAACTAGCAGCAGCCTCTGGAGGCCGCTTAAGGTCTCCCATCTGCTCCCGAACAAAACAAAAGCAAGGGGATTTCATCTGAGCCTTCAAGCCACACAAGTACGTGGTCATGACACTCGGCGGCAGTCATGTTATCGCTGGGCTTTAAGCTGCTCCCTCGCTGCACTTGAGAATTCCATTACCTAATGCGGCTCTCACAGCAGCTCAGTCAGGCTATCAACGCAGATGGTATTTGTGTTTCCAGCGGAGGAAATAGAGGTTAGGAAGCTAAGGGACTTGCCAGTGTCACTTAGGAGCAGGTCAGGAGTTCACGTCGTCAGTCTCCTGTGGTTGGACCCTCTGCTTCATTGAGAGCATCCCTGGCTCTCGCCTATCCCAATGACCAAGCGAGTCCAGGTAGAGAGGTGGTGGACAAGAGGGGAGGAAGTCCTAATTTATACCAGTCACCTGCATACTCCATAAAAAGGAAATCAAATACCCAAATACCCATTTCCTTTGTAAGAATGTTCCTCCTCAATTAAGCCCTGCATGTGACTCAACCCCACCGGGCTTGGGCACAAAGTAAAGGTACTCATAACAGGCCACTGTCTGTTCTCCCTGGTGAAATTGGCCCTCTTCTTCTGGCTCACGCCTCCTTCTCCAAGTGCACCACACCAGGAAAACTGTTCTCCATATACGGCCTCTGCTGAGTCCCGGCAGAATAGCCTGAGATCACGTTCCTCCTAGAAATCTATTGAGCTAGATTTTCCTCCTCCATTTCAGTGAGGTGAACCATGACCTTCTGACCCAAGTGGCTTTGTCTCCAGCCAACAACAAAAGAAGTGGATGGAAACGTTGTTCCGGCTGGGTTTCAGGGCCCCTCAGCAGTGTTCTCAGCAGAATTTTAATACAGTTCCTCATGTGGTGATGACCGCGCCCCCCCCCAGCCATAAAACTATTTTCATTGTTACTTCATAACTATAATTTTGCGACTGTTATAAATCGTAATGTAAACATCTGTGTTTTCCAATCGTCTTAGGTGACCCCCACCACCACCATGAAAGGTTGTTTGATTCCCCAGAACGGGTTGTGATCCACAGATTGAGAACCTGCTATGGGATGGCTGACTCGTCTCAAGATTTGCCTGTCCCTGAATGCAGTCACACTCTATGTAGGAAAGATTTAAAAAGTGGGGTGGGGAAGAAAGGCACACTCTATCGGAAATGTTAACGTTCTTTAAAACAGAACTTCCACTGTGAACATTCTTACCTGCGAATCTCCCCCCCTCTCTTTCCTGTCTCTCTCTCCTCCTCTCCCCCTCCTTCTCTCCCTCCCTCTCCCCCTCCTTCTCTCCCTCCCTCTCCCCCTCCTTCTCTCCCTCCCTCTCCCCCTCCTTCTCTCCCTCCCTCTCTCCCTTCTTCTCACCCCCTCCCTCTCCCCCCTCCAAAAGCATTTTGCTCTTGGGCCTTGGTCTAGGCAAGTTCGGCTTATGTTATAAAGACATCTTTTTTTTTCTTTTCTTTTTTTTCCTCCTTTATTAATTTATTCTTGTTACATCTCAATGGTTATCCCATCCCTTGTATCCTCCCGTTCTTCCCTCCCTCCCATGTTCCCCTTATTCCCCTCCCCTATGACTGTTCCTGAGGGGGATTACCTCCCCCTATATATGCTCATAGGGTATCAAGTCTCTTCTTGGTAACCTGCTGTCCTTCCTCTGAGTGCCACCAGGTCTCCCCCTCCAGGGGACATGGTCAAAGGTGAGGCACCAGAGTATGTGAGAAAGTAATATCCCACTCTCCACTCTACTGTGGAGAGTGTTCTGTCCATTGTCTAGATCTGGGTAGGGGCTTAAGGTTTACCGCCTGTATTGTCCTTGGCTGGTGCCTTAGTTTGAGCGAGACCCCTGGGCCCAAATCTGCCTATCATAATGCTCTACTTGTAGGCTTCTAGTATAAAGACATCTTTACCTCATTGTGAATACGGTAGAGCACAGGTTTTGTTAAGCGTTTCATTGACTACCAAGCTAAAGAAGAGAGAGCGTCCCAAATTGAATGTAGACGGTAAGAGAATAGCCTCCGGGGTCAGGCAGACCGGGTGAAAAGGCATGATCTGTGTGCCTTAATCTATGTGTCCAGGACAAGTGGGCCACTCTCCACCCATTCCCTTCCCTTCTGAAAGTGGACGTGATGGAATTACCTCCCCATTGCTTCACTGTGGGACCTTTAGCCCCACCAGCCCCTTGTGCACGACGCCGAATGTATTTCCTAACCTTTATTAGTTCTCACTGGAGGGTTACTCAGACAAAAAAAAAAAAAAGTAGGAGTAGTGATGTGTGTGTGTTATCCGGGGACCGGAGAGGCAGTGGCGGGAGACTTGAGGAGAAGCTTGAGGTCGGCCTAGTTTATATAGTGAGTTTCAGCCAGCCTGGACTTCATAGCCAGGTCCTAGCTCAAAAACAAAATCCAACAGAAGTTGGGCATGCCTTCTTAAAACTATATTTTAGTATTAAAAGTTTCTTTTCCAGAAAATGCAGTCTCTTGGCTAACGTGTGGCCGAAGTATGGCTGAAGTGAGCAAGTGGGAGCTGCAGTTAAGTAGTGTACTTGCCAGTTTC
Organism: Acomys minous; assembly: GCF_964271855.1. Classification (NCBI taxonomy): domain Eukaryota; kingdom Metazoa; phylum Chordata; class Mammalia; order Rodentia; family Muridae; genus Acomys; species Acomys minous. Next base: position 60,214,692 of record NC_140497.1, read on the forward strand.
TTTCAGAAAACTGAACACAAGGTGCCTTGTATTAGACAAAATAGGAGAGAGAGAGAGAGAGAGAGAGAGAGAGAGAGAGAGAGAGAGAGATTTTCTTTTTTTCATAAAAAGTGTTACCAAGTTATTTGGGCCTGACAGACAGGAGCTCATGAGTAGCCTTCCTGACTCCCATGTTATTCCATTAAACAGCTGTTCATCAAACTCTGTTCAAGGATATTTTATAATAGATCAATTTTATACACACACACACACACACACACACACACACACAAGAAAAAAATATCAATGACTTTTAGTATCCCTTCTATTGGTCAAGAGCACAGAGAACATAAGCCTTACCATCCGTAGATCATAAAAATGAAATTATGAAATGAACAGATTAAGAAGAGAACACATTGGTAGTGTGTTAAGTGGCCATTTGTAGTTTGCTTGCCCAGCTAAAGTTTAGGGGGAACAAAATACAGAACACTAGCGCCACCTGCAGGCAGAAGTCCATTTGAACTAGGAGGTTGATGAGCCCTGACAAAGGGTAACATCCTCTGGTAACATCCATGTGGCATTGAGCACCTTTGCTTTGTGTCATTCCATTTTGTTTTGTTTGAGTTAGGATCTTATGAAATGCAGGCTGATGCTCCTGCCTAGAGCTCCTGATCCCCCTGCCTCCACCCCCTGGCTGTGCAGATTGCAGGTGTATGCCTCCACGCCTCCACTAAGAACTGACATGAGGCAAGTTCAAATCAAGTTGCTCCGAGAACACAAAACACACACTGGATTTACAAGGTTTAAATTGGAGAAAAAGCCGTAAAATGCCTTGATTACAGCACTCATATTGATGCCTTAAAATAACATTAGTGATTAAGGTACAGAAGGCTATTTCAGCATTATTACAAGTATTATTTTTACCTATTTATTGTGGCTGCTAGATATGTGAAAGTTTGCATACACACATACACACACTAGATACATACATACATACATACATACATACATACATACATACATACATAGTTTTTTTTTAATGAAAGGTTTAGCAAGATGGTTCGGCAAGTAAGAGCATTTGCCACCAAAGCCGGAGTACTGCGTTCTATCTCTGAGACCCACATGATAGAAGAAGAAAACTAATTCCTTCGAGTTGTCTTCCGACTACTACATGTACACACACACATACACACACTCACACAGGCACACACTCATTCACACTCACACACACACTCACTCCTACACATACACTCCCACACAGACACACAGACACACAGACACACACACACACACACACACACACACACACACACACATGAATAATATCTAAAAGACTAATTGTAGAAACGTGAAAGTCAATATAGAACACACACCACCTGTCTACTAGACAACATTTACCTCACCTCTACTCTTCAAAATGAGGGCCATGGGCAGTGCTGGCTTCTCATTTATTACCTGGGAGCTGGTTCGAAACACAGACTCTCAGCCGCCCCTCCCCCACCTACTGAGGCAGAATTTACAAGTAAGCCAAATCCTGGGGTGACTGTGTGTATATTAGGCTTGAGACTGGCTAACATAATCCAACCTCCTGGAGACTCAAGAGTGATGGTTTGTCTCTGGTACTTTAGCTGATTCCCCAGTGGTCTTTCAGTACTGCATATCTAACCACACAATGCCTCACCAGGTGGACTCACTGATCTCTTCAAAGGACACACACACACACACACACACACACACACACACACACACGCACACACGATTGCTACTGTTTCCCTGGGTTGGGGAGGGGCACTGGAAAAGGAAAAGGAAATAAAATATGTTTAGATATGTTAGAAGGTATCATGTCCTTGGGAATTTTCACAGCATACTCTGCATTTGTGCAAACCGGTCTTGGCACGTATGGAACGAACCCGTGCTTTCTCAGCCTATTAGTACAAATAACTTGCTTCAGCCAAGAAAACCCCTGGTGTGAGTTTAAAGTAAGGCCCGTGTGTCCTAGGCACTGAGTGAGTGAAGACCTGTAAAACCGATTCTTCCGCACTATGGGGAAAGGAGAAGGGGTTGCCATCTTGAAGGAGGGACTTATCTGTTGAAGGACCAGGTCCTCACAATACCAATTAGCACAGACAAAACACTGAGGCAACTTTTGTCAGATGAAAATATTCATTCCGCTGATGGGTTCTATTCATCGGGAACTATGTGACCCATTACATTGCCAGAAATTCAAGAAAACAACTATGCCTACAATTAACACAGTTTTAATGCCCCATTTCCTGTTGCTGGAGATATTGTTAAGAGAAAAGTCAGACACTGTGTTTAATGGTGAAATACAATGTTGCATGGAAAAATGAGGTTTCACTTATAGTAATATTAGCAGATGATTTTAAGGATGGGAAAGGGCTTGAAAATCATTTCATTCGTTCTGTAGAACTCTTTTTATCACTTTGGTCGAGCCTAATCAATTTCCAGTGTACAGTGCATATGACCTGCTGTTTTCTCTCACAAAAGATCACCTTTTTTGCATGGCAAATGGAAAATGAAGAGTTCACTTAGGAAGTGAACCTCTGTGTTACATGAATCAATTATGCCAGAGAGGAGAGGAGGTGCGTTCGCGAAATGCTGTTTAAAATGATGTAAGGCAGCGAGGAAGGAAGGTTTAACTCCCACTCTCTTCCTTGTGATTGTCCCATTTCCTCATGTTTTAACCATTACTCATGTCATGTTTTGTCATTAACCTAAATAAAATAATGCGACTTCGATCCCATTTGCTATATAAAATTACGATAAACTAATGAAAGACAGCAGCCACATAGAATTATTAAAATAGTAATAACAACAAAAGTAATAGACTCAAAGTTTAACTTATATGTCATTAATTTGGAGCAAACACACACTGACAGCATTTCCTCTGTTCACATCTTGGATTTCTATGGACTGATTCACTCTTTGAGAACCCACATGTTAACACCAGGCACTGTCACAGGTACCAGAAAACACAGATGGGAATAAAGCAGTTCTTGCCTTGCAGGAGCATTTGTTTTAGTGAGAAAAGACAAGCAGAAAGCACACAGTGATTAAGAGCAAGGTGAACCAGAATGTAAACAGACACATGAAGAGCGAGGAGAGAAACACAGAGGAGACAGCGGTGCCGTTCCATGGAGACTTTAGGCACAGACCCAGAAACAAAGGACGAAAGCACGAAGACTCCTTGAGTGAGGGCAGCTCAGTGCCCGAGCCAGGAGCACAAAGGCCCTCTCACTTGAAGGTTGGACAGCAGACAGCCAGGGTACCAGAAGCAAAGCAGACACAAGACTAGGAGGCAGTGATGCACATATGTTGCCCTAGCACTAAGGGGACTGAGGCAAGAGGATTGCAAGTTCGAAGCCAGCCTGGGCTACTAAGCTAGATTACCTATTAAATAAATAAAAGGACTAGGAAAATATCAGAGAGGTGCCACCATGAGGATGGTTCTGAGTATGAGAAAAGCCACTGGGAGGGCTCAAAGATCCATTTGTGATCCAACATCGACATTGCTGCTGCCGCGGGGAATCATCTAGACGTTGGAAATCAAAGGGGGAGGGGCGTGGCAAATGGAGATTTTCCATTGTGCTAATCCTAGCAGCAGATGCTGATGACTTGAGCAAGGATGTTGATGATGATGATGATGGAGAGATAATGAAATAGCAGCAAAGCCAACGCATGTTTTTGAGGGTGGAACAAATGCGCCTTGCAGGTAGAATGGGTGATATGTTTTAAAAGCGGCGAGCAGATTTCAAGCTTTTTAAACGACCTGGCAGATGTTGAGGCCATTGTCTGGGGAAAGGAACCTGGATATGCTTGAGTTAGTGGGATAGGAAAAGGATCAGGTGGATTTTAGATTGTTCTTTGAATCCTGGGGATCAAACCTGGGGCTTTACACATGCTCGGCAAGCAATCTACCACCAAGCTACATTCCGAGCCCCAGAGATAAATGTAAAGTGTTTTAAATGTGTTAGCTCTTTTAAATTGGACAGATGATAACAGAGTTCAGAGGGAAGGTTAGGGTGAGAGTCTTCGGTACAATGTCAGTCTCTGGGACTCCACAAGATCACCAAAGGACAAGCACAGATGGGGACAAGCAGAGTTTGGGGGACTGAATTTTAGAAGAGCCGACATTGAAAATGGCTGGGCTTTGTTTAACCACCCGGATGTTTACAGTTATCACTCAACTGAAATGCTGTCTTTGGCCTATACGCCAAGTGCCTGCACCCCTCACTAGGCACTTTGTACTGGTGGGTACCAAATAAATATTTGATGGCTGAGGTGCCTGAATGAGTGGATGAGGTTCCGGGCAATGTGTGGAGTGATTACCAAGATCAAGCCAGGAGCGATTGGAGGACCACACCTGGCACCTTCCTCCAATGCCATCCGTCGCTGTTCTATCTAGCCCCTTTAAAGAAAGAGCTTGGGACAGGAACGGCCTGTAAGGCTCACCAGATTCTAGGCTCACTCTTTCCCAGGAGAAGCCTGGAGTTGTAGGTAAGATTGCCATGTGCGGCCGGAAAATGGACAGGGGAGTGATTAACCCCTTCAGGCCTCAATATTTTTAATTACATGGTCTTTTATGATTGGTTTCTGCCCATTGGCATGTAATCAATCAGAAGCCTCTTGCCTGTGCTATGTCTTGGTTCACCTTTCATGTGGCTGAACATTCCATCGTATGCATGTGCTGTTTCTAAGAGCCAGCTGTGCGCAGAGGCCCCCTGAAGTTTGTGGCTATCATGAATATTGCTGCCTCGGGCATCTGTGGCTACGGTTTTTATGGGGACGGATGTTTTCTGTTCTAGCAGGCTAATGCTTGGCAGTGCAAGTGTTAGAGCTAATCGCTTCATTGCTTAATTGTGTGAGGGAGTTTCAGTCTGTTTTTCCAGGCTCATGATGTCCCCACCAGTGTGTGTGGTTTTAGACTTTCCCATATTTTGGCTAACACTGGTCTTCAGTTTGTTTTTCTTATTCTAGTCTCTTGGGAGATCATAAAGCAGCACTCCCTTTAGGTTTTCTGAGCCACACCTTCAGGGTGAGGCTTCTCATTTTGATAGGCCCACAACATTGACTAGTGGTGAGATTTTGAACAACTTAAATCGAGTTCACTCTCCATTCCTCTATAAAATAGCCATGACTAGCTCAGGTCTCAGGAGGTCCCAGTTTAAGTAAGTCAGTATGTCAGACACTCACAATAGGGCCCGGTGGTTAGAAAGCATTGTGCGTGTGTGTGTGTGTGTGTGTGTGTGTGTGTGTGTGTGTGTGTGTGTGTGTGTGTGTGTTTGTGTGTGTGTGTTAGCTATTAAGTCGCAAGCTTCTCTCCACAGGAGCTTTTCATTTCTCTCTGAGCGGTTTCCAGGTCTCAAACCACAGGCCTGACCGCTGCTCCCCAGCGAGGTTCTGTTTTGTCTACTCTGCTCCTATGTACTTACAGGAAAGCTGCCCCAGGGCACATGTGACAATTCCTTGCCTGAGTCATCATGGTTATCTTATCGAAATTGTACGTGTACGTGTGTGTACATGTTCATGCGTGTGCGTATGCACGTGGAGGCCGTAGGTCAATGGTAGGTGTTTTCCTCAGTCACTCTCCCCTTTAGTTTTTATTTATTTGGTTTTTTGTTTATTTTTACAAAGTCCCCCCACTGAAGCCTAAACTCATAGAGCTCGCTGATTCAGCTAGACTGGGTGACCAGCAAGCCATCCCCAAAGGCAGTCCTTATACAGAGCACAGTTCTCCAGTGCTGTGATCACAGGCAATACCGCAGGGCCCAGCCTTCTTACATAAACGCTAGGGATCTTGCTCAGGCCCTCGGGACTGCACAGCAAGCACTTTACTGACTGAGCTATATCTCCTTGGCCCCATGCTTATCATTTTTACAAAGAACAGAACTCCTCAGAGAGCAGCCTGGGTTCCAGGCCTGCTGTGTATATCCTTATAGACTGATTCTGGCCAGAGCAAAGAAAATGACTTGAAGGAATATGACAATGCATGTAGGAGCGGGGGAAAAAAAAAACCAGCCAAGAGACCTAGAAGGTGCAACTAGGGGAAGAATTAAGAGGAGGTCACAGTGGGACCTCAGAACATACTGAGATGCATTGTGTGAGTGTACAGAACAACGGCATCTATGACAGACCTAGGCCAGAGCTGAGAGCCCATGTCGCTGTAGAGCCTGTCAGGCTGCCTCCTCAGAGAAGTACCATTCTCTCCGTTAGCATCTTTCTGGTGAGGCAGGGTACCCATCAGGCTAGGCCTGGACTTTGAAAGGCAACCCACTCATAGACACCAGCGATCATGAGTTCTCCATCCTACTTATGAGCCTTGTTCATTTGATAAGGCTGTCCTCACAAAGTGCCACAACTGGGTTGCTTAAGCAATCGGAAACATCTGGTCTGTCCTTGGCTCCGGGCAGGGTAGCAAGAAAGTATCAGATTAAGATTATCTTTTTCTTGGCTGGACAGACGGCCAGAAGCTAAGAGCACTGGACATTCTTGTAGAGGATCCAGGTTCAGTTCCCAGCACCCTCAATGACAGCTCACTGCGTCCCATGGGGATGTAATGCCTTCCTCTGACCTCCGCAGGACCACATATGCATGTGGTACACATACACACATGCAGGCAAAACACTCATGTGCATATACTTAAAAACAAGCAAGGGGCTGGAGAGATGGCTCAGAGGTTAAGAGCACTGACTGCTCTTCCAAAGGTCATGAGTTCAATTCCCAGCAACCCCATGGTGGCTCACAACCATCTCTTCTGGCCTGCAGGCAGAATGCTGTATACATAATAAATTTTTTTTAAAAACAAGCAAATCTTTAATATATACCTTCTCTAGCTCATTTTACTATGAAATAATAAAATACGTAACAGTGCGTGAGACATGACTGTCCAACATCACAGCAATGGTAAACTCTCTCTACTTTCCCTTCCCCAACACGGACTTTACTTCCTTGTAAGCATCTGATTCTTGGTGACCGCTTTCTTGCTTTGCTTTAGTCTTTTTAACTTTACATAAGTAAGCGTTTGAAGTGTGCCATGTGTGGGCGACATGCAGCTGTAGGGTGGATTGTGTGAGCAATCTATTGGAAAGATGCTGGGTTCCTTCCATCTTTAAGGTCAATGGCCATTGAACATTCTTATGTGTACTTCTTGCTGGGTGTTTCTTTGTTTTTTTGTCTTTAAGATTCTTCTTGCTGTTTCCCAGGACTAGAGATTTTAAGCCTCAACCTGGAGCTACAGATTAGGCAAGTACTCTGACACTAAGCTAGATCCCCAGCTCCGTTTGCTCCCTCTCCCCCTCCCCTATATCACTTTCCATAAGATTTTTTTTCAAGGCTGGGGGTTAAACCTGGGCCCTTAAGAATGCCGGACAAGCCTTCTGCTGACTTATTTTCCCAGACCACCAGTCCTAGCTCAGCAGGCAGCCCAGGCTGGCCTCTCGCTCTGCACCAGCCTGCTTGTCTGTGCTTCTGGAAATTTCATTTGACTTTTCACACTAGGTCTTTTCTTTGTTTCCGTTTTGTTTTTTTGTTTGGTTTGGTTTCTCTGTGTAGCCTTGGCTGTCCTGGACTCAATTTGTAGACCTGGTTGGCCTTGAACTCACAGCAATCCACCTGCCTTCTGCCTCCTGAGTGCTGGGATTAAAGGAGTGCACCACTACACCTGGCTCCCATACTAGGTCTTTAATTCTCCTGGAAATTATTTTTTTGAGTGACAAAAGAGAAAGAGCCCATTTCTTTGTACCATCAGCTCTACCTCTATCTCTACCCCTAGCTCCATTTTCTGTTGGGTTTATCCTTTCTCCGCTGATGAATCATACACTCTCAGGCATCTGTCAAGTGTTCACTTCTGTGGGGCCTAACTCTGAGTTCTCCACTTTGTCCATTTCTCTGTGCTTCTGGTTCAGACCAATACAACTAACTACACTCTTTATTGGTCTTGGCATTTCAAGAAGCAAATCTCCCAAATTCCCTTCATCTTTAAGAGTTTTTTGGCTCCACTTAGCCCTTCCTACTTCTGTATAGATTTTAGCATCAGCTTGTTAAGTTTCGACAAACAGCTGGGGTTCGATTGTATTGGATTTATTTCATAACCCAGTTTGGAAAGAATTATCATCTCAACCATATTGCATCTTCCAATTTATAAGCTTCTAGCTTCTTTTAAATACATTTTTCTTTAATACAAGTAATGTTTTATTATGGTTTTAGTGAAATTTTATTAGAGTTACTCCTAGATACATGATATTTTATGACACTATAAATTATACCACTGAAACATCTGTTTTCTGTTTATTGCTGGGAAATAGAAAAGGCAGTATTTAAAAGTTGGTTTTTGTCTTTGGCAAGCCCATTGAACTCTTCTCCTAGCCCGAATAGCTCATCTGTAGGCACTGCTGCATCTTCCTTTATTGGACCTTCATAACATCTTCAAATAATGAAAGTTTTCTGGCTTTTCAGTCATCATTCCTTTTCTTTCTTTTCCTGTTTGTTAAGATGTTTCGGGGCCTTCAGTAAAACTCCAGATGATTGGATCTGAATGCATATTTTGACGGTCCAGTAGGCTGGCTGTTTATGTTAGCAAGACACAGCTATAGAGAGGAGGGAATAGCAACTGAGAAGAGGCATCCATAAGACTGGGCTGTAGGCAACCCTGTAGAACATTTTCTTAATCAGTGACTGATTGGGGAGGGCCCAACCCAAAAATTGTGGGTGGTGCCATCATGGACTGGTGGTCCTGGGTTCTATAAAAGAAAGCTGGCTGAGCAAGCCGTGAGGAGCAAGGCAGTACGCAGCACCCCTCCACGGCTTCTGCATCGCCTCCTGCTTCCAGGTTTCTGCCCTGTTTGAGTCCCTGTCTTGACTGTGCAGAGAGCCTTCAATAATGAAGGGCAATATGGAAGTGTAAGCCAAATGCATCCTTTCCTCCCTGGTGGCTTTAGCCACGGTGTTTCACTGCAGCGACAGTAGTCCTAACTATGACATCAAGATGACAGGATTTGCTGACAGGTTGTATTTAGGATGTGAGAGGAAGTCTGGGATGAAGGCTAAGTTCAATGTTTGCAGCCTGAGGTAACACACCCTTGACATTAAGCATTGCTACTGGCTGAAGGTCTGGTCAGTGGCTAAACATGGCAGTGCTACTAGTAAAGAAAGACCAAGGTATTGACCCGTACTGACTAGTGATCTTCCCTGAAGATTTCTCCAGCAGAGTAGTTTTTCACTTTTGCAGTCACTCTTTTGTGACGATCTAAACATACACTTATGCTCTTAACAGACTTCATGCCTGGCTTCTTGTTCCATCACTGCCCTCTGCAGGAGGCTTCGATGATCATAAGCTTCATTCTCACAAAAATCCAACCCCAGAACTATATAGGACTTTTCCTCTGGGCTCAACTACACTCTTCCTGTTGCTGCTACACACACGTACACGTGCGCGCGCGCGCGCGCGCGCACACACACACACACACACTTTCCCCCAGGTTAGATGGCTATAAGAGAAGCTCCCACCCAGGAAAATCAGTCCCTACCACACACTTACAAGTGAATTTTCTGGAAGATGCCACAGAAAGGTCAACTGTGTCTGTGTCCCTATTGAGTTAACCTAAGGGCAAACAAAATGAAACAAAAAATACCAAGGGAGTGTGACTACTGCAGATGAGACCATGGTCACAAGGGAGTGTGACTACTGCAGAAGGGACCATGGTCACACAGAAAGGTTTCATTTGTACAAGCTAGACTGGCCATGTGGCCATCCTTTCTCTCCCAGCACTAAACCCTTAAATGTCCTAGCACAAAGAAGCAAACGATAAAAGCAGTGTTTAATTTATTTATTTATTTATTTATTTATTTATATCTTTCTCTCCTACATTACATCCTGACCGCAATTTTTCTTTCCTCCACTCCTCCTAGTTCCCTCTCACCTCCACTCTCTGTTAAAGAATTATTTAATGTTTAATATTGAATTATTGCTTTAGTGAAATCAGCAGTTACTCCTTAACCAGCTTTATACACAAATAACCACACAGAGAGACCAAGATCTATATAATTAGCCGATAGCCTATATAATTAGCCTAATTATGCTGTGCAATAATTACTCCATCCTAAACCTCCACGATCACATAGTCTCTTCCCATTCAGACTCCCCACATTATACTTGCTTTTAAATCATCTCTTGGGCCCAGTTCATTTCTCCTGATGTTTCCCGGTCTCCCCTCATGACTCCACCCTCCTTCCTCCTCTCTTTCTTCCCCACTTTTTACTTGCTTTTTACTCATATCCTCGGTCCTGCTCCTTCCTCCTGCTGCTCCCAGGTTTTCTCCACAGGCATTCCTCCTCCTCCTCTTCCTGCCCTTTCTCCTTCCCTCACTATGTCAGGATGTCCCACCCTATTCTCTGTTATTGCTCAGCATTGGCTAGTTGCCTTTTATTGACAACCCAGAGAACAAATGGTAACATGTTTACACAAACTTGAGACAGGCTATACTTAGAATAAACATCACAATGCAATGTCTACATTGATCCAGACGGTGGGGTAGAGAAATCAGCATTTGAATGAACAAGGGTAAACTGTGCACAGTCCACAAGAACATTATGCCAACAACTCCTTCTTCATTTCCCTTCAGAAAAGAGCAGGCCTTGGCACCCTCTCCTCCTACTGGGTTGCCCCATTCAGCCTTGATATGAGGGTCCATGCCTGGCTTTATTGTAATTTCTTATGCCATGTTCAGTTGATATCCCTGATGGGGAGTGGGGGGTCTGCTCTTTGCTGAAAAGCTGTATCTATGAGTTCAAAAGATTGTAGAAGTCACACTAGCCTGCCCTCCAGTTCCTTGACATTTATTTGATGCAGATGCAGCTATTCCAAGATCAGGCTGCCTGTCCCCTCTCCACTCCTTAACCATTACTTCATTTCAAAACTGTAAGATCCAAATTAGCTGAGATACCCACCCTGTACTCAGTGCCTACCGAACACCACTCATGCACTATTGTTTGTTAGAATTAGCATCTTAAAAGCATCTTTTAAAATACCTGAAAAAGTTAACTTTCTACGTGTGGTAATGGAAAGGCATATATGGTTAAGACTGATAAGTTGAGAAATAGCATTTGCACCATGTGTAAGGAAGCATCAGGACACAGTGGGTGTTTAAAACCTTACTCCTAGGGGTTGAAACTAGGAGATGGGGGTCTACTGATTTCAAGGTTTTTTTTTTAAGATTTTTATTGTGTTATTTTTAATTGCATATATGTGTGGGTCTCTGTGTGAGCAGATGCACATGGCAGGCAGTGCCTGAGGAAGCCAGAGGCGCTGGGTCCTCCTGGGATCAATGCTGAGAATTACACTCAGGTCCTCTGCAAGAACAGTATATGCACTTAACTGCTGAACCATCTCTCCAACCCTTGAAATTTTTTAAGTGTTTTTTTTAAGTATATATTTTTTCACTTACCTAGCTTTTTATGTAGAATTAATGTTGTTGATTCTCTACTTTGCATGCTTAATTATATACATTCTCAGTATCCTAAGAAAACTATTCATTTGTCTATGTGGTGTGCCATTTTTTTAATCAACACACACACACATTTATGTTTTCATAGCTGTTTGTTATCTTACTTTAAATCCAGCGTCCCTCTGCCTTTATAAAATACTGTTCTGAGACAGATATGAAGGGGACACACCTCACCCTGGGCAGCTGTTAGCATAGTCACAGCTTGCTGGAGTGTAAAGATGGCTGTCAGTATGGATCTGTTTCTATGGTGAGCGTGAGTCCTGATGTTCCCTCTTCTGAAATTCAAGGCTGCCTACAATTAGTGCACTGTGACCTCTTTTCATCTGAGAAATTCTATACAACCCCAGAAAATTGTGTAGATTTAAAAGTAAGCATAGAAATCAAATGTTTACCAATTATAAATCATAATTTAATTAAAGACAAGTCTTTGGTATAATATAATTTGATCACTTGTTACAATTTGAGCTCAAAGAGCCAGGTGTGGTGGCACACACCCTTAATCCCAGCAATCAGGAGGCAGAGGCAGGTGGATCACTGTGAGTTCCCAGCCAGCCTGGTCTACAAAGCAAGTCCAGGACAGCCAAAGCTACACAAAGAAACCCTGTCTTGAAAAAAAAAAAAAAAGACGAGCTCAAATGTGTATATTAACGAGATAGATATGCTTATTTATTTTTACATAAAGGATCTAACTGTAGGCTGGAGAGATGGCTCAGCAGTTAAGATATGTTGTTTCTTTCATTCCCAGCGCCTGAAGTGCTCTAGCCAGCTTTAGCATGGCAAACAGGGCTCTGGCAGGCCTTGCCCTTTCCCCATTCCCTCTCCCTTGCTAAAAACAAACAAACAAACAAACCAAACACCATTAGATTACAGTCCTAAAGCTAGCCACTGTGGTCTAGTCCCTCCTCTGGCCATTCCTTCCCATGGGGCTGCCCACCAAAGTCCAGCAATCAAAAGCCCCCCCTCGGCTCGCCTAATCAACATGGCCAGTTAAAATTAAAAGGCTTATCATAACACAGGCTTTTCCTTTTCCCTTTATAAACTGCCATTTTTCTCTGGGCAACGTCTGCCTCTTCTCTATCCTCTAGGACAAATGTCCCTTTGCCATCTCCCTGATTCCCTCCTCTGTCTCCTACCTTTGTCTCTTATTTCCTGCCATTTGTTTCCCTGCGGCAAATAAAGCTCCTCTGTGATGAGAACTTGGCCTTGGGGTGTCTTCTAACAACTTCTAGGTCCTTTCAGCATCTGCATGGTGTCTCACAAGCATGTGTAACACCAGTTCCAGGGGGATCTGATGCCTTCCTCTGGTATCCACTGGCAACAGGCATGTGTGTGGTTCACAGACCTATACATGCAGGCAAAACACCCAGACACATAAAATTAAATTAAAATCAGAATTAATCTTGGCTGGTTAGTTGATATTTCAGGCTATAGAGCAACACTTTTTTTCCAGAGTTGATAAACAGTTCTATTTATAACTATCAATATTAAAAATTCCGCTTTGCATCAACATAGTAAAAAGTGGCAGAAGCATGCTTACGGCCATTTAAGAATTGTTGGAAATTTTGTCCTAATCTCAAGATGAAATTCATTTAATGATCTTTAAAAATAAAACTCAAGCCAGTAATTTTTTTTAAAGATATATTTATTCATTATTATGTACAGTGCTCTGCCTGCATGTACACCTGCAGGCCAGAAGAGGGCATTGATCACATTATAGATGGGTGTGAACCACCATGTGGTTGCTGGGAATTGAACTCAGGACCTCTGGAAGAGCAGACAGTGCTCTTAACCTCTGAGCCATCTCTCCAGCCAGTAATTTTTAAAAGCAAACATCCTAAAATAATTCAATTTAAAGATATAGGAATTTGCTGTTTACATTCTAAGGAATGATAAATATGAAAGTTAAATTTTTAAATGTTGCGTGTGTGTGTGTGTGTGCGCGCGCGCGCGCGCTCTTCTGTATGTGTGTACACACATGAGGAGGTTGGGTGCCAAAGGAGGCAGCAGGCATTGGGCTCCCTTGGCACTGGAGTCACAGGGCGCTGTGAGCTGCCCTCAGCGGGTGCTGGGAACCAAACTTTGTTCCTCTAAAAGAGCAGGGAGGGCTTCTAACTACTGAGCCAACTCTCCAGCCCCAAGGTGTTTGTTTTCTATAATTAAACCATATGCTTCCATGAGAAAAGCAAATAGCTCCCTGTAATAAAAATACTGCAATTCAGAGTGTGCGCCCGTTTCTGCAGAGCGGTGTTCTAGGCGGCACTCATTAGCACCGTGGAGGGAGGCAGCACGAACAGCACGGCGCATGCGCAGAACCAAGTGACGTCAAACCATACAACATGGGCCAGCGCTGCCAGAAACACCCCAGCATCAGGGAGCATTTGATTTTTTTTTTTTTTAATTAATTTTTGGCCATTGCACATTCAGAACCCTGACAAAGGCCGAGGACCCCAGTCACTCCAGCATCAGCCCTTGACAGCGGGAGTAGCTCACAGTTCACTAGCAAAGATAAGAAGGGACACGGTGGAGGCAGGAAAGCTGAGGGCTGATAAGGGGGCTACAAGGAGCCAGGGAAGAGAAGCCCTGTTCTGTGGCTGGAGAAAGCCAGCAAGTCTTCAGGACCTAGGGCCTCAGACACCACCGATGAGAGCATTAGCACTGCTGTTACCGAGGGCCCAGGGGTCTCCACGGCCAAGGCCTGTACCAGACTGTCATGCAGGATGCCACCTGTCACTGTGTCTGTCTGTCTGCTGCTACCACTCCCTCAGGCTAAACAAGGAAGGAAACTCGGAGCAGCTAGACATCTGAACTCAATGGGCTTCTTGCCTGCCCACAGTGCTACCCAGGCGGAGGAACAGATGCCTCAGCTAGCTACAGATGGCAATTTTAAATATCTGTTATTTTAACAGTTTTCTCTACCATGAAATATTCCCTCCTCCTTAAGCAGGAAGGTGAAAAGCCGGGAGTGGTGGCGCACACCTTTTATCCCAGCACTCCGGAGGCAGAGGCAGTCGGATCTCTGTGAGTTCAAGGCCAGCCTGGTCTACAGAGTGAGTCCAGGACAGCCAGGACTAAAAGAGAACTCTGTCACAAAACAAAACAAACAAGCAAAAAAGCAGGAAGGTAAACAACTCAAAATAGCTTCAGGAAGTCCCTGAAACTGACCAGATTCACCAAGCCCCTCCCTGCCAGAGGAAGCCATGAGAAACTGAGTCCCGCTCAGACAGAAGCAAGCTGGGCTGTAAGACTCTGAGAAGGGGGAAACTGCGAAGACCACTCTGAGACCAGAGCAGCTGTACGGAAGAAGCAGCCCTTTGGAAAAGGTCAGAACAATCAAGGAGCCTGGAAAGGACGCTCTCCCGCCTGTTGAGCTGCCTGCAGTGTGCTCCAGGGTCCCAGCTTTGTGAGCTGCCCACTGTGCTGGGGTGGACCTTGGTGATACAGCTGCCTGAGTCATTTTCAGTCTTGTGACCCTTCACCCACATGCCTGTAAGTAACCCCAATAAAATCTCATTGGTTCACCAAACTGGACTTTGGTGGTACCAGAACTGTGGCCCATCGTGAGTTTCCTATCTGGGGTGGGTTAGGTATGGGTTATGTCTCCCCAGGGAAAGTTCTGTCACACAACACTACTACTGACAGCTTTCTGCGTGTTTAGTCTTCATAATTAGCATGCCAACAGCGGCATGGCATTCTACTGCTAACATGTCAGTGGCGGCTGGAGAGACGGCTCAATGGCTAAGATAAACGCCGCTCTTGCAGAGGATGAAAATTCGACCCTGTATTAGTAATAATACTTTTTGTTGCTGTGGTAAAATACAATGATCAAGAGCAATCTTATGGAAGAAAACATTTGGTTCAGGGTTCCCGAGGGAGAATGCGTATTGTCAGGGGAGGTGTGGTCTCAGGTGGCTGGGGCAGGAAGCTGTATCCTGGTTGGTTTTGTTGGTTTTGTTGACACAAGCCAGAGTCATATAACTGGGAAGAGGAAGCTCAGCTCGGAGAATCCCTCTATCATATTGCCTGTAGGGCATTTTCTTGATTAATGGTTATTGATATGGGTGGGCATGGCCTGCAGGGGGACCCCCAGGGCAGGTGGTCCTAAGTTGAATAGGAAAGCAGGCTGAGCAAGCCAAGACGAGCAAGCCAGTAGGCAGCACTCCCTCATGGCTTCTGCTTTGGCTCCTGCCTCTAGTTTCCCACCCTGAGTCCACGCCCACACTCCCTTCAGTGATGGATTATGACAAGGAAATAGAAGAGAAACAACCCTTTCCTCCCCAGGTTGTTTTTAGTCGTGGTGTTTTATCTCAGCACTAGAAAGCGAACTAAGACACTGAGAGACCACATCTTCAACTACAAACACAAAACAGAAAGTATGAGCTGGAAATGGGGCAAGTCTTTGAACCCCTAAACTCTGCCTGTAGAGATATACTTCCTCCAGTAAAGCTGAACCTCTCCCAGTAAGGCCATAACCTCTCCCAAACAGCACCACCAAATCAGGGACCAATTTTGCAAATACATGAGCCTGTGAGGAGCATGTTTCATTAAAACCACCAAAAAATCCCTGTAACATCAGCTCCAGGGGATCTGACTTCTTTTGGGAACTCTGAGGATACATGTGCACATACTAAACACACATACATACACACACACACACATGCACAATCTAAAAATAATAGAAAAATTTTTAAGAGAAAAAAATGTGAGTGTACCATACTTCACTAAACACATTGTTAGGGTCTGGAACTCACTGAAGAAAACGCCCCAGACTCAAATAGTATGCAAGCAGCAAAAAGTGTTTATTTGACAGAAACCCAGCATGCTGGAATGGCCACTTAGGCAAAATGTCATGTGCCCCCACCCACCCAGGTGAGCTGGTAGGCTCCCATTAAAGGCCTTCAAGGGACAAGCAACCACATGGTGGCTCATAACCATCTATCTGTGATCTGATGCCCTCTTCTGACCTGCCGGTGTACATGCAGGCAGAGCACTGTATACATAATAAATAAATAAGTAAATATTTAAAAATAAAAAAAGGTATTCAGGGGAATTCCAAGTGGGCATTAGGTAATCTTTAACATGATTGGAACACTGAAACTAAAAAAGTGCAGGCAAACTGAAAAGGTGCAGGCAACTTCAGTGGTCATGAATTAGTTATAAGACTAGAGAGTAGCAGTAAATCATCCTTAAGCAATCAGACTGGGAGTTAATCAATCTTAAGCAATCTAGGCCGTTTCTGATTGGCTGCCCATTTTCCGCTGTATTTCCAGTAACTGCTGAGCTCATGTCTGAGAATTGGAGACTTAAGCCTATTCTAAGCTAACAAGAAACTGAGGCCTGTCATGGAATTGGCTTAGCCCGTAGATCAAACCTCTTTGGGGCTTTGGGGCTCCTCAGGGGTCTCAAATGGGGCTCCACAACATCAAGGTGTATTCAGGGGCATTGCCATTTTTTCTATTGGCTATAAGGCTGTGATAAAGACCTGTATTACAGAGCCGGGCTTGGTGGCGCATGCCTTTAATTCCAGCACTCAGGAGGCAGAGACAGGAGGATTGCTGGGAGTTCGAGGTCAGCCTGGTCTACAAAGGGAGTCCAAGACAGCCAAGGCTACACAGAGAAACCCGTCTCAAAAAAAAAAAAAAAAAAAAAAGACTTGTATTACAGGGCGCAATTGGATCCCAGCTGCTTCCTCCTTTGTGAGTAGCCTTTGTACTCAGGGCCCCAATGGCCTGAGATACAACTAAGCACCTGTCAGTAGAGAACCAGGCCTTCATCCAACGTGATAGTGTTTTCCAATGGTACCCAAAAGACGGCATCAGGCCAAGAGCCACATCCCTGGAGGGAGGTTTGTGGAGCTTTGCAGTCACAGTCCCCTCGGACTCAAGACGGTGAGTGCACACAGGTCTTCCAAATCTCGCGTTTTCACTTCCAGCAGCAAAGGCAGCAGACCCCTGCCAATGGTAGTTAGATACTTTGTCCATAGAGCAGAACTGCATCGTGAGCGGATGGGTGGAAAACGCCTGGAGGGCATTACCCCACTTTTCTACTCCAAGGTCCAGAGGTGGCTGGAGCAGCTGCAGCTCACAGCTGACAAAGCCTAGACGTCCTTAAGCAAGGCTCTTCCAGAGGTCAGCCCTGAATTTGCACAGTGACCCCACTCCACCCCCCTCCCCCCCCCCCCCGATCTGGAACACGCTGTCTCCTGGGGGAACCTTCTGGGGGACCCAGCCAAGACTCCAGCCTGGACTTCAACCAAAACTTCTCTTTACACCATTTCGCGGCAGTAATCCCTTCAGTCAAAGTTTACAAGAAACTTGGGCTGTTGAGAACCTGGCCACCACAGTTGGACTCCCACGCGCCACCTGGTGAAGGGAGAGAATCAACAACCCCCAAGCTGTTGTAGGCTTCCACCCACACGTCTCGGCATACTCCCACTCCACTAAATAAAGCAGAATTTCAAGCTAGAGCTGCATCTAGAGTTGCCTGTGCGGGATTAGAGGGAGGGGGAGGGGGAGGGGGAGGGGGAGGGGGAGGGGGAGGGGGAAGGGGAGGGGGGAGGGGGAGGGGGAGGGGGAGGGGGAGGGGGAGGGGGAGGGAGTCCAACGTGACGCGGCTGGGCACCGGCGCAGCTCGCGAGTGGAGAGCCCGGGGGGCGGGGCCGCGCGTCCGGCCCGGGAGCCGCGTCACCAGCACGCGCGCCGCCGCGCCACTCTCCCGCCAGCCTCGGCGGCGCGCGTGCGTAGCCGGCTCCCGGGCCATGGCTGGCTGGGCGGGGGCCGAGCTCTCGGCGCTGAACCCGCTGCGCACGCTGTGGCTGGCGCTGGCCGCCGCCTTCCTGCTCGCGCTGCTGCTGCAGCTAGCGCCCGCCAGGCTGCTGCCGAGCTGCGCGCTCTTCCAGGACCTCCTCCGCTACGGGAAGACCAAACTGTCGGGCCCGCGGCGCCCCGCCGTCTGCAGGGCCTTCGACGTCCCCAAGAGGTAACCGCGGCGACCCGGCGCGCCTGCAGGGGGCAGCAGCAGCGGGTGGCCGCCCGGAGCCGTCCCCGGAAATGACAAAGCATCCCGTGGTTGGCCTGGACCTCAGGGGCCCGTCCAACCTTCTATCGCCCAAATTTAGGCTTCCCATGCCCAGAACTCTGTACTTGAGGTCATGGACGTGAGGCAGGGCCTTCCTCGACTTCCCCAGTTGTCTCCCATGCCTGTCACAGTCAGGAAAGAGGTCCAGAGGGTGCCCTCCTGGGCCTGCGCTGACATCCCTAACCTGCATCACAGCAGGTGCTCTGGCAAACTGACCCATGATGCCCCATCCTGGAAGATTCAGTAGCCAAGTTGTGAAATACTAAAATCGTCTAGGCTCGAACAGATAGAATCCGCTCGGAATATTCTAGAAACATGTTGTTTCTCGTATTTACCCCCACGCTGAATTGAATATGTAGGTGGCGAAATCAGTTAGTACTGTTCTAGACGGGTAAAGCTGTGTCTTTGAAATTCATAATACATTTGCGTTTTGACCTGAATTTGAAAGAATGTGATGGGTTCTGATAGGTTCGTCTAGGTTATTTTCAAAGTCTGTAGACAGTGCCCCACCTCCGCAGATGGCAGCGGGGCTCTCAAGGAACACTAAAAAGTGGACTGGCCCCAGCTCTGTCTTGATGTTGGGAGAGCAGCCTGTCAGAGTGTGAGAGTGAGAGTGGCGACCCGTGTTGTTGTGAAGAATGAATGGTAAAGAGAAAAAGGCCTGAAAGAACACTTCCTTCCTCAGAGGCTCAGTTTTAAAAACATGAGCAAATCCTGCCATCTTACTGTAATCTAATTTGTTTGTCCTGTGTCCCTTTCTGCCATATAGCGATCTATTTTCTGACTTTTGAGAAAAGGTCCCAGTGTCCCTGGATTTCAAAGCACACTTAAAAATCATTTCTGTCCTTGCTATCTCTGGGTAGGGGCACCTCTGCTGTTAACACTCAAGTCTGGCACAAGTCTGTCTTTATGTAACAGCCAAGAAAGAGGTGGGCCGTGCCTGGAACACTTGGTGCTCTGGGCTTCTTGTAAATCCGACTGTGAAATAATCATTCTGTCCCTCAGAGCTCTATAGCAGAGCCTCCCATGGTGCTCAAGGGCTTTGAGCCCCTAAATGTTGGGCTAAGGATGGTCCGACAAATCCAGGCCAATAAGGAAAGGAAATTTTAATGTAGACACACACATACCAATAAATAAATAAATAAATAAATAAATAAATAAATAAAATGAGAACATTTGCATCAAAACTGACAAGGTCTTCAGAAGAACAAATGGCAACAAAAATTGTTATCTGTTTCTTCTTGCCTATCCCTTTCCTCTTAAATTGCTGTCTCCCCGTTTATATGAAAAGAAGGTAACTAGAGATGGGTAAAGTAACATTCTATTGCCAACTTTTCGCTTCCTTCTCTTTCCCAAAGCATTTTCAATGACATTGTGCTTAATCTGTTTATAATGAGAGAAAGAAAGGGGGGGGGGAAGTGAGTTAGAGAGCCGGGCGTGGTGGTGCACGCCTTTAATGCCAGCACTCAGGAGGCAGAGGCAGGCGGATTGATGTGAGTTCAAGGCCAGCCTGGTCTACAAAGATAGTCTAGGACAGCCAAGGCTACATAGAGAAACTCTGTCTCAAAAAACAAAACAAAAACAAACAAACAAACAAAAAAGGAAGTTAGAGGCCACCACCACAGCTGAGTTGCACACGTGTGGTGTGCCGATGACTCTCAGCATTAAATGCCTTTTTTCATTTAGTCTTCATGATTGATCTGTGAGGGACATGTCATTGTCATATTTCCCACTGTGAAGGGCCTATTATTGTCATCATACCCATCCAAGTGCAAATGTATGTCCAAATTCAGGCTTATACCAGTGAGTGTGGCGGCTAGGCCTCGAGTCCTGCCTGTTGCTGTAAGATCCCAAACTCTTTTTTTTTTTTTTTAAGATTTCTTTATTATGTATACAGTGCTCTGGCTGCATATATATCTGCAGGCCAGAAGAGGGCGTCAGATCTCATTATAGATGGTTGTGAGCCACAGTGTGGTTGCTGGGAATTGAACTCATGACCTCTGAAAGAGTAAACAATGCTCTTAACCTCTGAGCCATCTCTCCAGCACCCCCCAAACTCTTTTTTATTTTCGTTTTTTTGTGTAGCTTTGGCTGTCCTGGACCCTTGCTTTGTAGATCCAAAACTCTTAACATCCCGCATGCCTCATTGGCAAGCTCTTGCACCGTGCAAACCTGAGTCACGTCTGAGAGATCAAATGGTGGTGGATTTACTCCCAGAGGGCGGCACTTCGTAATATCTTGGTTAATCCAGATTTTATAGTATTTGGTAATCTTAGCCAATGTGCTTATTCCTTAAATACTTCGAATAGTTTTTCCTTGGGTAAGATGTAATGACATCCTTGGGAATGGAAACAGAAAATATGCCTGTGACTTCTACACTTACCAACAGGCAGCTCTTAGCCACATTTCCACACGTATGGTAGTATTTAGGTCATTTCATTTGTAATTATTTTCTTCTAAGGAAGCAAGAATAAAAACCTAAGTCGGTTCTTGGAATCTGTTTTCTATTCCCTAACCTGGAACCCGTTGTTTGTTTGTTTGAGTTTCGAGACTTGTTTGTTGTTTCTTTCTTTCTTTTTAAAATCAGGGCAACAGCTGCTTTTCTTGTTTTGATTCAACCCGTGGGAAAAGCGTATAAATAAGTGACCAGGACCAAGAGTCTCATTGCTTTTGGCTTCCACGCTTCTGTTTCTAAAATTTCAAAATAGCTCCAAGTTACACGGAAACTGACCCCTGAACTGTTACCACGCTGTGGGTGACATGCTGCCCAGTTTTCTGCCCTAGCGCCCAGGAGCATCAGCATTAGTCGGGCTCTGTGGGTAGGATACAGGCTACATCTTTATCTTTATTAACCTCTTTCTGGAAAGTTAGCATTTCCTTAATTATGAATGTCATCGAGGAACCACAGGCCAATAGCAGTGTCTCCAAGTTTGTGGTAGACTATATAATGCATTAAATAATGTTGAAGACCCCTTGAAGGAGCATTGTTTCTATAACCACAAAAACATAGCGGTCATTCACCACTAGCTCTCGTTATTCAATACACAAGAAATGCATGGGTTCTTTATGCCGTAAACTTGACTTTTAATAATTGGATTGCCTAGATGTCCATGTAACTGATTTTCTTAGTATCTTCCACATATCTTATACATATGGTGACATTTTGAGAAGGGTCTAGGGACTTTGTCAAGCAGCATTTGCATTTGTCCTCAGGTCCAGCCTGGGGTGAGGCAGCAAGGCCCCCCCCCACACACACACACACCAGAGTGTTTGGAACAAAGGATAGGAGGTCGGAGGCCCAGTTGGCTTGGTGGATAGCCTTGAGTTTGAGAGTCACCGGGTGAGCTGTTTACCATGTCCTTGATGCATTTAGCTTAGCTTACCAGTCTTCCCAGAGGCCTGCTGTGAGACAGAAAAAAAAAATAACGCAAACAAATTTCAAAGGAGGGCAGTCTTTTCCCAGGGAGCTAAGTGCTGCAGAGGAGACCCAGCAAGGTTATTTGAGCAGCAACAAGAGTTGTGAGGACAGACAACCTGGAGAGGATGGTGGGGAGAGAGGCCCGAGGCAGAGTCTTGTGGGCCCTGAGGTGGGGGTGGGGTGGGGTGGGGTGTGTGGGGGAGGGGTGGATATGGAAGCTGCTGATCGTCGTAGGACTTAAAAAGGACAGTGCTGTTGTGTGGGAAGGCCTGGGTAAGAGGCTGCTGTGTTTGTCCAGGAGAGAGATAGTGGCACTTGTGTAGATTACAGCTGTAGCATCGTGGGACCTGCAAGTGTCATAGGCAGAGGTGGCGTTCCAGTAGCGCAGGCCAGGTTAGCTGGGTAGAACCGACTGGGCATTAGCCCCCTGCCCTAGTTACCCCGCAAGCTCCCCTGGCTTAACTCTGCGGCCAGTCCCAGCACTCAGTGCACATGTGTGTGAAATAAAATTGTTTCCTGGGCTCCAAACCACAGAGCAGTTCCAACCCTACGCAGTCCCGTCTCAGTCTGACTTTGCACCCTGCGACTTGCTTCTCCTGACCCCCTCCCCCATTGCAGTTCAGGCTTTCTTCACTGGCCCTCATCCTACCGCAGAGCTTTTGCATTACCTGCTGTTTTCCCTCGCCTGGCCCCTGGCTTAGATGTCGTACCCTCACTGAGGCCTTCCGACCTGCCGTACTTCTTTTTTTTTTTTTCCTGCCTTACTTCTTAAGGTGGTAATTCCACACTCCCCAACAGTCCTTGTCCTTCTCCTCCCTCCATTCAGACACAGCCCATAATAATCACCCAAGTAGTTATTCGGATCGCTGTATCCCTGCTCCCAGGACCTAGAAACCAGCACTTCTAGGAAGTGAATTACGGAAGGAGGAAAAAAAGAGGAGTGTGTCTTCACCCAGAAGGTGGTGGGGGGTTTGAGGTGTGCATTATAGGTCATATGGCCCTTTAAGAACAAGCAAGAGACAGGCCCTCCTGTAAGGACTAGAAAGACATTCAGACAGCAGAACAAAGTGTGAGGCTGAAAACAGTATAGTGTATTTAAACCAAAGGTGCCACGGAACAAGTAGAGCCGTATGTGAGGCATAACCCAGCAACTCATTCGAAACGGCTGATTCACTTCCTTACAGGCTTTGCATAAACTGGCCATGTGTGATGGAGGGCCAGGAAAACAGACTCGAGCAAGCCACATTGGCAGGCTGGAGAACAGCAAGGTGATACAAACACCAGGCATTTCTCACGGCATCCACAGCCAACGGCTGCCATCGCTGTGGCCTTGGATAAGGAACCCTTAGTTTCCCCTGTGCCTGCCGCGTGAAGGGAGCGAACTGTGGATGAAACTTCATACTCACGCCTCTTCTCCCTGTTCTCAGTCTGCAACCTTTACGTCACAGCTCAATAGTCTCTCTGTCACCAAGACATGGATGTTGTATTTGGTTTTTCGTTATTTTTTGTTTAGGAGTGTTTTGTCTGCATATCTGCCTGGGCACCTTGCCCATGCCTGGTGTCCCTGGAGGCTAGAAGGGAAGTGGTGCCCCTTGGGATTGGGTGATTGTGAGGGTTGCGAACCTCCGTGTGATGCTGGGAATCCAACCTTGGCCCTTTGCGAGAACAGCAAGTGCTCTTCCTAGCTGAGCCATCTCTCCAGCCCCTCAGATGGATGTTTTAAAACTTTGGAAAGGGATGAATAATGGTTTTCTTTTCAAATGCTTTATTTTGGTATGCCTGTATGGATCCCCGTTATAAAAGCCTGTGTCCCCACAGGGCCCCGTGTCCTCTGCCCTCCTCTCCGGGTCATGCCACACAGCCATCAGGGAGCCACAGGTGGAGCACACCCAGCATGCACCTCTCTCAGTGCCTCTGCAGCCTTTCCCCCTGCGTGGAAAGTGTACAAGGTGACCTCACCTAATAGTGTATATTCTAAGTCCATCCATTTCCCTGCAAAATTTTTAACTTCATGTACAGTGCTTAGATTTAGAATGTTAACTATTAAGTGAAGTCACACAACCTCAGAAAGAAGGGAAACAAGCCAGGCGTGGTGGCACAAACCTTTAATCCCAGCACTCGGGAGGCAGAGGCAGCAGAATCACTGTGAGTTCCAGGCCAGCCTGGTCTGCAAGGTGAGTCTAGGACAGCCAAGGCTACACAGAGAAACCCTGTCTCAAAAAAAGCGGGGAAGGACAAAGTTCTCTCTCCCATGCACACTCTAGCCAATGATACATGTTTATGCAAACACACGTACATGTGGGTACACTACAACATGAAGAAAGAGAGGGAAAAAGAAGTGAGGGAGGGCTGAATATAGGACAGAGCTATGATAGAGGACATAGAACTAATTGTTTTTCTAGTTCTAATTCTGCCATGAATGCTTTTGGGTTTTGTGGCAGATAAGTGCATAAAATATATTAAATACTGAAAAGTGTACAATCTAATGTACAAGTCCACAGCTCCCATTCTGAACCCCTATCTAACATTATAGAAGTGTGTTGAGTTGTATAGACCATGGGTCTAGCAATTTGGTGTGTGATGCTTTTATTCATTTGCAAGTTTTTTAAAAAAAATAATAAAGTTTATAATTTTTTTTTTCGAGACAGGGTTTCTCTGTGTGGTCTTGGCTATCCTAGACTCACTTTGTAGTCCAGGCTGGCCTCGAACTCACAGCGATCTACCTGCCTCTGCCTCCCGAGTGCTGGGATTAAAGGCGTGCGCCACCACCGCCCGGCAAGTTTATAATTTTTTAAAAGAAGTGTGCATGAATTGCATGTACTATGCAGATGACCCTTCCAGAAAAGCCATCCCCACCACCTGTCTAGAATAGCACACTGCTCTGGTCCCATATCAGATGTTACTCTAGGTGCGTACAGCATTACTGACTCCACTATAAGGGGACTTGCGTTAGTACAGAGACCGAGTCTGTTTGCATCCTTTAAGTTCAGGCTCCTAGAACTTGGCTTAATGCACTTCAAGTAGGCCGTAAGTACATAAGAAAAACCAGGAAGAGCACCCAGCCCCCGCCTCTGTGCAGAACCTGCAAAGCGTACAGTTAGAACTGTCCTTAACCTTCTGCTGCGGCTGCAGTAGTCCTCAGCCCGCACCTGGGATCAGTCTGGACAGCACATCAGAAGGATGACCTGGAACTCAGCAGAGGGCCAGAGCTGTCGTGGCGTGTGGCTGCGATGCACGACCTCGTGGGGAAAGAGGCTGCTGTTCAGATGGGAGCACAGAGGGGCTGCCACAGGATGGCTGGAGTAGTTCGTCAGACTGGGTTTCTGGGTGTGGGCATGGGCCAGAGCTATGGCTTCTTTTACAAGCACGTTCTGGTGTATATTTAGTCCTCGTTGGCTCCAGGTCATCTTTGATTGTCACAAGCCAAAGTGAAAAGAAAAGAAAAAATTTATTATTGGTGTATGAAAGACCAGACCAAGGGAGTTCACGTGATCACCTTAATTGATTTGAATATAGGATTTTTTCTTCTTTCTTTCTTTCTCTCTTTCTTTCTTTCTTTTTTAGACAGGGTTTCCCTGTGTAGCCTTGGCTGTCCTGGAGTAACTTTGTGGACCAGGCTGGCCTCAAACTCACAACGATCCGCCTGCCTCTGCCTCCCGAGTACAGGGATTAAAGGCATGTGCCATCACCTCCCGGCTAGGAAAATTTTTTGCTCGAACATGCTGAACTCAAAAAATACAATCTGCTTCAACACCCAAAACTTTTGCATGCGGACACAATGCCCCATGTGGAAAAAAGTTCACACCTACCTTCATGAGATCGGTGGTGGTCAAATGGCGGACACACTAAACAGTGTCATTCGTGTAAAGTCGCCTTTAGCTTATTAGGTACATAAAGTATTGGTTCTATTCTTTGTACGGACTTGGGTCTCACCCTTCAGGTTCTGTGTCGGTGTATATGTAAGAGTCCTGGTGTTTCGGAATGGAAATGCGCATCTGTGGTAGGAACCGCATAGGAGAGTGACCTTAGAAGACGCTGGGAGGGAACTGGGCGGTGGCTCAGTAGGTAAGGATGCTTAGTGCTTAAGCATGAGCGCCTGAGTTACGGCTCCCCAGTACCTGAGTTTAAAAGGCGGCTGTCTTAGTTATGAAGAGACATCATGACCACTGAACTCTTTTTTGTTTGTTTGTTTGTTTTGTTTTGTTTTGTTTTGAGACAGGGTTTCTCTGTGTAGCCTTGGCTGTCCTAGACTCACTTTGTAGACCAGGCTGGCCTCGAACTCACGCCTGCCTCTGCCTCCCGAGTGCTGGTATTAATGGCGTGTGCCACCACGCCCAGCTCACGACCACTGAACTCTTATAAAGGAAGATGTTTAATTGGGGCTGGCCTACAGTTTCAGAGGGTTAGCCCATTATCACCATGGTGGGAAACATAGCAGCCTACAGGCAGGTGCAGTGTTGGAGCTGAGAGTTCTACATATGGATCCGTGGGCAGCAAGGAGAGACGATGTTTCACACATAGCTGAGTGTAAGAGGCCTCAAAGCCCAGGCTCACAGTGCCACACTTCCTCCAGCAAGGCCGCACCTCCTAACAGTGGCCCCAAAGCCCAGGCTCACAGTGCCACACTTCCTCCAGCAAGGCCGCACCTCCTAACAGTGGCCCCAAAGCCCAGGCTCACAGTGCCACACTTCCTCCAGCAAGGCCACACCTCCTAACAGTGGCCCCAAAGCCCAGGCTCACAGTGCCACACTTCCTCCAGCAAGGCCGCACCTCCTAACAGTGGCCCCAAAGCCCAGGCTCACAGTGCCACACTTCCTCCAGCCAGGCCACACCTCCTAACAGTGGCCCGCTCCTTATGGGCCAAGCACTGAGACACAAGCCTGTGGGGCCATTCCTGTCAAACCACAGCAGCGGGTGTGGCCGCTCGCTGGCCTGTAAAACCGGTGCCCTGACCAGCCAGCAGAGGCAGGATTGCTGGAGCTGGCCACCACAAGGTTTCCCAGTGCTCTTCATAGCGCATTTTGTGTTAGCAAATCAGCAAAATCTTTCACATTAAATTAGCACTGTTAATTTCATTTCACTGGTTTTGTGCCTTTATGTTTGCTTACTTTATAAATAATTCACTGTAAAATAGCTTCATGGTCTTAGTAGTTGGAGAAATAGAATCCCAAAGAATCGCCACCTGGCATTATTGTTTTCATACTATAAAAAATTAATTAATTCCAAATTAGGAAGGTTGGATGAGAAAGATAATGGATCAGGCAATAAAGTGACTGCCACAGGCCTTGAGTTCAAACCCTAGAGCCCACGTGAAAGCCAGACAGACACAGTCCACGCACTTGTAATCCCAGTGCTAGGGAGGCTGGGAATTACTGACCAGCTGGTTCAGCCAATGCTGTAAGCAGTTTTGAGCTGCCTGATGTGAGTCCTGGAAATAGAACATGGGACTTCTGCAACATCAGTGCGTGTATACACACACACACAGTAATAAATTGAAATTTTTTTACAGTAAGGTGCATAAGACGGGAAATGGCTTAGCAGTTAAGAGCGTGCACTGCTGTTTCAGAGGACCAAGCTCCATGACTGTGATCCAGTTTGGGATCTAAAAGACTTTCACAGATCTCATGGTGTTAGCATGATCTACATCTTCTGGGCAGGATGCTGCGGCTCCTTGTGAGAATTTGGGGACCACTCTTGTCACCCAGAGATGGGAGAAGGTTAACCAATCCGCCTTTCACTCCAATTTAATGAGTCTCATCATTTTTCTTTTTGGTTTTTTTTCGAGACAGGGTCTCTCTATGTAGCCTTGGCCATCCTGGACTCACTTTGTAGACCAGGCTGGCCTCGAACTCACAGCGATCCGCCTGCCTCTGCCTCCCAAGTGCTGGGATTAAAGGCGCGCGCCACCACGCCCGGCGAGTCTCATCATTTTGAAGTACATTTTTAACATATTCCCACCTGCAGAATTCAGGGTCTGTTTAAACTAGAGCACGGTTCTGGGATGTGGGCAAGGTGGGGTGGGAACGGGGTGGGTGGCAGAGGAACTTATTGTCTTGTGGGGACATGCAGACATTTAGGTGGCCGTTGCCTGACTCTTCCTCCTGTTGCAGGTATTTTTCTCACTTCTACGTCATCTCAGTGGTGTGGAATGGCTTCCTGCTCTGGTTACTCTCTCAATCTCTGTTCCTGGGAGCGCCTTTTCCAAACTGGCTTTGTGCTTTGCTCAGAACCCTTGGGGCAACACCATTCAGAGGTAATTTGGCTCCCTAGCCTGTTCCTGGTTCCTGTCCACAGTCTGGCCCCTCTGCAAGGCCTAGGAAGTGGAGGGCAGACAGATTTGGCATGGCTAATTGGTCCCAAGTCCTCAGCAAGCTGCGGCAGAGCCCACGGTCAGGCCTGTGCCGAATGCAGGACTGTGTGTTCTCCCTCTGATGTGTGTGATAATCTTATGAAGAGGGCCTCACACACACTGGGAGGCTTTGGAAAGCCTTCAAGTTTGCATCGAAACATTTACCATTTATACAGATGCAGCCAGCATCATGCCTCAGGGCTCATAAAAAATTGATTTAAAAAATTACCTTTTGGTAAACTTTATAAAAGGTTTGGGGCTGGAGAGAGGGATCGGTGAGTAAAGGTGTTCGCCACCAGGCATGATGGTGTGACTTCCACCTGTAGGGCCTGCAGTGGATGTAAACATGTTTTTGTTTTGATCCCCACAGTTTGGAAGGAGAAACTGACTTCTACAAGTTGTCCTTTGGCGTGCGTGCACACACACACAAGCACACGAGTAAATAGTTAAAATTAAACAAAAAAGGTTCGCTCTATTGTGAATCTTCAGTTAAGTGATGAAACCGTGACTAGCAGCGTATAAGGGCTCTGTAGAAGGGGTGGGGGTCCTAATGCATGTGCACCCCTTGTTGCTTACCATGTTTATGTGTTTGGAAGGCTAGATTTGAGGAGTTTTCATTATTTGCTTTATCCTGTTCATAAAGAGTTTAAAACCAGGTTTTAATTTACTTAAAATACAGAGAACAAAGCAAGCCTGGTTGTGGAAGGAGTCCTTACCCTTGGGCAAGCGGACAGCAGGGTGATGTGTAGAAAGGAACACTAGGAGGCGCTGGTCAGGCGCTAGTCCGTGAGCTGCGTGCCAGCAGTGGGAGTAGAAGTTCACTGAGAGGTGTCCTTGTGCTGTGTGACCCTGTTACTTTACAGTATTTTTAAAATGAGCAATTCTTCATACTTCCTCGGCAAGCACTTAGTGTTGGGCCTGCAGGATCTTGGGACCCACTGTCTCTGTAAATGTGTAATTTCTCTTTGTTCTCTTCTTTTGGCAGCTCTGGGGATGGAGTCCAAGGCCTCCCAAATGCTAGGCAAGTGCTTCACCACTCAACTCCATCTCCCTTTATTTTTGAAGTCTGGAAAGAAATACTCGCCTGTCTGACCCCTGCCTCTGTCTCTGCCTTGGTGGGTGGGTGTGGCCCATCAGATAGGACTGGTTCAGCATCATCACGTGACTCTCCCTGACCACTGCCGCTGGCAGAGACTATGGCCCCTGAGTCCTGAGCACACAGGCTCCCCCCTTGCAATGCCCAAGTGGCTACAGGCTCTTAAATGATAGAGTCCCAGGTGTCATTCAGCATGGCTGCCATTCAGCCTGCTGTGTCCTCACGGCTTGAAAGAGGAAGTCACTCCTTTCCTTTTCGTAGCCTCCCCATCCCTTGACTCTGTTTCACAGCGGGTGACCTCACCACTTGGCTCAGGCTGAGGAGAGACTGACCCTGTCGCCTTCCGCATTGCAGTGGGTGAGCTGGCGCTGTCCTCCTTCTTGGTGTTGGTGTTCCTCTGGGCCCACAGCCTGCGCCGGCTCTTCGAGTGCTTCTACGTCAGCGTCTTCTCTAACGTGGCCATTCACATCCTGCAGTACTGTTTCGGGCTCGTCTACTACGTCCTAGTTGGCCTGACTGTCCTGAGCCAAGTGCCCATGGATGACAAGAACGGTGAGTGGCCCTGGCGGTGGGTTCAAAACTCATCATGTCAGAAGGTCAATACGTTAACCGTGACCGATAAAGCCCGAGAGAGGCCAGCATGAGCAGCCATGGCAATACTAACGCACAGGCTGTCCTGGGGTGTGTAAGGATATTGAGGTTAAGGTCTGTGGGGTTGCCCTGTAGGAGGGAGGACGTATAGCTGAGCTCTGAGCAGGAGGCAGGAAGCTCCAAAGAGGGAGACTCTAAAGAAAGGGGTGCATCAAAGGAAGTGGCCTTATCAGCGCCCAGTTATCTGGGGATGTGGGGAGGGAGGGGAGAGAAGTCACACTCTATGGGATTAAATCACAGACCCTGAGACAAAGGTGCTTGGGGTGAGTCTTCTGTTGAAGAAGGAACCCAACCACTCCCCTGCCATGAATTCTTGGGATGGCTGCCCTCAGAACCAAGCCTTTCTTCTTGTGGGGCAGCCTGAGGGAAGAGGAGAACTGAGTGTGGTGGTAAGCGGAGATTGCCCTGTGGTTTCCAGCGCTCTAGCCAGGAGGAGAGAAGCAAACTCTTGTGTATGAGAAGGAAGCCAAGCAGGTCGTGGCTTCGTGTGGAAGCCAGGGAGCCATGTGACAGCCCAACATGTGCAGATAATAGACAACGCGCACCCTTTTGGGTGGCTGGAATGGCTGGTTCAGGGCTGAGGTGACTTGATCTGGAAGCTTCGGGCCCAGGTCATCTGGAACCCTTCTCTCCGCGTCCTGCATCATAGGCTGAGACAGCTCTGTCCTGCCAGCTCTAGGCGATGGAGCCTCCCCTCTTCTTTGACTGCTCCTTAAAGTCTGCTCTGCTGCTGTAACACACTCCCCGAGGCTGTAAGAGTTACTGGAAAAGCAGGTACTGCCCAGGCAGCTCCTGCTGTGTGAATTATTTACTGCTTCCAGCTGTTCAGTCAGCATTCCTAAATCCCCTAGACTTCGTTGCGTTAGTTACCCGTTCTGTTGCTGGGATACAAAGCTATGGCCAAGACTGCTCCCGGAAAGGAAGATCTTACCTTGGCTCACCGTTAACAGAGTCCAAGAGTCCGTCACAGTGGGAGACGTGGTGGCAGGAAGCCGAAAGAACACACCTCAGGGAGATGTTTCTTTAGAGAATTTTTCCTTGTTGGGAGAAGGTGAGCAAGACGACTTAAAACAGGACCCAGTGATAGAAGTGCAAAGCAGTCTCATCACAGCTCAGTCACTCCGGGATGGGCCGAGTTCTCGCCAGAAGCATTTGCAGGCTGTTCGAGAGGTGCCAGTACGGTCCCTGCCTGTGACCACTGGAGCTGCACAGCCTGCGAAGCTGTCCAGAGGCAGTTATGCCAGCATGGCATGGCGCCTCTGCAGCCTTGCCTAACAGGACACTCCCTGTCTCCGTAGTGTCTGTACTGGGGAAGAATCTCCTCATGCAAGCTCGGTGGTTCCACATCCTGGGGATGCTGATGTTCTTGTGGTCGTCTGTGCACCAGTACAAGTGCCACGTCATCCTCAGCAACCTCAGGAGAAACAAGAAAGGTGAGGTTTCCCCTGGAGCCGCTCGGATGGGTTCCAGCCCTCAGAGGTGGGCTTTCTCTCCTTCCCTTGTCAATATCAAATACTCACTTTTGACAAACACCTTTGCAAGTTGTGATCCTCTGGCCGGTAAAATGAGGCAGCAGATCTCCCTGCCAGATCTAGCTCTGACAGTCTATACCCACCTGTGGGGACAGCACCTCACACGTGCATTTGATTGGTCTGTGGACCACTCATATCAGTATGGAGTCATGTTACCCCAGCTGAAGGGAAGAAACTCGGCTTCTGAGTTAGCCTGTGCTGACCTGTCACGGGTACAGTTTGCGTTGTTCTTGTTTTATAGATGAGGAGGCCGAGGCATGGAGAGATTATGCTATTTGCACGACATTACCCAGTTATCATCGGGGAGAGTCAGGGTGTGAATTCTTGAACCCCGAGTCTGGCATCTGAACTGTTGTATGCTTTTGAGACAGATTGGAATCGCAGCAGAGCCCTTTGCCAGTGTTTTTGTTGTTGTTGTTGGTTTTTATTTTTCTTATTGCTACTGCTGTTTTGAGACAGGGTCACTCTAGTACAGCCCTACCTGTCCTAGAACTCACTAAGTAGACCAGGCTAGCCTCAAACTCCCAGACTTTCTCCTACCTCTGCTTCCCAAATGCTCTGCCACCTAAGATCTAAGGCGTGCGCCACCACACCCAGCAGGCCTTTTGTTTTGAGACATAGTCTCATTGGCTGGCCTCACAGAGGCCACCTGCCTGTGCCTCCCTGCCTGTGCTGGGGTTACAGCCATGCCACACTCGTGCCTGGCTGAGGTTGGTGGACGGTGAGAATGGGACAGGATGGTGGTTCTCACACAGGGTGTGGCCCTTGGTAGAGTTGCCGCCGTCTGGTTTCAGAAGTGGAGGAGTAAACCACCATCGCTGTTCTGTTTCAGGGGTGGTCATTCACTGCCAGCACAGGATCCCCTTTGGAGACTGGTTCGAATATGTGTCTTCGGCTAACTACCTGGCGGAACTGATGATCTACGTCGCCATGGCTGTCACCTTTGGGTTCCACAACCTAACCTGGTGGCTGGTGGTGACCTACGTCTTCTTCAGCCAAGCCTTGTCTGCATTCTTCAACCACAAATTCTACAAAAGCACGTTTGTCTCCTACCCAAAGCATCGGAAAGCTTTCCTTCCATTTTTGTTTTAAAGCAGGCTTCACGGTGAAGAGTGCGGGCCGGGGGGCGGGGCCAGATTCCGTTCCTATAGACACGAATGCGGGCCGGGGGGCGGGGCCAGATTCCGTTCCTATAGACACTGGAGGCAGGGCCTGAGGGGCACTTTCTGCAGGAGTGTTGGCATTGCCTGTTCTCCTTCAGCACTGAGCAAGGCAGTGCCCCCGAAGAAGACACTCCCGGCAGACAGGGCTTGCAGGATCTGCTTCTGCCAAGCTTTACAGAGCCAACCAGCTGCCAGCAAGTAAAGTAAATGGGCATCTCCAAGCTGCCTTACAGTCACACTAACCAGGAGTGTGAACAGCTTTGCACGCACGCACCCACACATGCATGGTTGAGTGCACTCGCTCGCTCTCGCTCTCTCCCTTGTACATGAAAGAAAAAGATCACCTGTGCTCAGATAGCTGTGGGAACAGGAAACTAGACCGAGTGCTGTGGGAAATCACAGGGTTTTAATAAACGTTGCCTGTCAATTAAAACAGGAACCTCTGGAAACACGATGAATGTACGGACTCATCCCAGTGGGCCCAGGGAGAAGGGAGTCTGCTGGAGTTAGTTAAATGCCTCATTTCACAATTTCACATCAGTATCTTCAGTTCATAAACCACAGCCTCACCTGCCCTGAAAGCCAGCCCAGCAGGAAGTTTGCCAACCTCTTTGACGGGATCCTCTTTTTAACATTTGTACTGAAAACATGGAGAAATAAAGTATTTTTATACATATGCATATAGACGTGGCCTGGACTGGGTGACACTGACAGAACCTGTCTCACTCCAGCCTTACTCAGACCGTGTCCACATACGCCTGGATCTGTTTCAACTAGTAGAGAGAACCCAAAATACACTAGGAATAAAGCTACCCCTCAAACAGCTTACATTAAAGGAAATAGCCGGTTGGGTCAAAGGCAAGTGATACCATTGTCCAGGCTACAGGAAAACCTCCACATTCCTGCCGTGGGACATCTTCTGGGCCTAGGTGTGGCTAGTTAGTTAGTCAGTGCTTGCCTAGAGTGTATGAGGCTCTGAATTCTGCTACCAGCGCCGTGAGAAATGACTTGGGCATTCTGCTCACCAGCTGAGGTACTTGGGAGTTTGTTTCGTTTTGTTGAGTCAGGGTCTCAGGTAGCCCAGCCTGCCTTGAAGTCATTATGTACCAGAGAGTGATCTTGCACTTTGACCCTCCTGACTCAATCTCCCAACTGCTGGAATTGCAGGTCTGTGCACTCCAGTCCTGTGGATTGAACACATGCATCCTACACACTCTGCCTGTGTCTCCCGCCCCCAGCTTACTCAGTTAATGTGGGTGCCATATACTCTACTGAGTGAGACATCCCTAGATCCATAACTGAGCCCAAGGCCTCACAAATGCTAGGCAGAGCCTCTTGTCACTGAGCTACACCCTAAGCCT
This sequence comes from Acomys minous, assembly GCF_964271855.1. Lineage (NCBI taxonomy): Eukaryota > Metazoa > Chordata > Mammalia > Rodentia > Muridae > Acomys > Acomys minous. The sequence continues at coordinate 60,248,837 of NC_140497.1, forward strand.
TTTAATCTAACTGTAAACACATTATGGTGGGACTCTGTACCCAGTAAGAGCTCTTTTGTTGTTGTTGTTTGTTTTGTTTTCTTTGAGACATGGTCTCTCTATGTATCCCTGGCTGTCCTGGACCAGGCTAGCTTCAAACTCAAAACGATCCATCCATCTCTGCCTCCCAAATGCAGGCATTAAAGGCATGTGCCACCACACCTAGCAACAGATAAAGAATCTCTGATACCTTTAATCCCAGCACTTGGGAGGCAGAGGCAGAAGCAGGCAAATCACTGTGAGTTCGAGGCCAGCCTGGTCTACAAAAGGAATCCAGGAAAAAAAAATCTTTGATAGAGTGAAGGAAGGATGGCACCAAAAATCTAACATGGTGAGCTAATCAGTTTTATTAGAGTTCCTTACAGGAATGTAAATGACTCAAGGCAGGTGCATCACCAAGGCCTACTCCAGTATGGATGACAGCTCACAAAAGCAGGCAAGACTGCAGCACACTGCCCAGCCTGCAGGCAGCTCAACAGGTTAGACAGTGTCCTCTCTATGTAGCCCAGCTAGTCTCTGCTTTTTCTCCCAGGAAGCGTAGCTTGTGTCCTTACACGGGACATATCCTCGCGGAGGAGGAGGGGCCTCCCGAATCTGCTTAGCAGCTCCACTGCATAGTTTCTTTCCTGAGTTTAGTGAGCTTGCCTTCAGGATGGAGTGCTCCAACTCCCCGTAGAGCAGCCATTTCTTTCCCCTTCCCTTTAACATCTAATGCCTAATGAGCTCCCCTTAAAGCAGAAGACTCAGGCCTAGGAGCGAACTGCCATCTAGCACACAGCTTACAAACCCCACCCTGAAGCTCCTATGTAAGCCCGTTCCTTGTGTTTTCTCTACTGTCAATTAAATCACCATTTAATCACGATTAACTGTTTGTTCTGTCAGTTCAAATAAACAAGGATTACTATTTAGAATTTTCTGTCTTTGGGGCCAGGGCTCAGGAACAAAACTCTTCCAACACAGGAGATGGATGCAAATCATACAGCGGTTTGTTCTAACGCGCATACAGATGGCATGCATGGTTTTAAATAAAAAGTTTAAAGGAAAGTTGTATTTTGCATCAGGATGAAATTTTACACCTAAGTTCAACTGAGGATTTGGACTTAGGAGTAAAATAAGGAACATCTCCTGTGGGGTCCGGTCAGTCTATGAGAAAGCTCCAGTATCTTATTCCATCCCCTACTGCACTTTGCTGTCCCTTGTACACGATCCTCTATTTCTTTCTCTTCTTCCTTGCCCAAACGTGTCACTTCTAGGTGAAGACAAGAGAATAGAGAAGTCCTCAAAAGGGCTCAGAACAGGGCGTGGCAGTAAGTCAGTTCCTAGCACACCTGCCTAGCATGCGTGAGTCTCTACGTTTGATTCCCGATCCTGTATAAAGCCAAGTGTGGTCACAAATGCCTGTAATCCCAGTACTTAGAAAATAGAGGCAGGAGGATCAGCAGTTAAAGGTCATCCTTGGCTACGTAGCAAGTTCAAGACCAGCTTGGGCTACATGAGACCCTCTCTCAGAAAAGAAAAAAGTGGACATTGGCGCGTGTGTGTGACTGTGTGAATGAAGTGACGTGAATGTTAGATGGGGCCTGAGCAGTGCAGCACACCTGAGAACCGTGCTGCATCTAAAGGGGTTGTGGTTGTGAAGAGATTACAAAAGGGAGAGTATCATACAGGCTTACAAACTCTTCACAAGCCTCATGTGCAAATTCTTCACCTCCTGCCAAGTTGGGAGGATATGATGCTGTGCTACCTCAGAACAGCATCCTCTACCACAGTGTGCCGAAAGTAGCCTCTGTTTTGGGTTGTAACTCATCCTGCACACTAACATGTTCTTAAGAGTATGCCTGTGTTACTTGACTCCACAGTGCTGTTGTAAGACTCTGATCTGGAGAGTCTATTCCAGAAAGTGACTGGAGTGAGAAGTAGAGGCCGGTTTGATGCAAATGCAAGAGGAAGTTTATTGGTCCAGCGCAATGGGGTCCACCTGCACCCGAGGGAGAGGAGACCCCCCCAAGTAACAAAAGCACTGAGTTTTCACACTTTTTCAAAGGCAGATCTGTAACAATCCTGTTGGCTATTTAACGTGACCTTTAATTTTATTGGGTGGTTCTAAAACTGTGTCTCAGCCCGGAGGTAACTGTCTTGGGGTGGGGGTGAGTGGGGTAAGTTCCAGTTTGTGCAAGCTAAAACTGTCAGCTCTGCGGGGTGGAATTTCTCAGGGGCTTTCCTTTTTCTGACCCTGCTTCAAAACAGAGTTAGGTTGGATCTCTCACTGTGTTCTGTGTTATATTTTTAACACAATGAGCAGCTATTACTGCAATCTGTTACACGTAGAATAGACAAGTATCTCCCAAAAGGTTGTGTGTTAGAAGGTTGGTTGTAGCTGTTGACTCTTTAGGTGATGATTAAGAAAGCTGGAGAAATGACTCAGCAGTTAAGAGCACTTGTTGCTCTTCCAGAGGATCCAGTTTCAATTTCTAGCACCCACTCGATGGCTCACAACTGTCTATAACTCCAGTTCTGGGGCACACAACACCCTCTTCTGAACTCCGGATACCAGGCCTGTGCCAGATGCGCAGATAGACCCACACATACATTTTTTTTTTAATTTAAGAGATGATAGGCTCATAAGTTAATACACTGATTAAATTACTAGCCAAATGGACCCTTAATGGGTAGGGCCTTGTTGAAGGAAGTGGCAGTTTCTCAACTCTCTCAGCTCTAAAGTGAGCAGCTCTCCTCTGGCATGTCCCGGCATCGACAATGTTTCTGGCTTGCTGTCTTGAGACTTCTAGGAATATGTAAAGAAACATTTATTCACCCGATACAGAAGGTGCCACATGATTAAAAAACTTTCATCTACATCCAGCTTGGTGAACTACTGACTCAAAAGACCGCTACCCCACCAGGAAGTCCCTTAGGCAGCTGGAAGCTATACCACTACCCATGGCATTTGCACTATAGAAAAGTCCCCTGGACAACTTACAAGTAACTACCCTGTCAAAGGAGTTTGCCTTCCACAAGTAACTGTTTCGCGTTTATATAAACTTGGGGAAGGGATGGCCTTGTGAACCTCATGAGTCTGGGAAACCTCCCATGACTGGCCTCCAGGAGGGAATGTCACCGGGCCTAATCTGATAAGCATCTCATGTGGGTGATTACAGTTTTGATTCAGGATGGCAGCGAGCACATCCAGCCCACAGGGTAAAGCGTCACAACACCTTTACTTCTCTCTCTGCCGTTCTCTCCACCTCCCTCCGATGCTCAGTGTCCCTTGAGCCCCAGAGAGGTGATGGTAAAATGTGTAATTATTTTCTTCCATTGAGGGCTCAGCATTGAGCCACTCTACCACAGTAACCTTTATTCTAAGCAGTGTGACTAGCTATGAGTTTTCACAATTGCTGCCCCAACCATGGCCATAACAGTGATAAATCTGTGGCCATAATTGTAATGTTTAGAAGGCCACAGACACAACACATCCATGTAGCAAAACAATAGTGGTAACTTCCCCACAAGTTTTTACTTTGGCTTAAAATGTCAACCCTGGGTTCCCTCTATGGAATGGTCTTAACTCTAACTGGAAAGTAGTTGTTTGTGCCCAGAGAGTTGTCATCACTCCTAGGGGCTCATCTTGCCTGGCATGCTGTGGCATTGGTATTGGACTGGCATTAGCACATGGGGCCAGTCCACCGCTGAGCAGCACCATTGCTTCCCTCAGCAGTTGACATAGTATCTTAAAGCACTCTGAAAGCCAGCCGTCGGTGAGGAGGCTTCCATTTCAGTCCCAGGTGGATTTATCCAGAACCTTCAACCAGTCTGTGCAAGGTTTTCAGCAACAGAGACTTGCTATCTAGTTCTGGCATGCAAGCCACAACAGTGGCAATAGCCTGTGTCGTGGAGGGGTGGGTGGCCCTCAGAAGCCTCCCTCGCTAATAACTGTAGTTAAGCAGCCTGCACCTCACACTGGATCTTCATTCCACAAGCCCACAGTATCTGGGTGGCCCTTAAGTCCCGGCAGAGAGCTTCTGTATTACACCCCTTAGCCACTGTCTTTCCAAATGCCTCTGCAAGTCTGTGAGGCACTTACCTAGAGTTAGCACTGTATAATGACGTCTTCTCGTGTTGAGCAGTGTTTCTGAAGGTCCGTGGTCATCTGTTCTAAGGAAGTGTGAATTGGTCTCGGAATTCGGCAGCTAAGAGTATACTTACACAATGTTAGCAGGGCCCAACAAACACGAAAATATCCCATTGTGTGCATCTGTTGTTGTTTCAAAAGAGCAATATCGGGTGCAGCAGCAGAGACGGGGTCATCACCCCATTTAACCCTTCACAATCCAGTCAGTGTCCATAAGCTGTCTGACATCACAGGCTACACCTGGCCACTAGGGCCTTAGGTTGGACAGTAATCTCTCAACTTTATATGCTCATTGTGCCCAAATGTGACTATCCCTAGAGTTTACACGCCAAGGCAAAAGCTCTCTGGTGGATGTTATGGCAAGAATGAAGCATCAGGTTGGCTGTCCTCCTGTCAACCTCCATCACAGAAAGGCTCAGCTTCTTAGGACACCATCTGGGGGCCAAGTGTTTAAATACTCGAGCCTCCAGCCCTGGCTCAAGTTGTGGCGCACACCTTTAATCCCAGCACTCGGGAGGCAGAGGCAGGCAGATCTCTGAGTTAGAGGCCAGTCTGGTCTACAAAGTGAGCTTCAGGACAGCCAAGGCTACACAGAGAAACTCTGTCTGCAAAAGCAATAAATACATTAATTAATTAATGAGCCTCCAGGGAACACTTCACATAGAAAACATAATGCACCCCAAATTATCTTCTTACAGGGAAGGATTGCGCTCAGTACACTCTCCAGGGAGGGGCACCAGTTGCCTCACCTAGGACGAGTGTGACCGTTTTCACCGGTGCCACTCTGTTGTCTCCACATGCATCCACTGACACCCATAGCCCCTGTGCTTTGCAGGGTTGTGCCTGCATCCGTACCCAGGTGCTCTGAACGTTAACAGGGGACTACTACATCTGCAGGTCAACTCAGCATCTCCTGTTGCCCTGTACTTCCTGCTACAGGCAGCCTTGTCCACACTGTTACAGGAGTAGTTCTCAGCCCACAAGATCTCTTGCCTCACTGAGCAGACAGCTCAGTTACATGTCTTTTTGTATATGGGCACACGTGTGTGCATGCACGCACACGGAGGCCAGAGGAAAATCTAGGGAGCCATTCTTGAGGCGTCATCTACCTTGTTTTCTTGAGACAGGATCCCTGCCAAGCCTGAAATCAGAGGGCCCTGGGTATCTGTATTTTATTTTATTTTATTTTATTTTATTTTATTGTATTGTATTGTATTTTATTTTATTTTTTTTATTTTTTTTATTTTATTTTATTTTATTTTATTATTTTATTTTATTTTATTTTATTTTATTTATTTTTTACCTTTATAGCTCTGGGATTACAGGCACATAACACTATATCCTCTTCCTCCTCCTCCTCCTCCTCCTCCCCCTCCTCCTCCTCCTCCTTCTTCTTCTTCTTTTTTAAACATGAGTTCTGGGTATCAAACTCAGATCCCTGTGCTTGTAAGGCAGATACTTTACCAACTGAACTACCTCTCCAATCCCCCAGTACCATATCTTATCATCAGACCACACAACTGCTACCCCGGTAAGATGGCAAGCCTTCTCTCCCACCCCAGGAAGGAGCTGGCTGCGCCATTCTCTCTCCCACCCCAGGAAGGAGCCAGCTGCGCCATTCTCTCTCCCACCCGCCACTGATCTTGATTCTGTCAGTCCACGTTGGCACCAGACTTCACAGAGCTTTTCCTAAGGAGATGCAAAGAAGCGTGTATCCACCAGCGATAGAGGACGCCAATGGACAGACCGAAAGAGTAATGCTTTCCACGACTAAGTGATAAGTCTCTTAGGGTCACTCACCTGAGCATAGGTGACTGAGTCAAAGGCAGCTCTATCACCAGGAAGTCCCTTGGGTAGCATAAAGGTGGCTATACCACTGAAGAGTCTCACTGGTAGTGCAGATGCTCATGAGAAGGGACGCTGCTGAAAAGGCCTGGGTAGCGTAGATGATTCACAAGAAGTCGCTGATGAGTTTGCTGGGCAATTGTTAGGCAGCTGTAGTATCGAGGAGCTTCCCACAGCTGACTCCAGGAGTTGCTGTAACCACTTCTGTGGCCTTAGGGGAGAGAGAGGTCTTATGAGTCTTTTTATTTGTTTGTTTTTTGAGACAGGGTTTCTCTGTGTAGCCTTGGCTGTCCTAGACTCGCTTTGTAGACCAGGCTGGCCTCGAACTCACAGTGATCCACCTGCCCCTGCCTCCCGAGTGCTGGGATTAAAGGTGTGCGCCACCACGCCTGGCAAGGTCTTACAAATCTTAAGCCTTGCACGAGCTCCCTGCTTTTTCTGCGAGAGAACATTAGTAGGACTGATCTTGTAAGCCGCTCTGATTCAGGACAGCAATGGAGGAAACAGCTATGTAACACATCCCGTAGGCCTGAAAGCCACAAAGCCAGCCCATCGTGGACTGGATGCTTTGGAAAGTGTGAGTAGAAATCCTTTTTTCTCTAAGTCAGTCTGCTCAGGTATTTGGTCACAGCGACAAAACTTGACTGTCATATCTGCCAAGAAAGCTTAACAGATATGTGAAGGCATAAGCTTATTGTGTAATTCAAATACTGATTTCTTCACACACCACACACACACACACACACACACCAATATCTGATTGCAAAACTGTCCCCTGATATGCTAATGAAGCAGCTTGTAGCCAATCACTGAGCAGGAGAGAGAATAGGGCTGGACTTCCTGCCAGCCAGGGGAGGAGTAGTTAGAAGAGGAGTTAGATTCAGCCACTGTGAGGTCCAGGAAGCAGTGCAGGCCGCTCACGTCATATGGCCCCAGGCAGCAGCACGACTTACAGACATCTCCATGGCTTCAGACTGCAGCACAGAACTTGCACATCTGCGTGGCCCGCGGTGCTAACATGTGCCACAGATGTCTATCTGGATCCCAACAGGATGCAGCCCTCCAGGGCGTGCCCCACCTCCCCCCCCCCCCCCCAGCTTTTATGTGAGATCTGGGGAGCTAGACTCTAGGCTTCATGATTACTCGACAAGTTCTTCAACCTATGAGCCATCTCCCCAGCGTTCAACTTGTTTTTATAATTAGTCAGCCTGAGATTTACTAAAAAATGGACAAGACCCAGACATAAATAATGCATATGACACACACTTCATCATTTTTTTTCTCAAGCAGAAAGACTCTCCTAGGAAGCCATGTATTGGTTTGGGGCAAAGCAAAATTTAGTTATTCAAGTGAAAACTGAATTTTAAAGAGCTGGCATGGGACCTGGGAAGACAGTTCAGTCAGTAAAGCGCTCGCCACATGAGTGTAAAGACCTGAGTGGGATTCACAGTGCCCTTGTAAGAAGCCAGGCATGGAGTGGGTGCACCTGCAATCCCAGGTTTGGTCCCGGGCCCCGTACGGTAGAAAGAGAAAGCTCACTTCCATAAGTTGTCCTCGGACATCCACATATGAGCTGTGACATACCCCCTCTCCCAAATAAGTAAATGCGAACTTAATTTTATTTATTGTATATGAGTACTTTATCTGCAGAAGAGGGCATTAGATCCCATTACAGATGGTTGGGAGCCACCATGTGATTGCTGGGAATTGAACTCAAGACCTCTGGAAGAAACACTCTTAACCACTGGGCCATCTTTCCAGTCCGCAAATTTATTTTTAAAAAAATATTAAATGTGGTTTATATTGACATGTGAAAAGCTGTTGTTGTTGGGTATTTACACTACTAAGAATCATGTAATCACTCTGAGAAAGGAATAAAACAAAATAGTCAAAAGAAGTCTTTAGGAGCTAATCAACCTGTGAACCCACTCACATTTTTAAAAACTAGGTTCTCATAAGAGAAATGCAACATTCATGGGAGGTTGGGAGGGATCTCTCAAAAATGTTGACATCAACGTGAAGGCCGTAACTCTAGTATTTGTTCTCCTATAAAGTAAAGCAGAAGAGGGCAGCCCTCAGAGGCTCCCTGGCCCCTGGCCTCCTGCTACAACGTGGTCTGCTGGCAACTAACGCTAGCATGACCTTTTTGCTCTGTAGATTGTATTAAATGTCTGAGGTTTAAAAACAACCCACAGTGGAGAAAACACATAACCCAGTAAGCAGGTAGGAATGCGGCTTGTGACTCAGTTACAAGAACAGTTTCTAGTGCAGCTCTGGCTCACAGTAAAGGACTATAAAAGTTGTTTTTTTAATTGATGAGGATTAGCCACTGTTCCATATCTCCTTCTTACCTACTTGCTGTGGCCAAACTGTATCTCCAACTCATCTTTCTCCGTTTTCATCTGAGTTTGTCTATAGGGTTTCCTTTCGTGATTTTGCTTTTATGGCTTGGAGCGCTACAAGACGGCTCAGGGTAAAGGTGCTTGCTGGCAAGCCTGGTGCCCTGAGGACACACAGGGTGGAAAGACAGAACCATCTCCTGTAAGTTGTCCCTCATGCTGTGTGTACACATGTGCATGCACACAGATGAATGAATGGATAGATGGAGTTTTTTTTTGTTTTTGTTTTTGTTTTTTGTTTGTTTTTTGAGACAGGGTTTCTCTGTGTAGCCCTGGCCGTCCTGGACTCGCTTTGTAGACCAGGCTGGCCTCGAACTCACAGCGATCCACCTGTCTCTGCCTCCTGAGTACTGGGATTAAAGGCGTGCGCCACCACCGCCCGGCTGGATGGAGTTTTAAAAAGAAGGCACGCAAGAAACTTTAGATAGGTAACCAGAGTGTAAAGCTGTGGGAAAGACTAAGCTTTGTCGTAGGTAAAAGCAGTCTTGGCGGGCTTTACCCTTGGGCACCCCATGGATGCCCTGTGATAGACTGAGTGGAGCCATCCTGGGCCTGGAATTCAGGAAGCAGACCTGGGGACTCCTCCTGCACTATTGTCTTTCTAATTGACCCTCAATGGGAGAAAGAGACCGCCCTTCGCCCTTCCCATGTGACTCAGGCAGGCGGAGAGGAGAGGAGAGAGCTGCAGCAGGTTCAGACCGGGCTTGAACGCACGTGGATCAGCGGACAGGCTGGACCAGCACACAGGCCAGAGACACCTAAGGACCCGTCCCATGGAACGGATACTGGAAGGTTCACTCTTTTTTCCCTTTAACCTTTTTTCCCTCTTGTGTAAGCTAGTTGGGTTGTATAATAAAGTTTAATTGTTAAGAAACAGAGCCAACATAAAGTAATTGAGATGAACAGGCAAAGAGATGGAGATGGATTTTCCCTTCCCATACCCAAAAAGCTGCAATTCTGGGGTGAGATCAGAAGATACCTTCTGCTGAGAACATCCTGTGAGGTCACCCTGAAAGATGGATAACTGGAGGAAACATCAGAATCCACGATGTTTTTCTAACTAATTAACCTATCTACTTTGCACTTCGTGACTTCGTGAGCACCTTGTTCATAATGTTAGTTAGCAGCATCTCTGACGACCTTGTTCTGAGGTCATTGCACAGCTTTGCTCTTTCATCCTCCAGGCATGCTCTCAGGGTGTGCTAGACGTACAAAGCACACTGAACAAGTGTTTCCTCTGCCTTGGTTAGGGTTTAATGTGGGTCAGTATTTTTCCCTCTCGGAACAGCTTCAGATTGCCAAGTGGCTAGGTTCTGTTTGTGTGGTTTTCAAGGAAGACACGACATTATATATGTGTGTGTGTATATATATATGTGTGTGTGTGTGTGTGTATGTATATATGTATATGTGTATATATATGCACACACACACACACACACACACACACACACACACACACACACACATATATTTCATTCCACTTCCTGGGTCGTATCCCCTGCAAGGTCTGTCATAGGATGTGATCATTTATAAGCAGAAGTGTCTGAGGATGTGAGAGGGAATAAATACCATTTGGCTTGCTATACATAATTTTCCTCATTCATAGAATACGCTCTGATTTAAGATCAGAAAGGCATTTGAAGGGTGAGGGAGATGGCTTAGTGGAACCCCAGAACACACAAAAAACAAGATGGGGTTGGCGTTTCCTGTGACAAGATGGAAGTGAGACATGAGACTCCCCAGAAACCCACTGGCCAACAAGCCTGGCCAACCTTGATAAGCAATGAGGGGACCCCCTCTCACACACAGGGTGGGGGGTTTGAAGGTACGGATATCTTCCTGAGAGATATGGGCTCTTGAGGATCTTGAGTCTAGGAAAGACTCCTCTTAGGAAACAAAAGGGGGGACTGGAAATTCATCAATGGTCTCTTAAAGTAAGGAAAGCCCAGGCTGACTGATTGCTAACACTTCCAGGAAGTTTGCCGTAGGGCGCTTTTGTGGAGTGGGAACAGGAAGCACCAATGACGTTCTTCCTCTTGGATCAGATAAGCAGCTCAGATGGGTTTGTCCTTGTCTTGATCACTTCACAGGGCGTTCAGTGAAGAAACGCTAGTTCTCAAGTTTACATGTTACTGATGTGAAACAAAAGGGCAGTAGTTCACATGACAAATCACATGTATTGACATCTCTGACATGTAACGCACCAAGACATATGGGGAAGGCTCCTGGCCCTGAGAAGGTGAACTAAGTGGGGAAAAGGTGCAGATTTATCAACAGCCTGTTGCTTTGAGTTAACATCTAGAATTTGCTGGAGTTACGTGCAACTAAGAGCCAACTGATACGGGTGCTGGGAACCAAGCTGAAGTCCTCTGCAAGAGCAGCCAGTGCTCATGACTGCCAAGCTATCTCCTCAACCCCAAGTGCATTATTTTTATATGAAGAACCAACTGTTTACAAAGAAGACAATTTAAAATGTTTCTTTGCAATTGCAGATACAATGGCAGAATACATAAACAGACCTCTCAAAATTACATGCAAGTCATGAGGTCACCTTCAGCTTCCTTTATGATCTCCATAATTCTAAAGAAACACTTCTTCGTTTTAGCAGAAATATAAAAATGGCATTGTATATATTTTAATAATTAAGATTAAATTCACACTGATATGAAATGAATTTGTATAAAGTTAAATCTGCCTAAAATTTTTTTTCCAATGAGAATCAACAGCTATAGAAATACTAAAATCTATGTTTGAATTAATTTATCAGAAATTGGAAGTAGGGGCTGGAATTGTCAGGTAGGGTGCTTGCCAGGCATGCATGAGGCTCTGGGTTCTAGTCAAAGGAGAGAGATGGGGGAGGGGAGGGGAGGGAGGGAGCGGGGGGGGGGGAGGGAGAGGGGGAAGGAGGGAGAGGGGGAAGGGGGAAGGGAAGAGAGAGAGAGAGAAATAGAGAGAGAGTGCACAAGCAAGCTCAGTGTTACTGTAGTCTTTAAATACTTTATCACTTGGGCCAACAGAAAGAGCCTCTTTAGAATGAAAACTTATCAAAACTGATATTGCATTTGGCTAAGAGTGGCAAGTGTGGCTTTCAGTCACATCTGCCGAAGAAAGAAATTACATGATATGAATTTCATATCTATTGAGGATAGAAAGCATAGTTTTTGATGAAATTTCAGAAAACTGAGCTGTGGTGATTTGAATGAAAACGGCCCTCATAGTTTTTAGGGAATGGCATTATTTGAAAGGACTAAGATGTACGGCCTTATTGGAGTAGATGTGGCCTTGTTGGAGGAAGTGTGCCATTGGGCGTGGGCTTTGAGGTTTCAAATGCTCAAGCCAGGCCCAGTGGCTCTCTCTTCCCGCTGTCTGCTGATCCAGATGTAGAACTCTCAGCTACTTCTCCAGCGCTGTGTCGGCCTGGATGCCACCATGCTTCCCTCCATGATGACAACGGACTGAACCTCTGAACTATAAGCCAGCCCCAATTAAATGTTTTCCTTTATAAGAGTTGTCCAGGCCATGGTGTCTCTTCACAGCAATAAAACCCTCACTAAGACATGAGCCAAAAAGAAATGTACGCCTAATTAAGATTATTTATAAACCATTAATTATATAAAATGATAGCATCAAAATATTATTTTGGCAAGTTTTAAGTTATATGTGGTTTCTCATTAATCAATATTTTGCCTCTTATAGGAGCATTTTGTACTGCACTTCTTTCCTGGTTTTTGAGCTGAGAGCCCATGTTTTCCTTTTGCACTAGGCTCAGCAAGTTATACAGCCAGCCCTAACCTCAGGCAAGGGTGTGACTGAGTTTTATCAAGTCCTAAAAGAAGACAATGCTCTCTATAAATGTTGAGGGGGTGTAGGAAAAGAGCAAGAAATGCAAGACAACGCATACTCTTAAAGTGTTTCATATAAAATCATGTTGTAGTGGGCATTTCATCTATCTTAAGAGGAAAATACTAATGAACCACTGGGAGTTAGAGTAGAGAGTGAGGCATAAGAAAATAAGTTTTTACGTTTGTTCTGAGGTTGTCATCAGGGGAAAAAGAGCATTTTTGTTGAAGTTATGGCTTTGACATAAAAACCATAAGTTTATCTGGATGAAAATCCATTCAGATAAAGATCAAATCAGATACAGCAGGCCTGTTGGGTTATTCATCAATATTCTATGGTTTTTCAAGGATGCAGTCTCATTTTTTTTCCGAAGAGCATATAGATGACTGCAATGGTGTGAGCCATGTTTGTCTTGGTGTTTCTCTGGAAATGTTGACACTCAGGATTAGAAAGATGAGCCATCAGTTAGGAGTGCCTGCTGCTCATCAGAGGAGCTCCAGTCCCAGTACTCACCATCACACGTAACTCCGGCTCCAGGGGATCTGACACCCTCTCTGGCTCCATCGCATCAGCACACACAGCACACAAACATACATGAAAGTGCACACAAATAAAATAAGAAGATAAAAGACTCTAAATGGACTTTACAGTAGAGACAAATTCACAATAAAGATGGTTTACTTTTGACAATGTGATAGCAGAGAAGAAAACTTCCAGCAGATCAGTTTGCTTCCTGTGGATCTAACACAGATGGACTGAATAGTTCTTGCTTTTATGACGGTTATTGTATAAAACCAATTTTTGTAGGAATTTATATATACCAAAACTATTGGACATTTGTATAATTTTTAATTAATTAACTTTGCATCCCTGCTGACTTAAGACAACAAGTCAAATATGATGACATAGTGATCGAACAATGTTGTGCTGTGGCCTTTAGAGAATTGGGATAGTTTTGGCTGTTCATTGCTCGACTTCGAGATGCTCCTAGAGAGAACTGTTCGAGGGAAGGCTTCGGGACTCTGGGCTCCTGCTGAGGTTCCAGGTTCTGGTTACTCTAGGTTCCAGCAGAAGAAATCCTGCTGATTACGCTGGGAGAATCATTCCTCAGAACTGATATCCTTCCTTTGTTATTCTTTAATCTTTTTTTCCTATTGTTTCGGTTAGTTGGGTTATAAGGGACATACGCTCAGTTAATAAGTTCATAATAAAATATGTTGGTGAAGAAAATTGAGCCTATGCATCCCAATCACAGCTTTCCCTCCCTCCCCTCCTCTCAGTCCCTCCCTCTCACCTCACCTCCCTGGATATCTTCCTAGTCTCCCTTTCTTCTCAGAGGAGGCTCAGAAAAAGGGAGGCCTTGCATGGATAGTAACCCACCTTGGCTTATCAAGTTGTAGTAGGACTAGGTGTGTCTTCTGCTGTGGCTAGGCAAGGCAGCCCAGGTAGTGCAAGGGATCGCAAAGTAGACCAGAGAGTCAGAAACAGCTCCTGCTCCGGCTCTTAGGAGTCCCACATGAAGACCCAGCTGCACCACAGTTACATATGTGCAGAGGCCTAGGTGCATCCCAAGTGTGTTCTCTGTTTTGTGGTGTGGGTCCATCTGGGCCCAGAGGTTAGTTGACCTTATCTGTTTTCATACAGGAAATATCCTTGACCTCTTTGGCTCCTTCAATCCTTCTTCTCCATCTTCCATAGAAACTCCATGCTCCACCTAATATTTGGCTCTGGGTCTCTGGACCTGTTTCCATCAGTAGCTGGGTGAAGCCTCACAGATGACAGTTATGCTAGGTGCCTGTCTGCAAGCACAGCAGAATAGCATTAATAGTGTCAGGGGTGGACTCTCTCTTACGGCACGCATCTCCAGCTAGGCCAGTCATTGGTTGGCCATTCCCTCAATTTCTGCTCCATCTTTACCCCTGTGTGTCTTTGTTTGTAGGAGAAATTGTGGGTCTAAGGTTTTGTGGCTGGGTTGGTGTTCCAGTCCCTCTCTTGGAAGTCTTTCCTGGTTACAGGCGAAGGCCGTTGCTAGGAGTCTTAGCTAGGGTCGCCCTCGTAGATTCCTGGGAGTTTCCATTGTCCTAGGTTTCTGGCTAGTCTTGGATATGCCACCCCCACCAATTCCAGTTCTCTCTTCCCAAACCGCCTCCCTCTGTTCTCCCTTGACTTGATCCCTCCTGGTCCCCTCCCCACATCCCCCCACATCCCCCCACACCCAGTTTCCTCCCTCCATCCACCCACTGGTGTCTACTCTATTTCCCCTTCTCATTGAGATCCAAACATTCCCCCTTGGGCCCTCCTTGTTACTTTGGGTCTGTGGATTGTAGCATGGTTATCCTGTACATTATGGCTGATGACCACTTATAAGTGAGTATATACCTTGTTTGTCTTTCTGGGTCTGGGTTACCTCACTCAGGATGATCTTTTCTAGCTCCATCCATTTGCTTGCAGATTTCATGTTGCAACTGTTTGTAATAGCTGAGTAATATCCTATTGTGTAACTGTACCACATTTTCTTTATCCATTCTTTGGCTGAGAGACATCTAGGTTGTTTCCAGATTCTGTCTATTACACATAAAGCTGCTGTGGACATTGTTAAGAAAGTGTTCTTGCAGTACAGTGGAGTCTCTTTTGGGTATGTGCCCAGGGGTGGTATAGCTGGGTCTTGAGGTAGAGCAATTCCCAATTTTCTGAGAAAGCACCAGAGTGATTTCTAAATTGGTTATACAATTTGCACTTCCGCCAACAATGGAGGAGCGTTTCCCTTGCTCCACAGCCTCACCAGCATGTGCTATTGCTTGAGTTTTTGATCTTGGCCATACTGACAGGTATAAGACGAAATCTCATAGTCATTGTGATTTGCATTTCCCTGAAGACTAAGGATGTTAACTATTTCTGTAAGTGCTTCTCAGCCACTAGAGATTACTCTGCTGAGAATCCCCTCTATAGATAGGCACCTCATTTTTAAATTGGTTATTTGGTTTGTTGCTGTCTAGCTTCTTGAGATCTTTCTGTATTTTGGATCTCAGTCCTCTGTCTGGTGTACAGGTGGGGAAGGTCTTTTCCCGTTCTGTAGGCTGCTGCTTTGTCCTTTGGATGGTGCCCTTCACCTTACAGAAACTTTGTTTCATGAAGTCCCATTCACTGTTGATCTTAGTGTCTAAGCTGTTGGTCTGTTCAGGAAGCTGTCTCCTGTGCCAATACGTTCAAGGCTACTGCCTACTTTCTCTTCTATCAGATTTAGTGTGTCTGGTTTTATGTTGAGGTCTTTGATCCACTTGGGCTTGAGTTTTGTGCAGAGTGATAGATATGGATCTATTTGCATTCTTCTACATGCAGATATCCAGTTATACAACATCATTTGTTGAGGGTGGTTTCTTTTTTCCATTGTATGGTTTTGGCTTAGTTGTCGAAGATCAAGTGTCCTTAGGTGTATGGGTTTACTTCTGGGTCTTCAATTTGACTCTATTGATTTTTTTGTTGTTGTTTTTATGACAATACCATAATGTTTTTATTCCCACTTCTCTGTTGTACACCTTGAAATAAGGAGTAGTGAGTCCTCCAGTAGTTCTTCTATTGTACAGGATTGTTTTAGTTATTCTGGGTTTTTTATTTTTCCACATGATGTTGAGTATTATACTTTCAAGGTCTGTAAAGAATTGTGTTGGAATTTTGATGGGAATTGCATTGAATCTGTAGATTAATTTTGGTAAGATGGCTTTTTTTTTTTTAACGAGACAGGGTCTCTCTGTGTAGCCTTGGCTGTCCTGGACTCACTTTGTAGACCAGGCCGGCCTTGAACTCACAGTGATCTGCCTGCCTCTGCCTCCCAAGTGCTGGGATTAAAGGCATGTGCCATCACACCCGGCAAGATGGCCTTTTTTACTATGTTAATACTACTGATCCATGAGCATAAAACATCTTTCCATCCTCTGATATCTCCCTCAATTTCATTCTTCAGATACTTGAAGTTCTTGTCATACAAGTTATTTCAATTCCTTGAGTAGAGTTACACCACAATACTTTATATCGTTTGTGGCTACTGTCAAGGGTGTAGTTTCCCTAATTTCTTTCTCAACCCGTAGATCACTTGTATATAGGAAGGCTACTGATTTTTTCGTAGTTAATTTTGTATCCAGCCACTTTGCCAATGGTGTTTATAGCTGTAGGAGTTCCTTAGTAAAAATTTTGGTGTCACTTATGTATACTATAATATCATCTGCATATAGCAATACTTTGATGTTTTCCTTTCCAATTTGTATCCCCTTGATGTCCTTTAGTGGGCAGCCTTGTCTTGTCTCTAATTTTAGTGGAATTGCTTTAAATTTTTCTCCATTTAATTTGATGTTGGCTATTGTCTTGCTGTATATAGCATTTGTTATGTTTAGGTGTGTGCCTTGTATCCTTGATCTTGCCAAGACATTTATCATAAGGGGTGTTGGGTTTTGTTAAAGGCTTTTTCAGCAAACCAATGAGATGATCATGTGTTTTTTCTTTTTCAGTTTGTTTATATGGTGGGATACACTGACATATTTTTGTCTGTTGAACCATCCCTGAATTTCTTGTATAAAGCCTACTTGATCATGGTGATGGTTTCAACATGTTTTTGGATTCAAGTTTGCAAGTATTTTATTGAGTATCTTTGCATCAGTGTTCATGAGGAAGATTGGTGTGAAAGTTTCTTTGTTGAATCTTTGTGTGGTTTAGGTGTCAGGGTGATTGGGGTCTCATAGAATGAGCTTGGTAATGTTTCTCCTATTTCTATTTTGTGGAATAGTTTGAGAAATATTGGTATTAGCTTTTCTTAGAAAGTCTAGTAGAAATTTCCTCTAAAATCATCTGGCCCTGGGCACTTTTTTTTTTTTTTTGGTTGTTGTTGTGAGACTTTTAGTGGATGCTTCTATTTCCTTAGGGGTTATAGGCTTATTTAGATTGTTATGTGATTTTGATTTAATTTTGGTAAGTGGTATATATCAAGAGAACCATCTATTTTGTTTAGATCCTCCAATTTTGTGGAGTACAGGTTTTTGAAGTAAGACTTAATGAATCTTTGGATTTCCCTGGCGTCATGTCTCTGCCTTTTTGTTAGCCTGGCTAAGGGTTTGTCTATCTTGTTGGTTGTCTCAAAGAACCAACTTTTGGTTTCATTGATTCTAAGTATTGTTTTCTTTGTTTCTATTTTTTGTTTCATCCCAGAGTTTATTCCTGCCATCTATTCCTCTTGGATGTGTTCCCTTCTTTCTGTTCTACAGCCGGTGTGGTTTTAAGTTGCTAGTATGAGATCGCTCTCATTTCTTTATGAAAGCACTTAGTGCTCTGAGCTTTCTTCTGAGCATTACTTTCATTGTGTCCTATTAGATTGGGTATGCTGTGCCTTAATTCTCATTGAATTTTAGAAAGTCTTTAATTTCCTTTTTCATTTCTTCCTTGACCCAGTAGTCATTGAGTGGAGAGTTGTTCAATTTCCATGAGTTTGCAGGCTTTCTGTTTTTGTTGAAGTCCAGCATTAATCCATGGTGGTCTGATAAGATACAGGGGGCTATTTCAAATTTCTTGTATTTTTGAGACTTGCTTTGTATCCAAGTATATAGTCAATTTTGGAGAGGGTTCCGTGAGTTGCTGAGAAGGTATGTTCTTTTGTGTTTGGTTGAAATGTTCTGTAGATATCTGTTAGGCCCATTTGATTCATAACATCTGTTAGTTTCATTATTTCTCTGTTTAGTTTCTGTCTGGACGTCCTCTGTCCATTGGTCAGAGTGGGGTGTTGAAGTCTCTCATTATTACTGTTTCGGGTTTGATGTGTGATTTAAGCTTTAGTGATGATTCTTTTAAGAATGTGAGTGCCCTTGCATTTGGGGCATAGATAATCAGAATTGAGATGTCATCTTGGTAGCTTTTCCCTTTGACAAGTATGACGTGTCCTTCCCCATGTCTTTTGATTAATTTTGATTGAAAGTCTATTTTATTGGATATTAGAATGGCAGTTTACCACTGTTTTATGTGCTTATAGGGGGAGTTGTCAGATAAGGGCTTGGAGCAGGTGAGGGCTTACCTGATGTCCCCGTGCTGGCAAGCCTGGGGGGTGGGGGTGGGGAAGCAGGCAGAGCTCTGGGGCAGGAAATGGAGTGCTGGATATAGGGTGCAGTTTACTGCTGTTGAGGGTGCTTTCAGGGGAGTTGGTGAGCAGGGGCTTGGAGGGGGAAGGGCTTACTGACGTCCCTGGGTCTGGCCGGCCTCTGGAAAAGCAGGCGGACTTGTGTGGTAGGAAGTCAACTTAGCTTATTTTATCACCTCAACTTTTAATGACATTACAGATTCCTAAACAATGTAAAATTGTGTTGCCCCCCCCCTACCCCCCCCCCCCCCCCCCCCCGCGTGGGCCTCTTTTAGTCCTTTGTCTGGTACTTAGACTTCGCAAACTGACTCAGGAAGCATCCGAGCATGTGCAGTGTTACAACAACAGATGTCATACACAAAGCTTTAACATTAGGGAAGACAATTACAACAGATACAAGAAACAGGCGACGTCTGCCTGCTGGCAGATCTGTGACAAAGCAGCTCTGACCCTGCCTCCATTTTCAGGGTGTTTCAAAGTCAACTTTGAAAGACAGCTGAGAATTGCATAGAAGTCACATTCCTCTGCGGAGTGGGGCAGTGTGTACGCATGACTGGTAATTACAGGCTGAAAAGGCCATGGCTTTTTGTGGGCCCCAGATAATTACCTTCTCCTTCCTTCTACCAATCATTAGATAGCAACGGAAGTTTGGCTTTTACAAAGAAAAGAATTTAGAGCAGGGTCACAGAGAAAGGGTTGTTGTTTTTTAGATGGTCCCCCGTCCATCGGCAGAGTGGTTGGAAATCAATAACAAACTAACAAAATCCAAACCGAATCAGGGCTGCCTATTTGAGAGCAGACACAGAAAGGGCGTGGGACTTGCCTCGTCACTGTGGAGCTCCTGTTCGGGTG
The DNA here is from genome assembly GCF_964271855.1 of Acomys minous. NCBI lineage: Eukaryota > Metazoa > Chordata > Mammalia > Rodentia > Muridae > Acomys > Acomys minous. The sequence goes on from NC_140497.1 coordinate 60,268,056, forward strand.
TGTGAGAGTCCCGTTATATGCAAGCCTATCAGGGGCTAACCTGCTTGGTCAACCAGGTAGAAAAAAATTACAAACAGGCAGGATGCAAGTCCAACGCAGCCCACAGATGACAGGCACTGTTTTGCCACAGTGTTTTTTACATTCTGAATTGGGGCTGTAGAGATGGTTGCATGGTTAAGAGTACTTACTGGCAGAGGACGCGAATTTGGTTTCCAGCACCCACATCCGGCAGTTCACAAGCGCCTATCACTCGGTTGCAGGGGATCTGATGCGCTCCTGCAGCCTCCATAGGCATGTGCACACACATGGTGCACACACACTCAGGCACACGGATAAGCATAAAATGACTAAACAAATCTCTTTAAGCCGGGCGTGGTGGCGCACGCCTTTAATCCCAGCACTCGGGAGGCAGAGGCAGGCGGATCGCTGTGAGTTCGAGGCCAGCCTGGTCTACAAAGTGAGTCCAGGACAGCCAAGGCTACACAGAGAGACCCTGTCTCGAAAAACAAAACAAAACAAAAAAAAAAAATCTCTTTAAAATTCACAAATTAAACATTTGAACTATCGTGATGATGAATATTTTGTGTCAACCTGGCTTTTTGTTGTTGTTGTTGTTGTTGTTTAAACAAGAAACCAGCTTCCTTAAAATATTTTATAGATGTAATTAGCATCTGCAGTCAGTGGACTACGACTGAAGGAGACTGTCTTCAGAGGATGGGTTCAAATGGAAGACGCCATCAAATCGGTTGACTGTCTTGAGAGCAAAATATGAGGTCTTTTTGGAAAAGGAATTCTCCTTCAGGATGCTAATAGAAAAGTCCTGTTTTACTTTCCAGCCTTAAAAAGTTCAGATTTGTTCTAGGTCTACTGCTGTGGAGAATCCTGACTGACACTGTTATTTTGTTATTTCTGGCCCCAGTAGGTTTACTCCCTTAGTTTCTATATTAAAAGCTCCTGGCAGAAAGACTACATTTCCCAGCTTCCCTTGCAGCTAATAGTTAGTTTAATATCTAGCCAATAAGACGTAAGCAGATGCTTGTGGAAGCTTCATAAAATGTGCCTGAGGGCTCCCTTGTGTCCCCCTTTACTAGTCAGACATGCATCTTGCAGCCTGAGATTTAGGAGCTAGAGTTCAGGGGACATACTGAGTCATGAAGGTAAGTGCCACACCTCAAGAATGACAGCACAAAGCTAGAACGAACCTTGATCTTTGATCTCCATGGGTCCGCTGGATGGTTCTAAGCCACCTTTACCGAAGAAGACCTTTCTAACTGATGCTAATGCTGCTTGGGATTTTATGTTAGGGCTAGGTACATGCAGTTCTAGTCTGGTACAATTGCCAGCTTTTTAAACATGGAAATTTTGCATGAGAATATGGATCTCTGACTTGTCCCCTGAACATAAGGAGTGTTTGATAAACTTGAGGTCATGTTCCCTATTTATAGCAATCAATCATTACAGAACACGAAAATGTGCATCGGATGGGGCTGAGGGGCCTACCGAGTCTATTTCCTTCCTTTGAGTTCCTGGAGGTGAGACAAAAGTATGTTCTAAAAATAGGAACAGGAAAAAAAAAAAAAAAGGAACAGCAAGCTCAAAGGTCCTGAAGTGGACGCATGTTGGACTGGGCATGGTCCACGAGGACGGAAAAGGTGCAGATGAGCTCGTGCAAGGAGGCAGGCGTTACATAATCTTTCCTCCAGAGGCAGGGACTTTGCTTTTTATTCTAAATGTATTTAGATGTCATTAGAGGATTTTTCTGTGTGTGTGTGTGTGTGTGTGTGTGTGTGTGTGTGTGTGTGTGTGTGATGTGGATGAGTCCATGTGTGAGGGTATGCACTTGCCACAGTATACATGTGGAGGTCACAGGACAACCTCAGCTGTTCCTCACCTTCCACTTTGTTAGAGAGACAGATGTTTGCTGTTGCTTGCTACTGTGACTCCAAGCTAGATGGCCTGTAACTTCTGAGAGATTCTCCTGTCTTTGCCTCCCATGTCACCGTAGGAGGGCTAAGAGGACAGACCCGGGCTGTGTCCTACCTCTACACTGATTCTAGGGGATCCAAACTCAGGTCATGTTAACAATCACATTTACCAGCTGATCCAACTCCCTAGTCTTCGTAAGAGAGTTTTAAGCAGGTGAATGAAATGACTTCATCTTTAAAACTCATTCTGGCTCCTCGTTCGACTGCAGACTTGCAAGAGCTAAGTGCAGTAGCACACACCTGTGATCTTCCCTTAAGCAGTAAAGCAGGGGGATCAGGAGTTCGAGGCCAGCCTGGGCTACATGCAACCCTGTCTCAAAGACAAACCAAAACAGGCAAACAAAATGCAAAACAACAACAACAGCAACAACAGATGCAAAGACACCAGTTAAGAAGATACTTAACAGTGCCATGAGAAATGTCACCTGATTTTGAAAATGAGATTTCGGATCTGTTCTAGAGGTGGAGACAGCCAGATTTGCTGGCAGATGGGATGTGGGGTTCGGGGACAGGAGAGGTCCTCAGACACATGGCTGCTGGTTGGGCTCACTCATAGTGAAGGCTGAAGGAAGGAGAGGAACAGTTTTTGACGGGCAAGCAGAAGTGCCCTAAGCTCACATTTTGTGTGAAATGTCTGTGAAACATCCTGAGAGACGACGACGAGCGTAAGTGAGTGAACACGGAGCATCCTTTAGCAATCTTCCTGAGAGCTCATCCTGTGCTCTTAGGCAGAACCCCAGGAAATGCCACGAATACCTTTGGAATTACACTTAATGCATGAAACGTTTCTAAGTTATACTCAGTCTCGCTGATGTTTCTCTGGACCAACTACGACCTGTCAACCAACCATCTACTACGTTCCAGATCTCCACTTCAAGGGGCTCCAGCGTGGCCACCAGGCTTTATCTCTCATAGTAGGTATGCGTGAAAGAGCTGAGGCCAGGCATCTTGCAAAATTGCTATTTGTTATCCACTTAGGCATTAGCTTGTCATGTGCCTCTCTGTTTTTAATTTGGGGTGCTCTCCAGCTGACTCGGTGTGACACTTATAGTTTCTGCTTCCTCTCTCTACTTTTGTGTTTGTCTACCTGGTGTCTTCTCTAACAGGTCTTTATTCCACGGAGTGTTTACCGAAGCAAGCAAGCAAAAGGACTTTTAGCTCATTTTGGGGCTGATTCAGGGTTGCGGGGGCAGTGCTCTTTCTCTTACTTTCAGAAACTTCAGCATGAAAACAAGACATCAGACAGGTAGGAGGCCAGGTTAGAGGGAGTGGCTAGTGTTGTTTTTATTACATCTATTTGTGTGTGAGTGTGTGGAGGGCAGAGAACAGTTTTAAGGGGAAGTTAGTTTTTTCCTTTGACTATGTGGATTCTGGAGATCTTTACTGTGATGGATATACATATACATATACATATACATATACATATACGTGTGTGTGTGTGTGTGTGTGTGTGTGTGTGTGTGTAATATATATTAGGTGTGGAGGCCAGATGGCCTGGGGTGATAAAGGCCTCCAGATTTAAGAGTTTTGCTCATTCAGTAGAAGACAGCCCCGGGTCTGACCCAGCAGAAACCATCTTTCCCTGCAGGCTGCAACTCCCAAGAGGAACAACACAGTGGGAAGAGTCCAGTGTGCCCAGTTTCCCTGCCCCAGTTAGTCCTACATCAGCAGAAATGCAGATCAGGAGGTGAGGAAATAGCTCTTCCCATGGAGCCTAAGGTGGAGGGAGGCCATCCTCTTGGCAGGTGATGGAGACACTCGCCGTGGATGGATTGGCTGGTGCTATGATTGGATTCTCACAAATGGGTTTCCAGTAAGTAGGGCACCAATGGCAAAATTCTGTCACCTATTAGCTGTGGGGCTCGGGGATAGTTCCTTGTTCTAAATTTCTCATTTGTGAAAACATTAAAAGGAGGTTAGTACCTAAGTCAGGCCTGTTCTGCCTGGGTCAGAATAAACAGTTGATAAAGATTTGCTACCAACAGAATAACAATAGTGCCCCAGTCTCTTTGTAGACAGTGTGCTAGGTGCTGCGGCTGTACAATTAGAGGGTCTAACCTCAGCATATGGCAGCCTTGAGGGCCTCTTAAGAGGTGTGCTATACAGCTTGGATCTTGAGTGTTGCCCAAAGATCCATGTGCCAAAGGCTTAGTCAGTGTGTTAATGTTGGGAGGGGCGAGTGATTTTAAGAGCTGGAGCCTACACAGAGGTGTCCTGTGACTGGGGGTGGAGGTGGGGCATGCTCTCAAAAGGGGTAGTATGGGAAGGGTCTTTCTGTCATTGAATGTCTTTCTTAATTTATTTCTTCAGTGTCTTCAAATTTTCATTGTAGAGGTCTTTTATTTCCTTGGTTTGGTGTACTCCTAGGTGTGTGTGTGTGTGTGTGTGTGTGTGTGTGTGTGTGTGTGTGTGTGTCTATTATCAATGGGATTGTTTCCCTGATTTCTTTTTCAATATGTTTTTGAAATATATATAAAAAGGCTGCTGATGGATGTGCAGTTTGTATCCAGCCACCAAACAGAGACACTCTGAGGTCCACCCCTGCCTCCCAAATTTGTTTCTTCCTCTTGCCTCTTTGCTCTAAGACTTCAAGCACTATGGTGACTAGGAGTGGAGAGAGGGGACAGCCTTGTCTTGTGTTGATTTTCACTGACATGCTCTGAGCTGTTCTCAATAGCATGATGCTGGCTATCGGTTTGTCATGTGTGTGTGGCTACTGGTATGTTGTCTATGCCTCAGGGGATGGCTTTATAACCATGTGCATATAGGCAGCACTGGTTGGACTCAGTGGATTTTATGAAAGAAGAAACAAGAAAGAACATGAATTGGGAGGGAGAGGAAGTGGGAGTAGAAGAATAGACAGGGACATTATTAAGATACATTGTTTACTTTTGTAAAATAAACAGAGTAGTTTTAAAAAAGAGATAGACCAGCCCTAGCCTCTTTTTCCTCTTCTTCATTTTTCCGGTAATGAGGTGAACCACTTTTCTACCCCACATGTCCCACCATCTTGTGCGGCCTCACCACAGGTCGCCAGACAACAGGACCAAACTGATCATGGTCTGAAATGTGCAACACTGTGAGCAAACATAAACTGCTCCTCTTTAAAAACCATCTCCATGTTTGTTACATTAATGGGGAACAAACAAACACGACATAGGAGTAAACATCACCTTAGAAGGCCTGGTGAGGAGTGGCCCAGGAATAGAGTCTCTGCTTAGGGCCTGGCCCTAGGTGTCCCCATCCCCCACACTGCACACCCTGCACTGCCCATGCAGTAGTCTTTCTTGCTGTAAGGTGCCTGTTAGTGACTATATATCAACGAGACCCGCACGTCAAAATAAATGAAAAAGAAATGTTAACCTTTTCTTTTTCTTTTTGGTTTTGTTTTGATTTTGTTTTCAGTAGTAGTCACTATTAAGGACTAGAAGGATAGCCGGGCGTGGTGGCGCTCACCATTTATCCCAGCACTCGGGAAGCAGAGGCAGGCGGATCGCTGTGAGTTCGAGGCCAGCCTGGTCTACAAAGTAAGTAATGGTTCTGAGTCGTCTAGGAGTTAAAGGTTAAATCTATCTTTGATTTGGAGGAAAGCATAGGCTCAGGAGACGTAGCTGTGTGGGGGACACAAATAGCTACTCACTTCAGAATCTGACACCTGGAGCTTACCTGGCAATGCCCCAGTGAGGCCGGGGAGCTAGCGAGGCAACACTAACACCGAGGGGCTGAGGAAATCCCCTTCTCCTCAGGGTCTGCCCCTGTAACCCTGCCATGCCAACTCCCCTCTGGGAACAAAGCTTCCCAGCTCCTTGCCTGACTGTCTTACTCCAGAGCCATAGGGACTTAGCAATCAGCATCTCAGCACCTGGGCAGCTTCAGCCCATGAGTCTGTTTGTTCTATTTATTTGAGGTAACTACAATCTAGCCATAAGCCCATCTTCTGAGACAGTCACAGCCTGGGGGAGGCTAACTCCAGAAAAAAAAAAAAAACCAAAACCAAAACAAACCAAACCAAAAACCAAAAACCAAAAACCAAAAACCAAAAACCAAAAACCAAAACCGAAACCAAAACCAACATTAAAACTCAAACCTAGCCCCTAGCAGGGTTCAAGGACCTGTGGCACTTATCCCTTCCGCCTCCATCGATCGGGGGACTCCTTTTATTCCGTCCACTTGACTGTCCACGTCTCCTTTGCAGGTCCTTTTGAGCAAGGCAAATCTTTACAGAAAAAGGAGGCAGCTGAAGGAGCCTGGACTTCTGTTTTCTTACACTGGATTACCAGGGCTCAGAACTTTTGCACTCCAGGAATAAACTTGGAGGTGCAACAGCTGCACCCCAGGCTATGTGTGGAGGCATCCTAGTCACCTCACTATACCAGTACCACCAGTCAGCTATGGCTTGAAGGGCCAAGTGGTGCATTCTGTAAGGAACAAAGTTGAGAAGGCTAAGGAGAGGCAACCAGAATGGCTCGTGGAAATAGGGGTGGGACTAGTGCCTGACCTGTGGTTAGCACTGTGTTGTATGTGTGTGTGTGTTTGTGTAACTTGGGTAATTACGTAGCTTAGCCTTTCTTTAAAAACAAATGCAGTCATATTCTAGAGCCTAAACAACTGTTCTTGCCTGTCTTCTAGTCTTGCCTGCCCAAGTCCTAACCACTCAACTACAAAAGCCAAACCTTTTCAGGGTCTCCCATAGGGTAAGGCAATCTGATCCAGGGCAGTATTAGATGGTTTTTTGGTCGGCGGCTATTCAACAATGTTTTAAAATAAAGCTTCAACGTTTTCATCTTTTACATCTGAATCCTACTTCTGAGCCTTGAAAAGCCAGCATATGGACCCTCGAAGAATATTCAATGCAGGTGGCACTGGGACTTGTCTGAGGGTGGGTGGACCGCCACTTTAAGGTGTGACAGTTCCTGCCAGAAAAGTGCCACGTAAGTAGCGGGGCTGGGACTCACTTTACATGTAATAGAAGTTGAGATGGGGCGACTTTGGGTTTAACTGCCTGAGGCTCTTGAGGGAAGTGCTAGTGCGAGCCTCGCAGCCTGGCCACCGCAGGGCCAAGAGGCCAGGGGGCTCTCTGGTGGGGCCGGGAGGGATGCGGGGAGCGTCAATCACACAGTGCCCGCTACCTGCCCCGTGCGTCGGGTCCAATGGGAGGAGAGCGCGAGCAGCACCTCAACCTGCCGGAAACGTCATGACGCCGAGGCTGACGTCGGGCCAATGGGAGGCCGTCCTGGCCAGGGGGCGGGGTCGAAGGAGTTGGGCCGCGGAGGCAGTTGGAGGAGTGTGTAGGTTCTTGCTGCCCGGTAGCTGCGGAGTGGCCGCAGCCGGTCTGTCCCGGTCGCCGCGTCCCGCGTGGTGCAGGCTGTCCGCTGAGCCTGGGCGAGGCCCGACGGACGCGCCTCCCCGCACGCCGGGCTCCACGCTTCCCTTCGCTCGCACTTCCTCCTGCCGCGGCGCGGTGCCGGCTGGGCGAGCGGGCGGGCGGGCAGGATGGCGGCCGCGGCCCGGGGGGACGGCCGGGCGCGGACGCGACGGCTGCTCCTGGTCCTGCTGCTTCCGCTGCTCTGGGCCCCGACCGGGGTCCGCGCTGGCCCGGAGGAAGACCTGAGCCACCAGAACCAGGAGCCTCCGGCGCCCGCCCAGCAGCTGCAGCCGCAGCCCGCGGCGGTGCAGGGCCTGGAGCCGGCCCGGGCGGAGGTGAGGGCGGCGGCTGGAGGGGATGGGGCGGGCGGAGACAGCGGTGCGGGCCGCCGGGTACCAGGCTCGGGCGCTGGCGGCGCCGCCCTCTTTCCGAGGCGGCTGGGGGAGGGGAGCCGGCCCCTGCAAGCCTCGTTGGGAGGAGGGTGACTGACTGCTTTCCCAGGCGCGGCCTGGCCTCGCCTGCCTGTTTGTATGGAGGGGAAGGGAAAGCGAGAGCTCCAGCCAGGGGTCCCCAGAGGTCCTCTAGATTCCCCGGTACCGACAGGCTTGCCCTGGATTCTGCGTCCTGCAGATGAGATGTGCCATACTAGAAAGACTGGGACTACTCATCCCAAGTAGAAAGTTTTTAGCACAGGGCAGCTGGGAGGCTGGCGTCTCGACTCATTATCACCTTGGCCTTGTTGAAGCAACCCATCCAGAGATGCTCACCCGAATTCAGCTTGGCACACCCATTGGTTCTTTGCCAAATACAGTGTCTAGAGATTATGCATCAGCACCTGCCTTTTTAAAAAACGTGCTTTGGCTTGAAGAAAGTGTGGCCCTTAAGAACACAGAGACTTGTGTCTGATGGTAGACTGTTCTGGAGTGGGGGATTCCGATATTGCATCTCTAAGCAAACCAGAATCTTGTAATTGACCTTTTAATCTCTGTCTGTAGAATTTCTCCTTTCTGTCCTACTTAATTCAGACTTGCCTTCTCTCCTTCAAATTTTGACCTCTGCATTCTGGAGTCTTAGTTTCTGTTAGCCTGGCCCATTTGGGCATTCAGCTTACCACCACCTTCCCCTAATTCTTCTGCAGTCCTCTCGGAAATCTTAAGAGAGTGGCTCTGTTGTGACTTCAGTCGTAAGCCCGAAGGCTATTCCTGTTTTCCTCCCCATCCGGTTCCAGCCGAACTCCAGAGCTTTTAGGGACCCAGCACTCCCTTGCTGTCTCTGAGACCTGACATGTGCTCTCTTGCCAGTCTCTCCTAAACAAAGACCTTACAACAGGACTCAAGCTTGAAGCCTGCGAGTCAGAGCCCTTCCCATCTTCCAGAGCCAGCAGAAACCTCTGGAACCTTTCCCAAGATGCGCTTGTTAGAAGAGTCATGGGCGTTTTCGTTTCTTCACGGTTCACGTTCCCGTATTTCTTTTTTTTTTCTGTGTAGTACCCGAAGATAGTAATTTGTGTGATTCTAAGTTTGGTTTTACACAACAAGTACTTTCTGAGAATCACCTGTGCAGAATATAGTAATGGTCTTGAGAAATAAGGAAAAAAATTCTCCTTACTGGAAGTACCCAAGAAGTTAAATAAATAGCCACCTGTTAGGAGATCTAGTTAATGTGACGTTGAGATGGGGTGAGCTGATTGCAGCCTCATTTCAGCCCTTTGGCAGACTGAGCAGGCGACATTTCCTGGTTGTGGATAGGGCAGCCTAGGTGTGAGAGGAGTAGTGCTTTAAAGCCCACGGGCAGAACCTGATTCTTAGGAGAACCAGAGCTGGAAGCCAGGTCGCTGCCTTGCAGCTTGCCAGGTGCTCTTAGCATCTCCCATTCTGCTGGAACCCAAGCCATTTGTTTTATTCTAATGGGTTTTAGTGGATGATGGATAACACTGAAAAAAAAAATCTCGATGTCCCTCCCCAACTTTTGAGGGACTATTGCTTTATTTCTTTCCACACTCTTGCTTCTGACTTCATCCCTAAAACTTGTGTACGTATTCTGTCTGTCTGTCTGCTCTTCATTGTGTTAATGTCTTGAGAGCTTATTCTTTGCAGCTTATTCTTCGCTGTCTATTGCCTAAGACCTTGTGTGGCATTTGCTAAGTAATTTTCTGTGAGAAAAATATAAGACTTTACATTTCACTTCCTGTCAGGTTTTAAATACGTTTATGGAGAGACAATGAACTCAGGCAGGAAAACACTTTTTAATAGTATATATCCAGCTGTCTTACCTGCTAAAGGATTTACTAGGTGCAGTTAAGAAAAACTCAAGTTTTTCATCTACCTGTGATTTTGTTCATTAATGGATTGGTTTTAGCATAGAAAATGACAACTAGTTGTTAATTCTGGGGCTCTTGTAACGTTTACAGCACACACATGCACACACGTGGGGGGAGATCAGAAGTGTTTGAACTCAAGAGTAATAAATGCCTCATGATAGCAGTGGGAATCAGGTGGCAGGTGTAGAAGTGGGAGTTAGTGAGGAAGCCAGGCTCTAGTTGTTGGGCACAGAGGCATTGGGTAGAGGGCTCCCCTGCCCCGTCCTCTGCCCACTCTGCCTCCTTCAGCCTTAGGGCAGCAGCACTGCTGCCATTCCCATGACTGCTTGGCAAGGTCTGCCTGATCTGTCCCCGCTCTATACATCTGCCTCTGAACTGCCGAGTCATTAAGCGGCTGGCACTTACTTACCTCAGCATCAGAAGCCTACTTTAAAGCAGTCACCACTATGAGCGAAACGGCCCTAGATACAAGAGCGCTGTTTATGAGTGTATAACTTTTTAGGCATTTCATGGAGGTTGTAATCACGTTACAACTTTTAAGACAGAGATAGTGGCAAGCACAGCTGTAGTTATTACAGTCCTTTTTAGAATGCTGGAGAAAAATCTAGCCACTTTAAGTAAAGGTCACAGTGGTAGAGATTATATGTTGGCTTCATTTAAGTGGTCTATGGGCATTTGGGTTGGAGGGAAGTCTCTGACACTGTTTTTGTTGTTTTGTTTTAATATTTTCATATTTTTGGTGGGTCTTTTCCTTTAGGAATTGATGATTTACACATAATAGCAAAGCATTGTCTCAATTATATTTTTGTGTAACTTTTTGCTGTGGCTCAAATATTTCTTATAGTACTCAAGTACATTGAATGTTTTTCTTCTGTGTTTCTTAAATTGTTTAATAAAAGTATCTCTCACTTCTGCACAGTGGCATCAGTAGTCACTGTACAGGTTAGCACTCAGATAAGCAAGGATTCGGATTTGTTGAGTATCTAGGTTTCACCTGACTTTGCAACTGTATGCAGTGGTTGTTTTAAAAGGATGGAATATTTAAATCTAACCTTTTGAGGCCACTATGTGGAGAGCAGACTATGAAAATAAAGGGGGAAATCTGACTTCATTGGTAGGCTTTCGAGTGGATGAGACTGTACAAACAAGTGGTTGTTTCTTACTGGGTTCAGTGAGGACAGTTTTTGTCTTTATAATCTGGTTAAAAAGGCCAGTGGTGACACACAGTTGTCCCAGCCCTTGGGAGGCTGAGGCAGGAGCAGAGGAGTCCCTTTGAACATAGAGTCATAAGTCCGTTTCATGCTACAGATAGTGACCTTAGTTTGGCCTTGGTTTTGTTTTCCTATTTCTTTCCGGGGCAGAGTATAGATCCTATATATTCTGACGCTGAGGGAACTATACTGGCTGTAGAGCACTGCTGTAGACATGCAGAAGCCCGTGGTCGGTTCCTGCCCCGGTTCTAGTTTTCACTGTACTTGTTGCTGTTCTTTTACTTATTTATTGCGAGAACACTCCGTAGGATCCATTATTTTTCCATTTTCATTAAATGGTTAAATGACATTTAAGCTGTGTTCTCCGACACAAAGATCTCATCCTCTTCATGGCTGTAATTGGTGCTTTTAGCTGTGAAGACTCAGGGGACCTCTGTATGACGTGCTGCTTTTGGAACTCCATGTCATCAGAACTCGTTCAGAAAAATCAGTAAAACTAAGTAGTTAATATCCTTCAAATATATAAATATACAGTAGAGTGGTAATGCTCATAAAACAAAGTTGCTAAATGTTACCAGAAATAAGTTTTATGAGCTGGGCATGGTGGTGCGCACCTTCAATCCCAGCTCTCAGGGAGGCAGAGGTAGGCGGATTTCTGTGAGTTTGAGGCCAGCCTGATCTTCAAGGCAAGTCTAGGACAGCCAAGGCTACACAGAGAGACCCTGTCTAGAAAAAACCCTAAATAAATAAGGAAATTTCATGAAAATGTAATTGTTAAGTATATACTCTTAATAGGAGTCAAATGTAATACTAGTTACAAATAAAATACTATTTTAGGTCTAGGAAATCACCCAGAAAGAGTTAAGTTTGTAATAAAATGGCTTTATGATGTCATGGTGGCACACACCCATGAGTTTTAGGTTAGATGGGGCGCTGTTGGTACTTCGAGCTCTATAGCAGACCCAGCTCCGCTGCAGGAGGTACTCCTGACCCGGTCTCTCATCATTGTTATCTTTTAAAACTGGCTTTGTCTGCAGGGCCATTGTTTCAGGTCACATGACTTTTTGTTCTGTTTTGTCTTTTTTTGCACACTTTCGTATTTTCTGGAAAGGCCTGTTGTGACTTTGTCAGTATTGTTGAGCCTTAGCTAGTCCTCAGTGTTGTCTCACAGCCTGTCATCTCAACATGGTGCCACCTCTTGCTTAATAACTTCTTATTGAGTGCTATATAAATTTTGAGGGGGATGGAATCAGTCTTTTGGTGGCAAGCTATAGATTTTGTTTCAAAGCAAGCATCCTTCTTGGTTTCACCATGAATAAAGGAATTCATTAAGTCATGTTTGTGGTCATTAAACTGTATGATTAGAATGGGGATTTTGTCTTTGTCATTTTCTCTTGAGGATAATGGTATGGTGGGTGACACACACCTATGCACGCAGCATGTGGGAAGTTACAATAGGAGACTTGAAGTTGAGTGCATCCCATGTTGTAAGACTTGGTCTCCAGGAACCAGAGTTTCCTAAATGAGGATATTATGTGGAGGAGTTATTCAGTGTGTGTGTGTGTGGGGGGGGTGGCGCCTGCTGTTGGTCCTGCATTTCCACCGTGTTTGGCACAGGGCTCTTGTTTGTGCTGTGTGTGCCATGCGGGATGTCCTGCAAGCTCCTGGGGATTCCCTGCCTGCCTGCCCTTCCCTCCGTCTTGCTGGAGGAGCATGAGGTTCTAGGCGATGCTGCACTACCTGGGTTTGCATGCTCCTGGCGTCTAAGCTCAAGTCCCCTCTTTTTGGCAGACTATGAACTGAGCCATCTCCCCAGCCCTATGCTCAGATGTTTGTTTATTTGTTTAACTGTAGGTTGCTGATCCTGTTGTCGGGATGCAGTTTGTGTTTCCCGTTAGCACACCCACGCAGTGGTGTTTTGGAATGCTGTGAGGAACACCGCGGTGTCCACGTCTTCTTGTGTGTGGTGTGATGGAGTAGTGAAGTGCCAGAGCTGAAGCTGCTCTCCCCTCCCTCCCAGTGGATGTCCTGTGGGTCTCCATGACGGCTTCTGTGCTCACTCTGCCTTCTGCACGCTTTGGATCCAACTGTCGTCCTTTTTACACTTCCTCCACTGTCTTTGTTCCCTGTAGGACCATCGTGTTGTAGATTGACCCCAGGGTTTAGAGTTAGAGAGTGTTGTACCAACCAGCCACACCCTCCGCCCTCCCCACACTCTGCTCTCCTCTGACCTCCAGCTCCGTCTTCCTTTGATTCTTTTATTCTCTCCCTTCCGCTGGCTCCTTTAGTTCCTCTTACACAGTTTATCCTATTTTGAGAAAAGAAGAACAAATAACGAGGAACCTTTATTAGCACTATCTGCCCCATTAGTTTCTGCTCTGCAGCTTAAAAACCATTTCTACTGGAGGGTTAGCTGTCAGCTAGTCTTTGCTTTAATTTCCTTCTTGCTCTTCTGTCCATTTAAGACTTATTTATATGCCAGTGGTGGCGCACGCCTTTAATCCCAGCACTCGGGAGGCAGAGGCAGGCGGATCGCTGTGAGTTCAAGGCCAGCCTGGTCTACAAAGTGAGTCCATGACAGCCAAGGCTACACGGAGAAACCCTTGAAGCACACTTGTAACCTAGCCAAGTTTTAAGGTTTTTTTTCCAAGACAAGATTTTTCTGTATAGCTTTGGCTGTCCTGGAATTGCTTGTAGACCAGGTTGGCCTCGAACTCAGAGATCTGCCTGTCTCTGCCTACCTGGGTGCTCGGATTACAGGTTTCTCTTTTAAAAAGATGTTTTGCAAGGATTTGACAGTTGTAGAGACTGGCCTGGCAAGCAGGTTATCCAGAGATAGGTTATCCGACAGGCAAGACAATGTCATGTCTCTCAGGCGTGGCTCCAGCAAGATTTGTCGGAAAGCCTTGGTCTCGTGGCCTTTTAAATGATTGGATATGCTGCTCACATTATCCCAGGGAATCTGTTACTTAAAGCAGCTGGCTGTGGATTATATCCACATCTGAAAATTGCCTATGTTGCCATACCACACTTAGTGTGCGCAGCTGGGGAGCCCAGAGCCCAGCTAAGGACATCGTAAAACTGACCATGACATGAGCTTTTGAGCTGGACATGGGGAAACCAAAACAGTGGCAGTTGGAAGACTGTGGGGAGAGAGGTATAGCCGCTGCAGGTCAGTTTCCCTGGAGTGGAAGACAGCTTGACTAAGCCAAGCCAAGGCACGCAGAGCATGGCGTGCACGCAGAATGGTCGTCTGTTAGATTCTACAAAGTAACACCCTGTGCGTATTAGCACCCAGAGCATACAGCTAATACTAAGGGCTGAACTTCTGAAAATGTTCTTGTTCTTCAGACTTTAGTGCTAAGGCCGCCCAACCCCAGGGATTGGGTAAGGAAGCATATGGCTGTGATTTTACTTTGAACACTAAGGAAATAGTCTTCCGTAAGGTTTGTATATGGTTAGGACAGCAAGGGAAAGCACAGGAGTGAAATGCTTCTGTTGGATTGCACATAGTGGGTCAAGCATGAAGTCCCAGGTGACTGAGGACGAACTGGGGATTTGGGAAATCAGTTTTGTACTTCCATGGCTTAAATATTGTGATTTGGGACGCTGATCCGTAGGTTACTATATCAATATGCTAAGACATCCGTAGGTGGGATGCCTCCTCCTTTTTTTGGAACACACAGCAGCATTCCCTTTCAAGTGCTAAAGTGTAGCCACTCCCTAGGACCCATTGACTTTTTGTTTTTTGGGTTTTGTTTTTGTTTTTGTTTTTTCTCTTTCTGTCATGTGCATATTCTTTTCTCTGGTTAGTTTCACCATTACTGTTAGTCAGCTCACCATTTGGTAGGCCCAGCAGCAGACACTCGCCTCTGCCCTGATTGTTAGTTACAGTGCGGCAGCCATGTCTAGCTTACATTCAGACTCTTTAGGGTTTTCCTCTCGCCTCTGAGTTAGGTTATCATTATCAAGTACACTTTTCATTGGGGTGCAGTTTTTCAGACCACAAGCGTTCCCTCCAGTGGTTTACTCTCTTGAGACAAACAAGCTTTATTCTTTGTCCTTGTTTGTCAGGACCAGGCAGAGGACACAGCGTTGCGCTGTATTTTCTGGTTACCCAGTCTAGGAGTGTAGTCCTGGATCCTATGGGTCTTGAGAAAGAATCTCACATCCCATACTCCACTTGTTGGTCCGACGTTACAGGTATGAGCTCCCTGGCCTTTGAGTGCAGAGCATGCACTTTCCAGTGGGATCTGCTTGAGGCCTGCTGGAGCATCAGGTCAGGTTGACAGTCTGTGGAAGGGGCTAGAGCGGTGGCTCAGCTGTTAAGATGCTGCTCTTGTGAGGGACTCAGTCTTGGTTCCAAGTACCCATGTAGGAAGGCTCACAGCCACTTGCAATTATAGTTGCAAGGAATCCAACACCCTCTCGTGGGTTCTATGGGTACCTGCCCTCAGAAGTGCATGTGTGCATGCACATATGGTTAAAAATAAAATTTCAGAGAGGTTTTTGAAGTGATGCATACAAAGTATCTTTACCTGGATGCATGATGGCAAAAATCTAGAAGGTCCAGAAGGCTGTGTGGCGAGAAGCATCACTTGCAGGCCAGATCACCACCAGTTGGCTGGTACTGTAAGTAAGGCTCCTTTGGCACAGAGCCATGCTGTTTCATAAAGTATTTGACAGCTGCTTTGAAATTGTAGCAGCAGAGTTGTAATTACCACACGAGCTGTACGGCCCGCAGAGCTGGAAAGGACTTGGTTCTTTAAGGAAAGTGTCTAACCCACCCTGTTTTGATCTCTTTTCTGGAAGTGCACGCTGCTTCTTAGATCGGGGGGGGGGGGGGGGGCATTTAGAATCGTGTACACAACTCTCTTTCTCCCGTACACATATAATACATATTTCATCTAAAACATCTTAATGGTTTTTCAATATTAGCATTTGTAGAACAGTTTTATTCTTCTGTCTCCATGGCTTTAACATTTTTAGATTACATTTATTTATCTGTGTGTGTTTGTGGGCCCCTGTGTGCCATAGCCCCCTGTGGAGATCAGAGGACAACTTGTGGAAGTCAGTTCTCCTGCCACCGTGAGTGTCCCAGGGATGGCGCTCAGGTTGGTAGGTTTGAACGTAAGTGCCTTTACTGCTGAAGCACCTTGCCAGCCAGCCATATTTTATATGAATTTCATCAGATTCCTACTGGCCAGACACTTAGCTGCTTTGTCTCTTTCTTACCAGCGTTTCATTGATACACGTTTCTGCTATAGAAGTGGCAGCTCTCCAGTGTTCTGTCCGCACTTTTGCTATTGTCACCTTCTGTGACGCATCGTCAGAGTACGCATGTGGCTGGATTTCAGGGACCAGGGGTGAAGAGGGCTGGAGGCCTTCAGATGTTGTCTTTGAGCTGGGTTTGAGCGGTTTGGACGAATGGGGCAGAGTGAAGAGCATTGCCAAGGGAAGTCTGACTGACCGAGGCTGTGTCACAGAGGTCGGAGGAGCTCTCAAGCTGCACTGCACGGCACGGAGCCACCAAAGAGAAGTCAGCGTATAACACACCACTTTAAAGGTGGTACGAAAAGTGTTAGAATACTGCATGGCAAGTAAAAAAATATTGCTTATTAAGTTAGTGTTGGCCTAAATTACTTTCTCAAATAATTTTGCCTGTTTTTGTTTTTTTTTTAAATGGGAAACTTAAACCAGAAAATATAAAAGTATATATGAGGCAGTTTTTTAGCTTGTGGTGTCTTGCATTAAGTGCTGCCCTGCTGGCTGCTGGAGAAAGCAGGTCCATCGTGGGAATTGTGTGAGGAGATGTGATCAGATCATTGAAGTTGAATAGAAACAGCTAAGGGTTTTCATGCTGTAGTCTAGGCATAACATCTCTTTAAGCTCAGCGGGGATGTGACATGGAGTAGTTTGTGTCAGAAAGGCCGTGGAGCTGGTCCTGTTGTGTGTTGGAGGACCTGAGCGCTGCTGGATACTGGAAGGCACTGTCCTGAGGGCTTGGTTCACCTGAAACTCCGAGCAGTTCAGGGTCATGCCTGCCTCAGCTGGCAGATGATTGAGTCAGGCCATATTGGTAAGGCTTTGGGTGGTGAACCCAGGCAGTTTGATTCCAGAGCTGTGGATTTAGCCACTCTTTAGTCAGGAAGGCTGACCAGACCAGGAATCCAGGCCTTCCATGCTGAGCAGTAGATAAGTGCTAACAAGACTGTCTTCTGACCCAGGTAATAATTTCATTTTTTAAAATTGAGAATTTCACACAGGAGTATATGTATCTGCATAATTTCCACCTCTCCCTCTATCCTTCTGGCTCCACTAGTAGTATCCTATCTCAAATTCATACATTATTGTGTATATTTTATGTGTATGTGTGTGTACCTCTGCATATTTGTATGTATACACACACACACAATTAAGTAAATGAAAGAAAAAGAATGTAACAAAGTAAAACAAACATAATCCTTCATATTCTCAAAATTTTCCATAAAGACTACAACTATAGCTCTTCCCAGTTATTAAGCCAGTCCTGGTTGGCCAAAAATGAAGTTTCAGGATATTGTGAAGATGGAGATTTTTAAAATCAAGCATCATAATTGTCCTGTTTGGGGCTGGGCTACCCACAGTCACTTACTCTCTACATTCTGACCAGTTCAGGTGTCTGGGGGCCTGTCTGCTGGAAATAGCTTCGATGAGCTTTTCATCCATTACAGACTGACACCACTAACTGGACACAGTAGGTTTTGTGTGTGTGTGTGTGTACATACATGCAAATGTGCAGAGAGGTCAGAAGCTTGGAGGAGTTGGTTCTTTCTATCCAGCCTGAGTCTTGGTAATCAGGTTTGGCAGCAAGCACCTTTACTTGCTGAACCGTCTGCTGGACTTGCCCATAAGAACATTTCACTGGCTTATGTGTGTATGTGAATGTATGTCCCATGCATGCCTGTGGAAGCCAGGAGACGGTGTCTAATCCCTTAGAGTTGGAGCTACAGGTGGTTTTGCGATGCCTTAGATGCTGAGGACCAGATGAATCTCTGGAAGAGCACTGAGCCCTCTCCCCAGCCCCTCCCTTCATTGTATTCTTCAGGCAAACTCGATTCTTTATTTCATACAAGATCAGACTAAATACTCTGTCCAAGGACTTAAGGCTTAAAAAAACCAGGGAAATATAAAGTGTTTATTTATACTGTGATTTGAAATGCAAACTTTTCTCTTTCTGAGCTTTGGAACTAAGTGATCTTAAGTGCCATGTACTTACTCCTGAAATTTTCTTGGACTTCAGATCTGGAAATTTTGAGAAGTCTTTTCACATAAACACTTGAGCTATGTGTGGTGGCTGATGTTTAATGCTCACAGGCTATTGGACCACCTAGAAGCTTGTTTTAAAGGAATATCAGCGTGAATAGAACTAACGTGCTGATAGAGAAAGAACATTTAAAGTGGTACTTACTTCATTACGAGCTGGCTACCGTTACTGCAGAGAATTTAGCTCAGAGGTCTAATAGTCTGGGCCGTTCTTACAGTTCTGTTGTACCCTGTAGTATTTGAGTCAAGTTTATGTCACGTGTTAAAGAATAATATACACACGCAAAATATGAAGATTGGCATATGGTATAGATGGAGCTGCATAACCCCCAGCTACTGAGACCTAGACACGCTGACCTTCAAGTTCCAGCCAGTGAGCTTCCTTAGGAACGAGCCAGGAACTAAATAGATCAGATTTCACAGGTCACATCTATCTTGGCTACATAAAATCTCTGCTGTGCAATCTTCCTTTATGCTTTTTTCTCTTCACCTCCTCCTTTTTCCTCCCACCCTTCCGTCTCCCTTTGTACTGTTTGTAGTCTCTTTACATTGTGAACAGTGGGGTTACCTCTACTACCTTGCCAACCCCGATTTGTGAATCTCACTGCCATTTCTGATGCTCTTCCAAGCGCAGGGCCTTCGTAAGGGCGGGGCGTCAGAACTTCGCAGCCAGCTTTGGGACAGGCCATTTAAGTTTTGTCTACTTTTCATGTGAATATCCACCAAGGCTGTTTTGCCTTTTTACCAGATGACTTTGCAGGATATTTTTAGAGTTCATCATAGGACCGTCTGCACATCCAGCTATGTTAAACTTTGTCTTAGCTAGTGCCACCTCACTCTGTGGCCTCTTGAGAGCTGTCTGGGTTCCTACTTGGTCCTTTACAGTGTCAGTGTCTTGTCAGCTTCATGTCAGGGAATGTTTAAAAACAGACCCGAGTCTCCCACCCAAATTACTGATGGCATTTAGAATTATAAAGCAGTAAACCACTGAATGACCACCAACAATAACAACAACAACTACTACTACTCTTTTCATTAAAATAAAAGAATATCAGTTAAATGACTTAAATCTCACTTGATCTTTTAATTTTCAGAAAGGACTTACAGCAGCTGCCCCAGTTCGTACCAACAGAGAAGATGCAGCTGCCCAGACGAACCTGGGCTTCATCCATGCGTTTGTGGCTGCCATATCAGTCATCATAGTGTCGGAGCTCGGCGACAAGACGTTTTTCATAGCTGCCATCATGGCGATGCGCTATAACCGCCTGACGGTGCTGGCCGGGGCCATGCTTGCCCTGGCCTTGATGACGTGCCTGTCAGGTAAGGGTGCTTTCCCAGGGAGCAGGGGCGGGAGGGAACGCACGGGTGGAGTGAGTCCTTCACCTAGCCGCACTGGTAACAACAGACAACTTCAGTGTACACAGTATTAAAACCCAGCTTTTACTTTTTAAATGTAATTTTTAGTTATTCACAGCCAAGATATGTACTCGTATCATTTATTCACTGGTAGATTTGATCCTTGTTATTATTTATTGTTTAGATCAGTTCATTCTGTGTATAGGAGTGTTTTGCCTTCGTGTGTGTGGTGTGTGCCTGCTACCTGCAGAGTTCAGGAAGAGGGGTTAGGTGGAGTGAACCTTCATGGAGGGGTGGGCGACTGGATCCGGGTTCTGTAAGAATAACAAGCATTCTTAAAAGCACTGGGCCATCTTAATTTCTTAATTTTATAGTTCAGTTTTTTGTTTTTGTTTTTGTTTTCTCTTTCGTCCAGATAAGCTTATTTATATTTGCAGTTTTAGAAATGGGATTCAAGAGGCCACAGCAAGTTGCATGTTTTCTTCCTGAAGGCCACCGGGTGGCAGCACTGAGAAGCAGCTTTCAGTTTACTTTCACTAAGCTTTTTCTTTCCTGCTTATGTGGAATGAAGTATTCTTTAGCCTTCTTGTTTGTGTTACTGTTTGGCGTACTGGCTTGTAGGCTCTAATTGTAAGGTGTTGGACCACAAAAAAGTCAGTTTAATACTCAAGTAACTGAGCCCTCTTTAGCTGCTACATCAGCGCTACCCCAAGTGTGTCAGAACAGGCTGTCCCCTTTGAGCCACAGCTGGGTTTGAGACTGACTTCCCATGCCAGACCCTGCTAAGTGAATTAGCTGAGCCCTGACCTTTAGCTTCTCTCTGCACATAACAGTTTCCTACATACCTCATGGTTTCTGTTCTGTAGTGATGAGATAGTTTATCTGGAGGGCTTTGGCATTTATCTCTACCGTAATGAAAGTATAATTCGCTAAAATGCAAAACAAGGTCTATTTCTGACTCTGCTGCCTTTATGCTTAATTAAAGCTTGTGCTTTGTAGACACAAGTACTTCAGATATTTAGTGTAATTTGAATACTATTCACAACTTGAAAATTAGTGTAAGTATTAACATTTTATAGTCACAGCTAATTTTCTCTTCAGAAGTAATATGTCACAGAAGAGGGGGTTGAAGATTGGAAGAGCCGAGGTCAGAGAGGACCAGAGTGAAGCAGTCTTGTGGACGTGAGGAGCACTGCACTCATGAGCGCACAGCAGCTGTGCCTGTCAGCAGTGCTAGAGGAAACCAGGGCTCGGCTCATGATCCCCACCCCAAACTCAGGAGCTGTGGACAGCTGACGGCTTCTTGGGGAGGGAGCCTTCCACCCCCAACTCCCCGTTTTTGTTTGTTTTTAAAGAGTGTGGCCTCCGGTAGGTCATCCGTTTTTCCAGGGGAGGGCTGTGTGCCCAGGAGTATATGGTCTAATGCGCTCTCTAACTTCAAAAAAGGAAGATAGGAAGCAGGGCGTGTAGAGGGTGGGTGGACCTGAGAGCCGTCACGACGACATGAGCTCCCTCGGAATATGTGCTTTATATAAGGATACGCATTTTTACTCATGTCATATGTTTTTAAAGAAGTAATAGTGATTGCAGGAAATAGATTTGAAACTGCTGCTCCACTCGAGATGTGCCCTCTGAACACTGTCAGGAGTGTGCTGCTGGTGCTGGCTGCCTCATTACTGCGGCTCCGTCAGTCCTCACAGCGTGGTCCTTTGTCTCAGCGCTGCTGCATCTTCGTCTTGTCCCTCTCCCACCTCCTGCCCTCCATGATGGCCCTTTTGGGACCTAAACATCTTTTTTCTACTTCATCTGATGTTATCTAAAATGCATAGTTTTTAAAACTTAAATTTAAGGAGTTGCAAAGATCTCATTTCTGGTATATTGTATAAAGCAAAAACAGAGAATTTTAAACGACTCCCAGTACAGGACTGGAGAGGATCTCAGGAGGAAAGAGCACGTGCTGTATAAACATGAGGACCTGGGCTTTCATTCCCAGCACCCACATGGAGAGCCGGGCTTAGCTGCTGCGCATGTAGCCCCAGCACTGTGGCGTGCAGACAGTGCTCACTGGGCAGCTGAAACTGTCGCGCTCCAGGCTCAGTGAGAGGCCTGCTGTCTTCCTGTGGCAGCCATGTGCACGGACCTTCATACTCACATACATACACACTAAAAATATAAGAGCATTGCAATAGTAAAATCTGAGGCTGGAGAGATAGTTTAGCAGTTAATAGCACTTGCTGCCCTTGCCGAGACCCAGGTTTGGCTCCCAGCACCCACATGGTGCTCCCAGCCATCCCTAGCTCCAGGTCAGGGCGTCTATTAGGTATCCTCGTCTGATCTCCTCAAGAGTCAGGCATGCATGTAGACAGAAGACTCACACCCATTAGACGTTAGATGGATAGATAGATGGATGGATGGATGGATGGATGGATGGATGGATGGATGGACGGACGGACGGACGGACGGACGGACGGACAGATAGATAAATAGATAGATAGATAAATGGATGGATAGATAGATGGACGGATGGATAGATGGACGGACAGACGGACGGACGGACGGACAGACAGACAGACAGAGAAAATAAAATCTACCCAGTGGAATCTTAGATACCATTAGCTTCATATGTGCTGTCACTGTCGTTCCTTTGATGAGGAAACACGTAACGTCGACAGTTGGAAGTCTGTGGAAACTGGATCTTCTGTACTGTTTCCTCATCGAGCTCTACTCCACTAACTGCTTGAACACTTTGTGTAGCTCATACTAATTTATCTTCCTGTAAGAAAAATATGCATATGATGCTGGATTTTAAAAGTTGTTGAAGGTTCTCTAAACACTTAAATTTATAGATTGAATTATTATGGTTATTATTAGTATATAGTTAATGTAAATACATCACAAATTTAATCATATATTAAAGTGGTAACTTGAACCCATTGGTTTGTGGATGGATACTTATTGCTAAAATGAAGTAAGATACAACATCACATTGTTTTTTTTTTAAAGTTTTTTGATGGCTGAGAAAATTATTTTCTACATAAATAAAGGAAAAAGTAAATAAATAGTAAGGAATTTTTGTTACAGTGTGTAACTCAGTTCAGAACACCTGAAATGTTACAAATCATCTGATAAAAAATTACCTTGATTGATTTATGAAGTGGTAGCTAGCTCTGTAATGTTTTTTGTGTTACTTTTGTTAACCATCAAGTACATCAAATAAAGTTTTTCTGCAATGTATCAAATTACTGTTTTTGTACAGGGTACTTTTTTATACAGAACTTTTAAGTACCTTGATCATTACATTTAGCAGTAGTGGAGAAAGCTGAATTATTAACTTGAGCGAACTGTTGCCACTGAAGTGTTTGAGTGCCAGTAAAGGTTGGTTGGTTTGTTTAGTACTTATTTTTTGACTTTTTGAGACGGGGTTGCTCTGTGTGGCTCTGGCTGTCCTGGAACTCCTGCTGGGATTAAAGGCCTGTGCCACCACACCCACTCGGCTTAGAATATTTTTTTAAAAAAAGGAAATGCAAAGGGAGGGAGAAAAGCCAGGCATACCAAACACCGTAGGGGTCTGCTCCCAGTGCGATGGCAGTCAGCAGAGGGGAGCACTGCATGTCCCCTGCCCAGGCTGTACTGCTGCAGCTCCAGCCGCCGGCAGCCAGCTGTGTGTAACAGGCTTAGATGGACCGCTCCAGGGAAACAGCTCCTGAGTTTACACCATGTGACCTTAGTATGGTGAAGTCACCCTCATTTCATGTCTCCTGGACACAAATTGTCCTTGTCCGGGTGGGCCCACATATGTGCCACACCGTTGGTGCCTGCCTTGATCTTGGGATCTCTGGCAGGCTAAGGCTTGTGTGTTTGAGAACCCATTGTTATACTTACCCTGCCTCTAGAAGACAAGGCCAGTGATGCAGACACGTGGGTCCATCAGGGCAGGAGCCTAGAGCACAGGCTAGTGCTGTGGGGCTGTGTGTGTGGGCTGCAGGGCAGCAGTGCAGGAGGGCTGCTGCAAGTCTCCATCCTGAGTTGTGTGTTGTTGGAGGATGTTGTGTCTGAAGAGAGAAGAGTACAGTTGGGAGATTTCAAAAGCTTTTCTATGTTTTCCTGCAACACTTAACATTTTTTAAAGGAACCCTTTTTCTTTTCTTTTTCTATCTTGTATGTGTGTATACACAGTGCATGTGTGGAGGTCGGAGGACAGTGTTTCTTGGTCTTCGCCTTCCACCTGAGTCAGGGTCTTGTGCTTACCACTGTGTATGTGAGCCTAGCTGGCCCATGAACTTCTGGATTCTTCTGCCTCTGGCTCCCATTCTCTCTTGCCCCATCTGAGCACTAGGATTATAGGTGTGTGCAGCTATGCCTAGCTCTTATGAGTTCATTTGAACTCGGATCCTTAGGCTTGCACAGTAAATACTTTCCCCGCTTTAAAAAATATTTACTTATTTGTCTATAGACAGGTTTTCTGTGTGTAGCCTTGGAGTCCAGGACTCACTCTGTAGACCAGGCTGGCCTCAAGCTCAGAGATCCACCTGCCTCTACGACCCAGGTGCTGGGATTGCAGGCGTGCGCCACAGTGCGGCAAGCTTCACCCATTGAGCCATCGCCCCAGACTCTTATGGAAGTAATTATAAATCCTTAAGTGGTACAGATAGACTATAGGGAGTAAAATGAGTGCCGTGTACCCTTCCCGCTCATGTGCTCCTGCTGATACCTTCTCCATTGCTTTAGCATTTGGGTCCAATCTGTGTGAAAAATTGGAGGATGTTTATTTTTGTCTCTCTAGGTAAATAATGTGTACTTACACAATAGGATTTATATGTATAGCTATAGACAGATAGATAAGAGTACTTTAATCTGGCATACGTTTCCTTTTTGTTCTTTGTAGCACCTGTTTCCACCTGTACAGTGTCCAGGCAAGATCGCATATTTGACTTAGTTGTTCTTTTTTAAAGTCTGGTTCTTCCTCTTTCTGTATGGAATATGTCCACGTGGCCAAACTCAACTCAGCATATTCTTGGCTAGAAGCAGCAAGGTGTCCTGCCTTCAGGGGAGTGTCCTAGAAACATGTGACATCCATTCCCACCCTCGTTGTAGCTGGGCTTACCCAATGCAGGATTTTCTTATGTCGTCTTCTCTTGCAGCTAACATCCAGCCTGTGAGGTGACACTGAAACACAGCGCATACCTTGCTTTTCACCAAAATTTCTCCAGAGATTTAGTGTAGTTCTTGCATATTTTCCCTTGATGCTTTCAAAATGCTAACTTCCTGGTTCTGGCATCTGCTCCAGACATAATTGGCCTCTGGCCTTGTAGACTCCTTCCTCCTGGCCTTATGCTCATGTGCTTTCTCCAGCTGTTTGCTGACTACATTGTCCAGACTGGCCTGTGGGATCCTGTCCAGCTGCCTGCCTTGTCCTTGCGGCAGGTCCCTGCTCTTCCTCAGCATCCAGTACACCCTGTGGTTACTCTGCCTCAAAAGCTCCCCAAGTGCTTTCTGTTACTGGCATGTCTGAAGATAGAAAATATGTGCCAGATTGGTGTGTCTATACACCTATAAGGAATTTTTAGTATTGTAAGATATACTAACTTTACATAGTAAAAAAGAGCAGTGTGAATTATGCTATAAGAGAAACTTGTCATGATTCTTCACCTTTTAAAGATCTTTGACAAAGCCAGGCACAGTGGCACACGCCTGTAATCTCAGGACCTGGGGAGGCAGAGGCAGGCAGATCACTGTTAGTTTGAGGCCAGCCTGGTCTACAAAGTGAGTCTAGGACAGCCAAGGCTACACAGAGAAACCTTGTCTCAAAAAACAAAACAAACAAACAAACAAACAGACAAGTCTTTGACAATATGGAGTAGAGTGTGGCTTCTAGTTTATAAAATCTGGAAATTCTAAGAGGTCATCACTGTCAGCCCAGCTCAAATACAGTGCCTTGCAAGGGAAGCAGGGCTGGGGAAGCAGTCAGCATCTTAAGAAATGTCTGCCACCATAATGAAGCCAGGCCTGTCTTGGAAAGCCAGTGGGCTTTGGCATTCTAAAGGTTCAGCTGTGGAAAGAAAGAAGCCCAAGTATTCCAGGTCCTTACGTATTCAGTGTCTAATAGGAATGGGCCAGTTTTCCTTCAACAGTGTCAGTTAGTTGTTCTTGATTTCACTGCCTCTGTGGTCTGCTGCTAAGGCACTGTTAACACTACCGGCGTTTCCTTACAGTTCTGTTCGGCTATGCCACCACAGTCATCCCCAGGGTGTACACATACTATGTTTCAACTGCGCTCTTTGCCATTTTTGGCATTAGAATGCTTCGGGAAGGGTTGAAGATGAGCCCAGACGAGGGGCAGGAAGAGCTGGAAGAAGTTCAAGCTGAGCTAAAGAAGAAGGATGAGGAAGTAAGTTGTTGCTGGTGCATGCCAACGGCGACACACCTCACAGCACGGTTTGCAGGGGTCACACCGTGTTGGGTGGGGCAGCTTAGTGAGTTTGCACTCTTACCATAGCTTGGCTCTGATTTTGGCTTACTCTGTGGAAGGAGGGCAATGTTTACCGAATACAGTCAGCGCTTTAGGCTGACGGCAAGTGTCTGAATCGTGGGACTGTTAGTTCCATGTTTCTGAAGCGTCCGCATATTGTTTGGTTTTGTTGAGGAATGGGAAAACTGACACTGTGTGAGGCTGGTGGCTAAAGGGCAGTTGGAGGATGGAGACTTGGACTTCTTTTGCAGAGTATACCAGACTATTAAAATGCATTAAAAAAGATAAAGTAACCTTACGCTGTTTTGATATGCTTCCTGGGGTTAATGGTAGTTTTTATCTGTTTCAGTTCCAACGAACCAAACTCTTAAATGGACCGGATGTAGAAGCTGGTGCAGGCACAACGATACCTCAGAAAAAGTGGCTACATTTTATTTCACCCATTTTTGTTCAAGCTCTTACATTAACGTTCTTGGCCGAATGGGGAGATCGCTCTCAACTCACTACCATTGTTCTGGCAGCTAGAGAGGTGAGTAGAATTGGATGCTTGTGGATCAGGGCCACTGTTTGACATTGCTCTATACCAGTGGATAGTCAGGGGCTACAGGGAGACAGCCCTTGCTAAAGGTTTGATACTTTCTCTTCAGTTTATGACCTGATAGTAGCCTCCTAAGCTTTTTTTTTTTCTTTTAATGTCTCTAGTTCTTGAACCCAAATTTAATTATTCTTTTTGTCTTGTCCTTTTACTGTGTTTTGCCAAAATAAAGCCGTGGCTGGTGCCTTTGTTGCTCAGCTTCCTTCTCATGACTTCTCTGTGTGCCTGTTGGGGATATAAATTAGTATATCACATGCCTTTAACCCAGCACTGGGGAGCCCTGGAAATGATGGTGATCTTGAATTCATGGTCAGCCTGGGATATGTACTAAGACTAACATTAAAACAAATAAATTTTAAAAAATAGCAAAATTTGTATAATGGGGGTAGGAGGAATTTATTCACTTAATAAATTTCTGAGCAGCTCTTTGATTACTCATTTATCAATATCACTTTAATGGCTCAGAGAAAATTTCCAAGTACGTTTATCTGCTGAGTCCTCTCACTGACCCAAGGAGGGTTACTTTTAAAATGCAGAGAGAACAAATCACAGGGCTCATCTTGCAGCTGTTCCGTACCTTGGTTTTGTAGAGCATTTCTGTGCTGCCTCAGCGCTAGAGTGCTGACTGCTGCAGCCTGAGGTGGAAGCCACCTCCATCCCTTGCTGAACAGATAGGAACCTGAGATGCAGAGAGCTGGGGTGCCTGGAGTAGGGACAAGCTTGTCGTCTGTGTCTGGAACCTATTGGGAGGCTGGGAGGAGGTGGTTAACTGTCATCTCCTGCATGGTCTTGATCTTAATTCTGTATCATTTACACTATTGCACACTGAGACATTTACATCCTTGGAGATGTCTGTCACAAAGGATCAAGTTCCTTAACATAGTCCTACAACTTAAAATAGAAAGTATTTCAGGTCAGGGCTGAGATCATAGGGAAAGATTTTATCAGAGAACCCTAAAAATGCTTTAGAGTTAAAAAAAAAAAAGGAACTCCCCATTTGATTCTCATAAAACAAACTTTAAAAATTCTCCTTAATAGCTACATCTTGTCTTCATTTCTAGTTTTCCATCAGCTATTAATATTCCAGAATTGAGCCTTAAAAATGAGGTTGTGGTGGAAGAGGTTCTGCCAGGGTCAGCGGGAGGCCCTGCCCCACAGTTCCCACTGTAGATTCCCGGCTGCAGGAGGAGAGCAGTGCACGGGGCTGCTCAGCACTCAGTGTTAGCGCCCTTCTCTGTCGCCTACCCTGAGCAGTGCTAAAGCTCTCTCCAGGTGTCTGCTTTTGTTCCTTTAACCTTATTCTTTGTATGAACCATGCTGTTTTGCTTTTGAAGGTTTCATTAATATAGGTTAACAGCATCTCTTTTCAGTCTTTGTTAAAAATCACTTTATTTAACCCACTGATTTTCTTTTCTCTAGTACCAATTTATTTTCAGATGAATACAGGACCACAGTCTCCGGGACATGCTCAGGCTCAGACTGTATATACGCTGCCTTTTCACAGCAGCTGGCTGCTGCTCTGCTGCCCAACTTTATTCACCCCAACCAACCATGGTCCACTCCTGGACCCAGCATCCCACCCTCCGTTATAGCATAAATCTTTGCCTTTCATTTTCTGCATTATTCCCTCCATGGTGTCTTTGGGGGGAATGAAACCCCTGTATTCCACTCTTACCTTCCCAAAGTTCAGAGAGCATTCATTATTGTGGTTGGTTGAGAGGACAGAGCTAGTTGCTGACCTCACAGGGTAGGACTGTTGATCTGTTATCAACTGGCACTCTTATGTTGACTAGATTAGGGTAAAAGACCCAACTTATGAGTAGGGAGGAGCCATTCCTGGTGTAGGACCCTGAGCTGGACAGCAGTGAGCTGAACACAAGCATTCCTCACTGATTGCTTCCTGAGTGGATGCAAGCCACCAGCTGCCGCAAGCTCCTGCCTTCATGGCTCGGCTGCGTGATGAGCTAAAGTAAACCCACGCCCGTAAGCTGCCTTTTCCAGTTTATCACAGCACCAAGAAGAAGAAGACATCAGGGATGTTCACTAGTGCTCACTGAGCGCTGTTGAGGCCAACTGCTGCTCTTGGTCCTGTTGATTACATCATGGTTGACTTGTCTGTACTTTCTTCCTATGAATGCTCTCTGGAGTGATGTTATTCACCATCAAATCTGACCTTTTTTAAAGGCAACTTTCTTTCTGTACTTCAGGCTAGTCTGAAACTTGCTTCATCTAACCAAAGCTAGCCTTGAATTTCAGGCACTCCTCCTGCCTAGGCTGTGCTGCGCCTGGCTTTCAAGTGACTACACGTCACTTCTAATTAGCTACTACCCGTACATAATTCACTCCTCTGCTCCTTTTAAAAGAAAGTATGTATGAGTCTGTATATACCACGTGTATGTGCGTGCTTGCTGAAGCCAGAAGAAGGTATTGAATTCTCTAGAAATAGTTACAGGTAGTGATGAGCCACCTGACATGGGTGCTGGAAAAGAATTCTGATCCTCAAGATGACAAGTACTCATAAGCACTGAATGGTCCCCGTCTTGATCACGTCAGCGTTACCGTGTCTGTTCAGCTGTTGGGTTGTTAGACCTGCTTTTGTAGTATCCCTCACACCTTCCCATTCATCTGCTTTTCTCTTGCCATCATCTCCTACCTGGATCCCGCCAGCACTATTTCTGACCAGGGTTCATTTCTCCTTGGTCTTACCCCATCTATTTAATTGTCCCCATTAGCCTTTGGAAGCAGAAATCCATTTGTGTTAAAAACCAGCAAGTATCTCAAAACAAAGGCTAATACAGAGTTCCTAAGGGTTTCTTGTAGCTAGGCGCAGAATCTTGGCCTCTGGCACAGTTAAGTGGCAACGTACAGCCCACAACCCCCTCCCTGCCATACTCTGTAAGAGGCCTTCAGGACGCCTTGACTCTCTGTACAAACATTCCAGTGCTCTGTTGTTCTTCCTCCACAGAGGTATGTGCAGTTTTTACCTCCTCTTCTGGGTTTCTAGAAACCCTTCCAGTGTATTCTGGTATTATTTATACCTTTCCTTAAGCTAAAAGTGCAAGGGTTAAGGTTAATCCCAGGAAGCACAACGATACCGTGCCATGTAGGAGTTAAACATTCAGGCCATCTAGCCTTGTACTGCCCAGATTTCTTGAAGCAGCTATTTCCTGTTTCATGATTTTCAGAAGTGTTTTGTGGTTCAGAACCCATATCTAGTTCTATTCAATACTGACCTTTTTTTGAGTTAACAAATTAACACTAGTTCCATCTACTTCCAGGATCCCTATGGTGTAGCAGTGGGTGGAACAGTGGGACACTGCCTATGCACTGGATTGGCAGTAATTGGAGGAAGGATGATAGCACAAAAGATCTCGGTCAGAACCGGTAAGATCTCATTCTTTTAATTAAAATGCTCATCTGGTCTATGCTTGAAAATCAGAGCAACAAAGAGTGCAAGCTCTGGTCATCTCTTCCAGAGGCCAGGTGGGCTCTGTGCTTCCCACCCAAGCCTGGGCGTCCATTACCCCTTCTGCACACTGACTTCTTTCCCCAGGTGAACACATTACATGGCCAAATTTGTTTTCTGAACCATCAAAAAAACCTCATGGAAGTATGTGAATTTGGGCCTGAAGTGTTTGATAAGCAGACCCTTTGTAAGACTTGAACATTTTCAACACAGAAAGGGAACTGGGCTCTGAGCTTGTGGGCATCGATGGTCAGGCTTGGCAGCAGCACTTTCACATGCTATGCCGTCTCACTTCACTCTATACACACACACACACACACGTGTTAAAAAAGCTGGGTGTGGTGGCGCTCACCTTTAATCCCAGCAGAGGCAGGTGGAGCTGTGTGAGTTCCAGACTAGCCTTGTCTGAAATAGAGTTCCAGGACAGCCAGGGCTATTACACAGAGAAAACCTGTCTGCCCCCCACCCCCAAAAGACGAGTTACTACAGTCCAACTGCTGCTTACCAACACTTAGTTTTAACTTAAGCAGTGCCTGCAGTGCCATTGTTTTCAAGAGCAGTTAGTGAGATTGGACAAATAGGGAAGCTTGGTTTTGCTTGTGGAGTGTCACAGTGGAAGAAATGTCCTCACTCATCTTCTCTCTCTCTTTTTTCCAGTGACAATCATAGGAGGCATCGTATTTTTGGCGTTTGCATTTTCTGCTCTATTTATAAGTCCAGATTCTGGTTTTTAAAAAGCTGTTCATGTGTATTCAGCTTAAGATATGCAACTCTTGTCTCTCTGTACATAGTGTACGTTACAACTAAAAGTAATGGAAAATACTGTATTTTGTAGCATTGTTTGACACACCTAATTATTATGTCCAAAAGAGATAATCATTGATTTGATTTGTAAAACTTTTTACAAAGAAAGTCTTTAAAAAGAAAGACTTCTAAGTGTGGGTTTTCTCTAGCCTGATTATGTTGACACTTCAGCCTCCACTTCTGTTTGAGATATGTGTCCATAGCAGTGGGACTGACCATTTGAGTTTTCTTGTAGCATGACCCCTTTATAAATACATTTTCTCCTTGGTTACTGGGGTGTTTATATGTATACCTTAAACATTTCCTTGGGGGAAAAGAATGAATTATTTCTACTTTTAAAAACGTACTTCTGAGCCAGTCCAGTAATCAGTAGTTTTATCTTGTCTTTTGGGAATTAGGATTAAAGAGAAATAAGATATTGTTGTATCAATTACAAACAATAGGAGTTGTTGGCTAGGTCCATTCTCCCTCTTAGATATTTTTTTAATTGGGTAGGACACCCAATATAAAAATAGTCAATATTTGACAACATGGACTTACCAAATTAAGAGAATACTATGAATGTATTCGTATTTTTTCTATATTGAATAAACAATGTAACAGATACAATGTCAATAAAAGTGGTATGACTAGTACTTGTTTCTCCTTGTGTTATAATACAAAATACTTTGTAATTTACCAAAGCAGTAGTATTTTCTATTATTTATTATTACACTTATTTCCTACATGAAGGAACTAATACATGAAATTTCGTGCAGAGCACAGAGTCATCTTTTATGCCAAGGCTGTTTCCTCTGATCACAGCAACCTCAGTGTATTCTGACTACACAGTGCACCCAGAAGCCAAGGCTGTTTTTTCTCAACCTGTGTTGAGCATAACATGGTAGCACTGCCACTAATAATAGCCTTATTAGATGTGAAGACCGGTTCCCCTACAGAAATGTCCTGGCATTCCTGTGTGGCGCATGATGAGAACAGTGCCAATTTACTGAGTGATGACAAATGTACACAGTGGACTCTAACCTGAAGAGATTGTGAAGAATCCAGTTAGGTCTTGTAATGCCCTTGTGGAAACTGTTGAAGTTTACATTTTAGTTGTTAGGTCTTCCAAGTATTACTAGGCAGTAGCAAGTATTGATGAAGTTCTTCTGCAAGCTTTTAAGTTTTCCAACTCCATAAGAAATGTAGTGTTAGAAGGCAGAAAAACAATTTCCATGAGGTAACACAAAACACTTTGAAGAAATTCTAAGCCATGCCCCCACACTGTACCTTGTAAACTGGTTAGACACGCTGTAACTAGAAAGCAGCTGGCAGCCTCGGAACCTGATGAACCTCACAGTTTGAGCAGCCTAGCTCCAGCACTGGGTGAGGAGGTGAGGACTAAGCGGAACTGTTTGAGGAAGCATTCTTGTAGCCGCTGGACACTTAGAGAAAGTGGAAATTAAAACATAAGCTACAAGGTAAATACTTCCACACAATTAGGCCCCACTGTTGAATAAAGAAAGGTCACTGATTGATAGATTTTAAAACATTTAATAGTCTTTCTATAAATCCAAGTGTGACTCTTATACATTATGTGCCACATAAAGCAGGTGATACTGAGAAGCAGCACTGAGGTATTCTTTATTTTTAAAATCGAAGGAAACAAAGTCTGGATCTAATTATTTTTACATTTATAAAAAAAAATGAAAAACAAAACAAAACAGAAAAAAAAAAACCCCCAACACTGCTACTGCTTGGCTCTTTTGTAGTTTTGGGTTCTGAATACATTACAAGAGTCTAAGGAAAAGAGCATTATGATAGCATGAAGATTTTATGTGAAAGCTGTGCACATCCTACAGCAAGAGACCTGAGTGAATGCATGCTGGTAACACATCATTTCTCCAAAGGATAATCGGGCTCAATTAAAATGGCAGTATCGCACTGAATAGAAGAGTCCACATTTTATTCAATGTATCTCCCAATGTAGCTTGTGGGAACTAGGGAACCTAATATAGCACCACTGAGGCCACGCCTTACCCATCGTGTTTCTGGTTCTGGCAAAGGGTAATACCTGAAAGAATGCCAGTCTCATTTTTATGATTTGAAATTATTTCAATTAAATGTTTGCTTGGGGAGAGGGAGCATTCTCTGAAGATCAGGAGCCCTATGCATCTCTCTCTCCCTGTGGAGCTGGAAGGGATGAGCTACATTCTTGTTTTTATTTAAACCCAGAACCAAGCAGTAAGGACAACAATGTCAAGAAGAGCAACAGCAAGAACACAGGAGAATCTGGTGCATGTCTGTACGATTACTAACTGAGTTAACAAAGTTTACAAAGATAAAACATACATGTGTATGTGTGCGTGGGCATGTTTCCCGCTAACTGGCTTTAACACAGCACTAATCTGTCTTTGGGCTTCAATCTTTACACAGGGTGACTATGAAAGTGCTATACTGGAGCTTCCCCTAACTTTAAGCCACAGTAAATTAGCTTTCAAAATAATTTTAGGATGGTTTAAGTAAACTATTCTGGCTGACACATCTATTACTTAATAAGAGGCTTTTTGAAGGCAGTGTCTTTGCCTGAAGGATGACATCAACTTAACAGCTTTTTCTATATTTCAGCTTTGGGGCACTCTTAATAAACGTTGAGCCAGTACAGTCCAACTCAAAATATTTGAATGTCATTTCTTAAAGTGATGTCACAGTTTGTTTTCTCATATTTAAAAGCATACATCTAAAAATGGTTTATTTTCAATTTACCCCCCCCCCCCAGAGTTAAATACCTTTTGAGTAATTAAATCCACTTGTGCCTGATAGTGTTTAAGTCACTGTTCTCCATAGGATCCCGTGTGTGGTAGGCCCTGCCTGTGGGAGCCCACAGCTACAGTGAATGCTAATGGGGGACCCTGTCTCAGTTCGTGGGAGCAGGAAGGCCCCGCACACAGCTAGGCTTCCCGTGTTCAAGCACCACTTGATTGGACAGTGCTGGCTACGGAGGGTCTAAAGATAGCCAACGTTTCCAAGAGTCTTCAGTGTGCATCCACTGTCCACCTGTATGTAAGGACTTCAGTATATGCAGAGAATGGTGACGACCATGAAAAGATAGCATTCTGCTAGCATGTCCCCAAGTGGGCACAAACAGAGACAGCATGTGCCCTTGGTTCTGTCATACTGGCCTTTGTGTTGGAGAAATAACTGTATAAAAAGTGCCCATGAAACAGAAGGCAACAAGTGACACTAAGAAAGGGTGCAGTGCTGTGAAGCAGGGCTGGACGGAGTCAGAGCGCAACAGTGTTTTCCTAAAGGGAGTTCAGAGCAGGAGGGAAGTGCAGGGAGGTGCGATGAACCCTCCCATCCTGATGTTCAGTTACTGTCAGTGGAGAGTCACTGCAGGGCAGGGGAGCGACTGCCCCGAGAGCCAGTTCTCCAAGGACAAGATAATGATGAAATAATTTAACCACAGGAGACCAAATCACTAAGGAGGTAATGCAGAGATACAAATCAATACACAGACATTTTATTTAAGAAACCCAGAGAACTGCTTTGGAACAAGTGTTTCTTCCAGCCACTGCTAAGTCCTATAAAATACTATTGTGATTGTCGCTTAGTTCAGCACCTCAGTGTTTGCTGGTGGTGTTGATAGGATCTTAACAGTTTCCACAAACTATAAACAGCTACAAACTATTTCACTAGGGCATCTTCCTGGGAAAACCCAGGCAGCATAGAAAATATTGTTAAGTACTCTAATCTTTCAAAGTAGCATTTCAGAAAAACAAGGAATGTAGTGTAGGATAAAAAATATGCAAAACAGTCACATGGAAAAAAAGAATTTTAATTTTTAAATATATAAGTTGGCTTAATTTCTGGTGAGCTGTTCAACACTGTTTTAAATATCCTGAATTAGTAACGATACCAACAATTTACCTCCAGTGTTTCCACAGGAGACATTAATATAAGACCAAATTATAGTTTTCTTCAACCAAAGCAGTCTTTCTCAGTCCTTTTTGTGCAAAAGTATTACAAGAGCAACTCAAATGGGAACGCTGAAATGACATGCCAACATTTCAGGGCACATTTAAAACACTCAATAATTCTTGAAATTACTGTATCCTAAAATATTACTACCAACCGTTTATAGATTAGTTCTGTATATCTACTCAGACAGATGCATATTCCTAGACCTCTGAAAATAAACAGGCTCATTGGTCTCTTTTGGTGTCCACACAATAGGCAAGATAGGTTTACAATAGTGTTTAAATCAAACTACACACCTACAATCTCCTGACTCCACCACATTCAAAACAAGTCAGTTTATTTGGCTACCTTGAAATCACTCCCACAAACCTGCTACGGTTCACTGGATCTAAACATTTCTCAGAAATGTGTCATTTATAATCTCACCTAAGTGATGATTAGGGGATCCTTTAAAAATGGTTAATGCCTAAGATACAAACTTTATCTAAATGAATAGTTGCAATAAAGTGCTTATTACCTTTCAAAATGATGCTTTAGACTGTGGTATGTTGTTCTAAGTGTGTGCTAGTCCTCCCGTAAAGGATCCCCAGGCGTGAGAGTGTGATCTCACCTGTCTCAGAAAGCAGCAGCACTATCTTTTGGTAGGTAGGCTGACGATAGGCACGTTACCCATGCGGATGAGGCTGTACTAGGGCTAGGGCAAAAGGGGAGGGGTTAGAAAAGTGGGCGGCGTGTGGAGGGCTCCTACTACACTCACAGTTATATACAAATATATTAAATATGCTATAAAAATAGTCAACTCTTTTCCTTTGCATTTACTTCAGAAGGTCCTCTTAGAAGAGTGTTCATTCATCCAGACACACCTAAAAGGTCTTTCTCTCCAATTACTACGAAAATGGCAGATGCCTTTGTGCTGTTTCTTCACCACTGAAAAGTTCCAGTCAGTTTACTCCTGGCTGTATGCCCTCAGCAATATTAATATCCAGTGTTTATACCTCCCAATGTGGACTCTGGTGCTAAGAACAGGACCACAGGTACTGGAGAGGTGATAGGCTTGAATGAGCTTTACACAAATGTATACCAACAAACCTTTAATCACTACAGAAACAGAAAAAAAGTACTAAAAATGCTATCTGCATTCCACTTTAAAAATTGCCTCAATAAAGTGGAAACATTTTAAACACAGTAATATCCAAGTGAAAATACTCTACCTGTGTAGACTACTTTAAGGGTCCTTTCTAAGGCTTGAACAAGGCTCATCTCCCTCACATGATGCCCGTATACTGGACTGCTTCAGTGCTCCAAACTAACTTCAAGAAGACTGCTTTAAGGCAACGACCAAACTACACATAGAACTCAAACACTAGTTTGCACAGAGTTTTCTGTCACAAACTATTCAAAAGCATTGGCATTCTTTTGTTACTAGTACATCCCTAAGCCATGTCTAGTGACAGAAGAGCACAGCACTCTAAGGCTACCCTCAGTTTAGGACAGAGCTTGGGGAAGAGCCTTAGTGCTCATTTGCACACGACCTCACCTACTACATGTGCTGTCCTCCCATAGTTTCTACTCTAAGGAGAAAAGAGGAGTCCTGCAGCGCTGTGCTTCCTGCTCTCATCCTGTGTGGGCAGCAACCCGAGTCACCCATCAGAGGCAGTCCAGACAAGGTACCTGCAGGGCAACTACAACCTATGTGACCTTCACCCTAACAATTTCTTAACTAAAAAACACTGTCCAGAATCAAACTTTTTAAAGGAAAATGAAGCCCCATGAAGCAGAGCAGGGGATACTAAGGGTTCTAAGAAGCTGAGAAGTGTTTTCTATTTGGTATCTTTCCATGATTTAGATTTGGGGTTTCAGTCAACAACTTTGGCTACAGAAATGAAGGCCAAGCAACACATGAACCTTCATCAGAATGCTGAAGTCTTGTAGGGAGCAGACAGGGACAGTTTGCCATCCAAAGAAACCAAGACTTAAGGAGCTATGAGGCAGCGAGTGCTGACAAGTGCTGCCCAGCACGACTCTCCATATGGACAGCAAAGTTGGCAGCTAGGAGCTCTTTTATCAATTGCTACTTTTCAAGGAGGAAGAGGAACTGTGAGGAGTAACAGGAATTACATAATTAGTGCGTTGTATCCCGTTAGCTAAATTCTTATTACTAGGTATTGCCAAAAAATAAACGAGGCACAACTCAGATGACATGGAATGGCGTAAGATCAGGAAGGCAATTTGGAAGGGGACAAAAGCAACGTGGGTGCTCCATTTCATCATGTGGGTACAAGCTTGCTACACATGTATTCTCACAACCACTCCTGGTATTCGTGGGCACGTCAGCTAGAACTCCGTGGTGCCTTAGCTGCTGACTGGTATCTAGCCACACTTCTTTTGCAGAAGGGTAGGTACCAATTGTCTTTGGTTGTTTTCTTTTTCACCACTAACTTTCTAACTTAACTTCAGTCAGGTAAACAGGAAAACAAAGACACACTGAAGGATGAGAGCAACGCTGAGGACAGAGACTCGAACAAGTCCTGCGTCCCCTGAGCCCTTATCTAGCAATTTTGCATTAGGTTACTTTCACTGCTGAAAACCTTTGCTTGGCAACCTCACAGCTGTCACACACTTTCTTCTAAGGCCAATTCTAGTCTGTCTCGCTTGTCCTCCCTTTTCTTGGTAATGTTTATATTCTATATTCTACTTACCTTTTGTTCTATAACTGCAAATTTCATTATTAGTACCATAAAGTCTTCAAAAATGCTTTTTAAAATGTATATAATTCTGTTGGAGTTTATGACCTGTAGAATATGATATTGCCAAATGAAATCTTAATTCATGTTTAGAAAGCATGTGAGTTACAATATTCTAGTGTTGCGATGAAGGTTAAAGACAGTTTGTACCCTTTCTCTGATCAAATATTTACTGGTAATTCTTAAAGGACTACTTAGCTTTAAAGGAAGATACTAATTCTGAAACAATTTTGGGGTTACATGAACAACTATGATACTGCTAGGGCAGTCCAGGAGACACAGCAGTCTTCATGGGAACGTGAGAATGACACTGAGACCCACATGCTGCTAAAAATGTACTAAGGTTTCAAAACTGCTACTGAAACCAGACAATGAGTTCAAGATGGTGAGTTATCACCTGATTAAAATCAAGGCACTATGGGTTTCCCCCCCCCTCAAATAACCCTGAATCATTTCTGACTAAAAGAAGCATTGAAATTTTTAAGGATAATAAAAAGATTCCAACAAACCCTAAAAGTTAAAATTCCCACAATTGAGAATGTTAAAAAGTGCCTAAAATGTTTTGTGTGCAAATTTTACTCTTATAACTGAAACATTCTTGAAATCACTTTCAGGCTTGTTGGAAACCATTTACATAAATATTCCAACTATGAAATATATCAAAATATGTGATCAAACTCTCAAGCAACCATCTAAAATAAAGCAGTGCAATTCTATTTTCAAACATAATTGAACAATAATGAAATAAGGGATATTTCTGAGTAAATGGAAATGTAGCAATAATTAAACCTGAAAGCACTCCATTCCCAGCAGCACGCTGACCCTCACTAACAAACTGTGACATCATAGCAAAAGCACAAACAGAAGACTGGCACCACGGGAAAAGTGGCCAGAACACTGCTGTGTTGTAAACAAAATGAAAACAAGAGGCTGCTATCCATTTGTACATGGTGTCAAAATCTAATGAAATGTACTCGTTCCTGTGAGGGACAGACAATGCTTTCATGCCACATACACCAAGTCTGTTTTCTCTCCTTCATCCAGACATACACACATCTATATAGAATCTGTACACAGAGAACTCAAACTTGCGCAAAATTCTGAAATTAAGGGCCATTCCATCATTATCTGAACAAGGCGAGGAGTTCGGGACGAGGATGACTAACTACTGGACTAT
The DNA here is from genome assembly GCF_964271855.1 of Acomys minous. Lineage (NCBI taxonomy): Eukaryota > Metazoa > Chordata > Mammalia > Rodentia > Muridae > Acomys > Acomys minous. The sequence continues at coordinate 60,306,813 of NC_140497.1, forward strand.
CTTCATGGCATCTAAGCAGACCCTGGCAGTGGTGCGTCCTCTGGAACATCTGATACCAGGCACAGAACACCAACACTGTTAGTGCTTTTCTGATTCCGTGAAGGTCATGACTGATAGTTGAGCTTGTTAGCATTTGGCAATATACTCTTTCTCCATCAAAAAATATCTGGTCAAAAAAACTGTCAGAATTGGCTGTGTCCCTCTAATCATCTCCCGCTGGCTGGTATTTAATGTACATCTGTAGCACTGGGCATCACTTCCCTACCGACTAATCCAGGAACTGGAACACTCAAGACTAATCTCACGAAACTGCTGAACTTCAAACCGTACGTCATCCGAGCATCTCCTTCTGGCCATTGCCTTCCTCTGTAGTTCCAGAGAGGACGCGTGTGTGCTACTGTGGCTGGACCTTGGAGGGGTCCGTCAGGCTGTCAGTCCTGTGCCGACCAGGCTGGTGCTGCTGGTGCTGTGAAGGAGGGAAGCTGCTCTGTTGCAGTGGAAAGGCAGCGGAGAGGATGAGCTGTGTGGACGGGTTCCCATGCAGCAACCTAGACGTCTAAAAACAGAGAATTATGCACCACGGCCTCATGCCTTCGCCCTGTCAGTTCACCCTGTCCACCGCCCACAGCGACAACAACTTTTCTCATCTTATATGCTAATCTAAAAACTATTCTCGGAAAACAGAAGCCTTGCCCTCTTTCTGAAAGCATAACAAAATACAATTTTTCAAAGGAAATCTTGCTGGGAATTTCACGGCGTAGAACACAATTTGTCTTGAGACCAACCACATATTTTTACTTTATTTCCTACAGTACCAAATTTTCAGCAGTAAAACTGGAGCAAGCTGTGTCTATAATATATGAATATTCTCTGCTCAGACAATGCACACAGGCCTGCTTGTTGGTAAAGAATCAAATCAGGGTTGAGAAAATAGCTTTGTCCTTGTAATCCAGTACAGGTGAAGTGAAGATAGGGTCCTTGCAGTTCACTGGCTGCCAGCCTCACCCAGTAAGTGAACCCCAGGTCCCATGAGACCCTGTTTCCAAACAAAACAAAATAAAACAACCCCCCAAAACCAAGGTAGACTGAGGAACACCATCTGGGGTTGACTACTGGCCTCCATACATTTGCACTTGCACACACACGTGTGTATGTGCCCTCTGTGCCCCTGCCCCCACCACACAATGAGCACAGGCCTCAAGAGCACTTGGCTAGCTGCAGATGTGTGACTCAGCTGTCCACTTCTCCCAGCCTCAGCCTTTTCATTTAGCAAAAGTGACCACTATGCTGAGTTTGTACAAACATTAAAGAAAAAGGAGGACACAGCTGGAGGCTGCAGTTCTGTGTGGCTGTATGAGGTAATAGAATAAAGCAACAAAAACAAAGCACCACCCTCATCCCCAATGATTTGCCATCACTAGTCCACACTGTGATTTCACTTCCCACATCTGATCATAAGTCTTACTTTTATGAGTCTGTTTCTTTCACATGTTAACTTCTGCCTGATGGCTACTCTATAATTCTGAGACACAAAGAGGGACTAGCTGAGAGAATGGGAAAATTTTCAAGTAAAGTACACACTTGCTGCAACACTTCTGAACTTAAACTGAGGCTAAAGTGGGTGACTGATATTTGCAACTATGTATAGAGAAAACATGCATACAAACACAGGGAGTCTTACACCTTAAGATAAGAAAACCTGTCATGGACTTTTATAATTTTTCTTCTTGATTTGTTACTAGAACAAGTCATTGTTTTCAAGTTTTAAAAAAAATTATTTTTATTCTATGTGCATTGGTCTAAGGGTGTCAGATCCCTTGGAACTGGAGTTACAGACAGTTGTGAGCTGCCATGTGGGGGCTGGGAATTGAACCCGGGTCCTTTGAGAGAGCAGACAGTGCTCTTAGCCATTGAGCCACCTCTCCAGCCCCCAAGTTTTAATTTCTGTAAAGATTTATTTATGTGTGTATATGAGTGTTCTATCTGAATGTATGCCTTCATGACAGAAGAGGGCATCAGATCCCATGAAAGATGGTTGTCAGCCATCATGTAGTTGCTGGGAACTGAACTCAGGACCTTTGGAGGAGCAACTTAACCACTGAGCCATCTCTCTTGCCCTAGAACAAGTCACTGTAAGACAAAAGGGATTTATAGCATTTGCTTCCCTAACTATGACAAAAATACATTTTCAAAGAGGTCCATTAGAAAAGCCAAAGTATGTATTTACTACCCATATAAATACATATAAAAAGCATTACCTATCTAATATGCCTATCTAATGATGGCTCTTTGTTTGGGGGATGCATGTCTGTGCTGGGGACAAGGAAGAAGAGAATGTTCACTGTATTAAGAGTAATTTTTAAACACTTATCTACTGTGTTTGTATGTGCACAGGCCAGGGTCCACATGTGGAGGACCTGCAGGACTTAGGTCTCTCCTCCACCGTGTGGGGTCTGCAGACTGATCTCAGGGCGTCAGGCTGGGCAGATAAACCTTCACTGACTTGAGCATCGCCCTGGCCCCAGATGTCCACTCTGTAAGAGCCTGTCCTCTTTGACAGATTTAGAACTGAGACCTTAAGGCAAATCACATCTTTTAAGCCTCTGTCTAATTCTCATAGGATTGTAGCTATATATACCAATATTTATTATATTCACCTAAGTAATAGTCTAAGACTGGTTTTATTATTTGTAGTAACAGCTAACCCAGTTATTAATTGTAAAAGTTCAGACTTAAGCCCTATGAATCCTGTGGGTATGGCTTGGTAATATTTCTGTAATGAGGCTGTTTCAGAATTCCTCATTGTCAAAATAAGAATCCATCTAGCTCAGATGGACTTGAGTGGAGAAACCACCAGATTCACCAACTCTCAGGCTGGAAACCAGTTCTGCTGGTTCTTTGCTGAGGATCCCTACCCTGAGGATCTTCTGGATCCTATGGAGAGGCAGACTCTATGATTTATCATTTTGTCATTAATGTCCTATTACATCTGCCAATATCATGGTTATCAATGACAGTTAGCTTTTTTACTTTTCAGTACATTTAGCAGTTTACATGCCTTTTTTTAAAAGGCATAAAGTATGAGCTATTATTACCGCCAGTGTACCACTGAGGTCTGACATGTGTATGTGGTGCAGCAATGACCAGTGGAGGGCACCCTGACTTTAGAGCCTAAGTTCTAATGATAACCTACACTGCTCCTACACTGTAGTTCTCTGACATTAACGTTTAACAAGAAAACTCTAATAAGCTGGCATGGTGGTGGGTGCCTGTAATGCAGCGTGTCAGATACAGAGGCAGAGCATCTGTGGGTTCCAGGCCGGGCAATAACACCAGGTAACAAAACAAAAGCACAATCTGAGAAAACTTAGTGTGATGAATCAGGTAACCCTGGGCCGAGGAGGAGATGCTTCGTGATGCGCCTACCCAATGAAGAGCATAGTTTGATGGTATCTAAGAAAGAAGAAATGGGGCTTTTTATTATATTTTGGAAATACTGGCCTGGGAGAGGAAATAGGTAACCATGGGCAGGAAGAAGGCCTCCTACTTTACCTAGAAGTACAGAGAACTAAGTGTCGCTAGGCGAGACTTTTAAAAACTTTCCAAGAGTGAAGAGGAAAAGATGAACCAGCCAATCACAATGTTATCATTTTTATGGATATTTAAATCCTATAATAAGCTTTTATAGGTGTTCCAGATCCACTAAAAAACCATTCATTTAACATCTTATCTGGTTATAAAACAGCCAAGGCAGCTTGCTCAAGGGGAGTTACCTGTAAGAACTGCTGTGGAGGTTGGGTCATTTGAGCCTGAGATGGTTGCTGCACTGAAGGAAGCTGCTGTTCCTGGGAACCCTGCTGCTGCTGCTGCTGCTGCTGCTGCTGCTGCTGCTGCTGCTGTTGCTGCTGTTGTTGTTGTTGTTGCTGCTGCTGTTGCTGTTGAGTTACCGACAATGTCTGTGCCTGCTGCTGTTGTGTGGCAAAGGTAGGATAGGCAGTCACCACCTGGCCCATGAGCATGGTACTTGGTACCATGACGGCCCCACAAGCTACAGGAGCAGTTACTAATTTGGTCACAAGTTGCTGACCTTGAGAAAATCTGTGAGAGAAAACAAAATGGAGTCAAAAGGATGATGCATAACTCAGTCAGCTGAATATTTATCTCAGATAATAACCAATGAAATGGTTCATTTATTCTATAAAAGCCTATGCTCCTAGTTTCTGTTTTCAGAGATTTTCCTTGCAGGTTGGGGGTATAGCTTAGTGGTAGGGTGTTTGCACCGCAGATTGGAAACAATCTCCAGCACCAAAAGTAATTTTAATTTTAATTTTAATTTGGCAACCCAAGTGCCCACGGACAGAATGGCTAAGCAAAGTGCTATGCACACTTGGCCTTAAAAAGGATCTGATGTGGGAAATACAGAAGAAGCCTGAGAAAATTAAGGGAAACAAACTTGTTAGAAAAAACAAACACTGGGTAATAAATTGATATGATGTACCTTCAGGCAGTCAAGGTTATATAAACAGGAAAGAGAATGATAGTTGCCAAAAGCAACAGGCAGGAAAGTTAGACACTGTCTAAAGAGTTTGAATTTGGAAAGGTGAAAAGTGTTCTGAAGATGGTTGGGGTGACTGTTGATGTCATGTGGATCAGACACGTGGATGTTGTCTCAAGGCCACTAAACAGCACGCTTTAAGTGATTAACAGGGAAATTTTTTTTTTTTTTTTTTGGTTTTTCGAGACAGGGTTTCTCTGTGTAGCCTTGGCTGTCCTAGACTTACTTTGTAGACCAGGCTGGCCTTGAACTCACAGCGATCGCCCGCCTCTGCCTCCCAAGTGCTGAGATTAAAGGCGTGCGCCACCACGCCCGGCTTAACACGGAAATTTTTGTTATATAAAATTTATCAATTGAAAATTTCAAGTTTGTAAAATTGAACTTTTTATAAAACAGCAAAGTACACAGGAGTTAAATATGGTGAACATGGCTCATCTATTACACTAGCACATAATTTGTGAGCAAATTAAAACTACCACAAAATAATGCTCTATAATTTTACATCTATAAGAAAACTTATACTCAAGGAAAAATGACATTTTTAAGGATAAGTTGAAGTGACATTTATCAACCCAGCATATTACTTCCTCTGTCAGAATTTACTGATTTTTCTTCTCTGCCTTTTCCTTTCAACTTTGGTGACAGAATTACTTGTGTGTGCCTTTCCTGTGAGATGAAGTTCAGTCCTAACACTGTGAATGCAAGGGGATAGACATGACTACACACACACACACACACACACACACACACACAGAGAGAGAGAGAGAGAGAGAGAGAGAGAGAGAGAGAGAGAGAGAGAGAGAGAGAGAGACGGGAGGAAGGGAGGGAGAGAGAGAATACTGCCCAAACGATTTAAAGTTCAAATAGTAAGTCTGGTACAGATATGTATTTTATTATTAACACAGTCCACATGACAAAAACAATTACCATTTATTTATTATTTCTACAGTGCCAAGGATTGAACAGTGAGCTACTTGCACTCTACCACTGAGTCACACACACCTCTAGTCCATTAAAAAATGTATGCTAAATTTATGGCAGATCTTAAAATGTCAATTTTGTAGTATATACTTCAGGACCAAATGCTTGGGTGCAAAAGAAAAGAAACAACATAATATCTAACCATCTCTGGCACCAAATACATTCTTTAATGTCTACTGGCTTACCTCGCACGGACACATAGCTAGTTCTCTGCTCTAATGCCTCTCTGAACCCTCAAGCCATGTTTCTTTATAATATAGGCCAACAAGCTCTTCTGCACAACTTCTCCTGACCACACTTTTCCTTTGCTTTCTCCTACCCATAAAACTCATTTGCTCCCCTATAAAGTCCAGCAGATATTTATCATGCCTAATATTCATGAGCTGGTTATCCTTTTATTTTTATTAATCTGGCACTCCCTGTGGGGGGGGGGAAGCCTTTAAATTTCCTTTGGAATTGTCTATTCCCTCCCCCCCAAAAGATATTTACAAATGGTTGATAGACTACATCCTCCAAAATTCATGTCAGCATTCTAGTTTAGTGTCTTTCTTCTTTGACTTTAAACTCATCTTCTGGCTGGGAAGGTACATGATAGCAGTGTGTAGTAGGCCTAGCATACAGAAGGCTCTGGGTCCAACCACCAGCAATGAAAACAAAACAAACTCAAACAAAAATCAACCCTCAGAGAGCATTCCTTCGGCACATTCTTAACTTTCCTAAACTCTAACTGCTATGCTATGGTTGGACTTTTAAGCTGAGGAAGATGAGCTCCAAGGTCTCTGCTCTCGCTGCCTGTAAAACCTTGCAGCTTCCTTGGTCTGAATATTATTATCTTAAAAAAAATCATATTGTTCAATAAAAAAGCAAAATATGTAAGCAAGCATCATACTTGTAGTTAAGGAAGTAAAAACATAAAACTATTTCATATCAGTATTTAAGACCACAGAGACACTATAATTAAAACCAGATCCCTGTGAACTGTATTGACCCAGCTAGTCACACTTCTCACTCAAGACACAGCTGCCTGCTTGCCTTCAATGGTTGCATTAATTTAGGCATTTAAGCTTTGAAGCCACATTAGCCATCTCCTCTGCTGTGCACTTGGTCAAACTATTAAAAAAACACACTTTTCTCATCTGACACTTAGGGAAATAAAGGAAGATACTAATACATATTTAACAACTTTTGAGTAGAAAGATGAGCTATCCTCCTGTTACTCTTTTAGCAGAAGAAGACCTGAGGAGCGCTTACTGAGCCTGCTAAAGCCTGTGTGACAGTGACCACTATCTGACAGCCCAGCTAAAGCCCTGTGTGACAGTGTGCTACAGTGTGGTTCTCTATCTGACAGCCCAGTTTCAGATGAAAAATAAAATTTGATGTTATTCTGTAAAGTCTTTATAATAGATATAATATTTATTTGAAAATTTTAAAAAACTGCTATAGTAAGCATCAAACTAAAATTGTATGGTAAAAAAAAAAGACAATTACTGGTTTTGGGAAAAAAGACAATACTGAGCGAGGGCCCTGCGCATGCTAGGCAAGTTCTCTATTCCCGGGTTATCTAACTAGCCCATATATATTCATTTTTATGATTTTTACTGTGTTTGCCGCATGCATGCAGGCATGGAGGAGGCCAGAAGAGGTCATGAGCCCCCATGTAGCTGGAGTTAAGGTGGCTGTGACCTGCTGGGGATGGGTGCTGGGAACCACACTCATCTTTCTGGAAGAGTAGCAAGTCCTCTCGAATGCTGAGACATTCCTCCAGACCATAGAGGTTTTTTTCAGTCAATCAATTTACAACTCTGAAAATAATAAATGACATATGACAACTACCGTATCTGTCTGTCCTGAGTGAACGTGGTTACTGTGGCACTCTGGGTACTGTTCTGTGGCATACTGGATGGAATCTGGACCATGCTCCCAGCAGCAGGCTGAGAAATCACCATTGTGTTGTACAGTGGCGTGGTGAGAGTGCTTGGCGTCTGATTGGGAAGAGATGTTTGCTGGTTGTGCCCACTCATTACATTCTGTTGACTCTGCTAGAAAAGAAGATTTTACAGACATTACCTAACAATTATAGAATGCTTATACTATTAGCCATTTAACAATGGTGACAGAGCAGCAAAGGACTGGCAAAATATAATTACTCTAGGAGAAACCTAGACTGACTTGTAGTAACTTGTAGTCTGGATTCTTCAATGGAAGGTAAGCTGGCACTTTAAAAGAAGCAAGATCTGTACACAGCAGGTGTCTGTTAAAAGCAAGTCAGTGATGGTCACACACGTGTCTGTTTTTCAAATAAAGTAAGAGATGGACACTAATTAACTGCCAGAAGAAGTCTACAGACGCATCAAACTGCTCCTGCTTCCCCAGCAGTCTATTCAGTAGGTTTGTTACTCAGCCTCTTTTGCAAATCAAAGCCTTTTTAACATACATAAAGTCTGCAAGATATAAGAACCTGGTATAATTATTAAACTAGGTCCTTAAACAAATCACAAAATTATTAAATATTAAAAATATTTAACAGTACCATTCTCTACAAAATATTTTAATGAACACTATGAATATTTTACACTCTAAATTTTATTAAAATTTAAAAGCTGGTGCAACAAAGCTTTTTTAAATAGATATTTTAGTGAATTACCTGAGTTGATGTACTCTGTAAAGTCTGTTGTTGTATCATGTGCTGGTTGGTGCTGATATGTCCAGGGTTCATCCCACTTTGGATCTGGTTAGCAGGGACAACTTGGCCTTGCATATTTACAGGTGTAAGTTGATGGATATTAGAATTTCCAGAGGAAAGTTGAACAGAACCAAAATTCAATCCGGGGTTTGATTGTTGCAAAAACATCTTTGAAAATAAAGATTGCATTTCAATGAACTTCTTTGGCAGCAGAAGGCTCAGCAGGCACAAGTGTTTGAGTGCCTGCACCACAAGCCTGATGGCCTGAGTCGGTCCCTTCAGTCCATGGTGGAAGGAAAGACCAGACTCCAAAAAGATATCTTTTGACCTCCAGACATACTCTGTGGCACATATATGCTCTTTCTCTCTCTCACACACACACACAGACACACAGACATAGATATGCACAGACACACACACACTGATTTTTAATTACATATTTCTAGGGGTGCTGGGAATCAAACTTAGGGCCTCAAGCATTTTAGGTAAACTCTCTACCGG